>NW_022146866.1:349219-1549219 GCF_002938485.1 Sitophilus oryzae
TCGGCGGCCCGAGCGGCACGGGCAGGGGGCGCAGCCCGTGGGGCGGCACGCCAGGTCGCTCGTGGAGCGGGCCGAGGCAAGGGAGCAAGTTTACCAGGTGAGTTTTATCAACTTGGTCGTCTGGTTCATTTGACAGTTATGTATCTGATCTTCCAAACACTCGAAAACTCACAGAAATAAGTAAAGCTACAGTCCGTCTAACGACGAAATCCTTGACAGTGATAGGATGATATCTTATCTCCTGACACATTACAGCTAGATATGCAATATTTACTTATTTCTTTGAGGTTGAAACGAAGATAGCGTTGTCGTTCTGCCTTACATTACAAAACTTTAGGAATAAACGATCGCTACCATATTACTAGAATATGAAAAGAAGAGTATTAAGAAAGGTTAAAGATTATCCGCCAAATTTTTTTGTCTGCAAATTTTCTTTTTATATTAAAGGGCAACACTATCTTCGTTTTTCGTTGATTTACCGAAATATTCCCTACTCAAACATTTAAATCCCCAAATTCTCCTTATTCCAGGCCATAATATCGGGGTGATGGCCTAGAACACCTACATCCAAGTTTTCCTTTGTCCTGTTTGTTCCATTGAGCTGTTTGGTGATGTTGTTGGTTGTTGTTGTTGATGAGTACGTTATTAGACCAAACTTTGTTCCCTCATGCATTATAACCTTTATTATTGGTTGATAAAAACGAACATTATAGATTATAATGCACGAATTTCATTATTTAAAGTGAACATAGGATATAAGAAAGCAATTGTATATAGGTTGAAAATCTTATGTTCACCACTAAAATAAAAGCGCTATAATTAGTACACGAATTTTATTAGTTTCTCTTTATTAATTGACCCTGAATCGTTTTATTTTGCAAGTGAACATAGGTCCATTATAAACGAACATAAGATATCAATCCTGTGTTTATATTAAATTAAAAGTAACCTATTATCCGACACATCTTGGCTAATGTTTATTTGTTTTGTATTTTAGAAGTTAACTAGGTCCATCATAAAAGTGCACATAAGTTACGAATCTTATGTTCTGAGTTAAAAGTATCGTATTAACGTATTTTTTTAGTATATGAATTTCGCTAGTTTCTGCCGCCTGCTTTCATTTTATAAATGAACATATATCAGTGTTTAAAAAAATCAAATAATTTATTAATAATACACCTTGGCTACATTTAGTCTACAAATCAATTTTTTATATTTTAATCGAACATAAGTTATAGATCCTATCTTCACAGTTCAAATAAAATTATAAAATTAATCAGTTTGAAATTCGCTAGTCTCGGTCGAGAAATCAACTCGTTTCATTTTATAACAGAACATGAGTTATTGTAAATCAAAACAAATATTATTATAAATCCAATTTATAAAATATGTTCGCATTATTATCCTTACAAGTAAAATAAATATCGTCCAATATATTAAATGTGCTTGTTTATATACCTCTGTAAGTAATAACATGACTTGTTTCAAAAAGTGAACATAAGTTAAAGATTCTTTTTTTAAAGATAAAATAATATAACACAGTATATGATTTTTTTAAGGATATATCAATATGTGTCATTTACGAAGTGAACATAGGTCTATCCTATATATAAAAGAACATATGTTTACATTTAAAATTACTGTATCGACTTGTATCATCTTATACTGGTTTCATTTTACAAATGAACATTAGTTCTTCCTACAAGTGAAAATAAGTTAAAATGCTATTTTTACATTTGAAAGAAAGTAACGTATTAATCAGGATGAATTTTACTACTGTATGTTGACATGTTTCTTTTTATAATTGAAAATATCACTAATCTAAGTCATCCTATGTTCACAAGTACATATATTTAAATCTACTGTACCTTTGAGTATATAAAATGTGCTTGTTTTTATTTATTATTGAATCCATACTTCCATCTTGTTATTCAACACGGATTGTTTCAAAAAATAAATTATAAATTCTATTTTCACTACATTTACTAGTAACATAGGTCTATTCTAACAGGGAGACAATAAATGTTAACAAATAAAATAAAACTACTGTATCGGCCAGTGTATGAATTGCGCTTGTTTCTATTTACTATGGTTTTTATACTGGTTTCATTTTATAAGAGAACATGATTAATTTCGAAAGGTGAACATAGTAATAAGGCAACGCATTAATCAGCATATAAGGTTTACCTGTCGGCATATGTTGAAGTGACGTTGGCCTATTCGGCCTATGCTAAATAAAAAAAATTCACATGTTCTTTATTAAAATAAAACTATTGTATCTTTTATTAAATAATAAACGCATTAATCACTATATGAATTTTGCTAGTACGTGTCAACTTTTATTCATTTATTAAGTGAATGTAGCCGTATTTTAAAAGAGAACATAACTAATCCTATGTGCAAAATTAAATGAGAACTATATCGTCCACTATATTGAACTTGTTTGTTTCTTTTGATTAATTATCGCTTGTTTAGCAGGTAAACGGAAGTTTGACGGAGGTCACCAGAACCAGGGGGAGACGAAGCGGCGCTTCCAGAGCCAGGGCGGCGCCGGCGGTCACCAGGGCGGTTGGGGCGGCATGCCCCTCGCTCAGCAGCCCCTCGACGCCAACGGCGACGAGTGGTACCAGGACTCGTACGGCGCCTGGAGTTAGAGTCGCCGGCCGCCAAGCGGCGGGACACTACCACCACCACCATCAACGTCATCAACATCGTCTGCGTTCGTTTCTGATCAATAATTTCACCATTTTAATTCGAATCAGGTTGGCTGGTTTATCGGAAAAAGGAAGGTTTATCTGGAAACGTTTTTGTTTATTACATCCAACACTACAGAACAATACACTGTTCATCATTCTAAAAGGAAACGAACATAGGTCATAAATTCAAATGCACACTTTCAAAAACGTGGTTTAAGTATATATTTTCACCTCTTAGAATAACTCATACATTTTTGCCGTAAATCTATACCTTTTTCGTAATACACCAGCCAATTATTCGACAATTTTAACTCCTTTTTTGTATTTAATTTTCGTATTCGTCTTTCGCCAATAACTGATGATAATTTTCGTCCTTTTTTGTATCTCGAAAAAGAGAGTTTTTTTCGGTAATTTTAGTCCGGGTTTTGAAAAATGAAATGAAAAAAAAAACGGATGTTGAAATGAAAATTCCAAAAAAAATCTGTTATTACTTGTGTTTTTATTAATTTTGTCTGTAATTGTAACAAAAAATGATTAAATCGTACTAGCGAGTTTTTAAGATTTTTTTTAAAGAGGTCTGGCAGTAGCAGATCAAAAATGTGCGGAATGATAAGTCAATCTGACCGTTTAGTAATAATTGAAAGCGTGGTTAAAGCAAACTTATTTTGGAATAGGCCGGAAAAATTATTTTTTGAAATCAGAAATTGTACTATTTTACTGAAATCATCCATCCACACTATTTTGATCTGATACCGCTAGACTACAATGTTGTTTTAAGTTTGCGTCTTTATTTTTATCGTTGTATTTCGAGTCGTCAGCGTAGGCATGTATGCGGTGAAACCCCGATACCTGGCTACTGCGACGCTTGTTTTTATTATTAAATACTTTTTTCAAAAAAAAGTAGGCCTTTAAGCTGCTTTCTTCTTCTAGCCTCTGGAAATGTTTGGTTTTTGACTCGTGCTTGTTTAAAAATTGATGCGAAATTTTTATTGACCCGTCGTTTGATGTTTTTTTTTAATTGTTAAGTTTGAAAGCGTGATTGGAGGTAGAAAGAAGAGGGTTGTTTTGAGGTTATATAGATAGAGAGAGAGATAGAAAAACGAACTTTTATCACACGCGGTTGGACCGAATCACAACTAAGTGCGAAGTGACATATTTTTTTTAATTTGTATAATAATAATATTGTATTTTATCATTATTTTTTTGGTGATGCACTGGTTGCATTGTGATGTATTTTAGCGATAATATTAAGGAAACAATCGACTTAACTAACCATACTTCTGTTTGAAATTTTATTGTTCTTGTTAATCTGATTCGTAACACAACACCCCTCCCCCCGTTTGATTTACACGAAATGCCTCCGTTCAAAAAAAAACTAATATAAGTAAAATGGAAAAAAAGAAAACACGTAGCCCGGCAGTTGACAGAAACAACACCAGAGATTGCAATCTTAGTTACTATTTTGTTTCTTTTTTTTTTCGTGGTATTTTATTTGTCCGTCTTATTCGCTTATTTTTTTCTTTGTTCTTATTTTATTCTTCTTGGTATAATTACACATATTGACACGCACTTGACGGACCTTTTTGTTCTTTCCTGTGTGATTGTGCATCTATAGCTAATAATAATTATAACGAATCTGAAAAATGAAAAAAAAGAAAACTAAATAGAATTGTACGCCCCTTTCATAATTTTCTGTTTGTGTAACACAATTGTTTTGTTCTTTCCTAATTTTTATTTTGCAATTTTACTATTCGTATTTACTACATACTATTACTACAACTATCACCGACACCATACTTCTGTGACGAATTGGAGGCGTAGGTCATACTTTACGCCCCATTTTTTAGATATGTCTGTATTTTATTGGTAATTTTTTGGGTCGGGGTCTGCGCATTGCCGGCCTAACCCCCCATGTTGTTGTTCGATATTGTCGTATCGATAATTGACAAATGGACTGATGATATAAATATGTCTCAATAAACAGTTGTATGTGTATTACAATTTTAAATCATGTGTTTTATTTCTATTCCTTTTCTTCTTTCAGGTCCCCTTTTTTAAGAAATGTGAAGAAGTGTTTCAACACCCTGTGAATGCTAAAAAAACCCAGTTAATAATTCTACTTAAAACGCGATTTGTTTATCGACATCTACACATCAAATTTGAAATTTTTAGTGTGAACAGTTGAAAAACCAGACCATTTCGCAATACCAGACCATTTCGCAAAATTGCCGTGTCTTCCTGAAATAGAAATAAATAATGCAATAAAGTGGATATTGTATACCGGGTGGTGCATCATCGTTGGAAACAAAGGAAATCCCATGCAATTTTTGAACTGTTCAAATATTAGTTCCCCTATTGAGTTTACAGCGAAGTCGTAAACATATTTTTTAAAGGTTTATGTATGTTAAATACAAAGGCCAGATTTGAACAATTTTTGACCAGACGATTTTGAGTAATTTAATAAAGTCTGCATTTATTGTTATATTAAAACCGAACAGGTAACAATCAAACAGCAGTCAAAAACCGCCATACCTTGTAGGTTTGCAAACTATGATTTTGTCATTGTCTAAAGTAATTTAATTTTAATTGATTTTAATATTCAACGGAAATTAACCAACACATGTCAGATACACTGTCTAAGCTGTTTCCTGGCGTAGTACCATTTTATCATGTTCATTTTTTTCTTTATGTGTACAACAATAAATTATTACTAGTACTGAATATTAAAATGTTATTAAAATTAAGTTTTATTAAGGTTTGTTATAAATTAAAGTTTGAAAATGACGATGACAACTTAAGGTATGTCGGTTTAAAAATAGATGCAGTTTTTCTCAAATTACTCAAAATCGGCTTATCCAAAATTGTTCAAATTTGGCATGTGTTTAAAAAACGAAGAATTTTAAAAAATCTATTTATGACTTCGCTATAAAATCAATAGGGGAGACAATATTTAAACATTTCATAATTTGCATGGGATTTTCTGTTTTCCCCGACGGTGCACCACCCGGTATAGTTCTATACAGCGGCGTGCGGTGACAATTATAGGCGGGGAAGCGAATCGGTAAAAAACCCTATTTCGAGACTTTAGTTTTACATTTCCTTAAAAAACTTACCTTTGAAAATTCCGAGGCCAATTCGATTGTTCGATTAAAATTCTATCGAAAATTGTTAAACAAACAAAAATACATAAAGTTATAATAGTTAAAATACGATATTTTAAATTAATTTTCCGAAGCACTTGACGCGCGATAGGCACCTATTTGTATGATCTATCATCTATAACATCATCATAAAATTTCGGATTTTCCGTTAATTGTTAGGCCTACCTTAATAATGTCACTTTTTTCTTGGAAGTTCCGACTAGAAAATCCCTTTTTTAATATCACACATACAACACAAACACAGTCTAAATTATTGTCCACACTAGCAGAAGCAGAAGATTGTCCTTCTTGACCCTCCATTACAAGCGAAACCATTAAACACTAAGTTAAATTCGAAAAAAATACAATATTACCTATAAAATCGCAAGCGAACCCGTTCCGATAAATTAAAAGTCGCGGAAGGCGGCCGAAAGATCGCTGCCGTGGCTAGCATCTGTGCGCGATTTTCCGGCTTAAATTTGTCGTTTGTGTTCGAGGCCAATAATACCTACATGAAGGAGGGATAGGCGACTGGCGGCAATTTTCAGGCGCGCATCCATGCATTAAAAGGCTAATTAAATTTACTACGTTTATGTAAGGTTTCAAATAAATAATTTTAACAAATTAAATTAATCTTTTGTTATAAAATAACAGTATTATTAACGTTTAACTATTTTTTTTTATCTTTAAAAAGTTTAGGGAAGCGGTGCTTCCCCCGCTTCCATGGACCGCACGCCGCTGGTTCTATAAGATATACTATGTGACAGAAATTGCAACACCTAGTAAATGTAAATATGTTTTATTAACATTTTGGGAAGTAGTTGGGATAAATATGAATAATACTCATTTTAACATTTTGACATCGTATAAAAGATGCCTGAAGTTTCTCGTTTTTTTTTACTTATAGTGTGCGCGGTTGGGGTCGCCGTGAATCACTTTTGTATACATTGGCAATAAGTACTAAATGTTTTAGTGCTTGAATAAGCAACAATAATGTCACGAAACGTCACACAAAATTATATTTAAATGTAATGTTTTCTTTGAGCCTTCCCAAACCCACGAATTTTTTCTACATACTAATTACTATATATAATATATATATATATATATATATATATATATATATATATATATATATATACTATATATATATATATATATATATATATAATTATTACTCGTATATACAGGCAACAAATTTCTATATCAGACAGTATATACAGGGGTGTCCCCAGGCTGAGCGTGCATTAGAAGTTTCTAGAGAACCACAATACCTTAAAAAACCTTAAAAACGTTTTTTCAAATTTTCAATTTAAAAAATGATTTATGATAATTTTTTAATCGCCCAATTCCATGACACTTGCGGCCATTATTATATGACATTCGAACAATTTAATTTTTGAAATAGATAGCTACATATCTTCTCTTTATGTCACAGTGGCTGTGGTCATCACTAATCTTGACTTTGGGCTATACAAATTTTTTTGACAGGCAGTTTTTTTCGTCCAAAAATTTTAAATATTTTTTTCTCAAAAACGGTTAATGTTAAGTATAGAGTGCTTAACATCAAAATTCATAAAATTTTACAGAGAATTTAAGTATGTAATAAAAAATGGGGGCACTCATTTAAAATAAGGAAGTTGCTGCCAACTTCCGGTATTTCCGGAAGTGCCGCCATATTGAAAATATTTTTAATCGATAGATCTCGTTGTAAAACAATGATGCGCCAAAAATTTCCGATCTAGATATTGTAGTTCTCTAGAAACCTCTAATGCACGCTCAGTCTGGGACACCCTGTATATAGGTATATATCCACTAAATCATTTACAGCTTGTAAATGAATAAAATTAAAAAAAACATTCTCAATAAAGATGATTTCCCAAATTGTATTTAAAACTATTTGAAATCATTCTGTTTTACTTTAGTTATTCTAATAAATGTAATTTACTTTCTAATAAATGGTATTTACCTATTGATTTTATTGTGGAATATAATTTTAATATTTCAACCAAAAATGAAAAAAATGTTTTGTTATTCAAGAAGGTATTTGTCCTTTGTCTAGATTTCAACAGGGGCTTTTTTGTATTTAATTTTAATTACTTTATTTCGTTATAGAATCACATATATTACATCTGAAATATAGATGATTAACTTAATTAATACAAGGGGAGAACTAAAATTAGTAATGAATAAAACATAACTATGAGGGTTTGTTTTTTTCAGTAGTGTAACCCCTCGGAACCGTATCCATTCGTAGAAACGACAACGATTGGGGAAAGAGTCATCCCTTCGCCAAACTACCACTTCATTTCACCCTCCCTATAATCTCGTAGAATGGTACGCGAGGGGAGTAGGAATTGGGTCAAATGGAGACAGCCCCCCGTATAGAATAACCTATATATACGTGTGCTGTGTTGACTGTTTTGTTTTCACCCTGTTTATTGTGTTTTCGTTTTGTAGGGAGTCGCAAAAGAGCAGAAATCGCAATAAATAGTAGGGAAAATTCAGTTCTCTATCAAAATTAAAATTTTAACATAAAAATACCTTTTAGTTACTTAAGGCGAGTTCTCACAGGTCACTTTTAGTGAATCAGTTTTCATGAATCATTTTTTATGAACCTGCCTTGCGTTCATATTGTCTCATAAAATATGATCATTTTAAAACTGTCAACTTATGTTTCAGTCTCTAAAAACCTATTCATTTTCTATGACTTGTTCTCATAGTATGTTCTCATTGGTAATTTTTAGTGACTCAGTTTTCATGAATCATAAAAAGTGACTATTTAATGAACGTCAAGGCGAGTTCTCACTGGTCACTTTTAGTGAATCAGTTTTCATGAATCATTTTTTATGAACCTGCCTTGCGTTCATATTGTCTCATAAAATATGATCATTTTAAAACTGTCAACTTATGTTTCAGTCTCTAAAAACCTATTCATTTTCTATGACTTATTTTCATAGTATGTTCTCATTGGTAATTTTTAGTGACTCAGTTTTCATGAATCATAAAAAGTGACTATTTAATGAACGTCAAGGTGAGTTCTCACTGGTCACTTTTAGTGAATCAGTTTTCATGAATCATTTTTTATGAACCTGCCTTGCGTTCATATTGTCTCATAAAATATGATCATTTAAAACTGTCAACTTATGTTTCAGTCTCTAAAAAAACTCTTATTCATTTTCTATAACTTGTTTGCTAGTATGTTCTCATTGGTAATTTTAGTGGCTCAGTTTTCTTGAATCATAAAAAGTGGTCTATTTAATGAACGTCAAGGCGAGTTCACTGGTCACTTTAGTGAATCAGCGTTTCATGAATCATTTTTATGAACCTGCCTTGCGTTCATATTGTCTCATGTAATATGATCATTTTAAAACTGTCAACTTATATGTTTCAGTCTCTAAAACCTATTCATTTTCTATGACTTGTTTCTCATAGTATGTTCCTCACAGTAATTTTTAGTGACTCAGTTTATGAATCATAAAAAGTGACTATTTAATGAACGTCAAGGCGAGTTCTCACTGGTCACTTTTAGTGAATAGTTTTCTATGAATCATTTTTTATGAACTCAAGTTCCTTGCGTTCATATTGTCTCATAAAATATGATCATTTTAAAACTGACAACTTATGTTTCAGTCTCTAAAAACCTATTCATTTTCTATGACTTGTTTTCATAGTATGTTCTCATTGGTAATTTTTAGTGACTCAGTTTTCATGAATCATAAAAAGTGACTATTTAATGAACGTCAAGGCGAGTTATCACTGGTCACTTTTAGTGAATTAGTTTTCATAAATCATTTTTCATGAACCTGCCTTGCGTTCATATTGTCTCATAAAATATGATCATTTTAAAACTGTCCACTCATGTTTCAGTCTTAACCTATTCATTTTCTATGACTTGGTTTCATAGTATGTTCTCATTATTCATTGCGTTTTCATTTTAATAAAATGATGAGTAAAAATGACAGAAAGTAGACCCCCTTTTCACTTTTAATGAAGAGACAAAATTGTGATTCATTTTTAGTGATCAAGTGTTCTGCCGTTCATTAAATAGTCACGATTCATGAAAACTGAGTCACTAAAAATGACCAGTGAGAACTCACCTTCAGAACACTCGATCACTAAAAATGAATCACAATTTTGTCTCTTCATTAAAAGTGAGAAGGGGGTCTACTTTCTGTTATTTTTACTGATCATTTTATTAAAATGAAAACGCAATGAATAATGAGAACATAATATGAAAACAGACTTGACCTTTTTAGAGACTGAAACATGAGTTGACAGTTTCAAAATGATCATATTTTATGAGACAATATAAACGCAAGGCAGGTTCATAAAAAATGATTCATGAAAACTGATGTCACTAAAAATGACCAGTGAGAACTCGCCTTTACTCGAATTTTTTCAGTGGCTGCGTGTATGAAGTAGGTACAATGACTGATTCAGTGTTACTAAAAGGAACAATGCTAGTTAAATAGATTCAGTTGGTTTAGATATCTATTATCCTTATGACAAAAATGTCATAGATGTGGGACAGGTAGTGGATATTAGCAGTGGATAGATAGGATGCTAGCAAAACTGGAAAATAATTAAAATTATTAAAAAAATTGAAAATGATTAGATTTCGAACCCAATTCTTTCAATATATCTTCAAAACTTGGAAAACTAAAAGAAAAAAAATACGTTCTTACACTTGCAGTGTCTATTTCCAAACTTGTCCATCCTCTGCTTACACAGTTTTTGTATTAATTTTTCAGCTAAAATATCAAAAATTGCACTACTACTACATACATATTGATCATCTTCACTGAGAATGTATTCTCACTGTTCATTATTGATATTCATTCAGTCATACTGAGTCAGTCAAACTTCTTCAGAGAGACTGACAGGTGAGAACCCACCTTGACTACTGACAGTGCTGACCATCCAACAAAAAAAAATATACAGCGTGGTAGATTTGCGTCCTTATATTATACAGGGTGGTCCGAACTGTATTCCGGAAACTTTGGCAGCATGTTCTGTAGATGAAAATAAGTAAAAAAAATTGTATAAATATATATCCTAAAATGCTTAGTTTTGGATATACAGGGTGTAGAAGTCTCATTGTTATTTCGATTTTTTTCAAATAAAAAATGAAATGAAAATTGGTGTCTGGGAGTATTTTAATATGAGAAATTTGGTCAGTGTGGCTCCTACTTTTAGAGGGCGCCACATACATATTTTTTAACTGGTTTGAAGTGTAATAACTTCGTACCTGTATAAAAATTCTGAGTAAAAAATATACATTTACAACGTTTTTAGGTAAAAAATGTCTCTTGGTAAAAATCGCTATGAGTAATGGTTCTCGAGATATTTCGAATCTAAATTATCAATACCTACCTGTCATCATTGAGATAAATTAAACATGTTGACTAAATAATTATTATACTGAAATAATTAATTTGAAATGTTTTTGTGCCAAAAGTTCAACAGAAACTGTTTTATCATCATTTTTTCGAAGAAAAATTTATGTTGTATTATTATAAATTATTGTTGTATATTATATATTATATTGTAATTTAAAAAAATTAAAAGTTCCCAAATTTATCACATTTCAGTATTTTTTGTCAATAATGACATGTATTGACTATTTCCATTCTAAATATGTTGAGAACGGTTGCTCGTAGCGATTTTTACCAAAACATATTTTTTACCTAAAAAATCACGGAAATGTATATTTTTTCACTCAGTAGTTTTATACAGGTACGGACGAAAAGTATTACTTTTCAAACCAGTTAAAAATATGTAGGTAGCGCCCTCTACAAGTAGGATTCATATTAATATCAAAATCAAATTTGTGACAAAAATATTTACAAAATTATTTGAAAAAAAAAACGAAATAAAAATCAAAATTCTACACCCTCTATCTCCGAAGCTAAGCATTTTAGGACATACATTTATACAAACTTTTTTACTTATTTTTATCTGCAGAATATGCTGCCAAAGTTTCCGGAATACAGTTCGGACCACACTGTATACAAAATGCAGGTTTAGGACCAGGAAATAAAAACCCTTTTTTTCTAAAGTTGCCGGCGTTTCGATGTATATTTTAGACTTCCTCGAGGCTATTTTTAGAAAACGTTTTTTTTGGTCACACGTAAATATGTAGTCGCTTATCTTTATTATTATCCTGATATTATGGATACAAACTATTACAAATGTTTTTTAATTGTACCCATACTATATATCGGGATAAGCCAATATTATATTATGTTTGCGTGTGACAAAAAAACTTTTTAGAAAAAAGTAGAAAATAACTTTTTTCTATCATCCCTTATGACTTAGGGGTATAAAAATTAGAAAACAACCTATTCTCAGACCTGCTAAATATACATATAAAATTTCATCAAAATCGGCTAAGCCGTTTCGGAGGATTATGGTAACTAAAACTGTGATACGCGAATTTTATATATTAGAAGATTAATTGAAAAAAGGTAAATAAAGAACGATAGGCATAGTCATTATTTAACGACGAATTCAACGGTCGAAATGATATGCCTACAGTATGTCCCCGAATTGTCTTTACAAGAGGAAAAACTTTTTTATTATTGACATTTTGAGAAAAATGCATTCTTCATAAACATTTTTGCTTGTTCTGCTAAAATGGTTAATCCAGTTTATACTTTTCCAAATTTCCATACCGTTCAAAAAAAAATTTAAAAAAAATATATAGATGAATTTTTTAAAGTCCTAAAAATCAAAACGCGTTTCTATGGTAATATAATTTAGATTTCATTCTTTGATAGATGGTTATTATTAATTTTGATTAACGTTATATTTTTTGCTGTTGTTATAGTTATTAACGTAATAAGGCCGATAAACAACAAATAACGGCCGGGCTGAAGTTTGTGATCCGAGGCGATAGCCGAGGATCATAAGCAGCCAAGGCCGTTATTTGTTATCGGCCGTGTTGCGTTCTAGATTTTTCGTCATACTGCAGATTTTTTAGAGCAATAAACACTACTATTTAATAACAAATTTTATTGAACAATAACACAAGTAAGGATAAAAATACATAATGTCTTATACTAAAATTCATTTTTCATGATAATGAACATGGAAATTAAAAAGTGCACTTGTTGTTCTTAGAAATCTGTAATCCTTCCCAGGGATTTACAGATTTTAGAGAAGAAGATGATGCTACTGAAGAATGGCAAATATTTGTATCCACTAAAGACACATTATTTTTGGAGCTATCATGAAAAAAGTTGATTTGTTATTTTCATTCTTTTGAAACTGATTTTCTATGTAAGTTTCTAAGCCACTGTTGAAGACTCCCCATCCTCCTAGCTCCTTTAGCGATAGTAAATCACCACCATTTTCGGCGAGCATGGTTGCTGATGATCTACGAAATGAATGCCCTGTATAACGTTCTGGATTCTCCAAGTTCAAAATTTTGTAATTTTCTTGCGGTACGCTCCCCGATGGTATGTATACCGACGATTTGCTTAACACACTTGCCTTTCTTGTAACCAATGAAAAATTTTGGATTGTCAAAGTTACGAGGACGCAGGTTGATGTATTTTGTATAAACCATAGGCATCAAACGGAAGGCCTGTTTTTGGAATAAGCAAGAAATTTCCTATCTTTCTTATTTTTAGTATTTCTTAATGAGACAAGAATATTTTTCTCCGAATCTTCGAAATCATCAACTGTGAGTGACCAAAGCTCGCTGCGCCTACAAGCTCAAAGAATACCAAGCACCAATACAATTTTTCGAGTAACCAGGTGTAATCATCGGCATCCAGTAGAAAATTATTTATGTCATTCCTCCGACAGAACTTTGGCTTTTTTTGGTGAATAACCTTCGTTTTTGCGCCTCAGAAACATGAACAGTTTACCAAATCTATGAACAAATATAATTTAGATGAGTGGCGATTAAATATCGAAGAATATAATGGCTTTTTTACCTTGATATGTCGATGTTTCATATACTCCCTCAACGCAAGCTTCAGCATGGATATCTTTGTCCACAGTGATGTAGGAGAATACATTTCAGACATTCTTTTAGCATAAGCCAGCAATACCGCTTCATTTACGCTGTTTATACTTCTATCCTGCCGCCACTTCAAAAAATTGTCATATTCCTGCTGATATCTCTCTCTGGTTATAGTCGGAAGTATAATTTTGAGTAGCCGCAGCCGCTTCCTCCTGTATTTCCAACGGAATTTCTCGCGACATCTCGCTATGGTCTATTTTCCCAATTTTTGAAAAGTCCAACTGACAATAAATAGTCATTGTTGCAGGTGACAGACGTTACGATTACCTTAGAAACTTAACGGCCGCCGGCCGTTATGATAACGTCCGGCGGACGTTATATGCATCTTTTCCATTCTGATTTTGCTTATGTTATAATAATATAACAATATAGTATGACGAAAAAGTATTAAAGTAGATATTATATAATATTCTCCGATAACTATTATCGGCCTTTCCGGAGCATTGAACTAAATAAATTTTGTGCTTCTTTAACATTTTAAGACAGAAAAATATGATTTTAATTAAAATTCTCTCAATAACAATCTGTCAAAGAATTAAAACGAAATTATATTACCACAGAAATGAGTTTTACTTTTTTACTTTACGCTTAAACTGTATTGAAATTTGGAAAAGTATAAACGGGAGTCAATAATAAAAAGTTTTTCCTTTTGTAAAGACAATCCGGGGACATACTGTAGACTAAGGGTTTTAACGGGCAACATGATATCAAATAAGAATGATGATTTTGCCTTCGAATTAATTTGTTTATATTATATCACTGTTGAGTTAAAAAAGTGACGATATCATTTGGTGATAAAAAAAAAGTGACGAAGGTATCATTTTCTATATAATAATTATTGTATTTCTATATTAGACTCGATTCAAAGAAGAAAAACAAATTTGTCAATACTAGTGTGCCTGCCTATCTTCAAAAATAACAAATTAAATAATTTCGAAGAAAAAACTAACAATGTTGCAACACAGCCAGAGAAGCTATAAGCGCGCAGCCGCCGCCCACCGCCCTTAGACGACGCTTGGCGCCGCCGCCACGGCCGCTCCCATTCCGCCCTCGCGCGCCGACCCGTCGCTACCGCGTCGCCCCTCTCGGAGCCCGAACCGCGCGAAAGAGCGACCACGATGCGCCCGGCAGGGGCGGGGCGACCGCCGGTCGCCCTTCTCGCCTGACCTCGTCACGGAGCCGCGATGCCACGAGTGCCGCCCCCGCAGGGTAGTTGAGGACCCCCGGAAGGGCCTTCCGGAGTCTCGAGAGTTACCCCACTAGTGACAGGGATGATTGCCGCCCTTGGACTGGGTCCCCACGTCAGCAGGTAATCATTCTTTACGTTATTTTATGTTAGGCGTGTTTCAAAATAAGGGGGAAAATGTTTTGGAGAAGTGTCTTATCTTATGCGGCTTAAATGTGCTCTTTGTACTATAGTCAGGTGACATTCATTCTTGTTTTTATTATTAATATTACTAAAATTCTGCTTTTTCTGACCTATTTAGACGCTGTTGTTTATACATAAACTAGTTTAACGTAGATAAACTAAGACTAAATCAAGTATAAACAATATTTTTATTATATACTTCAACATTTTGAAATAATATATTACAAAAACAAACAAAAATTAAAAAAAAAATATATAATCTACTAAAATATTATGCTTTTTCAATTACTCAATTATAATATACATCAATGAAGAGTTTGTATATACGCCCTTTTCTGAAGATTGAGGTTCTGTCACTTGACATTAGAACTTGTTATTGTTTGAAATATTACTAAACATTTACCATTTAATATTTTCTTTTTTACCAAGTATTTTTATTTTAATTAACACAATATATCAAGCATCTAAAGAATGTCTATTAACGCCCTTCACAGAATATTGAAGTTCTGTCAAATGACATTCGCTTCCTTTGTTGTTGTTAAATCTGCTAGAGATTTAATCTTCATGGTGTTGTTTATAAAGCTAATTTAATATAAGCGGTACTTTATTTAAGATGAGTTAATAAAATACTAAAACATTTTATAATATGAAGGGAATCTGGTCTTGATATAAACACGCCCTTTATGACATCGAGTCAGATGACATTCACTCTTGTTTTTGTTTTTATCATTGCTTAAATTATGGTATTTGATCTACTTAAACACCGTTGTACCGTATGATCGAATAAAAACGGCGTCAGCGATGGCTATGAAATGAAGATCGCTGTCATTTTATATGTAAATTTATATAGGAAATGCCATCGATCGTCATTTCCAAGCCAACTGGACGCCGTTTTTATTCGATCATACGGTATATTGCAAATACATTGTCAACTTAATATCTGTTGACTCACACTAAAACAAACATTTACTATTACTGAAAAATAAATGTGTCTCATATACTGAAAAATTATGCTTTTTAACACTTAATTATAATACATTAAACATTTCAACCTACTCTGTATATAGGCCTTTTTATAAAAAAAAAAGTTGTCACATCCCTTTCAAACTTGTTATTCGTTGAAATATTACTATACGTAATTATCATTCAGTGTTCTATAATTTACCAAACCTTATTTTAATTAAAAGATAAATTAAACATAACAATATTCGGTACTTATACACGCCCTTTACAGAATATTAAAGTTTTGTTAAGTTCTATTAGATGACATTTAGCTTCCTATGTGGTTATTATATCTACCTGAAATTTGATCTGGAATGTCTATTAACGCCCTTCACAAAATATTGAAGTTCTGTCAGATGACATTCGTTTCCTTTGTTATTGTTAAATCTGCTAGAGATTTAATCTTCATGGTGTTGCTTATGAAGTTAATTTAATATAAACGGTACTTTATTTAAGATGAGTTAATAAAATACTAAAACATTTTTTCAATATGAAGGGAATCTGGTCTTGATACAAACACGCCCTTTATGACATCGAGTCAGATGACATTCACTCTTGTATTTGTTTTTATCATTGCTGCACTTATCGTTTTTTGATCTACTTAAATACCGTTGTATATTGCAAATACATCGTCAGTTATCAACTTAATATCTTTTGACTCACACTAAAACAAAAATTTAATATTACTGAAGTATAATTCAGTCTCATACATTGAAATATTATGCTTTTTAACTTAATTATAATACATTAAACATTTCAACATACTCTGTATATAGGCCTTTTTGTAAAAATTGAAGTTTTGTCTCGTCTCTCTCGAACTTGTTTTTCGTTGAAATAACGTATTATCATTTAGTGTTTTGTAATTTACCAAACCTTATTTTAATTAAAAGATACAATAAACATAACAATATTAGGAATAGGCCCTTTACAGAATATTACAGTTCTGTGAAGTGGTATCAGATAACATTTAGCGTCCTATGTGGTTATTAAATCTACCAGAAATTTGATCTGCATAGTGTTGCTTAATACGTTAATTTAATATAAATAATACCTTGTTTAAAGATGAGTCAATAAAATACCAAATCACTGTTTAATATAGAATGGATTAATTTTGAATTGACATAAACACGCCCTTTATGACTTCAAGCCAAGTAACATTTATTTGTGTTTTTGTTTTTAACATTACGGTTTTTGTTATTTTATGTTAGGCGTATTTCAAAAAAGGGGAAATATGTTTAAAGAAGTGTCTTATCTTGTGTGGCTTAATCTTTATACTATATAGTCAGTTGATATTCTTTCTTGTTTTTGTTCTGAATATTACTAAAATTCTGCTTTTTCTGACCTATTTAGATGCTGTTGTTTATACATAAACTAGTTTAACGCGGATAAAGTAAGACTAAATCAAGTATAAACAATATTTTTATTAAATACTTCAACATTTTGAAATAATATATTACAAAAAGACAAAAATAAAATAAAAAAATATATCATACACTAAAATATTATATTTTTTCAATTATTCACTTATAATATACATCAATCAAAGAGTTTGTATATACGCCCTTTCTCTGAACATTGAGGTTCTGTCAGATGACATTCGAACTTGTTATTGTTTGAAATATTACTAAAGATTTACCATTTAATATTTTCTTTTTAACCAAGTAGTTTTATTTTAATTAATACAATATGTCAAAGCAACTAAAGAATGTCTATTAACGCCCTTCACTGAATATTGAAGTTCTGTCAAATGACATTCGCTTCCTCTGTTGTTGTTAAATCTGCTAGAGATTTAATCTTCATGGTGTTGTTTATAAAGCTAATTTAATATAAGCGGTACTTTATTTAAGATGAGTTAATAAAATACTAAAACATTTTATAATATGAAGGGAATCTGATCTTGATATAAACACGCCCTTTATGACATCGAGTCAGATGACATTCACTTTTGTTTTTGTTTTTATCATTGCTGCAATTATGGTTTTTGATCTACTTAAACACCGTTGTATATTGCAAATACATCGTCAATTATCAACTTAATATCTGTTGACTCACACTAAAACAAACATTTACCATTACTGACAAATAAATGTGTCTCATATCCTGAAAAATTATGCTTTTTAACACTTAATTATAATACATTAAACATTTCAACCTACTCTGCATATAGGCCTTTTTCTAAAAAAAAGTTGTCACATCTCTTTCGAACTTGTTATTCGTTGAAATATTGCTATACGTAATTATCATTCAGTGTTCTGTAATTTACCAAACCTTACTCTAATTAAAAGATAAATTAAACATAACAATATTCGGTACTTATACACGCCCTTTACAGAATATTAAAGTTTTGTGAAGTTCTATTAGATGACATTTAGCTTCCTATGTGGTTATTATATCTACCTGAAATTTGATCTGCATACTGTAGCTTAATAAGTTAATTTAATGGAAATGATACCTTGTTTAAAGATGAGTTAATAATATACCAAATCACTGTTTAACATAGAATGGATCTTGTCTTGACATAAACACGCCCTTTATGACTTCAAGCCAAGTAACATTTATTTGTGTTTTTGTTTTTAACATTACGGTTTTTGTTATTTTATGTTAGGTGTATTTCAAATAAGAGAAAAAATGTTTTAAAGAAGTGTTTTTAATCTTGTGTGGTTTAAATAATGTGTTCTTTATACTACAGTCAGGTGACATTCTTTCTTGTTTTTATTCTTAATATTACTGAAATTCTGCTTTTTCTGACCTATTTAGATGCTGTTATTTAAACAAAAAAAATAGTTTAACGCGGATAAACTAAGATTAAATCAAGTATAAACAATATTTTTATTATATACTTCAACATTTTGAATTAATATATTACAAAAATAGACAAAAAAATCAAAAAATATATGTCTCAGACCAAAATATTATGCTTTTTCAATTATTCAATTATAATATACATCAATCAAGAGATTGTATATACGCCCTTTTCTGAACATTGAGGCTTTGTTTCATGACATTCGAACATGTTATTGTTTAAAATATTAATAAACATTTACCATTCAATATTTTCTTTTTAACCAACTATTTTTATTTTAATTAACAAAATATATCAAACATCTAAGGAATGTCTATTAACGCCCTTCACAGACTATTGAAGTTCTGTCAAATGACATTCGTTTCCTTTGTTATTGTTAAATCTGCTAGAGATTTAATCTTCATGGTGTTGCTTATGAAGTTAATTTAATATAAACGGTACTTTATTTAAGATGAGTTAATAAAATACTAAAACATTTTTTCAATATGGAGGGAATCTGGTCTTGATACAAACACGCCCTTTATGACATCGAGTCAGATGACATTCACTCTTGTATTTGTTTTTATCATTGCTGCACTTATCGTTTTTTGATCTACTTAAATACCGTTGTATACTGCAAATACATCGTCAGTTATCAACTTAATATCTTTTAACTCACACTAAAACAAAAATTTAATATTACTGAAGTATAATTGTGTCTCATACATTGAAATATTATGCTTTTTA
Source organism: Sitophilus oryzae (assembly GCF_002938485.1). Taxonomy (NCBI): domain Eukaryota; kingdom Metazoa; phylum Arthropoda; class Insecta; order Coleoptera; family Curculionidae; genus Sitophilus; species Sitophilus oryzae. Next base: position 368,991 of record NW_022146866.1, read on the forward strand.
ACTTAATTATAATACATTAAACATTTCAACATACTCTGTATATAGGCCTTTTTGTAAAAATTGAAGTTTTGTCAGGTCTCTCTCAAACTTGTTTTTCGTTGAAATATTACTATACGTATTATCATTTACTGTTTTGTAATTTACCAAACCTTATTTTAATTAAAAGATACAATAAACATAACAATATTAGGAATACGCCCTTTACAGAATATTACAGTTCTGTGAAGTGGTATCAGATAACATTTAGCTTCCTATGTGGTTATTAAATCTACCAGAAATTTGATCTGCATACTCTTGTTTAATACGTTAATTTAATATAAACTATACCTTGTTTAAAGATGAGTCAATAAAATACCAAATCACTGTTTAATATAGAATGGGTCTTGTCTTGACATAAACACGCCCTTTATGACTTCAAGTACATAGCCAAGCTACATTTATATGTGTTTTTGTTTTTAACATGACGGTTTTTGATATTTTATGTTAGGCATATTTCAAATAAAGGAAAATATGTTTTAAAGAAGTGTCTTATCTTGTGTGGTTTAAATGTACTCTTTATACCATAGTTAGGTGACATTCTTTCTTGTTTTTATTTTTAATATTACTAAAATTCTGCTTTTTCTGACCTATTTAGATACTGTTGTTTATACTTAAACTAGTTTAATACCGTTAAGTTAGTGATAAACTAAGACTCAAGATCAAGTATAAACAATATTTTTATTATATACTTCAACATTTTGCCATTTTCTTTTTAACCAAGTAGTTTTATTTTAATTAACACAATATATCAAACATCTAGAAAATGTCTATTAACGCCCTTCACAGAATATTGAAGTTCTGTCAAATGACATTCGCTTCCTGTGTTGTTGTTAAATCTGCTAGATATTTAATCTTTATAGTGTTCTTTATAAAGTTAATTTAATATAAACGGTACTCCATTTAAGATGAGTTAATAAAATACTCAACATTTTTTAATATGAAGAGAATCTGGTCTTCATATAAACACGCCCTCTATGACATCGAGTCAGATGACATTCGCTCTTGTTTTTGTTTATATCATTACTGCAACTATTGTTTTTTGATCTACTTAAATACCGTTGTATATTGCAAATACATCGTCAGTTATCAACTTAATATCTGTTGACTCACACTAAAACAAAAATTTAATATTAGTGAAATATAAATGTGTCTCATACATTGAAATATTATGCTTTTTAACACTTAATTATAATACATTAAACATTTCAACATACTCTGTATATAGGCCTTTTTCTAAAAATTGAAGTTGTCACATCTCTTTCGAACTTGTTATTCGTTGAAATATTACTAAAAGTAATATCATTCAGTGTTTTGTAATTTACCAAACATTATTTCAATTTAAAGATACATTAAACATAACATTATTATCATGACCATTTAGATGACATTTAGCTTCCTATGTGGTTATTAAATCTACCAGAAATTTGATCTGCATACTGTTGCTTAATACGTTAATTTAATATAATGATACCTTGTCTAAAGATGAGTCAATAAAATACCAAAACACTGTTTATTATAGAAAAGATCTTGCCTTGATATAAACACGCCCTTTATGACTTCAAGCCATGTAACATTTATTTGTGTTTTTATATTTAGACTTACTGTATATCCTGTTTTGCTCATCAATTTAAATGGCGTTGTTTATGCGTCATTTCTTTAACATCTAGACACCTTTTTTTGAGACAATGATTAACTTAACAATTTTAGACTGACACTAAAACACAGAGTTGAGCAGACATTGAGGTTTTGTTAGATGGCATTCGAACATGTTATTATTTGAAATGTTACTACACATAATTATTGTTAAATAGTTTGTAATTCACTAAGGCAATTAAAAAAAATATCTATAAACGCCTATCACAAAATACTCAAGTTCTGTCAAATAACATTTTACTTTGTTATTATTAAATTTATTAGATATTTAATTTATATTATTAAATATTTTATTGCCTTAAGCAGCGCATTTTTTTATTTTTGAAAAATCTAAAAAAGAAGAAAGTAAAAAAGAGAAATTAATTGTTTTGTTTGTCGTTAAGGAGGGAACCAACCTACACTTCCACAACTAGTTTATTACCAGTCCTGGAGAACCCACCTGGCGTAGGCCCAGAAACCGGTTGTAGGAGTCTTGTCTTGTTGAAAGAAATTCCTTAACGACAAACAGAACAATTTCAATTCTCTTTTTTACTTTTTCATTTTTTTTTATTTACCAAAAGTCGGAAAACACACAGCTAAAGACAAAAAAAGATTATTTATTAATATACACTAAAGCTGTAAAAATGTTGTTTATTTTAATATATTGTTACAGTAATACACCTTGACCTTAACAATATTTAATTTATATAGATATTGCTGTCGAACAAGTTAACTTAATATAAATGATTCTTCATTTAAGATGAGTCAGTAAAATACCAAAACACTTTAATATGGAAACGATCTTATCTTGATATAAACAGGCCCTTTATGACATCAAGTCAGGGGACACATTTTTATCTTTAACATTAACGAAAACCTTGTTTTCCTTACCTACTTAATGTCGTTGTTTATGTGGCATTGATTTAATGTCAAAATACTTGTTTTGAGACTAATCAATTGTAAACTTAACAATTTTTGTCTGACATGAAAAAGAAAATTTAATAATATTCAAATGAAAATGTCTATATTGCAACATTTAGTGAATCATATACTACAATATTATGTTTTTTAATCATAAATAAATCAAACATTAGATGAAATTCGATCCTTTTTGATGAAAATATATCTACACATTTCCAATTCAAAAAAATTTAGTAAGTAGTTCTGTTTTAATATTTTTTTACATTATTATTATTATATTTTCTATGGACGTCTTTCAACAGCGTTTATGAATCTTAAAATCAGATAAATCATTTTTTCAGTCAGCTTATACTGTTCCGGGCGATGTGTCAAATAGTAAATTTTCCCCAATGAATAATAACATTATTATAGATAAAGTGTCTGAAAAACAGGTTTTAAGCTGCCTCAAGAGGATGAAATCTAAGGGAACCGTTGGCCCTGATAAAATTCCATCTTAGTAAGTAGATTAAGTAGATGTAGTGTATACCGATTTCTCAAAGGCATTTGACTAGCTGGATCACAGCGTTTTGATTTCCCATTTAGAAACTTTGGGGTTTTCCCTTAATTTATTAATTTTTTTAAATCGTATTTGAGTGACAGGAAATTAATTGTGGAATGCTGTGGTCAACTGTCTTTTGAAGTGAATTCGACCTCTGGGGTTCCCCAGGGGTCAATTTTGGATCCTCTTTTATTCAACATTTTTATGAATGGTGTTGTTGAGCGTTCGAATGTCAACATTTTATTGTATGCGGATGACATGAAGATTTATTCACGGGTGAGCTCTGTTGATGATTGCCGTAAGCTTCAGGAATCGCTGGAAATAATCGCGGACTGGTGTACAGATAACAAACTCCCCTTAAATATTGAAAAATGCTGTGCCGTTTCTTACAGCTTAAAACAAAACCCAATTTTACATAAATATTTATTATATAATGAAGAAATCCGACGTGAAATGACTGTTCGTGATCTTGGAGTTGTGTTTGATTGCAGGCTGTCTTTTGTACCACACATATCGGAGATTGTACAGCGGTCTTTTAGACCCCTGGGCTTTATTCTTAGAAACGCAAAATAATTTTCCAGCCCTGACGCACTTAAGCTATTATATTTTACATTTGTTAGGTCTAAACTGGAGTACGCATCTGTTATATGGTCACCATGTTACCAAACACATATAAATAACATCGAAGGTGTCCAGCGACGGTTTCTGAAGTTTCTTAGTTTTAAAATAGATGGAAACTATCCTTGTATGGGCTACCCTCATGATGAACTCTTGGAACGTCATTCGTTTTCTTCTTTAGTGGATCGCCGCGGAATATTTGACATTAAGTCGGTGTCATAATAAAATAAACTGCTCAGATATTCTCAATAGGCTGAATATTTTTGTTCCGAGAGCAGCAGCTCGACACTTCAACACATTTTATGTCGACGCTTCTAGGACTAACATTAACAAAACTCTCCAGTTAATAGAATGCAACTAGCCTACAATCAACGCCAGAGCAGTTTGGATATATTTTCAATAGTCCAGCTTTCAGCTTTAATTACTAGTATCGGCTTTTTTTTATCAATTTTTTTGTGTCAATTTTGTTGATCTGATCTTTGTTTTTTACTTTGTATATATTTTGTTTTGTACCTTTTATTATAATTAATTTGTTTTATGATCTATAAATTGCTTAATTTTAATTTGTAATCTCGATACAGTACGACTCATTCTGTAATTGGCGCTTGCTGTTAAATGGAGTACATTAAATAAATAAGTTAAATAAATAAATAAATACATAAATTTGATATTATTCTAATATATGAATCATAAAAATAGATGAATTTGATTTGATTGATATTATTCTAATAGTAGATAATTCTAAGAGATATTTAGATAATATTTCATGCTGTTATTTATAGCATTAAATTGATAAAAATTGTATTTTATTTAGCAATAGTCAATTACATATCATTTTTATGTAATATTTCTATTGACTTTGATCACATATATTGTTATTTACTTTAATTACCTTAAAAACCTTACATTTCCTTTGTTGTGTATAATTTAAATCTTTATTGGATTTAGTCCATAACTTCACTACAATTCTAGTTTTTCTATAATCCTATTTAATTCAAGTTGGTTATTCCATACAGTTTAAAAAAGCTTTAATGAGACCAAGAATCTCATCAAAGTAACAGAATATATATTATATACATCATAACACTTTTAAAGTTGAAACCGTCTTATTAGAATTGGTGTAACATACATTAACATATTATGCATATTATATCATTATACATATTTAATTTTATATAAATAAAATATTTAAAATACATCTGTATACGAGTATACGCATTTTCTGAACATAGATGCTATGTCAAATAATATTTGAGTTAATTAATGTCTACAATGTCGAGTGATCAAAAAGTTTCATGATACGAATTGTTTACCTCTAAATCTAATATAATTTTTCATACGAATTCTTTACCTGTTATCATCAAGCTTAATTTTAATTTGATAAGAAAGCTTCTTGATCCCACCATATTAACATAGACTATAGACAGGTATTATTTATATTCTCCTTAATAATAAAAGTACAACTTATGATACAAAATATGAAAACTTCTATTTAAAAAATGCATAGATAATTAAACCATTCTGATGTGACTCACTATATATAGGTAATTAAATAAAGGATTGAACATTTCAAATTGGAAAACCTAATATGGGGGTTTTATTTTACAGTAGCCTGTATCTGTAGGACCCTGTCGATCCGCGATGAAATAATTCATCTGTTTTAAAGGAAATATTGTTACGAAATACTAAATATAGGATATTTCCAATATACGGATATCGTTTACCACTTGAAAATTTCATTAGCACTTAAAATCGGATCAGGATTATTAACAACACGCCCGTCTCGAAACTAGAACAATTGTTCGAATTGGATTGGCCAAGGGCCTATTTATGTCAAGCTGAGTTGTGCCTTGGTCTGTAGTAATGCTCCGAGCTTACGTTAAGAGGCTTGACCTGGCTGAGTGAAGGTCTCTAGTTGAGTAATGACGGGACATTGTTCATGATTAACGGTCAGAAGCGACTTTATTTAATAAACAATGTCTTGACGGATTGTTGTTTCATGTCCTGTTGTAGTCGATTTAACAAAAATTTGTTATGGTAAAAGAATCTTAAATTCTTCATTTTGGAGGTTATGTTTCTATTGCTGGAAAGTACTTTAAAAAAAATAAAATAGTTGTTTTTTTGTAAAGACCACTGCGTTGATCCAGCAGAAACCAATTTGCCAGTCAAAATGAGTGAACGTTTCAGGAGGTATATCTCTTACCGTCTTCTGAAGCAAAAATATTACAAAGAAAAAAGAAAAAAAAAACTACAAGAACAACTATTAACTATATTTAAGAACAGCTTTTTTATTAACCGTTAACGTTCTGTTAATATAACGGTTTATAATAGACATTGTTGAAAAAACTACAGGGCGTTTCAAAAAACATGTGCCATCTCTCGTGGAGAGATTCCTCACGTAAAAATAAGATTTATTTTTCATATCAACATAGGTCCGATTCTGCTTTGTTCCGTAGCTACGGGACGTTAAACTGAATTCTAAGTCGGCCATATTTGAGGCCCATCGCGGTGTACCTAAGATTTTTGATATGCTCCTTTCCTTAGTCTTCTTATTCAAAGCGGCTTATAATAGACACTAAGCTGAAAAACTACAGGGCGTTTCAAAAAACATGTGCCATCTCTCGTGGAGAGATTCCTCACGTAAAAATAAGATTTATTTTTCATATCAACATAGGTCCGATTCTGCTTTGTTCCGTAGCTACGGGACGTTAAAAACTTAATATTTTTTGGATTTATTATAGTTTTCTTTCAAGTATTTCTAGCTTTTCGAATTAAATTTTGATGGTAAAAGTTACTATAAATGCGACATATTTTAAAGCTGAAAAAGTGTCCACATATTCACCAGGGACGTGCGTATGGGTTTTCACTGGTATTTTTATAAAACAAGCATGTACACCACTGACTTTTTTTTCTCTTATTCGCAAAATATTGTAAGCAGTTTAATGCCGATTAAAAGTTGTTTCTTGATATTTTGTCGATTTCCGCCTCCTTGATGAAATATACGCAATTTTATTAATATGCTTTGATCCAAGTCTAATAGCAATAACCTTTAAAATATTTTAATATCATTAACTTACGAAAGTTTTAAAAAAGTACTCATTGATTTCTCATAAAAAATATGAAAAAAAGTTCCTATAAACATGGGTATGGAAATGCATAGTTTTAGAGTTATAGGATGTTAACACTTTTTAAAATTAGTTTTTTATAATTATCTTAAATACCATTATTTTTTTATTTGAAATTTCTGTATGTTCGACTAATAGTAATAATAACTAATAGTAATAATATTTAATAATAAATTAGGTTAAATATATAATTTATTAATTTAATTTTATTAATTCTGATTAATGTAATTGCGTTTATCTCATCAAGGAGGTCGAATTCGACAAAATATAAAGAGATAACTTTTAATTGGCATTAATCGACCTGCACAATTTTGATATCAAAAGAAAAAAGGCAGTTGCGCACATATTTTTTTTTCTAAAAAAATATTCCAGTGATAACCCATATGCACGTCGCTGATGAATTTATTGACAGTTTTTTAGCATTAAAATATGTAACACTTATAGTAACTTTTACCCTCAAAAATTTAATTCAAATCACTAAAAGTACTTGGAAGAAAATTATAATAAATCAAAAGATTTTTAATATTTTAACACCCTGTAGCTACGAAATAAAGCAGAATCGGATCTATGTTGATATGAAAAATAAATCTTATTCTTACGTGAGGAATCTCCCCACGGGAGATGGCACATGTTTTTTGGAACACCATGTATTGAAACACCATGCACAGGAAGTGTTCTTGAATTGTTGTATTTATATAGGTATTTTAAATGACTATTTTATGCTTCTGACGACGAGAGAACGAGAGAAGATATACCTCCTGAACCGTTAAGCCTTTTTAGCCGACCATACCAACAGGTAATATGGTAGGCTATTAAGATCGGCAAAATTTTTTTTTTAATTTCACTCAAAATCAGTCAAAGTCGCAGTTTTTGAGATAAAAAAAAAATTGGAAAAATTCCTTTACTTTGAAACTAAAAGAACTGCCTACTAACTTTTTATTAACATATTTTAGTATGGGCGGCTATACGTGCCTCCCGGCGCCAATTTTTTTGTCCGTTAGGCAAATTTGATTTATTAGTAAAATATCACTGACAAATTGGTCTGCGTTGAATGTAGATCGTGGATATAGATTGTATGTGGGAAAAAAGTTAATCGCCGTGTTACCGAAGCTACTCTCTAGCTTATACACCTACCTTAAATAAATCTAAGATGTATAAAAATCAAAATAAAAAAGTTAAAGATGGATGTGAAACAGTTATAGATGGTATAATTGCTGGAGACGATTGATTTGTTTAACATTTGGCACATAACTGCAGCAAATGCATTATTTGTTGAAATATTTTTATACAGGGTGAGTCTACGATGTTTTCTATGGGTTTCTCGGAAACTACTGGAGATAGAAAAGTAAAGATTTCAAGTTAACGTCTCCCTTTTTACTGCCAGGGCAAATCTGAATGGGGCCTAATTTGTTTACGCGGAATCCGAACCGTGGTCCTCGGTCATATCATGGTTAATGACCTATCGACTTGGCAAGTGTCTAAATCGACTCTTACTCACGAGATATCCCATCTCATCCGGCCTCGAACCGGCGTGAATGAGCAGTGTGTGTCAATAGATTTTACACTTTTGTCTTTTTTGGATAACAGCACGATAGAGTTTCGAACCGGTCACCCGTCCATCCACTAATATCGCCTTACGTCTCTTAACTTCGGTGTTCTAATGGGAACAGGTGTTTCGACGTAGCTGGCCGTTGTCCTACTGGATATGGAGAGTTGGTTAAATGGCTATAACTCAGTAATTTTGTGAAAAAAAAACATATTATAGCTTATATTGAAAAGCTTAAAAAAATGGCGCTTTTTATGAAGTTATGGCCAACTATGGTTTCCATTTAAAAAAACATATGTTTGTGTTATATGTCTAAAATGAGAGGGTTTAGAAAAAATCGGAGAACATAAACTCATAAACTCATGTGATTATCTACAACTTTTACCTGAAAACTTTTTGTCTAAAATAGATTATATTGGAATTAGGGACAATCATTTTTAAAATAGCCAACATTTTTTTTTCGAAACATCTAGTAAGCCATGAACTTTTTAAAAAATCTGAAAGGCCCATATTTATGACTCCACAAAACTGAAATTCTTTCCCCATTTAACCGACTCTCTATCTCCAGTAGTTTCCGAGATACCCATAGGAAACTCACCCTGTATAATTTTTTTATCCTTGATGACCTGTGGGTATAATTGATGGAGTGACCTTTTTGTGTAAGTATCGGTTGATGGTTCATAGCTTAAGTTTTAAAATAAAATGCAAACCTATACAAGATAAAATATAAGTAAGATTGATTTACTTAATTCTAATTTACATATATAAATTTAAATAATTGAAATACATCTTAGAAACTAAATTTCATTATCACATCAACACAACAAATATTTTGGCTCCTCTCACCTAGATCTGAATTTTCCCATTTCGTTTAGAAATAATTTTAAGTGCTCCTCATGATATTTAAGAAATTTTAGACGGATAAATGCTGCCATGGTAATTGTAATTTATTTGTTATAAAGGCATTCTGTAACATTTCTTTGTACAGGGTGACCCACTAAGAATAGCCTCGGAAAGTATTAGTCATAGAGCTTGTGGAAAAAAATATTTATAACTAAAGAGGCCATGAGAAATTGCTGGAAATTATTTTCAAGTTTGTAGAACGGCCGCTAGAGAGCGCAACTTCTATAAGAAATAAGACAAAGAACTTTTTACACAATTTTGCCTAGATAAGGGCTACTATAAATAATATCTTTATAATCGCCAGTAAATTTTGAATATTTTTCATTAGAACCATTTTCCCCTAACTGCCGCAATAAAGTGACGGGGAAAGGTTAAATCTGTTTTTATTTAAATATTAATAACTCCGGACTGGATGAACGGAATCCAACAAACGGGGGCTCGTTTAAAAGAGAGTTTTTTACTATATGTTATATCGTATAAACAATAATAATAAGCTTTTGAATTTAGACGCTACGGGGCGCTGTCTTACAATTTAACAAACATTGCGCGTGTTTTCAAAAAAAATAAATGCGATAGTATATGTAATTTAAACCGCGACAACCGCATCTTGAAATCTTTTTTCAAACCAAAGTTATTAGCAAAATTATAATAAATACGAAAATATAATCCCTTAATTACCTTACTGTTCTAATACGGTATTACTAGCCCTCTTGATTGTGAACATTCTGACAAAAAAATATGATGGAAATGATTAGTTTATTCTAAAATCGACAATATATCAGAATACCATAATACCAGGGGCCTATAACACAATGCTTACAATAATTGTAACAAGTCTACAAGTTATTAGTAATTTGCTTATACCTACAAGTACCTCAGTTTCCTGTAACACTATATTATTTGGTAGACTTGTAGCTACCAGTAAAATATTCTACACATGTATATACCGTTGCTACAAGTGTATTCAAAATCGAAGCACCAAAGCAAAGTTTTCCATTCTGCGAAATAGTGAACTGTTACGACGTACACGCGCATCGTGCACACTTCCTGGCCAATTTGCACTTATATAATAAAAGTTTAAGTCAGGACCACATAAAGCCATGCAATTAATTGAATGCTTTCCATGGCGGTCGACGTAAGCAGGTTCGTTATTCGTAGGGGCATCGATATTTATGATGGTTCCATCTACAGCTCCACAAACTTCAGGAAATCCTGCCAAATTATGAAAGCGCTGTATTGTCGGGCCATCGAATTATGGCATTAAATTTTATTTCGTTTACAGCAGCAACAACTTCGGGAACACATCTGCAGACGGTCATTTTTGGCACACCATGCATGTAACATACCCCGTGACCCTGGGGTACTGCAATCCGTTCCCAAGCCAAAGTAGAGCAATAATCAGTTTTGCAATGGTGACAAGCCATACCATCGAATTGTTTGATTCGCAATTGCTGGGCCTATATCTTGAAAAGAACTTCAAACTTTTCTCGATTGAGTCGGAACCTCTCCACAAATTCCCAGTCTGTCAACATGACATAGTTAGGTCTTTCCCGATGCCGATACACTGCACGAGCATTTTCATCATCACTCTCCGAATCACTTGATCACATAATTATCGACAGTAAAGTAAAATGACACGTTTATGACAAAGGACGGTACTATACTGAACCTACCCAGAGTTCGAGATAGGTAGAAAATTGTTTACAATTGTTGACAGTTCCGTAACACAACTGTATACGTGTGACTATTGTGTTATGGAAACAAACTACACAAGTGTACAAAAAGTTCCGTAATTACCAGTGCCGCACGGTAGTAGTAGATCAGTTGTGTTACGAAAAAGCTACAACTGCCAAATATATTTTAGCAAGTCTAGGACTTGTACTGTTTGTGTTATAGGCCCCAGATCTATTAATAGATATCTAATACTTAAGATATCCTTATCCGATATCCGAAATAATTATGACAGTTAATAAGAAACAACGCCTCAGTGAAGTAATGGTAGGTTTTGGAAAAAAGTTGCTTTTAACGTAATAGTATAAACGTCAAAGTGTTATTAAATCAACATTTTGATAGTCTTAGCAGCGTTTTTTCTCTATTAAAGAAAAGCATTTTTAGAAAAGCAATCAAAAGTTAAAAAAAAACGATGCTGAGACTATCAAAATGTTGATATAATAATATTTTTATGTTTAAACTATTCCTCTAAAAGCAACTTTTATCCAAAGCCTACCATGAAATCACTGAGGTGTCGTTTCTTGCCACCGTCATTGATATCTTAATTATTAGATATTAATACACCTAGTATTATGGTATTCTGGTTCATTGTCAATTTTTTTAATAAAATAATCTATTTTATCTTATTTATATTAGAATGGTCATAATCAAGAGGGCTAGTGATAGCGTGTTCCAGGGCCTAGTGATAGCAAAAGTATATTTTCGTATTTATTATAACGGCACTATTTAAATTTCAGAAATGGAGATCCCTATTCACACACGAATTTCCTTATCTTGATCCAGTTTTGAAATAATTAAAAAAGAGCCTAAATATCTAAACCTTACCTCCTTTTTATTTTATGATGGTTTATTTTTAACTATTCGATATTTTTGTGTGCTTATTTATATTGCTAGGAATAAAAAAGTCAAAAACGGAGCAATATTTAACGTACTGGTTGTCTCATTCGTCTGTTGGTGTTGGAAACAGCGGACTCCAGTCGTTGTTCATTGTTATCGTAACTCTGAAGTTCGATCGGGTTTAGACAGATCCCTGGCAAAGAACCAGAAAAGAATCAATGGCAGGCTACCGTGCAGTTTCAGTTTTAAGGAAGTTTCATTAATATACCGTCTATTTCCAAAACAAAAATGACTTTACATATAATGCAATATCAATAAAAATTTGCAAGTTTGAAACAGATACAATTTACATAAGAAGATTGCAAGTTAAATAAAAAGTTTTAAAAATAATGATACCTAGTGGTAGTTCTAGTGATAAACTTTAATATCTCCTTTGATTTCTAGGTGATTTGGAGGTTGAAATCTGTCGTTTACCTCCAGCCCTTGTCCCTGACTCAGACGATATGGTAAGTACCTCTCTACTTGATTGCAATCAATAATTTTCTAAAATTCAAAAATATGTTATTTGTATTAAACCGGGTGTCATAAGGTAATACGGCAAACTATCAGCTGTCAACACAAACATACTAGTTTTTTTACTAAAAATACGTTAAACTGTTATTTTACCAGTAACACACAAGCAACACGAGCTGCAGCAGAATTTGTGATGTTAGACGCCATTTTTTGGATGTAACAAATGAGTCATCAGCTGGTCATCATAGCGACAATTTTAGCGATTTTTTAATTGTGTGTAGTGAACTTTGTCTAAACTTTATTACAATGGTGATTAGTTGTTCAGCTTTCAAGTGTAAAAACCGTAGCGATAAGAAAGAGCCAGAAGTTACGTTTCATAGGTAACAGTCCACTCTACCTTTTTAGCGTTTAATTAGTTTTTTTATCGAATTCGATACATATTCTTTTGATACCATATGTACTTGATATGTGCTATACGTCGATACTAGTTTTGTATATTATGTTAACATTTTAATACTTTTTTTTGGAATTAATTAGTATACCAACGCATACACCATAGGTGTAGTGAAAACATTTATCAAAAATATAAATATCTTTGTAAGTAGTTATGTTAAGAAAAATATGTACCACGGCACTGTTTGGAGGTATGGTAATAATTTGGTCTCGGGTGTTAGTTCTTGTATTCTTTAGTCATTGATCTAAATAGAAACTAACTTGTCAGACTTTTCACTTGTAAAACAAATTTCCTTTTTTTTTCATAAAAATGCTTGACGTTTCAGGAGGTATATTGGCTTCCGTCGTCGGAAGCAGAAAAAAAGAAAAATATATTTAAAATGTCGAAATATAATTGCTATTAAATAGTTTTTGAATAATTATCTGTTATACTTTTGTTTTGCGAATAAAAAACCACTGATGTGCATGCTAGTTTCTAGTTTCCATCATATTTTTAATATTAAATTAATTTTTTAAATTTGTCTTTTAGTGGCAAGTTATCCAGTTTTTTTTTAAAAAATTAACCCTCTACAAAGGTATAGACATTGTTTAAAAATATGTTAGTACGAAAAGAAACATATATTATAATTTCAAATAATTTGAACAATTTATATTTCTATTTGTTCTGCTGTTTAAACGTTGCTAAAATGCATTTATTAAATTGTAAAAGCATAGCAAAGAAGTTAAATAAAGTTTAGAATGCAATTTAAATGTTATTAATAATTTTAAAATTAAAATATTTTTAGCATGGATCGTAAAGCACTATCTACCACAGATCACGTTTTTTGTACATTATCTAGCTATATTTTTGTTTGGTTCATAGCGTTCACATCAAGTGTCGAAACTTTGGATAATTATGAGGGACCACAATGCCATTTAATTTAATATCTTTAAATATAAGTATATATAAGCCACTAATAAATTCGTTATACATATATCAGGGAAAATTAACTTCTACCGCTATTTGTAAATTTTCCATGCTATCGTACTGAAACATTTAGATATTCCTTTAGCTAATTTACGTGAAATATACTTTCAGCAAAATGGGGCTCCTCCTCACAACTTTGAAAATATTATTATTGTGTTTTTTGAACTATTTCTCAAATCAATGGATTGGGACCAGTTGGCCTCCCTGATCCCCTGATACCCAGATTTGTCTGTTCTCGATTTCTGTATTTAGGGATTTTTGAAATATGAAGTATATTATGGCAACTAAAATAATGCCCAAGACCTTGAAAATGCTATCAGGCAAGCTTTTAGATTTTTGCAAACTCATCCCGCTATAAAAAAAGAAGAAAAATATATTCAGAGATTTAGTGTTTAAAAGTAAAATATTTCAGTCCCAAATAAAATTTTAATATGTCTACGACTATTTTACTAAATACCATTTTGATTTTTAGCCGACCATGCCAACAGGTATGGTAGGCTTTTAAGATCGGCAAAAAAAAGTTCTTTTAATTTTATTCAAAATGAGTTATTTGGGTCATAAAAAATGACCTAAATACAAACAAAATATTTTCATGGTGTCTGTCTGTCCGTCTGTCTGTAACACGATAACTCAAAAACCGCTAAACCGATTTCAACCAAATTTGGCACAAAAATACTGTGGCACCCGAGAATCTGGTGAGGGGTTGGTAAGGGGGTATGGGAGGGGGTTAAAATTTTTAAAAAATTGTAACTCCACATCAAAATTAGTCAAAGTCGCAGTTTTTGAGATAAAAAAAATTGTAAAAATTCCTTTACTTTGAAACTAAAAGAACTGCCTACCAACTTTTTTTTAACATATTTTAGTATGGGCGGCTATACGTGCCTCCCGGCGCCAATTTTCTTTTTATCTATCACGGCTTACCAATAAGAAAATGATATCTTTAAAATATTGCAGTAAATAGTGAAAATAAATGTAGAGTGATATATTTTTGAGAAGCAAGATGGATCATATGATTTATAAATATACAGGGTTCCGTTTAAAAAAAACTTTAGTTCATATTTTCAAAAATATTTTTTTCGCAGAAAAAAAAACAGACTAAGCCACTGTATTCTACGTAAAAAGTTCTACAAGAATCAGTTTTCACCTTCTCGATACCTTTCACAATAACGGATATACGGGGACTGTCCCAAATTGCAAAATTTTCAAAAAGACCTTGTAGCTCAGAAACGAAGAGGGTTATTAATATTTTGTTTACAGAATCTTTCATTTGACAAAAAAGTGAGAGAGTTTTGTGCAAACCGCACCCTTCTATCTACACTAATAACCGCGATACGGTATGATTTCAACGAAAATGGGACATACTGTACAGGGTGACTCAACGATAGAGTAAAGTCCATGATCTCATTTGTTTCAGGTTTACAAAAATATTAAATATAAAAGTTATAGGGATGGTTAAGATACACATTTATAAATTATACAGGGTGTAATCAAAATAAAAAAGTTAAGGATGGATGTGAAACAGTTATAGATGGTATAATTGCTGGAGACGATTGATTTGTTTAACATTTGGCAGATAACTGCAGCAAATGCATTATTTGTTGAAATATTTTTATACAGGGTGAGTCTACGATGTTCTCTATGGGTTTCTCGGAAACTACTGGAGATAGAAAAGTAAATATTTCAAGTTAACGTCTCCCTTTTTACTGCCAGGGCAAATCTGGATGGGGCCTAATTTGTTTACGCGGAATCCGAACCGTGGTCCTCGGCCATATCATGGTTAATGGCCTACCGACTTGGCAAGTGTCTAAATCGACTCTTACTCACGAGATATCCCATCTCATCCGGCCTCGAACCGGCGTGAATGAGCAGTGTGTGTCAATAGATTTTACACTTTTGCCTTTTTTGGACAACAGCACGATACAGAGTTTCGAACTGGTCACCCGTCCATCCACTAGTATCGTCTTACGTCGCTTAACTTCGGTGTTCTAATGGGAACTGGTATTTCGCGTAGCTGGGCCGTTGTCCTACTGGATATGGAGTGGAGAGTTGGTTAAATGGCTATAACTCAGTAATTTTGTGAAAAAAAAAACATATTATAGCTTATATCACTGAAAAGCTTAAAAAATGGCGCTTTTTATGAAGTAATGGCCAACTATGGTTTCCATTTAAAAAAAAACATATGTTTGTGTTATACTAAGGGCTGGCAAAGGATAGTCTTGGGTCGAGATTGCCGTATGTAAGAAGAGTACAATGCTTTTATAATGTACTGAACAAAGAGAGGACAGTAAACACGTTGCCAAACATATGAAATAAACCGAGAAACTGTGCACATCACTAAGAGACGTGGAAGGGGATATAGCAGATTTGTCGCAGTTGACCGGTCGACCCAATCAATACCTCTGTCAGTACTTAAAGTTCTAGGGAAAGGTGCACGTCATGCGTTCAGCTTCACGATTTAATTACGTCTCGTGATACTTAATTTGTTCATTTATTAACGAATCGTTGTAATTTTCCCTATAGCTTGAATTTTTTAAGTGCATGCTAAAACACTTGCATTTTTGGTAAAAATAAGTGGAATTGAGTAGGTGTTCGATAGTGGTCGCGCTATTAGACTCTGAATTCAAAAATCGATATCTCGAAATCTATTAGAAATAATAAATTGTAGTTTTTTTCAAGAACTTTGTTAATATTTCTGCTGTATTTTTTTTGTAGACAGTATGTGAAAATCTTTATCAATAAAAAAATTACACAATTGCTGAAAATTGCTATGCTCTAAAAGTAAATATGGATTGTTTACAATTTTTGAATAGAAAAAACAACCTTATCGAATTTTTCTTATGTAAATATATTGTAAAGTATCTAAAGTGGTTCTTGATGAGTTATGGCCTGTTATGTGTTAAAAAGTTGAGTTTTTAAATTATCGCGATTACTGACGTTTTCTCGTTATAAAATAAATGACACCCTAACGATATCCTTATAATTCTATTTCAGATGCTAAGAAACATGTCTAATGATTTTATCTAGTTATCTCTTGAAAAAAAAGTCTTTTAAAAATAAGCGGTTTGCGATCGTGATTTTACTTTACTTGATAGGGAAAGGCGTATCGGCAACGCCGCAACAGCACACCGTCGCGCGTCGCGTCGGTCGGTCGCATTTCTCTCACTCCGACTTAATAAGATCCCTATGCGATTTACTTCCACACATGTAAATGCCGACCCAAAAGTAACAGTTGCCAGCACGGTATGTCTAAAATGACAGGGTTTAGGAAAAATCGGAGAACATAAACTCATAAACTCATGTGATTATCTACAACGTTTATCTGAAAACTTTTTGTCTAAAATATTGATTGATTATATTGGAATTAGGGACAATAATTTTTAAAATAGCCAACACTTTTTTTTCGAAATATCTAGTAAGCCACGAACTTTTAAAAAAATCTGAAAGGCCCATATTTATGACCCCACAAAACGGAAATTCTTTCCCCATTTAACCGACTCTCTATCTCCAGTAGTTTCCGAGATACCCATAGGAAACTCACCCTGTATAATTTTTATCCTTGATGACTGACCTGTGGGTATAATTGATGGAGTGACCTTTTGTGTGTGAAGTATCGGTTGATGGTTCATAGCTTAAGTTTTTAAAATAAATGCACAAACCTATACAAGATAAAATATAAGTAAGATTGATTTACTTAATTCTAATTTACATATATAAATTTAAATAATTGAAATACATCTTAGAAACTAAATTTCATTATCACATCAACACAACAAATATTTTGCTCTTCCCACCTAGATCTGAATTTTCCCATTTCGTTTAGAAATAATTTTAAGTGCTCTCATGATATTTAAGAAATTTTAGACGGATAAATGCTGCCATGGTAATTGTAATTTATTTGTTATAAAGGCATTCTGTAACATTTCTTTGTACAGGGTGACCCACTAAGAATAGCCTCGGAAAGTATTAGTCATAGAGCTTGTGGAAAAAAATATTTATAACTAAAGAGGCCATGAGAAATTGCTGGAAATTATTTTCAAGTTTGTAGAACGGCCGCTAGAGAGCGCAACTGCTATAAGAAATAAGACAAAGAACTTTTTACACAATTTTGCCTAGATAAGGGCTACTATAAATAATATCTTTATAATCTCCAGTAAATTTTGAATATTTTTCATTAGAACCATTTTCCCCTATCTGCCGCAATAAAGTGATGGGGAAAGGTTAAATCTGTTTTTATTTAAATATCAATAACTCCGGACTGGATGAACGGAATCTAACAAACGGGGGCTCGTTTAAAAGAGAGTTTCTTACTCTATATTATACCGTATAAACAATAATAATAAGCTTTTGAATTTAGACGCTAAGGAGCGCT
This sequence comes from Sitophilus oryzae, assembly GCF_002938485.1. Taxonomy (NCBI): domain Eukaryota; kingdom Metazoa; phylum Arthropoda; class Insecta; order Coleoptera; family Curculionidae; genus Sitophilus; species Sitophilus oryzae. The sequence continues at coordinate 387,183 of NW_022146866.1, forward strand.
GTCTTACAATTTAACAAACATTGCGCGTGTTTTCAAAAAAAAAATTAAATGCGATAGTATATGTAATTTTAGCTGATAGTAAAGAGTAATAAAAGCTTAAAAAGCTGGCGAAAACCGCATCTTGATATATTTTTCCAAACCAAAGTTATTAGCAAAATTATAATAAATACGAAAATATAAGCCCTTAATTACCTTATTTTTCTAATACGGTATTACTAGCCCTCTTGATTATGAACATTCTGACAAAAAATAAGATATAAATGATTAGTTTATTCTAAAATCGACAATATATAAGAATACCATAATACCAGATCTATGAATAGATATCTAATAATTAAGATATTCTTATCCCAAATCCGAAATAATTATGACAGTTAATAAGAAACGACGGCGACGCACAGTGCTTCGAACATATGGCTCTAGAGGACAAAAATGCAAAACTTCTCTTTTATTGTAAGCAATTTATTCAAACTAGGTTTATTTGACACAAATGATGAGTACTCTCATTGTACTAAATGATGATGTTTTTAGTCCCACGTTTATGAAAAAAAATCTTATAAATAATAAAAATGTTGGAGCTGTGTTCCATCTAAGGAAATAATAATTTATAGTATGAAAACGGTGTAAGTATTAAATAAATCCCTGTGATAAAATAGAATTGAAATAACATTAGAACATGATTCCTACAATATAAGCTAATATAAGATAAAAATGTTTTTCTTTATTGAAAAAGAAGCATTAATATTAAATTTAATAAAAAAAAACTTAAGATAATATAAATTTACTTTAGGACAACAAAATGCATAGATCGTAACTACTCTGATTCAGAAGAATCACTGCTGACAGAATCTTCCAAATTTATAGTATCCAAATCACAGGTAGATGAAGTATCCTCACATGTAAGATATTTCTGTACATAGTTTTCTAATATGTTACTTTTTCGCGTTGTTACTGTTCTTTTTGTTGGTATGAGGAGTTCGGATGTTAATAGTTACATCTTTAATAGACCATATCCATATATTATTTTTTCCTTTTCTTGGGTATAAGATTTTATAATAAATTGAAAGATAGAAACTTTTTTTATGCGACGTTTCGCTCCAACCTAGTGGGCTTTTACAGGTACAAGTGGTGTCTCATATGACTGGAAGATTCATAAATATCTAATAAAGAACACATTTTTTGAAATACAAATAATTTTGAGTTCTTGTCCCTATGATCAAGCCAAGTATTTACCAGATCGGCATTGCTTATCAATTTTACTCCATCTGAAAAGTATTATAAAATAAACTTCGTCGCAAGCAGACGCAGGTGAACTATACAAAAATTAAAAGTGTATGAATATGACAACAAAAATATTCAATAAATACGGTATGTTTTGATACGTTTTTTTTAAATGCCTTTTTGAAGTTTGAAAACGTAAAATTTTTATACCCGTTTAAGAATCATCTTAAAAAATAAATAAAAACTAAACAATCACGAACTTGTTTAGAAATAAATTTAAAGTATATACCTTGTTTAACAATATCCATAATGGCTTTCAATTAACTACGTACCGGTTAACTCTATAATATACAGAACTACTATGAATGTTATTCTTTTTAATGATAAGATAATGATCGCAACATTTATTTTTAGTGAAAATATTTGCTAACAAAAAACGCTGTTTAAGAAAAATAATATACAGGATGATTGAACATTGCTAAGTAATGTTCATAAGTATAAAATTACATATTGAGATATTAGTAAATTTTAACTTTTTTTCGATTTTTGTTCATGGGACGAAGCACTGTGCAACGCCTCAGGGAAGTAATGGTAGGCTTTGGAAAAAGTTACTTTTAACGTAATAGTATAAACGTCAAAGTGGTATTAAATCAACATTTTGATAGTCTTAGCAGCGTTTTTTCTCTATTAAAGAAAAGCATTTTTAGAAAAGCAATCAAAAGTTAAAAAAAAACGATGCTGAGACTATCAAAATGTTGATATAATAATATTTTTATGTTTAAACTATTCCTCTAAAAGCAACTTTTATCCAAAGCCTACCATGAATCACTGGAGGTGTCGTTTCTTACCACCGTCATTGATATCTTAATTATTAGATATTAATACACCTTAGTATTATGGTATTCTGGTTCATTGTCAATTTTTTTAATAAAATAATCTATATTTTATCTTATTTCTATTAGACGGTCATAATCAAGAGGGTTAGTGATAGCGTGTTCCAGGGCCTAGTGATAGCAAAGTATATTTTTTCGTATTTATTATAACGGCACTATTTAAATTTCAGAAATGGAGATCCCTATTCACACACAATTCCTTATCTTTGATCAGTTTTAAAATAATTAAAAAAGAGCCTAAATATCTAAACCTTACCTCCTTTATATTTTATGATGGTTTATTTTTAACTATTCGATATTTTTGTGTGCTTATTTATATTGCTAGGAATAAAAAAGTCAAAAACGGAGCAATATTTAACGTACTGGTTGTCTCATTCGTCTGTTGGTGTTAGAAACAGCGGACTCCAGTCGTTGTTCATTGTTATCGTAACTCTGAAGTTCGATCGGGTTTAGACAGATCCCTGGCAAAGAACCAGAAAAGAATCAATGGTAGGCTACCGTACAGTTTCAGTTTTAAGGAAGTTTCATTAATATGCCGTCTATTTCCAAAACAAAAATGACTTTACATATAATGCAATATCAATAAAGATTTGCAAGTTTGAAACAGATACAATTTACATAAGAAAATTGCAAGTTAAATAAAAAGTTTTAAAAATAATGATACCTAGTGGTAGTTCTAGTGATAAACTTTAATATCTCCTTTGATTTCTAGGTGATTTGGAGGTTGAAATCTGTCGTTTACCTCCAGCCCTTGTCCCTGACTCAGACGATATGGTAAGTACTTCTCTACTTGATTGCAATCAATAATGTTCTAAAATAAAAAAAATATGTTATTTGTATTAAACCGGGTGTATTAAGGTAATACGGGAAACTATCAGCTGTCAACACAAACATACTAGTTTTTTTTACTAAAAATACGTTAAACTGGTATTTTACCAGTAAATGAGAACACCGTTAGGCCCCATTTTTTTGGATGTAACAAATGAGTCATCAGCTGGTCATCAGCGACAATTTTAGAGATTTTTTAATAGCTTGTGTGTAGTGAACTTTGTCTAAACTTTATTACAATGGTGATTAGTTGTTTAGCTTTCAAGTGTAAAAGCCGTAGCGATAAGAAAGAACCAGGAGTTACGTTTCATAGGTGAATAAACAGTCCACCCTACCTTTTTATAGTTTACTTAGTTTTCTTATTGAATTCGATAATTATTATTCTGATACTATATGTACAGTATTATCATTTTAGTTTGACCCACTTTTAAAAGCTTATAACTTTTTTTTTGTTGGGTTAAAGCAGTCGTTCAAAAAACATGTAGCAGTTTCAGCCAAGTTTTTGCGAGTGTTGTCAAAAATTATAGTAGGTGTCACATGTCAGATTTTTAAAACTAAAAAAAAACTTTTTAAATGGGACACCCTGTACATTAGTAGCGTTTAATTAGTAGTGCATTAGATAGTCATCTTTTCTCCGAATTCAAAAATGTATCACACATGTGCATTCTTCTTAATTTCTTTCAAGATCGACAAAAGCATTAACAAACAAAAAAGTGGGTTAAACTAAAATGATAACCCTGTACTTGATATGTGCTATACGTCGATACTAGTTTTGTACATTATATTAACATTTTAATACGATTTTTTGTAATTAATTAGTATGATACCACCGCATACACCATAGGTGTAGTAAAAACATTTACCAAAAATATAAATATCTCTTTAAGCAGCTATGTTAAGAAAAATATGTGCCACGGCACTGTTTGAAGGTATGGTAACAATTTGGTCGCGGGTGTTATTAGTCCTTCTATTCTTTAATCATTGATCTAAATGGAAACTAACTTTTCAGACTTTTCACTTGTAAAACAAATTTCATTTTTTTTTCATAAAAATGCTTAGGAGGTATATCTGTTCTCGCCGTCGGAAGCAAAAGAAACAAAAAGAAAAGTATATTTAAAATGCCGAAATATAACTGCTATCAAATAGCTTTTGAATAATTATCTATTATACTTTTGTTTTACGAATAAAAAACTACTGACGTGCATGTAGTTTCCAGTTTCCATCATATTCTTAATATTAGATTAATTGAAGGCTTCCCTCGAATAAGGGGCTATGTTACAAAAGTAAGTTTTAAGTAAATGAAGAAATTCGACGGTTTGCGTATTGATAATCTTATTCAAACCAGCAACTTTATTAATCCCCAGATATAAAAAGTTGCACAACACAAATAATAATTATTATATAATAGTATTAGATATTAGATATATGTAATAAACTCTTGAGTCCCGGGAATAAGGGTTTTTGTGAAATATAACATAAACCCTTATTGCAGGCAACCAATTTAGATTGCATTTTTCTTTTGTGTACAAGTTGTATATTTCTTAACCGTTTGTTTTTAATACACCTCCATTCAGTTACATTTATTTTTCGTTTTCGACCTTCTTTTAGTGTTTTGCAAAGCGACGCGACGGCGCACAGTCCCATGGACAAAAATCGAAAAAAAAATTAAAATTTACTAATATCTGAATATGTAATTTTATACTTATAGCAATGTTCAACCATACTGTATATTATTTTTCATAAACAACGTTTTTTTGTAAGCAAATATTTTCACCAAAAATAAATTTTGCGATTATTATCTTATATCAATGAAAAGAATACCATTCATAGTAGTTCTGTATATGGAGTTAAACGTAAACGAGTTAGTACGTACTTAATTAAAAGCCACTATGGATATTGTTAAACAAGGTATGTACTTTAAATTTATTTCTAAACAAGTTCTTGATTGTTTAGTTTTTATTTATTTTTTAAGATGATTCTTAAATGGGTATAAAAATTTTACGTTTTCAAACTTCAACAAGGCATTTAAAAAAAACATATCAAAACATATCGTATTTATTGAATATTTTTGTTGTCATATTCATACACTTTTAATTTTTGTATAGTTCACCTGCGTCTGCTTGCGACGAACTTTATTTTATAATACTTTTCAGATGGAGTAAAATTGATAAGCAATGCCGATCTGGTTTATACTTGGCTTGATCATAAGGAAAAGAACTAAAATTATTTGTATTTCAAAAAATGTGTTCTTTATTAGATATTGATGAACCTTCCTGTCAAATGAGACCATTTGTGCCTGAAAAAGCCCACTATTTTGGAGCGAAACGTGGCATAAAAAAGTTTCCATCTTTCAGTTCATTATAAAACCTCATACCCAAGAAAACGAAAAAATAATATATTGATATGGTCTATTAAAGAGGTAACTATTAACATCCGAACCCCTCATACCAACAAAAAGAACAGTAACAAGGCGAAAAAGTAACATATTAGAAAATGATATACAGAAATATCTTATATGTGAGGATATTTCATCTACCTGTGATTTGGATACTATAAATTTGGAAGATTCTGTCAGTAGTGATTCTTCTGAATCAGAGTAGTTACGATCTATGCATTTTGTTGTCCTAAAGTAAATTTATAGTATCTTAAGTTTTTTTTTAATTAAATATAGCATTAATGTTTCTTTTTCATTAAAGAAAAACATTTTTATCTTATATTGGTTTATATTGTAGGAATCATGTTCTAATGTTATTCCAATTCTTTTTTTATCACAGGTATTTATTTAATACTTACACCGTTTTCATACTATAAATTATTATTTCCTTAGATGGAACACAGCTCCCACATTTTTATTATTTATAAGATTTTTTTTCATAAACGTGGGACTAAGAACATCATCATTTAGTACAATGAGAGTACTCATCATTTGTGTCAAATAAACCTAGTTTGAATAAATTGCCTACAATAAAAGAGAAGTTTTGCATTTTTGTCCTCTAGAGCCATATGTTCGAAGCACTGTGCGGCGCCGGCGTGACTTGAACGTTCGACATACTTACGATATTGAATAAAATGTGACAACATATACCCTTATTCCAAGCTAGAAAAGATGGTGCCGCATGTTGTTCATAGATGACGGCACAGTATCGGGTATTTATTACTATAAAAAGATGAACTTGTCTACTAAGACCCTTTTTGTGGAAAAATCCCAATATCTGAAAAATGCAACATAATCCCTTATTCGAGGGAATGCTTCAATTTTTTAAATTTCTCTTTTAGTGGCAAGTTATCCAGATTTTCTTTTCAAAAAATTAACCCGCTACAAAGGTATAGACATTGTTGAAAAATATGTTAGTACAAATAGAAACAGAGCCAGGCTAAATTCATATTATTGAATAGAATTTATAATTTCAAATATCTGAACAATTTATATTTCTATTTGTTCTGCTGTTTAAATGCTGCTAAAATGCATATTAAAATGTAAAAGCATAACAAAGAAGTTAAGTAAAGTTTACAATACATTCTAAATAATATTAATAATTTTAAAATTAAAATATTTTTAATATGGACCATAAAGCACAGATCACGTTTTTTGTACATTATCTGGCTATATTTTTATTTGGTTCATAGCTTTATCATATACATCAAGTGTCGAATTAAAAGTATACTGCTATCTGTCTCTTGTTTTATTTTGGGAGCGACTAATAAATTCTTTATACATACATCAGGGAAACTTAACTTTCTACCGCTATTTGTAAATTTTAAAAGCTATCGTACTGGAACTTTTAGATATTCCTTTAGCTAATTTACGTGAAATATACATTTAGCAATATGGGGCTCCCCCTCACAACTTTGAAAATATTAGAATTTCGTGGATATTCAGTGGTTAAAAGTAAAATATTTTAGTCCCAAATAACATTTTAATATGTCTACGACTATTTTACTAAATACCATTTTGATTTTTTTGTTATCTATCACGGCCTACTTCTACTAATAAGAAAATTATATCTTTAAAATATTGCAGTAAATAGTGAAAATAAATATAGAGTGATATATTTTTGAGAAGGTCATAGCAAGGTGGATCACATGATTTATAAATATACAGGGTGTTCCGTTTAAAAAAAAATAACTTTAGTTCATATTTCCAAAATATTTTATTCGCAGAAAAAACAGATTAAGCCACTGTATTCTATGTAAAAAGTTCTACAAGAATCAGTTTTCACCTTCTCGATACCTTTCACAATAACGGATATACGGGGACTGTCCCAAATTGCAAAATTTTCAAAAAGACCCTGTAGCTCAGAAACGAAGAGGGTTATGAATATTTTGTTTACAGAATCTTTCATTTGACAAAAAAGTGAGAGAGGTTTGTGCAAACCACACCCTTCTATCTACACTAATAACCGCGATACGGTATGATTTCAACGAAAATGGGACATACTGTACAGGGTGACTCAACGATAGAGTAAAGTCCATGATCTCATTTGTTTCGAGGTTTACAAAAAAATATTAAATATAAAAGTTATAGGGATGGTTAAGATACACATTTTAAAATTATTAGTAGTAATGTAGAGTATACAGGGTGCTTCAAAAAAGTGTGGCGAATATAACATATGTTTTTTTTTAAATGCAATACCCTATTTTTTATTTTATTTTTTGTATATAATGTTATGTACCTAAAATTAATAGTTTCTGTAATATTTAAATTTGTTTGAACAAATGTTAGATTGCAGTGTGATAAAAAATTAAATTGTCAGTGATGGCATTGTTTCTCAAGTTGGACAACTAAAATTTGCTAGGAGAATTTTATAGAGATATAGAAAAAGTCCTATGTAAAGATATTTTAGTTAGATGCTACAGGGTGTTCAAAATATATTTATGAATTTCAACTACTTAAAATTAAAAAATCTAATTTTTTTTAAATGGGACACCATATATATTTTCATTTTTCTGATAGACTTTACAAAACTCTTTAACTTTTATTAAGTAGGTACGTCATATACCTATTTTTAATAGTTTGCGATTTATTCCAATTTTTCCTATTTTTACCCATATTTTTAATACTATTACGCTATAACATCATAGTTACCATGACAAAAAGTAATAATTATCAAAATTTCATGTTTGTTAAGCAAGTTAAGAAAAAAAATTAAATTTTAGTTTAATTTGTTGTAATAAGTGTAATAATAATACTAGTTGCAGATTTTCCTGATATGAATTAGTCCATGTGACTGATATACACCAACAAGTCAAGAAAAACATATTTTTTGGTTCAGTACTATATATTATATAGTAGGTACTTTGCTAAGTACTATAAGAATAGATGTAGATTATCTAGAAAACATCTTCAGTGTGTAATGGGACGGTTTCGTGGCAGTAGTAATATTGGCTTTACCAAATGAATTATAAACCAGAATTACTACGAGAAAAAAACTTTACTGTATGTCGAAGAAAATTCCTATATCAGTAGTCTTCAACAATTAAGTAATCTAGTATTACCCTAATCTGTGGCTATTCGCCCCGACGGAAAATCCAAGTGTCATCTTTCATAATATAGAAATACACCAAGAAATTCACGACTGCAATTTTAGTTTATTTGAGTAAAGTTAATTAATTTTAACTAATACCAGCAATTGTAACTAATTATGAAGCTACTTGTTAAAGGTAAGTAATAAATAGTTTTGTTTTGTCATGGCAACTATGATTTTATAGTGTAATTGTATTAAAAATATGGGTAAAAATAGAAAAAATGGGAATAAATTGTAACTATTAAAAATAGGGATATGACATACTTAATAAAAGTTGAAGAGTTTTGTCAAATATATCAGAAAAAATGATAATATATAGGGTGTCCCATTTAAAAAATTTGAGATTTTTTAATTTTAAGTAGTTGAAATTTATAAATATATTTTGAACACCCTGTATCATTTAACTAAAATATCTTTATATATATATATCTGTTTTTTCATCTCTATAAAACTCTCCTACCAAATTTTGGTACTCCAACTTCAGAATCAATGGCACCACTGACAATTTTTTACCACACTGCAATTTAACATTTGTTTAAATAAATTGAAATATTACAAAAACTAATAATTTTAGGTATATAATATTATATAGAAACAAGTTATGGAATTTTACGCAGAATCTAAAATAAAATAAAAAATTGGGTGTTGCATTTATAAAGCTTTATGTTATGTTATATCCGCCACACTTTTTTGCTCTAGCAATCTTGTAAAATTTATAATAATTTTAAAATGTATCTTAACCTTTCTGTTGACCTATAACTTTGTTTATTTAATACGCTTTTTGTAAACCTCGAAATAAATGAGATAGCTTGACTAAACATTTTGTTTATGATCTGCAATTCTTGGTACATATATGTTACGGCTAAATTGGATAATTGGCTACTATTACAGCTAACCAGGAATTTCGTAACTAACTAAAAGCTCTGTTACTTTGAAGATATCCGACCATACATCAAAAAGAGCGGAAAACCAGTATCTACTTTTAAATGTAACTGGTTAGTTTGCAAACTTTTCATAAAAACTGTTTAAAATGATTTTTATGTCGCTTTAAATACCGTATGATTGGCGTCCAGTTGGCTGGGAAATGACGATCGATGACATTTCCCATTTTCAAACGTAACAACAAGTATACATTTGCGACGTGATTGACAATATAAAAAAGTCATTTTAAAGCCCTATAAACGTAAAGCACTTTTACGCCTAAGCACAAAAGTACAAAAATATACTCAGATGCAAAAAAAACGCAACCGAGAAAATTTTGGTCAAATTTAAAGTGTTATATTTTTGTTATTTTTAGCCCTATTTTCATGATTTTTTTAGCAAATTGTATATAATTATATCAGCTTTGATTCGCAAACTAAGTTTTTTATAAATTTTAGTATTGGCATATTATACAGGGTTAATCGAGGGGTTGTTTTTTTACCTCAACTTTAAAACATCCTGTGCAATAATTTCGTGTGGAAATTTACCAAAATATAATTTTTCGGTTAGAACCATGTCTCCTGAGTATTTTGTTTTTTGGATCATGTCAGTACATGCTTGGTTAATTTTTAAGAGTGAAAGGAACTTGCTACCAACAATTTACAATTTTTTCAATTATCATTACTTTTTGATGCAATTTTTTGATATGACGAGATGGTTTTGGTAACCATTCTCGTAACTCTATATTCCGGTGCATTGGATACTCTATACTAAATTAAATAAAAACGTTAAAGACTAACGATACAGTCCTGGTTTTAATAAACATTCATAATGATAACAGAACTAACGATATTAAACATCTGTAATACTCAAGTATACAAACAGAAAAAAAAAATTGTAAAAAATACCCTAAAACTTTGTATTACCTCCCTTGGCTGCTACAACCGCCTGTATACGTCCGTTCATATTGTCATTGAGGCTGCATATATCATTATTGCGTTATGCTTTCCCATTTTTTTTTAAGAACCAAACGAAGTTCATTTAATGAAGCTGGTACCGCTTCGCGACCTCTAAACCTCCTGCCAAGCATTTCCCAAGAATATTATGGACAGTTCATAGTAGTATATAGTTCACAATAATCACCAAAGCCGCCTCGTCATATTGAAAAATAACTTCAAAAGAAATGATAATTGAAAAAATTGCAAATTGTTGGTGGCAAGTTGATTTCGCTCTTAAAAATTAACCAAGGCATGTATTGACATGATCCAAAAACAGGATACTCAGGAGACACGGTTCTGACTGTAAAATTATATTTTAGGAAAATTTACACACGAAATTATTGCACAGGGTGTTTTAAAGTTAAGGTAAAAAAACAACCCCTCGTTTAACCCTGTATAATATGCCAAATACTAAAGTTTATAAAACACTGAGTTTACTAATTAAAATTGATATAATTATATACAGCTTGCTAAAAAAATTATGAAAATAGAGCTAAAAATAACAAAAATATCACAACACTCCAAATTTGACCAAAAATTTCTCCGTTGCGTTTTTTTTGCATCTGAGTGTATATTATTGAACTGACATAAAGTGTCAAATTCAACGAGTGTAACCGTAGTTTCTCGATATATAAATGTATACGGTATTACTACATACCAAATCAAATCATTTTATATTATTTGCCACGCTTGAAATTGTTTAAAAAAATATTAGTGACGTTTAAAAAAAATGCCTGTAATGTCAGACGTACAGCATCGCCATAAAACGTATCATACTATTTACATATTTACTCCTAATAAAACAACATATTATTATAGTAATTCATTATTTAAATCACTCTATTTAATGACTTGTTAGCGAAATTTAGTGACCATCGGCTAACACGTACTTTGCTAAATTATAACGACCTTTTAAATACACCGCTTGTTAATTGATAGCCTTTACGGTCATTAGTGAATTGTTAGTTCTTCTGTCCGACACGCTGATTGATATTTCATCAGTCAAACACCACAAAATTGACCAGAAACGCTGGCCACGAGTTAAAATTGACCGAAAGTCAGTTAGTTTGCATTAGTGGTGTTGACAAAGTATCTTTTGTGTACCCAAAGTTTAATGCAAAGAAAAATAATACCCAAAGGTTAATGCAAAGTAAAATTGCATGAGTTTAAAAAAAAATTAAATATTTAATGTTTTATTATAAAAGTCAGTTTAAATAATTTACTAATCGTAGAAGAGAGGATTGTATTAAACGATATACGAGTTGTAACAAATAAACATGTGTCAAAAACATGTCTTCTACATTATACAGGGTGGCGCACCTCATTCACCTCGGTTGATTATACGAAAACGGAAAGATGTAGAAACAAATTTTTTTATGATTATATGTAGAGAGGCAATGGGCATAATTTAAAATTATTTTCAAATGTAAAGGCTGTGTCAGAAATAAGATCCATACCAATGTTATATTTTTTCTTATGGAACATCCGGTATTTTATTTCATGTTTAGATTCTTGGGCATAAAATAAGGCATTTATTATAAAGGTTTAATATGTTTAAATGCTTTGGTTTTTGAGATATTTAAAGATATTTAAATATGCATCCTATAATAAAAAAGTTTGTCAACACTCTGTACTTTATTTTTCAGAGTTAATTCTTGTGCTTACTTTGAAGCCAGAGAGATTTACTAAAAAATGTTGTTGCTTCCTCAAATGTATACAGGGGTATCAAAAATTGCTGGTCAATTTTAAATATTTATCCTACATAAAAACTTCATTATTTCAAATACACTATGTGTATTTTTTTAAATAAGATTATATTAGGGTTTCCTATACCTATTTGGCTCAGATTTTGAATAAAAAGCGATTTTTCGATAAAATTGCAAACAACATGGCTAGTGTCGCCATGGAAATTTGCTAGTGATAGTAGCTATTTTCAAAATCGACATTAGTTTATGGATTTTATTTAAATTTATAACAGTTTACTTTTATTTAATTTACCTACAATAGTTTAATAAGTAATTATTTATTATTTTATCAAAAAAAGAAGTAGTTCTTTTTGATTTATATTACCATGATGTGTAGATATACAGGGTTGTTCACCACATACGACACGGAGTATTGTAGCTAAACGATTAGATTTTTACAAATTGTAAGTTTTGGGTTGGTTGAAGGACTATTAGAGCTACAATTTAAAAATATTTTTACAACATACAGAGTGTCCCAAATCAATAAAAAATATCAAAGTTTTATTTTTTTAAATGGAACACCCAGTATATTATTACATTTTTAGTTTCTACGATTAAAATAAAAGTAAATTTGATTAAGGTTTATCACCCTTAAACCTTACCGTTTTTGAAATATTTTCAATTTTGTGAAATTGCAGTAAAAATTTCAAGGCTTCATTTCTCCAAGGGTATCAAAGTTTTTAATACTATATATTTACTGAAGTTTAATTATTGATTAGTTATTGTGTTGCAATAATAAAAGTAATACTACTTCATACAGAGTGTCTAAAAATTTATTTTAAATAATTTCTAGCTTTAAACGACAATAACTTGTTTAATTTAAATGGAACAGCCTGTATATTTTTGGAGAATCAGATGCACAATTTAATTGTCCATCAAATTGTATTATACCATTTTTTACCTATCTCTTCAAGTTTTCGTAGAAAATGCGTTTTCTAATAATTAAGACCTCATTTATCAACATACCCATGGAATATTGACATTTTAGATTGTTTTTAAAACAACAAATGTACAAAATGTACAGGTGCTAAAAATGATAATATTACCAGCCTATTTGTATACAAAAATAAAACTATTTCTAATTTTTTTTAATCTTTATAAAAGACTGTACTATTAATTAAATATACCACCAGTATTTCCGTCCAAATATTAATTAATTACATATTTAATTGTGTTAGTTAATAAATTATTCTAAATAAATGGGGATTTGGAATCCGAAATCAATATAATAATAAGTTATGAAAATGAACATCTCTGTTGTTATAAATAAGCATTCGTCAAAAAAATGAAATAAAATTTTTAAGGTGTTACTTTTTACCACACTGTCTAATATACATACAAAATTCAGTTTTTAGTATTTGGAGCAATTATTATTAATCAATGCAAGCAGTCCATTAATGTAGTTTGAATACTGGAATCATATTAGTTGGTCCTTTCTACAAATATTTAAACATTTTTTTTTATTTTATAGTGACATAAACGAACTATATCGACAATATTGGTATCTGTACCCTTTAACAATTTGTTATATCTTTAAAAATAATCTAAAATGTCAATATTCCATGGGTATATTGATAATTGAGGTCTAAATTATAAGAAAATGCATTTTCTACGAAAACCTGAAGACATAGGTAAAAAATGATATAATATAATTTGATAGACAATTAAATTGTGCATCTAATTCTCATAAAATATACAGGGTGTTCCATTTAAATTAAAGAAGTTATTGCCGTTTAAAAACTAGTTATTATTTAAAATACATTTTTAGACACTCTGTATAAGATAGTATAATTTTTATGATTGCAACACAAAATTTAGTAAATAGAAATACTTCAATACAATGTTTGGTTTTAAAAACTTAAATACGCCTAGAGAAATAAAGCATTATAATTATTACTGTATTTTGACAAAAACCTAAATATTTCAAAAACGGTAAGATTAAAATGCGGTAAACCTTAATCAAATTTACCTTTATTTTAATCATAGAAACTAAAAATGTAATAATATATAGTGTATTCCATTTAAAAAAATACAACTTTGATATTTTTTATTTATTTGGTACACTCTGTATCTTGTAAAAATATTTTTAAATTGTAGCTCTGATAGTCCTTCAACGAACCCAAAACTTACAATTTGTAAAAATTAAATAGTTTAGCTACAATACGCCGTCGTATGTGGTGAACAACCCTGTATATTGGATTTTCTATAAAAGCACCAATTAAGGCAAATTCATTTTCTTCAGTTCCAACGACAGGTTTCTGCCTAATAGGTTTTTCATATACCACACTATCAGCTCTGCGAAATACGAAAGGTAGTTTTTCAAAGGAACGCTTGTCAAGAAAATTCCTATTTGGATATCTTTGAGCATAAACCCTTCAGGCCAACATGCAATTGTCCTCACAAAATAAAATCACTAGTAACAATCAACTCCTTCTGCCAGAAGATACTGCTTCATTTTTCTTGATAAAATAATAAATATTTACTTATTAACATTATTGTAGGTAAATGAAGTAAAATAACCTGTTATAAATTTAAATAAAGTCCATAAAATAATGTCGATTTTGAAAATAGCTACCAAGTGTCACTAGAAAATTGTCATGGTCAATGTTTTATTTATTTAGATTTCTGACAAGATTTTATGATCATTTTTAATAAATAAGGTTAAGGTCCGACAGAAGGAATCGTTATTCGCAATCGTTAAAAATTTCAGAGGCTACTCTGACGCCGTTCTTTTGATGTGTATATGTCGTCAAGATGCAAATACATGACTTTCTTCAAAGTATAATATCAACAATTTTGGAGCTTGTGTCCCATAAACTATATGGAACGTTATCGTTGCAGAACTATTAGCTTTACTTGGCTATAAATATGGCTGGTAAGCGATATTCCCGGAGCAAATCCGAACTTAATAGGCCCGAGCCGAACCAGTCGTCTGCCTTATCCAGCACATTTAAATTTAGATTGCCGAGCTTTGACTCGGGCCCTTTTCCCTTTGCTGCGACTATCAAAAGCTCTAGATTCGGTTCCCTTGATGTGAGATACTAGTCTAATCTAGACTCAGGGTATTTCTACCTAACTACAATTTTCTAGACGTACTGGAAGTAATGCTAATCTTTATTCATATTCAGTTCATATTAAGATCGATATTTTTAGAAGTTTTGATTTAACTTACAGTGTTTTACAAAAAAAAAATAGATGAGGATTATGAATTAAATGTTATACCATACCGTTGAAAAAATGGCCTCAGAGATTAGCTTTAGAATGAAGATTGCTGTCATTTTATATGTAAAATCACAGACTAACCTTTGAAGTAAAATTCTTCGGCAGCATATTCTGCATATAAAAATAAGTAAAAAAGTTCATATAAATGAATGTCTTAAGATTTTTAATTTAGGAAATATAGAGTGTAGAAGTTTTATTTTTATTTCGACTTTTTCCAAATAATTTATGAAGTAACGTCAATATTTGGATGAAAATTGGTGCCTGGGAGTTTTTTGATATGAGAAATTTGATTTTGATGTCAATATGACTCCTACTTGTAGAGGGCGCCACCTACATATTTTTTAACTGTTTTGAAGAGTAATAACTTCGTCCGTACCTGTATAAAACTACTGAGTAAAAAAAATATAAAAGGTACGAAGTTTTTACATTTACAAAGTTTTTTACGTAAAAAATGTATCTTGATAAAAATCGCTACGAGCAACCGTTCTCAAGATATTTAGAATGGAAATAGTCAATACATGTCATTATTGACAAAAAAATAAACACGTTGAGTAGTTATTTGACTGAAATAATAAGTTTCAGAAATTTTTATTTTTTAAAATTAATCATAATTTCTCCTTCAAAAAAATGATGATAAAACAGTTTCTGTTGAACTTTTGACACAGAAATACTTCAAATTTATGATTTCAGCCTAAAAACTAATTAGTCAACATGTTTAATTTATGTCAAAGATGATAAGTATTGATAATTTTGACTCCAAATATCTGATCATCATCATTACTCGTAGCTATTTTTACCAAGAGACATTTATTACTTAAAAAATGACGGAAATGTATATTTTTTCACTCACTAGGTTTTATCAGGTACGGACAAAAAGTTATTACCTTTCAAAACAGTTAAAACACATGTAGGTGGCGCCCTGTACAAACAGGAGTCATGTTGGATTTGGAAAATTATTTGGAAAAAATCGAAATAAAAATGAAACTTCTACACCCTGTATCTCCGAAACTAAACATTTTAGGACATACATTTATACGAACTTTTTTACTTATTTTTATCTGCAGGATGTGCTGCCGAAGTTTCTGGAGTACAGTTCGGACCAACCTGTATAAAATTCTCGTGCCACGTGCTCCAATATTTTTTTTAGATAAAAAACGAGATTTGGTGTGTTAGTATGTGGCATAAATTAGGATTGATTGACGTATTCAATAATAGTTTTTGGTCACTTCCGGTTTCACCGGAAATGACTACAACTTTTGGTTTTTAAATAGCACCCTCGGTATTTTTTTACTTTATTCAAAAATATAAAGAATCAATGACAACTGCCACATTGATTGGTCTCAATCATTCCAGATCATTCGGTCAGTTAGTTATCTGTACTACAATATTGGCAAAAAAAACCGTCACTTCACTGTTAAAAGCAATACGAAATTTCAGCAAAAAAAAACGAAAAATTACAATTGAAAGCAAAATTTCAGATAGATTACTCATTATTATTCTAGGTAGGCAACTTTACTCCAATTTAAGCTACCTTGTCTCTCATCATTCCGTAATGCCAATAGTGAGAGTTATATTTATGTACCGTATGATCGAAGAAAATGACGTCAGTGATGGCTATAAATGCTATAAATTTTACTTATAAAATGATCGTCATCGATCGTCATCTCCAAGCCAACAATTGCAATATGGAAAAAACGCCGTTTTTTTTCGATATTGCAATTTATTAGATATCTACCAGGTGCGTCTGAAAAGTCCCTCACCCCTACAACATTTTTATTTTTTCAAATAAAAAAACGAGATTTGGTATGTTAGTATATGACATAAATTAGGATTAATTGATGTATTTAATTATTTTTAGTCACTTCCTGTTTTACCGGGAATGACTGCAACTTTTGAATTTGCCATTTAAAATTCAAAACCCTCTGTATATTTCTATTTTATTCGATAAAAAATGACACTCTGAATAGAATGACAAATCATATGTTATGCTTAGAACAAGAAAAAGTTCTGACATTTTCGCGTATGGTTTATTTTATATTGTAACATGCCGTTCATAATGCCAATTTGTCTGAAATACCAAGTGTGTGGTATCAAATTACTGTAAAAAAATGCTTTTTCCAAATATGCCAAACCAAAGCGCCACCATTGAAAAAATTCCATTTGAAAGAATTGAGATATGATTAAAAATACGATTTGGGCATCTTTTAACCGGCCAGGACGAGACACGAAAAACATTAGACAATCAAATCTATTTTTCCAAGGCTTTTTGTTCAAGAATATTTTTAATACAGCCATGGGAATTTCGATTGAAATTTAAAATACATTTTTTTAGCAAAAATATCAAAAATTGACATACGATATGTCATTATACCCAGAGTGTCATTTTCTATCGAATAATGTTGAAATATACCGAGGGTGCCATTTAAAAATCAAAAGTTGTCTCAATTTTTTTACACATTTATTTGCACCCTGTAACCAGTAAGTAGATCTAAGTATATATTTATACTGATTTTTTTTATCTTTTTTAGTTTTTGTAATATTAGCGGTGGTCATAAAAGTTGTCATAGCCTTAAATAACAAATGTGAATCATAGTTTCCAGAATTATGAAACATTAAATTTTTAAGACAAGATTATTTTAGTTGTTATTAATTACTTGATTTTAATTTGAAAAAATTTCATTAACAAGAAAGGTGTTTTATTTATTTAATAAAAAAAATCCAAGTTCCTGTAAAAACCTGTTTTTAGCGTTTTTGGTATTTAGAAAATTTAGTTGAAGACAACAAATAAATATTTTTTATTATTATTTTAAAATAATATGTTAGATGTCGTATATTGTATTATTAATAAAAAGAAATAATATTCCTCATTAGCTTAGAACAAGAAAATTTCATTGCACCAGTTTAAAACTTAAGGAAATAAATTGTCAGTCGATTACCGTGAGTCAATATTAAATATTACGTAATAATGTTATTGTTAAACATTTTTAACGCCTAAAAAATGTTAACTAGATCAAAATGCATTTCGGTAAATACATTCCAAGCATATACTCGTACATACATACATACATACATATGCATCTGCCTTTATTAACATACCTACCTATGTTCCACCACAGGATATATAACGCAATATATTGCGTTATATATTCTGTGGTTCCGCTCTCTAATTACGCACCGCACTCGCAAGAGTATTTGAGTATATGCAACCAAATAAACGCCCAGTTTAACTAGTTGCATAATAACAAGAAACCGTATTCCCTCTAGTTTTCGACAAACTGGCATAGATCACAGAGATAGCAGTGGAATCTCTCTAATATATTAGATTAATCGATTGGTTAGTTAGAATTATACTTGTTAAATGTTAAATCAAATGGTTAAATTTTACGGAAGTTTAACATTTGAACAAGAGATTATAAAAATATGCTAATACATATTATTGCCCGGCCTTATTGACCGAAAACAACGGGATCCAGTTATACAGTATAAGTACATTCTATATCATAGGAATCACGGAATCTATTTTTAAATCATACACTTATTACTCATTACAAGTAAATACATACAGTATGTCATGTCCCAGAATTGTCTTTACAAGAAGAAAAACTTTTTATAAATAATAAAAAATTTTGCTTGTTCTAAAATGGTTAATCCCGTTGCTACTTTTTCCAAGTTTCTATAACGTCGTATTTTCTCGTTTTAGAGAAAATTAGAAAAAATATGAAATAATGATTGAATTGAAAAGGCGTATATATGGTAACATAATTTCGATTTCATTCTTTGATATATTGTAAAAATTGATATAAAAGTAAAATTCTTTCAATAAAAGAATTTTAATTAACGTCATATATTTTGCTGTTCTACTGTGTTAAAGAGACACAGTGATAATACTTATTGGAAAATGTATCCGGTTTATTTAGACAGATCGAATATCGACTTTCGTTAACTTATAACCCAAATTTCAACTTTAAAAATGTTGAATTCATGATTTTACAAATGCTTATTCACGACCATGTTTTTGTCACTTTTATACATGTTTTATTTTTTTTATCTCGAAAACTATTAGAGATAAATATAGGTTAGTAATAGAAAAATTATGATATATGAAAGTTGTTTCCAAAAATGTAATAATATACTGGGTGTTCCATTTAAAATAAGAAAGATGCTACCACTTCTCTAATGATGCGGCAACACTGTAATGC
The DNA here is from genome assembly GCF_002938485.1 of Sitophilus oryzae. Classification (NCBI taxonomy): domain Eukaryota; kingdom Metazoa; phylum Arthropoda; class Insecta; order Coleoptera; family Curculionidae; genus Sitophilus; species Sitophilus oryzae. The sequence continues at coordinate 406,735 of NW_022146866.1, forward strand.
TGAAAATATTTTAAAAAGATGGAGCAGGTGCCTTTATGTAAAAATCCAAATTTTCAAAAAAAAAATATTTCACCGGTTGTCCATAAACGTCTAACAACCTCACCGTGAATCACCCTATATAAAATTGGTATAATAGAACAAAAAATGTTATTACTAAGATAATAATTTCTTATCTATTTTTTTATCATTGCTATTACCTATATTTCAAACGTTCACGTAATCAAGCTCATAGTATATAATTCTTATAGACTTTATTTTTTTAGACAAACGAATCTTTTATTGTAAGCAATGAATCGATTACGATTCTTTCAACAAACGAAACGCAGAAACGAACGAGTCGTATTGTGATCCGATTTAATTCCAACGACTCTCTTTTACGACTCGTTTGTTCAAATTGTATGAATTGTATGGACCCTTATTCAAAGCGGTGAATCGTATTTCACAATTCATTATTAATACTCGTTTAAGAGAACGACTCGTTCAATCTTTGCCCCCCTCTACTACACAGTGTTATGTTACAAAACCGTCGTCACCATGATCCAATTGAAAGAAAACGCATTCTCAGCGATAAATCGATTCCAACGATTCTTTTTTACTACTCATTCAAATGAACGCCTCGTTCAATCATTGCCCATCTCTACTACCGATACACTGCAGTAAATTTTGAACAGCAAAGTAAATTTGAATCCTTCGTTTTAGCCCAGATTGTAATTAGTCTATGATACACCTAGATTTATTGCCCTTTTTTCGCTGACATAATTAATTTTGCCCTATTTCTATAGAGCCTGCAGAATTGTTCTGCCCCCTTCCCACCCCCTAAGTAACCGAATTAATCTTCCTAAACAAGCCGTTAAAATACGGCAACAAAAGCACCACCAACCTCCCTCCCCCCTCTTTTACCCTTCCGTCTATTCTCCCACCCCATCTGCTTCTCCGCAATGCTTTAACTTAACCCCACCCCCAGGGGGATCTAAATTGACCAAGGAAGAAGAAACTGCATTGTTTTAGATTAGTTCCAACTTCAAAACTCCGTCACTTTTTTTCTTTGTTTTGCTTTTTCTCGGTATAAAAAGCTTTACTAATGTTCTGATAAGTTTACCTTAAATGTTTCGTATGAATGTGAAACAATGTAAAGTCTGTTCTGCGGGAGACGTAGATAAAAGAAACAAGTTTAGATTGGAAAGTGCCCATGAGGAAAATTTTAATATTATTTGGCGCTATTCTTACAACGGTCGCTCTACACAGCTTTTGATAGTTTGGGAGCTGTTCGTCTTTTTCTGGAATTATGTCGCCAAATACTATTTATTCATATTTATTATTATTTCCTTTTAATTTTTTAAAAAATTTGCATATAAGACACTTTATTTTATATAAGGACATCTATGAAGTACCGTATGATCGAATAAAAACGGCGTCCAGTTGGCTTGGAAATGACGATCGATGGCATTTCCTATATAAATTTACATATAAAATGACAGCGATCTTCATTTCATAGCCATCGCTGACGCCGTTTTTATTCGATCATACGGTACCTATGAAACATTGGAAACCGACGCGACGTTACAAAACGATTCACGATGGTTTTTGCAGTTCATAGTTCACACAGCTTTTTAAGTTTTTAATGCCACTTTTTCAAAATTATCACGGGTTTGAGTAAATAAAATAATTTTTTTGAGTAAATAAAATTTAAATTCAACTCACAAGATAGCAAAAATTACTTTGAAAACGGACGCTTTAAATACTTTTCGGTATTTTTTCAATGCGGGCGGTTTAAATTTTGAATGATTTTGTAATTTTTGAACATTGTGACTTTGACAAGTGAAAAATATTTCTGTTCTTGTTTGCGGTTGTTTAAGCAACCGCTATAGCAGCGCCCTACAACGTATGCCCTTCAAAACAATTATAAGTTTTGACGGCAACCCGAGCATTCCAATCTACACTACGACATCCAACTGTCACTGTCATTCTTTTATTAACCTATACTCTTCTTTATTTTTTGAAAATAGATTTGTGTGTCTCTGAAACGTCCTATCCTTTTTTAATATTCTTATAGTATATAGTTTTATGTCAATTTATAGTAAATGACGTTTAGAGATTGATATCGCCAAAATTATCATTGATTTTCCTTCCCCAGTCGTCTTTGATGCTGTTTTTATATGGTAGTATACGAGATGACCCGATGTTCAGAAAAATCTTCATAACTGGGTTTTCTGCTGAATTAAAAATATTCAGCATTAAAAGAATTTTAAAAACATGCTGTATATTTTTTGAATATCGTGATTTGTCATAGAATCACCATTTAATACATTTACAATAACATAAACCCAGTGATTTTTTAGAGTGCCATGGCTGTATTAAAAACACTAATTTTTAATCAAGGAGCCTTGGAAAAATAACTGTATAATTAAATTTTTTGTTAAATAAATAAAATACCTTCTTTGTAAAAATAACATGGTTCATATAATTTTCATAAATATCATTGTTTCAAGTTAAAATCAGGTAATTAATAACAACTAAAATAATCACTGGTTTTAAAAATGTAATGTTTCATAATTTTTGAAATTATGATAAACATTTGTTATTTAAAGTTATGACAATTCATAACCACCGTTAATATTACAGAAACTAAAAAAGACAACAAAGATCAGTATAATTATATAGATATATTTATACTGATAGAGGGTGCAAATAAATGTGTTTTTGATTGGCTGACGTACCTATTCAATTGTTTTTGGTTACTTGCCGTTTCACCAGAAATGACTACAACTTTTGAATTTCAAATGGCACCCTCAGTATATTGTTACTTTATTCAGTAGAAAATGACACTCTGAGTAGAATGACATATCATATGTCAATTTTTGACATTGTTGCTAAAAGAAATTGTATTTTAAATTTCAATCGAGAGTGCCATGGCTGTGTTAAGAACACTAATTTTTAACAAGGAGCCCGGAAAAAATAGATTTAATCGTCTAATGTTTTTCGCGTCTTGTCCTGGCCGGTTAAAAGATGCCCAAATCGTATTTTTAATCATATCTCAATTCTTTCAAACGGAACAAGAGTGGCTCATTAGCATATTCCAAAAAACCATTTTTTACAATCAATTTGGTACTACACAGTTTGTATTTCGAGTCAAATTGTCGTTATGAATCGCATGTTGCAATTTCAAATAAACCATATGCGAAAATCTCAAAAGATGACATTTGATATGTCATTCTATTGAGAGTATCATTTTCAGAGGGTACCATTTAAAAATCTAAAGTTGTTTAGGTTTCCTGTTTCACCGGAATTGACTAAAAACAATTGAATACGTCCAGTCAATCCTAATTTATGTCATATACTAACATACCAAATCTCGTTTATTTATCTGAAAAAAATATAAAAGTTATAGGGGTGAGACACTTTTAAGACGCACCCGATATACTAAGAAATAAATCATTTTTTAATGTAAAAATACGTTTGAATTACAATTACACTCATGTAGATTTTAATGACAAGACAAGATTCATTTTGGTTAATTTTATGTAGCTAGCTGTCAGATTTAAAAGTCCTCAATTCGAGTAATCGTTAAAACATTTTTAATTTTAATTGAAATTCGTGCCGCCATATTGTTTTTCGTAGAAATCCTACGAAATTGGGATGCATTAAATCCAGGGCAAAAAAATTAAAACACAAAACACGAAAGAAAAAAACAAAAAAGTCGCATTAGAAAAATCGTCACATATTAAAAACGGAAATTTCTTTATCGAACCGAATTTCCATTTAAAGTTGGCCCGCTCAACGGAAAATTGAGTTTCACCAAGACAAAGACCGACGTTTTCATTAAACGAGGTTACCCTCCACGTCGCACCCCCCCCTTGGGCATCCTGCAGCCCCATTTACATATGGATCACCCTACAGTGAGCAAGGATGGGTAATTTCTTTTTTTTTTAATTTTATTACATTTTGCTATGTAATTATATATCATAATTTCGTCTGAAAGATTGAAGTAAAATAAGCACGCAATAATGTACTTCTTAGAAATATTCATCTTTGAATTCAAATAAGTATAAAATATTGCCTAGAGGAAGTGGCGACGTGTGGTACACAGCCCTAGAAGAAAAAAAAACTTGCCACGTGACCACTCTCGAACAAGATTATTTTTCGGTTACAAAATGGCCAATGGCTGCAAATTAAACGATCTTATTTTATTAGAATATACCGGGTGCGTCTCAAAAGAGGCTCACTCCCAAAATTTTTTTATTTTTTCATTTAAAAATACTAGATTTGGTATGTTAGTATATGACATAAATTGGGATTGATTGACGTATTCAATTCTTTTCGGTTACTTTTTGTTTGTGAGAAGCGGAAATGTCTACAACTTTTGATTTTTAAATGGCACCCTCGGTTTTTTTTGCTTTGGACCAGAAAATAACACACTGACATTTTCGCATATGATGTATTTGAAATTATAACTTGGAGTTTGTAACAAAAATTTGACTTGAAATACCAAGTGTGTGGTATCAAATTATTCGTAAAAAAATGCTTTTTCCAAATATGCTAATGAGCCAACCTCGTTCCATTTGAAAAAATTGAGATATGATTAAAAATACGATTTGAGCATTTTCTAACTGGCCAGGACAAGACACTAAAAACATTAGACGATCAAATCTATTTTCCAAGAGTCCTTGATTAAGAATTAGTGTTTTTAACACAGCCATGGCACTCTAGTTTGAATTTTAAATACAATTTTTTATTAAGCCAGAATGTCAAAAGTTGTTGACTATGCAGAAATAAAAATCGTGGGTGTTTGGGAAGGCTTGAAGGGAAACAATGTTTTCAAGCCTTCCCAAACACCCACGATTTTTTTTCTGCATATTAACTACTGGGAACTAACAATAATCATAACGTTGTTGACTATGTAATGTGATTCTATTCAGAATGCCATTTTCTATCGAATAAAGTAGAAAAAATACCGAGGGTGATATTTAAAAATCAAAAGTTGTAGTCATTTCCGGTGAAACAGAAAGTGACCAAAAACAATTGAATACGTCAATCAATTCTAATTTATGTCATAGACTAACATACCAAATCTCGTTTTTTTATCTGAAGAAATAAAAAAGTTATAGGGGTGAGCCACTTTTGAGACGCACCCGTTATATATGTATTTGGGACAACTAATACACAGCTCGGGATCTCTACTACCAGAAATCAACAGAAGAATTATGTTAGCATGGAGTACTTATGGAAGAAACTCAATCATATTCAAGTTTAGAATGCCACTCTATTTAAAGAAGAAAACATAAGAGCAATATGTACTACTAGTCATGACCTATGCATGCAAAACCTGGACACTTAAAACGGATATCTTAAGGAAACTGCAGGTCGAACAACGCTCAATGGAACGAAATATGCTGGGATTAACCAAGAGGGACTGTAAAAGAATAGAGTGGGATACGACAAAAGACCCGGTAATAGATGTCATCCACAGAGACAAATCCCTCAAGTGGCAATGGGAAGGACACCTGGCAAGAAGGACGGACAACATATGGCCCAAAACAATAATTACCGCATGGTGCCCACGAGACCATGATATTAGAAAATTAGTAGGGATAACTTGGACCCGCATAGCCAACAATAAACAACAATGGGCGTAACTGCAAAGAGAGTATGGAAGAGTATTGGAAATGGTTGAATAAGCTGACAATGATGGTGATGATGATGATTTTGTTAAAAAATTACATAGACATCCTTCGTTAATCTCGTAAACATAAATGTTTACAATATATATTGCTGTATACAAGTATACAGCAAGTTGCTCGAGAAGTATATTTATTTAATATATGAGTTAAAAATATTGTAATGTATGAAAAACGATGAAAATATCGTAAATGGTGGGCCATGTAGTGGATATTAAGCAAATGAGGTGCTAAAAACTATATTAAAAAAACTAGTTTTGGAAGTCAACTCTGTCAATATTTGGACTTACATTTTAGTCTGTATTCACTGTTCAGTCAAAATGAAGAAAAGTAAAACTAGCTGTTACTTTCACCACAGATTAGGTATACTATAAGTATACAGATAAAAATCTTGTCCCTAATTCGTGCTACGAAAATTGTTTTTTATGACGATGTGCAAACAAGTAAAATTTCCTGTGCGCAAAAATAAACTCGCGTAAAATTACAATAAACAGCGTAATAGAGATATCGCTAAACCGAATAGCGTGCATGGACGTTAATAAAAGGCCAGGTGTTATTTGCTTTACGTGAGGTGGTATTAACTCTCTTCATTTATAGTTATCGGATCGGAAATAATTCTGTTCGCGTCGTGTCCGCTATTTAAACTTAACCTAACTTTGAATTTAAAACTTTGAAATTGTTTTGTTCACTAGGTAATAATTTAAAACTAAAGGGCTAAAGTGCTTGTTTCCAGTGCTTTATTGTTCAACGTCTGCTAGTGGGTTTAGGGCAACAAGCAACAAATTCTCTTAGAAGGGCTAAGTCGTCATCTGCTGTAAATCTAAGCCTCTTTATAGGTTCTTTAATATGGGAAGAGGTGGAATCCATATTTTGAGCCATATTTATTTAATTAAAACAAATCCAAGCTGCTTAAATATCAAATTACCTAATAAAACTAAAGTAATAATTCAAAACAATTCATAACCTAAAATAAAAGATCTCGCCGGCCCGGCCCCGGTTGTCAAATACCCGCACATGCCCATTTAAGCAATTTTTTAACGTTATTTAGAAATAGCGCTTGGTGTAATTGATCCGCAAATTACGTCAGGCGGTAACGTTATTAGCGGGTGTTGCGTTAAAAATTGACTCGCGCATATCCTAACCATGATAAGGTACGCGTAAATACTGCATGACGCTATTCGGTTTTCCGATATCTCTCTAATAACTGTGCTGGTCAGGCGCTGTGCACAATTTTAGCGGCCATAAGTGGGTGTGCTATTTGCGCAAACTAGTAACCTAACTAGTGCCCGATTCCGAAAATTGGAACCACGAGAAACAATAGAAATAAACAAAGTTAATAATCTGTCCAATCTGTGCTTTCCCTGATAACACTCTTTCTAGCAAAGGAAATAAAGTCCTCTTATTCTGGGTGCTAGCCCACCAAAGGATAGAAGGTGATGTAAACGGTCTAGCTAGAAAAGGAACGAACACTCTCCTAACTTGGCCAGAACCGTTCCACTCCCCAAGGGGAAACCAACTTAAAGCAGAACTCAAGAACCTGGAAGATCCTATCCGTAACCTGGATTGGGAATTCTCCAGCCGGTCTGAGACACTTGACAAAATTTCTCGAAATGACCGAGATTTTTTTTTTATTTTTCTTGATTAAGTTAGAACAATCTTCGGATTGTTATGGGGTTTTTAACAGGAGTCTCCTCAATGAACACCTCAGTAGATTGAAGTTATGAAACAACGGCTAATGCAGATTCTGTGTGGAAAATGGGGAAACACCAGAACACCTCATCACTGAGTGCGCCGAGACGACAACCATTCGTGCAATAAACTTTGTTACACGACTGGTAACGGAGATGGAGAACTATCCTCTTTACAGGGTGTCCCATTTTGGTTGAAATCATACGGTATCTCCGTTATTCGTGAAGATAGAAGGGAGCGGTTTGCACTAACTTATGCCAATTTTTTGTCAAACGGAAGATACCGTAAACAAAATTTTCATAGCCCTCTTTATTTCTGAGCTACATGGCCTTTTTGAAAATATTGCAATTTGGGATACCCCTTGTATCTCTGTTATTGTTAAAGGTATCGAGACGGTGAAAGAATATTTTTTAATATATGAACTAAAGTTATGTTTTCTTAAATGGAACACCATTTATAAATTATATGATCTAGCTTGCCATAAACTTCTCAAAACTATACTAAGGGCTGGCATAGGTTATTCTTGTGTCGAGATTTCCGTATGTAAGAAGAGTACAATGCGTTTATAATGTACTGAACAAAAAGAGGACAGTAAACACGTTGCCAAACGTATGAAATAAACCGAGAAACTGTGCACATCGCTAAGAGACGTGGAAGGGGATTGTCGCAGTTGACCGGTCGACCCAATCAATACCTCTGTCAGTACTTAAAGTTCTAAGGAAAGGTGTACGTCATGCGTTCAGCTTCACGATTTAATTACGTCTCTTGATACTTAATTTGTTTATTTATTAACGAGTCATTGTAATTTTCCCTATAGCTTGAATTTTTTTAAATGCAAGCTAGAAACACTTGCATTTTTGGTAAACATAAGTGAAATTGAGTGGGTGTTCGATAGTGGTCGCGCTATTAGAACTCTGAATTCAAAAATCGATATCTCAAAATCTATTAGAAATAATAGATTGTAGTTTTTTCAAGAACTTTGTTAATATTTCTGCTGTATTTTCTTTATAGGCAGTATGTGAAAATCTTTATCAATAAAAAAATTAAACGATTGCTGAAAATTGCTATCCTCTAAAAGTAAATGAATGGATTGTTTACAATTTTTGAATGGAAAAAACAACCTTATTGAATTTTTCTTATGTAAACATATTGTAAAATATCCGATCTTGAAAACAAAAAAAAGTTTCAATATCTAAAATGGTTACAGTTGAGGGTTGGAACCTTTGGTGTTACACAGCAAAATAAAAACACTAAATCACCACAATACACCAAAACACTTTTACTTTTACACTGGACGCGCGTTTCGCTAACCATGTTAGCATCATCAGCAGATGATTATAAACTCATTTGAGTTTATAATAAGGTGATTTAGTGTTTTTATTTTGATCTAAAATGGTTCTTGAGTTATGGCCTTGTGTTAAAGTTCTTGTGTTAAGAAGTTGAGTTTTTAAATTATCGCGATTACTGACGTTTTCTCGTTATAAAAAAATGACACCCTAACGATATCCTTATAATTCCATTTCAGATGCTCAGAAACATGTCTAATAATTTTATCTAGTTATCTCTTGAAAGAAAGTCTTCTAAAAATAAGCGGTTTACGATCGCGATTTTACTTTACTTGATAGGGAAAGGCGTATCGGCAACGCCGCAACAGCACACCGTCGTGCGTCGCATGTGTCGGTCGCATTTCTCTCACTCCGACTTAATAAGATCCCTATGCGATTTACTTCCACACATGTAAATGCCGACCCAAAAGTAACAGTTGCCAGCACGGTATATCACTCTATATTTATTTTAACTATTTACTGCAATATTTTAAAACATATATTAAAAGATCATATTGATGTAGGCCATGAATGACAATAAAAGAAACTAAAGAATTATTAAAAGTATACTGCTATCTGTCTCTTCTTTTTTTGAGAGCCACTAATAAATTCTTTATATATTAGGAAAACTTAGCTCTCTACTGCCATTTGTAAATCTTGGAAGCTATCGTATCGTAACTTCTAAACAGTCCTTTAGCTAATATACGTAAAATATACTTTCAGCAAGATGGGGCTCCCCCTCACAACTTAATTTACAACGAAAATATTAGAATTTTGTTAAATTATTATTTCTGAAATCAATGAATTGGAACCAATGGACCCATATGATGGCCTCCCTTATTTCCGGATTTGTCCGTTCTCGATTTCTGATTTTGGGGATTTTTGAAATATGAAATATATCGTGGCAACTAATACAATGTCAGCTGGAAAATGCTTTAATAAAGCAAGCTTTTAGATATTTGCAAAACCATCCCGTTATAAAAAAAAAGAAAAATATATTGAGAGATTCAGTAGTAACAGTTCAAAAGTAAAATATACCAATTCCAAATAAAATTTTAATATGTGTATGATTATGTTAGTAAATACCATTTTCATTTTTTGTTATTTATCATGGTCTACTAATAGGAAAATGATATATTTTAAATATTGCAGTAAATGAAAATAAATATAGAATTATATATGTTTTTGATAAACTCACAGCAAAGCGGATCATATGATTTATGGAGATGATATGATATGATCATTGATTTATGAGATCATATGATTTATGATATATATGATATATAAGGGATGTTCCATTTGAAAAAACAACTTTAGTTCATATTTTAAAAAAAACATTTTCGTAGAAAAACAGACTACTATATTCTACGTAAAAATTCTACTACATGCCACTGTATTCTACGTAAAAAGTTCTACAAGAATCAGTTTTCACCTTCTCGATATCGTCCATAATAACGGAGATACGGGGGCTGTCCCAAATTGTAAAATTTTCGAAAAGACCCTGTAGCTCCGAAACGAAGAACTATGAAAATTGATGCATGTTCCGTTTGACAAAAAATTGGCACAGGTTTGTGCAAACCGCACCCTTCTATCTACACGAATAACGGAGATACCCTATGATTTCAACTAAAATGGGACACCCTGTACAACGGTCTCAGACAATGGCTTTTGTTAAAGCCTTGAGATTGTATGATTTATAACTCAAAAAGGGGGAATCCATACAATCTACAACCTACAATACACCATGTAGAAAACTGGCATAAATCTACAATAAAAAATCAATATCACCCCATCTCCGTCTAATGAACGGGCAAATAAAAAGACTATTCGCTCGGAAGAACAGGAAAAATTTTCATTACTACATATTTGCTTAATATTCTCTCGAACGCTTGTCTCCAAGTTTATTCATCGTTAAGGCCCCTTCGCACTGCTACGCAAACTGTACTTCAGTCTAATCAACAGTCGAATTTTTCTTCTCTTTATTCTTTTTTCTCCACTCGGATAGTTCAATTTATAACGTTATAATTCGATCTATATAGCGCAGCGTTGGAATGAAGGATACTACAAAAATATTGATACGCGGAATACTGAAACTTTTGTTAGATGGTAAAAAGGAATCATCACATAAATAAATTATATTGATGATATTCTATAGGAAATAGTTTTACTGTAGTGGATCATAGGATAAAAATTAAATATTAAGAAAACATTACCTTTCATATATCTCTAACATTCTGTCTCTCTTTCTCTCTTCTCGTGAATGCGGGGCAGGGGCAATCAATTATCAAACATGCCAATTAGTGATGGGCATTACGATTGATTCTTTTTAGTGAATCGAATCACACGATTCAATTTCTCATATTGAATCTACTCCCATGATTCGTTCTAACTAACGATTTGAACTAACCACATGCACAATTTACGTTTCATAAAAACAAAAATCGTAACTGGCATTACCGGCGATAATTTGGCCGGAGAATTACTTAAGGGACCAGAAAAAGAAATATACAGTTCTTTCATTTATTTTTCAATACTTCGCGTAACGCTAGCGTGATTGGATTGATTATGTTACAAATAATATTAAATTATCAATCCAATTCATATAACGGGTGCGTCTCAAAAGTGGCTCCCTCACTTTTATTTTTTCAGTTAAAAAAGCGAGATTTGGTATGTTAGTATATGATATAAATTAGGATTGATTGACGTATTCAATTGCTTTCGGTGACTTCCTGTCACCGGAAATGACTCCAACTGATTTTTAAATGGCACCGTCGGTATTTTTTTACTTTATTCGATAGAAAATAACACTCTGAATAGAATGACCTATCATATGTCAACTTTTGCATATGGTTTATTTGATATTATAACTTGCGGTTTGTAACGAAAATTTGACTCGAAGTACCAAGTGTGTGGTATCAAATTATTCGTAAAAAATTCTTTTTCCAAATATGCTAATGAGTTCCATTTGAAAAAATTGAGATATAATTAAATATACGATTTGACATTTTTTGACCGTCTAGAACAAGAGACTAAAAACATTAGAGCGTAAAATTTGTTTTTCCAGTGCTCCTTGATCAACTAGTGTTTTTAACATAGCCACGGCACTCTAGATTGAAATTTAAAATACGATTTTTTATTAAGTAAAAAAAGTAAAAATAAATTTGTAAAAATATGTAAAAATTAAAAAAAAACGATTAAAAAAAGTCGCCTTGACTAGGATTCGAACCTGCGGCTCCAACGTCATAGCAGCGTAAACTCCTAACGCTTTAACTACACAGCCACCGAGGACTTGCAAGATTCTATGTAAAATTCTTACTTAAAAGATAATGTTTAGTAAAAGTACGTTTTTATTTATAAACATTTATTTAATTCTGTTTTTAGTATTTGTTAATATAGCGGCAACATAGATACATTATCTGTAAAAATTTCAACTGTCTAGCTATAACGGTTCATAAGATAGACTTTTGTGACAGACGGACAGACGGACGGACGGACGGACAGCGAAGTCTTAGTAATAGGGTTTTCGTTTTTACCCTTTGGGTACGGAACCCTAAAAATACCGACGGTGCTATTTAAAAATCAAAAGTTGTAGTCGTTTCCGTTGAAACAGAAAGTGACTAGAAACAACTGAATCTCAATCATCACATAATATCCTAATTTAATCACAATCAATCCTAATTTATGTCATATACTAACATACCAAATCTCGTTTTTTTATCTAAAAAATAAAAAAGTTATAGGGAAAAACCCTAAATAAATTATGCCTAACCACTAAAATACTTATCCGTTTTTAAAAAATGGTATATCCTATTACACTAACAGATGTAAAAAACGAAAAAAAAAACTAAATATGAATTATATGAAAAATCTACTGGTCAAAATAAAATAGCTAAAATCGAAAAAATTCTTGATTTTGAAAAAAGAAAATAAGTCCTTCTGTTGACAAACACTTTTTTGTATATATTTCCTTTTATTACTCGAGTTATATTCATAGAAATGCATAAAAATGTTGTTTACTATACTCGAGAAACTTTAATACTTTTAGTTTCTAGAACTTTCTAAGCACATGCAGCGCTTCAATGCATCCATTTTTCGTCGGAGAATTTATGGCCTGTTTTGATAAACTGATTGGCAAAATTGGAGTTTGTTGTTCTATGCAAAAACTGACCTATTTTCTTTAAATCTAATTTCAAAATTTCTGCCTGACTGACCTACATAACCGCTATTACTTTCCTAGTAGACTAATTTAAAAATTCAATTTTCTTTCAGTTTTAAGGCCAATATTCTGAAATCTTTTGAGGCAGTTTCTCAGCTACTGTCAAATTATATAAGAGAAAATATCTGCTAGATTTTAGTATAAATAACTAATAAAAAAATCCCATATAGCATGTCCAAATGAAATTACGTTTCTACAAGGGAGGACTACAAGGAAAGGGAGGGGGTTTCTACAAGGAAATTACGTTTCTACACACATGAGAAACAACATATGTTAAAGTGAACCTAAGTGTTCATCTAGTTCTAACATATACATATGAGATACAGGCAGGTTTATATTGATAGAATTGTGTGATACAGTGTTTACTAGTTGTATACCGTATGCACTCAAGATTCTAAAGAAACGTAACGTAACAAATAATTATTAAAATGATGAAATCTGACGTCGTTATATGAGACATACAATGTATAAGTCATACATATGTATGTGTGATACTTCGTATCATAGTTGTGCCTATAGTACACACCTTGTAAAAATGTGACGTATACACATAATATAAATATCTATATACACTTTGTAATAGTGTACTGTTGTGTCTACATTCTAGCATGAAATGAAGGTGTGCGCATGCGCGGGTAACCTCAGCGTAGATACACCGACCAAGTGTATCTTATGTGTCCTCTCTCCTTTCTCCTTTCTAGGAGTGGTATGTGTTTAGCAGCCATTATTGTTTCATCATTCGGAAGCTCTATATAAATGTTCTGTTTGTGTGTAGTTTAAAAGAGATTTTAAGGTAAGTACAAGTTTTTAATTATCTTGTTACACCTTCCTAAGAGTATTATCAATATTATAGCAGCGACTCTTCCCTTACTCGATACCTAATTTACCAAATTTTGACTCCAATGAATGAAAACTCCAAATATTCTCGTACAATGATAAAGAGGTTAGCTGAGTTAGCTCTGCAATATAATTTTTAATTTGGAAATAATAAAAATCTAAATGGACCAGAGAAAGAAAGATTTAAACACTTCAAAGAACTTCTTACACTGATATTCGGTAAGTTATTGATGGATCAATATACAGATATGTTTAATATTCAATAATCAGTTTCATATAAAATTTAAGGGTGAGATTGTTAATCTGGAAATAAAATACAACAAAGTCCAACAGAGTGCTCGATGAATGAGTATGCTAATACACCAACTGTTTGTAGGGAAAAGAGGAGAAAAAACCTGAAAAAATGACTAAACGACGTCCACCAAATCGTGGCGATATACCAGTGTTTACCATTTTAGTATGTTAATTGTTATACTAGGTACTTATATTTTTAATACATTTTGATACAAATTCTGTTCTTTTACAGTGTTTTCTTACTTCTGGTTTCGGCAGTGTAAATAATTATTATTATTGTGTTATTTGCACTATTGCGTTCCATGATATAAAGAAATATAAGAATTTTATTTTTTAACCACTTAATCCATTTTATGGAAGAAAAATGGTACATTTAATACAAAACAAAAATGGAACAATTTTAAGGCTACTTCTCCTGAACTTACGATCGAGATACTTTTGGAAAATACAAAGTTTTGCCTTCCTAATTTTCGTTCTAAAAAGATATAATTGGTATCATTGAATAAATAGTTCTTAAAAAGAACGAAAAGTTAGGCATCAAAACTTGTATTATTTCCTAAATTCGTTCATAAGAAGTAGTTTTATCTAGCACAAGATGTATATACGAAGCAAAATACATACGTATACACGCGGTAGTCACAACTGCAATGTGTAAACATAGTTTAAACGTAATACACAAGCACTGTGTATCCTACGGCACACTGTGTATCCCTTACATTGTGTATACGTAAATGCTATACTGTGGCTACATTGTGAGGCGGACGTTTAACCTTTGTGCATACGTGTCGAACTACAATGTGTAAACGTAGCATATTTACATCGGGGGAATTGTGTCACCTTGTGTCTAATCTAATAATGTAAACACATCATAAATGTGATTTGATGTGCTGTATGGGTTGTGTTGTGCACTATTTTAAGGATTTAAAGGATAATTTTTATGAATGCTTTTTATAAACTTCAAAAAAATTAAAGTTAATGTAAAACCGTATACTATCCAGTTTTATAATTTTATGTTTTTTTTAAATTTTTATTAAACAACGATAATTAACATCACCCGGCCGGATAGCTCTGACAGCTGTGGTTATTAAACCAAAATACTACTACATCTATATCTCTGACTACTACTAACTGCTACTAATTTGTTTTGTGTGGTCTGTTTTTGTTTAAATGTTTTGTTCATTATTCATGTTGGGGATTTATTTTTCAATTAATGTTAATCGATAGGCAACCAGTAAACTCATAGAATATGTATTTCTTTTGCATAATCAAAATTGTAACACTAAATTTTACATACCAAATTGTCACTCTAAATCGCTGTCTTTTTTTAGATATATGTCACCTGTCTTGTCATTATTCAATTCGTTATTCAAATTCTCAGAATGTTGTTAACAAAAATTTCATCTTAAAATATAATTTTAATCAATCACAATTGTTTATCTCCATCATTTACCGTATTAATAATACAGAAATTACAGTTCAGTTACAAACAATTCATTATTTATAGTGATTTACAGTAATTTTATTAAATTATACGAATATTCTAGTTGGTTATTGGTTTGAAATAAATATGACAGTGTTCTGCATTGAAAATGCGAGTTACTAACTCTAAATTCTAATTCTGAGCTGGCAAATGAGCTAGATGCTTTACCTAGATCGTTATTCAGAAGCTACAAACCTATCGATAGCAATGTGTAAACATAGTCCATTGCATTGGTACACAGTACACATCAAGGTTGGTACAGAATCAATTTTATTATAGTGATTTTCTTAGCCGCGTATGGCTCAGATCGTTAGCCAGTGTTGCCACAAGCTTATTTTTCATCGGGTAGATTACCACGAGATACTGGGGTTAAATTTTTAATCAAGGGCCATGTGTCACGGTCAATCATGAATTGATTAAGAAAGTAACCCACAGTTACAAGACATAAGACGCATAAAAGACAAAATCATATACTCTCATAAAGCTATAGAATATGGCATTTCTTAGTTTTGAATAGGATTTTATGTTTGCAATATAGTCCTTAACATAAAATAATAAAGTAAAAGTAAAGACTTCAGTTAACGTCTCCTTTTTGCTGCCAGGGCTAATCTGGACGGGGCCTACTTTGTTTACGCGGAATCCGAACCGCGGTCCTCGGCCATATCATGGTCAGTGGCCTACCGACTTAGGAAGTGTCTAAATTAACTCTTACTCACGAGATATCCGATCTCATCCGGCTTCGAACCGGCGTGAATAAGCAGTGTGTATCAATAAATTTTACACTTTTCCCTTGGACAACAGCCCGATCAGAGTTTCGAACCGGTCACCCGTCCATCCACCAGTATCGCCTTAAGTCGCTTAACTTCGGTGTTCTAATGGGAACCGGTGTTTCAACGTAGCTAGGCCGTTGCCCCATAAAATAATATTTTTTTTATGTAAATGATAAACAAAATTTTTCTCCAAAACTGTTAAGTGCGCTATATCAGTAGCAGCTACAAAATAAACCACTTCCATGCCTTTGTTTACTGCTAATCGAGGGAGGGGCGTTGCATTGGAAAATATTTGCATATCATCCTATATTTTAGAAACTGTAAATTTAGGTCTAAAATATTGCAGGGCCTAGAGCAATGTATTTTAAGAGAACTATGCTGTAAGAAGTATAATATACAGTATGAATATTTAAAAATGTATAAACGGGATTAACCATTTTAGAACAAGCAAACATTTTTATGAAGAATACATTTTTCTCAAGATGTCAATAAAAAAAAGAGTTTTTTTCCTCTTGTAAAGACAATCCGGGGACATACTGTAGATGTCATTGGATATGATTGCCCTGTTTGTATTTTATATATTTTTGTATTTTTCTGTTTAAACAAGAATCTATATATTTGTTTGTGTCCAAAATAAAATTATATCACTGTCAAACACACACATGAGATATGAGATTATTATATTGTAATTAACCAACTCATTTCAAAGGCCACTTGACCGAGAAAGACATTAATTAAAAACAAAAACACAGATTACATACGTATGTATAAGGAGTGTTTTAGAAATTTGGACATATATTGGAAAAAAAAACATTGAAAGTTAGGACATATATTGGAAAAAAAAACATTGAAGAGTATAATAAATTAGTACGATAAGATGTACTAAACAAAGAGGAAAGAGCAAGTATTTTCTCAAGCACAGTGAACAAGGGCTCAAACGTACTGACGACCTAGTGTGTACAAGCTGGTTCAAGCACTTACAAGCTGGTTCCCGTTTGGATTTTACGCAGTAGTATTTTACAACAAATAACTTTTTCTTTGGCAGCACACAGGATTTGTTTAAAGAAACGTATTACCGTTAAATGAAGAAATAAGATGCACAACTTTATGGGCGATTTCCTGGTGCAAAACCTGTCTGAGATGTAGCTGGCGTTACCGTCAGCCTGTCCGAGAATTCCGAGATTAAGTTTTGCTCTGCGCCGCTGCGCGCTGATATTCGTCTACAACAAAGCGGATAAAAAATAACTGCAGTTCTGCTTTCAGTCGACAGAGTGAGTGGTTGTTGGAAACATTGTTGCCAGAACTACTAAAATCCGTAGATTTACGGATTTTGTGTACAGTACGTTCATTATACGGATTTTCTATCATTAAACAATTTAATATAATATTATATGTTTAAACAAAGAACGGCGTCAGAGTTGGCTTGGAAATGAAGATTGCTGTTATTTCATATGTAAAAAATATTATGGTAAATGTCAATAATCATAATTTTCAAGCCAACTAAACGACTTTTTTCGATCATACGACATATTCAGTACCTATAAAAGAATTTTTATTTATGTTGTTTAACACGAATAACTTTTCAATACATAAATGCGGATTTTTCATCCAAAGATATTTTTGTCAAACGTATTACAGATATTATACATTTTAATATGGCAACACTGTCGCTTTCAGATCCACACTGTCTTCGATATGCCTTTGCTGGCCGAATTAGAGGAAATAAGTGTTTTATGCGTTGACCGAGGAGCGACTGGTGTCTCCACCGTACAACACTTGAGACGTGAGGAAAAATCAAATCAGGATTGTCACGAATTCGCCCATTAGGTTGTGTCTCTTCCCAATTCTTTCAATCAACGGTACTACTTAAAACTATGAATTGTATTTTGGTGTGTATTTAAAAACTAAACTTTTTCCGGTAGTGTCCGAATATCTTGAACACGCAGTATATTGCTAATCAGATAATATGGTAAACCAGGCGAACCGTGATGAAAGAAAAAATAACTTTTTATATCAGAAAATCTTTCCAGCAGAAAAAAGGCAGATCCTTTGCGGGAAAAAAATCGTTGATTATATTCGTTTGGCTTATCAAAGAAACGCCCTTATTTTTCTCAACAGGCCAAAATCGAAAATCCGTTTTGCTAATCTCCCCCCTCGTCCCCAACCCCTCGCTTATATAATATCGCTCATCCCCTCTATTTCCGAAAAAAAAACAGACTGGGGGGGAACAAAAAGCCGAAAAGTATCGCTTAATACAGTTCGAAAAATCATTAAACGGTTTTCTTAAAGCCGTGAGGAAATTACTTAGAATGATAGTAGACAGTCTACACTGGAAAAAATCCGATACCAGTATTTAGAAAAATATCATCAAATTTTTAGTATACAGGGTCGCTTTTATGTATGGAAACGGATTATTAGGTAAAATATAGGGGGTACCGCAAAAGTTAAATATAAAAGTTAGAGGGTTTATAAATATCTATTAGTGGGTAATAAATTTAAGTATACAGGGTCGGTCATAAAGTCGTGGCACATCAAAGTTTCTTTTTTTTTAAATGGAACCCCCTGTATATTATTGCATATTTCGGTTCTTCCTTCAATTCTACGCAAAAATCGAAATACATACAATGTACCTCGTCCCAACCGTTTTCGAGTTATTGACTTTTGAAAAAATCTTTTAAACAATTTGATTTAATTAATTTCGATATGTTCAGTTTTATTATTTAACGATGCCATTTTGCCGAAACTGTAATACTTAATAATATTCGACATTAGTTCTTAAGTTAGCATTTATACATGTATAAAATGAGAATATAGCAAGTCTGGAAATTATAAAATTTTCGTTTAACATTTCAATTCTTCAATTTATGTATCTACAGGGTGAGTCAACGATAGAGTAAAGTCTATTATCTCATTTGTTTCAAGGTTTACAAAAAAATGTTTAATATAAAAGTTATAGGGATGGTTAAGATACACATTTTATAATTATTATAGAGTATACAAGGTGCTTCAAAAAAGTGTGGCGGCTATAACATATGTTTTTTTAAATGCAACACCCTATTTTTTATTTTATTTTTAGATTCTGCGTAAAATTCCATAACTTTTTTGTATATAATGTTATATACCTAAAATTAATAGTTTTTGTAATATTTCAATTTATTTAAACAAATGTTTAATTGCAGTGTGGTAAAAAATTGCCAGTGGAGCTATTGTTTCTGATGTTGGAGTACCAAAATTTGGTAGGAGAGTTTTATAGAGATGAAAAAAAATATATATGTAAAGATATTTTAGTTAAATGATACAGGGTGTTCAAAATATTTTTCTGAATTTCAACTACTTAAAATTAAAAAATCTCATCTCTTTCTGATAGATTTTACAAAACTCTTCAACTTTTATTAAGTATGTCATATACCTATTTTTAATTGTTTGTGATTTATTCCCATTTTTTCTATTTTTACCCATATTTTTAATACAATTACCCTATAGAATCATAGTAGCCATGACAAAACAAAACTCTTTATTACTTACCTTTAACAAGTAGCTTCATAATTAGTTACAATTACAGATTAGCGTAATACTAGATTACTTAATTGCTAAAGACTACTGATATAGGAATTTTCTTCGACATACAGTAAAGTTTTTTCTCGTAGTAATTCTGGTTTATAAATTTGGTAAAGCCAATTTACTACTGCCGCGAAACCGTCCCATTACACACTGAAGATGTTTTCTAGATAATATACATCTATTCTTATAGTAGTTGCTAAGTACTATATAATATGTAGTACTGAACCAAAAAATGTGGTTTTCTAGGCTTGTCCGTGTATATCAGTCACATTGACTAATTCATCTGAAGAAAATCTGTAACTATTATCTCTACCATTTATACTTATTACAACAAATTAAACTAAAATTCAAATTTTGTTCTTAACTTGCTTAAAGGACATGAAATTGTGATAATTATTACTTTTTGCCATGGCAACTATGATGTTAAAGCGCAATTGTATTAAAAATATGGGTAAAAATAGAAAAAATTGGAATAAATCGAGAACTAATAAAAACAGGTATATGACATACTTAATAAAAGTTGAAGAGTTTTGTAAAATCTATCAGAAAAAATGATAATATATAGGGTGTACCATTTAAAAAAATTGAAATTTCTTAATTTTAATTAGTTGAAATTCATAAATATATTTTGCACACCCTGTAGCATTTAACTAAAATATCTTAACATATATCTTCTTTTTAATCTCTATAGAACTATCATACCAAGTTTTGGTATTCCAACTTCAGAAACAATGGTACTACTGGCAATTTTTACCACACTGCAATTTAACATTTGTTTAAACAAATTTAAATATTTCAAAACTGTTAATTTTAGGTATATAACATTATATATAAAAAGTTATAAAATGTTACGCAGAATCTAAAAATAAAATAAAAAATAGGGTGTTGCCTTTAAAAAACATATGTTATATCCGCCACACTTTTTTGAAGCACCTTGTATACTCTGTAATAATTTTGAAAATGTGTATCTTAACCTTCCCTATAACTTTTATGTTAAACATTTTTTGTAAACCTCGAAACAAATGAGATAATGGACTTTACTCTATCGTTGACTCGCCCTGTACATTGTGTATTACGATTATTGAATTGAAAGAAGAATTGAAATATGCAATAATATACAGGGGTTTCACTTTAAAAAAAAGTTTGATGTGACACAACTTTATCACCGGCCCTGTATACTTACCTTTACTAGTAGCTAATAGGAATTTCAAAACCCATTACACCAGTATCACAGTTTCGGCAGAATTGCATCATTAGTTCAAACAAAACACATCGATATTAATTAAATCGAATTGTTTAAGTGGTATTTTTCAAAAGTCAATAACACGGAAACGGTTGCTTTGAGATACATTGTGTGTATTTCGATTTTTGCTTAGAATTGAAGGAAGAATTGAAATATGTAATAATAAACAGGGGGTTCTATTTAAAAAAATGAAACTTTGATGTGCCACGACTTTATGAATGATCCTGTATTCTTAAATTTATTACTAATAGATATTTTAAAATGCTATAACTTTTGTATTTAACTGTATGCGGTACCTTCTATATTTTACCTAATAATCGACCGTTTCCATATACAGGGTGTCTCAGATTTTAATCGGGAAAATTTAATAGACGATAGAACTTGCAAAAATAAAACAAAAAGTTCATATCAACTTGTAAGATTTAAAGCTTCCTTTTCGAGATACAGGGTATTAAAGTTACTTAAAAAAGAAAAAAAAAATAAGATATTTGAAAAACTGTTTAATCGATTTTGATGTAACTTGACACGTTTATAATACTTACTATGGGACTTAATTAACGTAATTAGATTTAAGTTTAATGGCCAGGGGCGGCGGTGGGGCATCACTGTTAAAGATCGCGCACACTATACCTACACGGACCAGTACGGACCAGCACAGCACAAACCTGCATCCTGCATGACATCGCACACTTTACCGCGAGAGTTTCGAAAAAAGTACAGTTGTCAAGGCTCAACTACTAGAGCGTGCAACATAGAAGTATTGAAAATGAGTAGTTCAGAGGAAGAAATTATTATTTTAGCCATGTTGTGTGAAGGAGAGGAGAAAGAGAAGGAAGCTAAGAAAAAAAGAAGATTTTGGGTTCACCCTATAAATCAAAGAGAAAGCAATATGGCGAATTTCATCATTTGTTTCCTGAATTAAAAAGATTCGAGGAAAAGTTTTTCCAATATTTTCGAATGTCACAAATCAAATTTAATTATTTTTTTTTGCTATCGACTCCCATATTGCATCTTTTCTTTCTTGGTCTCTATATATAAAATGCTTGGCTCGTATCGCACAGCTCTGAATACTTTTGTACCAGTAAAATAAGCTTTTTTTCATTCATATTTAAAACGATTTAAAGGTTCGAACAAAAATAAACGAAATCTAACCTACATCATGCGACTTGAGCCAGCTAGCGTACTCGAAATACTGACAAACCCTTCAATATTTGCATGTTTGTGGAGGTGTGCTGGTTCGCCGGTGCGCACATTAGGTCGGACCAGCACGACCAGGCATAAATATTGCCGGTCATATTTGTCCCTGACCGACACGACCTATTTTGACGGTCGTGGCTTGTGGCGGTACGTGCTGGTACTGGTCTAGTGTGCTCTACTCTATTAAATAACACGGTCACCTTCACCGGTAGATTTTACTGGTCTGATCCGTGCCGGTCCGTGCAGGTATAGTGTGCGCGATCTTTTAAATTATTTTAAAGAATAAAATAGGCATGCCACTGCTTTTTTATAAGTTTAATATTATTTTTGGATTTAGTAATTAAAAATATTATTTTATTGTCTCCTGACTTTTTTGTCTATCTTGCTTACTTCTTGCAAAAAAAACTAAATTCATTTATTCAATCCACCCTGGACAATAAATTAAATAATAACGGTTAGTTACAACAATTACAATAATTTAATTTTTCTAATTACAATTTGTTCTTTAAGGTAATAAAACCTTTTAGATTAGTTCAACTACGCTAGGAGCATACCTTTACGCACCGATTTTGCTAGCGGAGTTATTTCGGTTATAAGGATTTTTTTTAAAAGTACATAATTATACTTTTCGGAGATGTAGTTAAAAATGTAAGTACTAGTTGATTAAAACAATTATATCATTAATATTGCAAATGATAATTTATGCTTCCATAGTATATGTCCATTTAATTTTTTGATTACATAATGGGCACTTTGTTTACTCACTTGTTTCGTCGAGCTGCTTGAATCAATTTTTGCTTTTGATCAAATCGGTGTGAGAAGTTGTGAAGCTATAAAATGTTTTGGGAGAGTTGAATATCCGGGAAAGTTGAGTTATTGAATGTTATCGCACCCAAGTTGTGAAGCTATAAAATGTTGTGTTGGGATAGCTGAATATCCGGAAAAGTTGGGTTATTGAATATTATTGCACCCAACAACGCCATAATTACGTACGAACATTTTTTCGACAATTTTCGATTTCGAACATTTTTTTTGATAATTTTATTGAAATTGTCAAAGCAATACTCAGTTCGGATTTTTTCACTTAATTTTTACTACCCGAAACAGCGTGTGTTTTATAGTTTCAATAACTGCACTATTAAAAACTAAAATACTTAAAGATTATGACAAAGTCGCAATTTAATAGTATTTCAATCCCATCAACATCGAAACTGCGTGAAATATACATGAAAACTACTGATTTCTGCCGATCGAACGCTGTGGTCAGTCATTTTTAAAATAAATTGAAATGCACCAAGCCCATACAGGGTGTCCCAGAAATAAGTGCAAGTATTTTAACTGTTAGTATAGTTCAACCCCAGAAACACGTCTATGAGCTTTTTTTCGCGAAAAAAATAAATATTCAAAAATTTTTGAAAAATTTTGTTTTAGTTTTTAGTTAAAAAACATAATTTCTTGATAATATGGCAACATAGGTATTAGATTAAATTTGCAAGGAAGAAAATCCAGAAAAGATCCAGTGGTTCTCAAAATTTTAGCAAAAGATAATTTTTTTTTGGAAATTTTCAAAATAAAATAACTCCGTTATTTTGGACTTATTTGAAAAACGATGAAGAGAAAATATGTTTCTTTTATCGAGATCTACCACCCCTTAAAATACTTGCACTTATTTCTGGGACACCCTGTATAAGTTCCTGCTTGACTATTAAAGTTCTAAATCAATCAAAGTCGCTAAATATCTAGGAATAAGAGTTTAATTAGATAGACGAGAATCACCCAGGCAGAAAAATTTTGAAGGAAGTAAAACTTTCCCTTTCTTTAATAGGTTACTTCTTATTGTAGCTGAATTGATTTTATGTTTATTTTTAATATAATAATATAATAATAGCTCCCGTATATAGCGATTTAACGCCTTGGGAGTAGCAAGGTACAGCTTGCCATACCAGAACCGTTCGGTATACAAGGAAGGTAATGTGGCTAGCATTACGCTTCAACCGCCTATTATTATTTTAGGATTGTGAATCCCAAGTACTCATTTAAGGCTGAGTCGACCTAGGTACCCAAACTATTTTTATTTTATTAAAAATAGTCGGCTGATGAAATGCTGGCTGTAGGATTCGAATCCACAACCTTTGAATTGGTAGACAAGTTTCCATGTTTATTTTTAATATCGAAAATTAAAAATTATGTATTAAATTTATGTAAAAAAAAATTGTTAAAATTTTAGATACATAACATTCGAATGTATGATGCACCAATTCTTTAGAAAACATTTTTTTCTTCGAGTGTATCAGAGGAATTGGTATTAAGAAAAAAGAGAGGGCATTATCTAAGAGACGCTTTCATTTGCGATTAGGGTCTAACCGTCTGTCGCTTGACAGGCACCGGTTTTCGCCATCGGAACAATTTAAAAATCGATTTAAATTACATTACTGGGTCCCTCTGGAATACCAACGGCCTTCAGCGATCGCTTGCTTCATTATTCGCTCGTTAATTTATAGAATTATTATCGGAAGTGAAAAATTAATATGCAATGATAAAATAATCAATAGGTTATATACAATATGCGTCAAAAGAATCGTAATAAATTGGAACATGTTCTAGTATTGAGTTACCGAAGACCTAATTGTTATAACTATTAGCCTTGTTTATATATTCTTAAAGTTGGTCAACCGACTAGACAAAATGTGCTGCTAACTGGAGGACAAATCGTGAACCTTTCGGGGCGGAGTCAAAAATATCGATTATTTTCGTTATTTTCCTCAGAGTAATGTAATAATATAGCCCCGGGTATCTGCGAACTTTAATAGTAATCAGCTGATTAAGAAATTTAAACGAAACTTTTATTTTACTGTAAATTGTGGATTATTTTTGCCTGTTATTTTAAGAATTCTAAACCGTATTAACAAAGAAATTATTATTTCGATATGTTGGTACATTATTTATAATTTATGATAATTTTATGCTAATTGGCTGTTAATTAATATTTAAAAAAAAGTTACATACCTATTTTAAGTTGATTTAATGCAGGTTTATAATAGAATCATTTCATTCTTAGATTATTTTATTCTAAATTGAGTGCTTTAAGAATTTTACGATTTTTTTTTTGCAAACATAAAACTTTTTACATTTTTGATGCTAACTAATTGGCATGGTATTATTGTTATGGAAATTAGCCAAAAAAGAAAAGAATTGGCTATAACTTGTAATTTTTCGAAAAAAACATATTATACCTATCGCTGAAAAGCTTAAAAATGGCGCTTTTATGAAGTCATGGCCAACTATGGTTTACTAAAAAACATATGTTTGTGTCATATGTCAAAAATGAGAGACTTTAGAAAAAAACAGAAAACACAAACTCATTAGGTATGTGATTATCTACAACTTTTATCTGAAAACTTTTTGTCTAAAAATATGATCGAATAAAACGGCGTCAGCGATGGCTATGAAATGACGATCAATGATATTACCATATATTTTACATATAAAATGACAGCGATTTTCACTTTCATAGCCATCGTTGACGCCGTTTTTATTCGATCATACGGTAGATTATAATGGAATTAGAGACAAGTTTTAAAATAGCCAAAATTTGTTTTTTTCGAAATATCTAATAAGCATTGAACTTCTCCGAAAAATCCGAAAGGCGCATATTTATGGCACCACAAAAGTGCAATTCTTTCCCCATTAACCGACTCTCTATATCCAGTAGTTTCCAAGATGCCCATAGAGAACATCGTAGGAAACTCACCCTGTATAGTTTTTGAAACTAACTATTGTTATTATTGGACTAGTTTAATTTGATTAATAAGGCTAGATTAATTTAATTTCAAATAAATTTGATCAGATTTTTTTTTCGTATATTCTGCTACCAGAAAACCAAGATTATATGATAACGCACTTTTCAACGAAGTTGAAGGAAGATATAGTGTATCTATCATAATACTTAATAGAACTACTACAATTATTACAAGAAAAACAAAAAGAAGAAATACCCAAATACCCCTTCACCTACTACTCAACTACAAAATAAACGAATATAATCTCTTAAAAACACTACACAACTACTTATTCTTGTATTCTACACTGAACAAATTATCAAACTTACTAATTTATCAAACAAAAAGAAAAAATAACAAAATTATCCCTTCACCTACTACTTAACTACAAAATAAACTATAAAAACACTACTAAACTATTTTTGGTCGACTACACTAACATGCTACACTAAACACTATAATTAAACTTAATAAATTAATCTAATTTTACACTACACCTTCAAAGAAAAAAGAAATATGAACATTTTCTAAAACTAGAAGAAACAGAACTTCCATACGTGCAACCAGGACAATAGGTCAAGGGGACAAAGAATATAAAATATTTTAAAATGTGCATTAAGAAAGAAAAAATACCTGGAAAATTATCTAAACAAACATTTTTAGTTCTTATCAGTGAGAAGCATCGGCCTTGTCGGCCTTGAAGAATTTGTCGGGTATTTACAATGGTCGAATTGTATAATTGTCAGCTTTTATAGCATATCTAATAGACAAAAAGTATCTGGTCGATTAGTAACCAACTGGCACAGTCCGAAAATTATCGATTTTTATTTTCTCTGTTTTTATTGGTAGCTTCAAAATTCAGAGTAACAAAAAATATTTTTCTGTAGGGAAACCGGTCCTGCCATCTAGTAGTCTTAGTCCATAAACGTCTTAGGTTGATCTACTTTAAAAATATATATACAAGGCTATTAGTCTTGCAATTTTAAACTCTTTTTTGCGTTTTATTTTTATAAAAGACTTTATTTGTTTCTGTATCTTATTTTAAAAAATCTGTACTCATTAAGGCGCAGAACTTTTTTTTATTTTTGATCTAGCTTTGACTTTAATTTATTACATATTATACCCAGAAAATTGATGAAAAAAATATTTTGATAATCAGGACTTTCTAATGACATGGTTAGTATATTGACCACTAATACTTTGGAAATTAAAAAGAACTTGTATTATTGTGTGTACTCCACACGGAACGTATTGCAATTTTTCAAATAAGAAAATAATGAGCTTAACAAAAAATATAATAAAGGAAAAATTGTTTTTATTTTTCGTTTATTTTAAATTTAAAATAATGTTGACATTGCTTTGTTATTCTGTCAGTATTGACGTAATATGATGGTAATATGTAATATATTATTAGAGAAGAACATTCTTATTAGAGACCGATAGTTATGATTATTGCTACAATAATATAAAAACTACATTTCAACAACATGTAACAATATAAAATATACAAGTATAAACAAACTGTATCAAGTCACGTTATTTCATTTACACGTTTTCAAACCATAGGATTATCGACAAGAATTTTTTAATTTAATAAATTTTGCCCAGCCTTGTATAAAAAATAATAAAACCCGTAAAACAGTTGAAACCACAGAATGTTGATACAGTTTTGAAATTTAAAGTGAATGTGTTTAATAGTTTTAAAGTGTTTTTAAGTTGATACAATTCGTTTTTTTTACTTATAATTTAAAGAAACTAAATCGCTTTAAAGAAGATTAGATGTATTAGTCAAGAGTAAAGTTTCTAAAGCAATAAGCCAACAAAAGAAAACTTTTATCTATATCATATACCGACATAAAAAGGTGCAATAATCTTAAAGAAGGCCATTTTACAAAGATAGATTTTGTTAGTAAATGCGTACGTTTCGTGTGTGCCTAAGAAAATAGGAAGATATTGGTTTTCCATGTTCTGTGTTGTGTACAGATAAGGCAGGACTTACACGTTAAGAATATACTAAATAATAACTTAAAAGCATAACATCCTATTTAAATATCAGAGGTAAGCTTTTTCTATTTATTGTGTGGTATAACAATGCCACTGTAAAACATCATTAAACAAGAAACGCTCCTTTGCAATACCCTTTGGGTGGCGTGTAATAAATACCATTTAGAAAAAAAAATTAATTTAAAAATATAATATCTTAAAAACGTGACAACATCGGTAGTAGATTAAAATTAGAGGAACAAATCACAGAAAAACTCCGGTGGCGGTGGCTCTCAAAATTTAAAAAAAACTTTTTTTTTAATTATTTATAAAACTTAAATAACTCGGTTATTTCGGACTTATTTGAAAACCGGCAAAGAGAAAATATGTTTCGTTTATCGAGATCTGTCAGCCCTGAAAATATTTGCATTTATTTAAGACCCGCCCTGTATAGTTATAGGAACGAAAGCATCTTGAGAAAAATGCATCCTTCATAAAAATTTTTGCTTGTTCTAAAATGGTTAATTCAGTTTGTACATTTTCAAAATTCCATTCAACTAAAATTGAAGTATTGAATAAACTGATATGAAACAGATATTTTGAAGAATATTTTAACACAGCCATATTTTAACACAGCCCACTCTACATTAAGTCCCCGGATTGTCTTTAGATGAGGAAAAACTTCTTTATTTTTGACATTTTGAGGAAAATGAATTATAAACATTTTTGCTTGTTCCAAAATGGTTAATTCCGTTTATACTTTTCCAAATTTTCATTCCATTTTAGAGTAAATTAAAAAGATATGAAAATAGGCTTTTTTTTAAAAAAGTCCTAAAAATCAAAAGGCGTTTCTATGGTAAAATCATTTAGTTTTCATTCTTTGATAGATTGTTGTTGATAAAATTTTAATTAACGTCATATTTATTTGCTATTTTAAAATATCAAAGAGGCACAAAATTTACTTAGTTCAATGCTGCAGAAAGGGTGAGAGTAGTAGTTATCGGAAAATGTGATACTTTAACAACACCAAAAAATATGACATTAATCAAAATTAATAATAACCATTTATCAAAGAATGAAATCGAAATTATATTACCATAGAGACGATTTTATTTTTAGGACTTTCAAGGAAAATTCAACCATATTTTCATGTTTTTTCTAATTTTCTCTAAAACGGTATGGAAATTTGAAAAAGTATAAACGGAATTAACCATATTAGAACAAACAAACATTTTTATGAAGGATGCATTTTTCTCTTCTTTGTCAATAATAATAGAAAAGTTTTTCCTCTTGTAAAGACCATCCGGGACATACTGTATAACGCGATTTGATTAGTGACATGCAAACATCAAATTCTATTATTTACTGTTAACCATTTTTACTGGTGC
The DNA here is from genome assembly GCF_002938485.1 of Sitophilus oryzae. Lineage (NCBI taxonomy): Eukaryota > Metazoa > Arthropoda > Insecta > Coleoptera > Curculionidae > Sitophilus > Sitophilus oryzae. The sequence continues at coordinate 436,172 of NW_022146866.1, forward strand.
GATTCTTAGTAAAAACCACCTTCTTACTTTTCACCGTCTGAATATTTTCTTATTATTTCCGACATTTTTCAGTCAAAAATTGAAAAATGTTTGTACCAACGATGTAAAAATTACCGATTTTGGGTGGATCCAAAGTGAACGGTAGAAAAAATAACAAACCAGCAATAATCACCGTCTAACGCCTTGCGCTGTCGTTTAAACTCACCAACACGCTACCGGCTTTATTTATTAGACAATAAAATATAAATTATTACCTTTTTACGGCTGGCCCGTTCGATAATACGCGTTGTTATATGCGCATATTTATCTCTCTTGTTATTCTATGGTCGTTTTACTATTTCAATTATGCTTTTTTATGGTTAAACATTGCCAGGGGACTGCCAGTGGATAAATCCAGATTTACATAACCAACTTCTTTGTTATCGTATCATAATCAATAAGCATTTTTATTCTATTCTAAGGCAGTTGTAATAATAGGGATTTTAATATTCAAATTATATTGATATTTATTGTTTAACCTTGGAGATTTTTAGTAACAGTTTGACAGAGTTCTTCTCGAGACCTCGTCTCTTTTTTTGCTTCTATACAACAATACGGTCCTATACCATGATACAAAGAATACAAGGTATGATATTGCGCAGGTTGGTCACTACGTCACAGGTGATAAACGGCACCATTGGTCGGCAAGCTCTGCGCGCCAATTTCAAATTGTCAAACAGATTGTGTCATCTGTGAAATTTGATTGTGTCAAAATGTGAAAATAATTTTTCAAATGTCAAATTCGATGATTTGACATAACTTTTGGGGTTATGTCCTAATTCTTCCCTATTTTAGGTCTCTTTTTATAAGTGGCAATTGAACAATATAGATATTTTTTTGTATGGCGTATGACGTCACAGGTGGTATGCGCAAACTTAACGAAATTGGAACCGCTATCGATCATACCTTGTTTTCTTCGTACCATGGTCCTATACCATGGTACAAAGAATACAAGGTATGATATTGCGCAGGTTGGTCGCTACGTCACAGGTGATAACAGGCGCTATTGGTCAGCACGCTCCGCGCGCCAGTTCAAATCATCAAGATATTGTTATAAACCTGTTTTTTTTTGTTTATATACAGTCATTGAATTATCGCTAAGCAAGTTACTGTGGAGCAGTGCATAAGGAGTCGGGCTAGGAAGCGAGAGACCGGAGTTCGAATCTCGGCCGGAACATAAGTTGATTGTTAGTACAATACCTCATTTAAATAAAATAATATTCTACTTTTTGAAATCAATTCCATGGTACAAAGAATACAAGGTATGATCGATAGCGACTCCAATTTCGTTCAGTTCGCGCATACCACCTGTGACGTCACTAGGAAAATAATGAATAAATAAAAAATAAAGAAAGTTGACAGGAGATCTGCATTTTTTGGGGTTATGGTTAAGAATTGTTTATTTTTAAGACTTTTTAGTTCGTTTAATTTAATAATTACTAAAACCAGCAGTTCCAAAAATATATTTAAAAATAATTATCTATTAACATGGATTTGGACGATAATAATAGGTAAGAATACTAAATTTATTTCTATATTCGGTATAAAATTGTTTATTAGGTTTTTAGTTTGCGATGTTTATGGTAAATAATTTTCATGTTCATTGCCTCTGAATTCACATGAGGACAGAGATGAGGATATCTATGGAAAAGTAACCACAAGAGGAATTGTTACATCATTTAAAAAATGTTGGGAAGTTGAAGTTTCCCATCGAAAAGTAGAAAATGCCAATGCAGATGAATGTATTGTAATTGTGATAGAAGTAATTCCAAGGGTGAAGTCTATTATAATTAGTGACCTGTGCTTCTTTTTATATGTAGATGTTTCAGGTTTTGAGAATAAATCGGTTGAACGAAACCCAAAATTTAGAGGAAGTATTTGCATACCCAGAATATGACCATCAAGGATTATATAGCTCAAATTTCCTTTAATGGTAGGCAATTATTCAATGCAAATTAACTTTTTAAGTGACTGAAATATTAAATAGTTTACAATATGGTATATCACTAAAGTTATATTACTTTTAGGTACAATTAGTGCCCGATACATTTCAAAAAGTAGAATATTATTTTATATTAAATGAGGTGTTGTACCAACAATCAATTTATATTAATACCGGAGATTAAAAAATAACAGAATAAATAGTTCTTTTTTTTTATACTACAAAAATAAACTATAGAATACAACAGTATTTAAAAAATAAATAAAATGTTATGTCCCGACCGAGATTCGAACACCGGTCTCTCGCTTCCTAGCCCGACTCCTTACGCACTGCTCCACAGTAACTTGCTTTGCGATAATTCAATGACGGTATATAAACAAAAAAACAGGTTTATAACAATATCTTGACGATTTGAACTGGCACGCGGAGAGTGCTGACCAATAGCGCCAGTTATCACCTGTGACGTAGCGACCAACCTGCGCAATATCATACCTTGTATTCTTTGTACCATGACTCTGTCTTACTACAGCCACCTTATCATTTTATACAGTACACGACAAAGTATAGAGACATAGGGGACATAAAAGGCCATTACTACCACTTTCCCGCTCAAAATATTCTAATAAAGATGTGATTTTTACGGCATTAAGCTATCTTATATACTTCGCACTAAAAAAAGTTCTAAAAAGAACACAATGTTCGACTGCAAGTGTTGTTAGTAAACAATTTTAAGCTTAAATTATCACAACACTATTTATTTAAACCACAAACTTGTAATACAAAACTAAAATGTCAAAACAAATGACAATGTCAGAAAATAAATAATTAAATGTGGCAACTTGACATTTTTTACAGCAGAGCTACCACCTGAACCCCAGGGGAAATTTAAATTAGTCAGCCGGGCGCGGAATATCTTCATGGTTGGCAACAATGAATTTAAAAATCGCACCCTCGATTACGTATCTAAAAGTTTAATTGATATCGAATATACTTTGAAATGGGATTGAATTTTGTCGTTGGGTAGACTATAGAAATATTTTCTTTTATTTTTATTTGTAGTATGCTTCACTAAAATGTTGGCTCATTTACATTTGTCACTTTGGATGTACAACTTGGATGAATCATCCAAAGTGATAAGTATAAATTGCCTTTGATCACTGTTTCATCCAAAGTGTACACTAAAATTGAACGATGAAACAAGTTGACGGTCTTCCTACTTTTGTTGAAAGAAGCGTTCAACGAACCGTTGATTTATCCAGATTGAACGGCAAGTGACAAATTTAAACAGCCGATGCCGACCCGTGCGGCCAACCTCGATATAGAAAACACTGGGAGAGGTGGCAGGTTGGCGGTTGTGAACTGGGATGAAAATATGTAAACAAGGATGTTCAATTTGGATGAATTCAATCTGAGTGATTCATTTTGGTTGTACATCCAAAGTGACACAGTGTAAACTCTGCTTATGTAAATGCAAGCGGAATGTTTACATTTTGCTTTTACATGTTCAATCAATACAAGTCAATTAGTAAGTACAAGTACTAATACAAGTACTAATTAGTGTATTTTTAATACCTATCTATGGAGCTATACAGGGTGTTTCAAAAAACATGTGCCATCTCATACTTTTAACGAATCGAATGAAATTTTGAGGGTAAAAAAGTGTCAGCAGGGACGTACGTATGGGTTAGCATTGGAATATTTTTCTTAAAAGAACATGTACTCCACTGACTTTTTTTCTTTTAAGTTTAATGCTGATTAAAAATTGTCTCTTGATATTTTGTCGATTTCGACCTCCTTGATGAGAGAAACACAATTTTATTTTATTTGCCTTGATCCAAGTCTAATAGCAACCTTTAAAAAATTTAATATTATTAACTTGCGAAAGTTTTAAATAAGTATTCATTGATTTCTCATCAAAAAATATGAAAAAAAGTTCCTATAAACATGGGTATGGAAATGCATAGTTTTAGAGTTACAGGATGTTGTAAAATTTTTAAAATTAGGTTTTTTGTAATTACCTTAAATATCATTATTTTTTTATTTGAAATAATGTAGGCTAGACTAATAGTAATAATAATTTATAGCAATAATATTTAATAATAAATTAGGTAAAATACATAATTTATTAATTGTGATTAATGAAATTGGGGTTATCTCATCCAGGAGGCCAAATTCAACAAAATATCTAGAGATAAATTTTAATTGGTATTAAACGACCTACACAACTTTGGTATCAAAAGAATAAATGTCAGTAGCACACATGTTTTTTTTTAAATATTCCAGTTATAACCCATATGCACGTCCCTGATAAATTCATCGACACTTTTTTAGCATTAAAATAGGTAGCACTTGTAGTACCTTTTACCCTCAAAATTTCATTCGAATCACTAAAAGTACTTGGAAGAAAATTGTAATAAATCCAAAGATTACTAAGACTTTAACATCCTGTAGCTACAAAACAAAGCAGAATCAGATCTGTGTTCATATGGAAAATAAATCTTATTTTTTCGTGAAGAATGTCCCTGCAGGAGAGATGGCACATGTTTTTTGAAACAACCTGTATAAACATAGCTAAACTTTGATGAAGGGCTTTTTTCGCGTCTACTATGTTGATTTTTTTTACTCTCCGCACTAAACACGAATTTTCTGGTTGCATAAGGCTAGAAATTGAAGAAACAAACTGAAAAGTGTTAGGGCAAGGCGTGGTTAGGCGTCGCCGGCGTCTCCGAAGGCGTCGTGCGCCTCAGGGTCATCAGCCTTCTGGATGCGCCCCACGTTATCCGTCGCCGAAAATTCCGAATAACGCCCTTTTCCCTTAAGAGCACACCACTTTTCTTAATAACATTTATCCGTTTTATCGTTTCGTCACAATTTCTCATAACCAATGTACAGTATGTCTACGGATTGTCTTTACAAGAGGAAAAACTTTTTTGTTACTGACGTTTCGAGAAAAATGCATTCTTTATCAAATTTTTGCTTATTCTAAAATGGTTAATAAATCTCCATACCTTTTTAGAGAAAATTAAAGAAACATGAGAATATACCGTGTAATTGAAAAAAACGGCGTTCAGTTGGCTGGGAAATGACTATCGATGACATTTCCCATATAAATTTACAAATAAAATGACAGCAATCTTCATTTCATAGCCATCGCTGACGCCGTTTTTTCATCCGGTAGTATACAGGGTTGTTCACCACATACGACACGGAGTATTGTAGCTAAACGATGAGATTTTTACAAATTGTAAGTTTTGGGTTCGATGAAGGACTATTAGAGGTACAATTTAAAAATAATTTTACAAGATACAGAGTGTCCCAAATAAGTAAAAAATATCAAAGTTGTATTTTTTTTAAATGGAACACTCTGTATATTATTACATTTTTAGTTTCTACGATTAAAACAAAGGTCAATTTGATTAAGGTTTATTACAGTTAAACCTTACCGTTTTTGAAATATTTTCAATTTTGTGAAATTCCAGCAAAAATTTTAAGGCTTCATTTTTCCAAGGGTATCAAAGTTTTTAATACTAAACGAAAAGAAGTTTATTTATTGATCAGTTATTACGTTGCAATAATAAAAATAATACTACCTTATACAGAGTGTCTAAAAATGTATTTTAAATAATTATTAGATACATACACACCCTGTATATTTTATGACAATCAAAGGCACAATTTAATTGTCTATCAAATTGTATAATACCATTTTTTCCCAATCCCTTCAAGTTTTCGTAGAAAATGCATTTTCTTGTAATTTAGAACTTATTTATCAATATACCCATGGAATATTGACATTTTAGATTATTTTTAAAGATGTACCAAATTTTTAAAGAGAACAGATACTAATATTGTCGAATTCGTTTATTTCATTAAATAATAAAAAAAAACTGTTTAAATATTTGTTAAAGAGGACCAATTAATATGATTCCAGTATTCAAACTACATTAACTGACTGTTTGCGTTGATTAATAATAATTGCCCCAAATACTAAAAAACTGAGTTTTGTATGTGTATTAGACAGTGTGGTAAAAAGTAACACCTTAAAAATGATATTTCATTTTTTAATAAATGCTTATTTATAACAACAGAGACGTTCATTTTGATAACTTATTATTATATTGATTTTTCTGACTCAAATCCACATTTATTCAGAATAATTTATTAACGAACACAATTAAGTATGTAATTAATTAGTATATGGGTGGAAATAATAGTGTTATATTTAGTTAATGGTATACACTTTTGTAAAGATTTAAATAGTTTTCTTTTTGCATACAAATGGGCTAGTAATATTATCGTTTTGCTAAAAACGATAATATTACTAGCCTATACATTTTGTACATTTGTTGCTTTAAAAACAATCTAAAATGTCAATATTCCATGGGTATATTGATAAATGAGGTCTAAATTATAAGAAAATGCATTTTCTTCGAAAACTTGAAGAGATAGGTAAAAAATGGTATAATACAATTTGATAGACAATTAAATTAATTAATCTGATTCTCCTAATAATTCTGATTCTCCTAAAATATATAGGGCGTTCCATTTAAATTAAAGAAGTTATTGGCGTTTAAAGCTAGACATTATTTAAAATAAATTTTTAGACACTCTGTATAAGGTAGCATTATTTTTATTATTGTAACAGAATAACTGATCAATAAATAAACTTCAGTATATATTTAGTATTAAAAACTTTGATACCCTCGGCGAAATGAAGCCGAAGAAAATTTATACTGCAATTTCACAAAATTGAAAATATTTGAAAAACGGTAAGGTTTAAGTATAATAAACCTTAATCAAATTTACCTTTATTTTAATCGTAGAAACTAAACATGTAATAATATACAGGGTGTTTCGTTTAAAAAAATACAACTTTGATATTTTTTACTTATTTGGGACACTCTGTATCTTGTAAAATTATTTTTAAATTGTACCTCTAATAGTCCTTCATCGAACCGAAAACTTACAATTTGTAAAAATCTAATCGTTTAGCTACAATACTCCGTGTCGTATGTGGTGAACAACCCTGTATATACATATATATTTTTTCCTAAAAATAAAAGCGCGTTTCCATAGCAACATCATTAAGTTTGATTCTTTGTGTTTTATTCGTTGATAGATTTTTATTGATTAAATAGCGTATGATCGAAAAAAAACGCGTCCAGTTGGCTGGGAAATGACGATCGCTGACATTTTCCATATAATTTTACATACAAAATTACAGCGATCTTCATTTCATAGCCATCGCTGACGCCGTTTTTATTCGATCATGCGGTATTAATTAACGTCATATTTTTTGAAGTGAAACTTCTTTACGCGCAATAAGAGTAAAAATTCAAGGCCGTGTGTCCCGTCAGGCTCCGGCCTGTCAATGGCCGGAGCATCACGCGAAGCATCACACCAAGGTCGCCAAGCGTCACAAAAATAGAAAACTGCAAAATACGCAACCAACCGTCCAACAAGATCAAAGAAATAATCGGAGACGTAGATCTTGCGTTATCGATGATGTTCGGTACCGGGAGAAAATTCACAGGAGATATGCGTTATTCTGATTATTTTATAGGGTTAGGGTTGAGAATTGTTTTTTATTTCAGACTTTTTAGTTCGTTTAATTTAATAATTACTAAAACCAGCAGTTCCAAAAATATATTTAAAAATAAAAGATAAAAATCCAAAATATTAATTATCTATTATTCTATTAACATGGATTCTTACGATAATAGGTAAGAACACTAAATTGATTTCTATATTAGAAATAAAATTGTTTATTAGGTTTTTAGTTTGCAATGTTTGTGGTAAATAATTTTTATGTTCATCGTCTTTGAATGGACATAAGGATACAAGTATCTAACCTGAAAATAAGCCGACATATCGTTTGTCCTTTATGTGCTAACGAAAAGATTTTCTTTTTGCATCATAAGGAAGTATAACACCATTTAAAAACTGTTGGAAAGTTAATTATTTATCATGGAAAAGTATGCCAATGGAGATTAATTGTAATAGAAGTAATTCTAAGGGTAAAGTTTTTTCTGTTTTAAAATGTTAAAGAAGTACAAAATCTATTTAGTCCAATGCAGGGCCGGATCTACCTAAGGGCTGTTTGGGCTGCAGCCCATAGGGCCCCGAGGTTAAAAGGGGCCCCCAGCCCCCGCTAAAAACAATAGACCCATAGGTGGGAACTGTTGAATCGTGGAATAAAATTAAAATTCACGTTAAAAAGTTTAAGCCAGACCAGATGGTTTTGCCACTATGATGCTGTCAAAGCCTTAAAAATAATTATGATGACATTATAGAAATTTTCGAAAGTTTCAACGAAAATGAGATTGAGAAAGTTGATTTCCGGAAAGAGGCACGAAATTTATTCAATAAAATGGCGAAACTCGAGACTGCAATTTTGATTATTTTTTGGGAAGAACTTTTGCAGAGATTTCATTTAGTTAATAAAAAAATACGCCTGGTTTAGACATTTGTGAAGGCAACAAGTTAATTGTGTCATTAAAAGACTTTGTGAACAACATACGATACCGATCAAATCAAAAGCTAAAGGAATACGAAGAGAAAGCTAAAAATTAAGTACTAGTGTGGGGATAGACTACAATGACGTAAACAAGAGACGCTTATTCCAAAATTTTCAGATAAGTCTACAGGTGAATTCTCAGTATATGGCGCAGAAAGAAGAAAGATTTAAAAGAGACGCGTTAAACGTTACGTTGGATAAGCTGATTATGGATTTAAATAAAAGGAGCCAAGTCTATGAGACAAATATAGCAAAAAATTCAAATTTTTCATGGATTTGCAAGACAAAAATATCGAAAACATAGATTTGGAAATTGCACGTCATATTATTGATTACTATCCGGATGACGTAGACGAGCATTTAGTGAATGAGTGCATTCAATTAAAATCGTACTGACTCCAATCTAAGCCAGAGTCTTACACCTCTTGCAGTGACATTTTTATGCTCATGTATGAAAATAAACTTATTGACGTGTTCCCTCACTGCTATACCATTTTAAAGATTTTTTTATCATTGCCAATCACTAGCTGTGAAGCAAAACGCTCCTTCTCCAAGATGTCCTATGTAGAAAATAAATATAGGACAACAATGTCGAACCATCGACTAAATAATTTATCACTTCTTTCCATAAACTGTGATCTAACAAAAGACTTGCAATGTGATGGCCAAATAACTGTCAATTTCTGTGACTGCAACCTATCAATTTCTTTTACTAATTAATAATAAATAAATAAAATTGTTTTATTGTTTTTTTTTGTATTCTTATATAATATCACTATTTCGATTTCTCTCTCACCCAAAGGTTCCCGGAAGAGATTTGCTACCACAGCAATAAGTCGCCTTTTGTACAACTAATACTTGCGTAGATTTAAGTAACATTTATGTTTTTTTTTGTGCAATAAAGAATATATAATAATAATATATCATTATAGAAACAGTTTTTTGACATGGCTATTAGTTGAGTACTTAGGTAGGCCCCTAAGTAGTTTCAGCCCAGGGTCCCAGAAATTCACGATCCGTCCCTGGTCCTATGCTGTGAAAAGGGTGATAATAGTTATCGGAAAATATGACACTTTAACAACAGCAAAAAATAGAACTTTAATCAAAATTAATAATAACCATCATAACAAATTATATTACCATAAAAATTTCTTTTTATGAATTTGGAAATTTGGAAAAGTATAAAAGGTATTAACCATTTTAGAACAAGCAAACATTATGAAGAATGTATTTTTCTCAAAATATCAAGATTAAAAATGTGTTTTTCCTCGTCTAAAAACAATCCGGGGACATACTGTATTATTACAGATTCATCGTATGATACCGAGTCCAGTTAAACTTTCTGTATGATTATTTTTAAATTTTAAGTATGTTATGTTTATTTATGTTACGTTCTTTAAAATCAAAGAAGCGATTGCCATACATTACTAACACCTACAGATGCATGAGCAATACATTTATGTATTGCAATCATAAAGAAAGTTCGGGGCTTTTTTGTTTTACCTTATTAAGTAATTGTTATCAGATAGTAATTGTTAATTTTGAAGTTTAACTTGATATAATGTAATTTTAACAGAACGTCAACGGTTTTTGTAGACGTATATGTTTAAAAAAAACTAAAGTGTTCTCGAATAGTTTGGTTTGGATAAAAAGGGAGTTCTTTAAAAAGTTTCAAATAATTTTTTCTGCAAAATAAAATGGGGAAAACTTATTCATGTTTTTTAAAAATTGATTTCCCAAGTCCAGGTTCGGTCGGCGATGCATAAAATAAAGAACCGAAAGATTCAAGAATGAACTAACTTTTAAAATTAGTTCACACTTTAATATTTCACATGATTTAAAATTGAAACCACCTCTCAAACTTTTATAATCATGATATTCAGTAACTATAATACTTAAAACTATGTCTAAAATGAAAAAAAAAACGAAATCCTAGAGCTACGAATTTAATTTTCTCTAAAATCGCCGTCCTATTAAATTCGAAAACGAATATCTGTCCCAATTTTAATCGGAATTTCGTAGTTGCCTAAATCTGAGTTTAATTAAAAAAAAGCGACATCTGTTAATATCCGGTTACGTCTCGTCGTGCCGAAAGGGGAAATCATGTTGGCGAGGTAGAAGGGGAACCCTGGTAATTCGACAACGGACCATTAATCATACCTACCAGAAATTTGAATAACAATTTTAAGGACTTCCCGGATTTAATAAAACTTTTTTATTATTTTTTTGATGTACAGGGTGCTCCACTAAGAATACTTTCGGCTGTATCTCGGAAAGTATTAACCGTAAGGCTTACTGAAAAAATATTTATAGGGTATTAAGATATTCTTTGTTATAACTAAAGAGGCTATGAAATTGCTAGAAATTATTTTCAAGTTTGTTAAACGACCGCTAGGGGAGGCAACTGCTATGGAAATAAAGAAAATAGAATTTCTTAAAAATTTTACTTAGATAAGGGGTACTATAAATAACAGCCTCATATTTTTCCCTATCTGCTAAAGTGGTGGGGGAAGGTTAGATCTGTTTTTATTTAAATATTAATAACTCCGGAATGGATGATTAGAATCCAAAAAAACGAAGGCTTTTTTAAAAGAGCGTTCCTTACTCTATATTATACTATAAAAAAATAATAAGATTTTGAACTTAGACGCTAGGGAGTGCTGTCTTACAATTTAACAAACACTGCGCGCTTTTTAAAAAAAAATCAAATGCGATAGTATATGTAATTTTAGCTGATAGTAAAAGTAATAAAAGCTTAAATTTTTTTTAAGCTTTTATTACTTTTTTAAGCTTTTATTACTGAAAACCGCTAACTTTTCAAGCTTTTATTTGTTTAAAACTTAAAGCCTTAACCACCACTTTATTTTAGCAGATAGGGAGAAAAATAAAAACACTAAATCACCACAATACACCAAAACACTTTTACTTTTACACTGGACGCGCGTTTCGCTAACCATGTTACCATCATCAGCAGATGATTATAAACTAAAATACAATCTACAAGTTGAGCGTTTATATACTAGCTCAGTGGGCACCGAGTGGGCGTGGCAAAATCTAGTCAACCGAGTCAGAGCCCACCGAGCGTAACAGTTAAATTTCCGCCACTAGAGTAGTAGGAAGAAAGAACTTGAAGGAATTGGACCGTTGTCTCTGTTCATACTATCTTTACATTTATTAATTCTGATGCTTTCATATGCATCTAATTGCCTGTAATTTGAGACTTGTTTAATTAATTTTAAATTATTAAGATCTATACAATGTTCTTTATCAACAATATGTTCGGCAACGCAAGATTTATCCGGTCTTCCATATCTTATCTGAGCTAAATGTTCTTTAAATCTAATTTAGCTCAGATAAGATATGACCGGATAAATCTTGCGTTGCCGAACATATTGTTGATAAAGAACATTGTCTAGATCTTAATAATTTAAAATTAATTAAACAAGTCTCAAATAACAGGCAATTAGATGCATATGAAAGCATCAGAATTAATAAATGTAAAGATAGTATGAACAGAGACAACGGTCCAATTCCTTCAAGTTCTTTGTTCCTACTATACTCTAGTGGCGAAAATTTAACTGTTACGCTCGGTGGGCTCTGACTCGGTTGGCTAGATTTTGCCACGCCCACTCAGTGCCCACCGAGCGAGTATATAAACACTCAACTTGTAGATTGTATTTTAGTTTATAATCATCTGCTGATGATGGTAACATGGTTAGCGAAACGCGCGTCCAGTGTAAAAGTAAAAGTGTTTTGGTGTATTGTGGTGATTTAGTGTTTTTATTTTGCTGTGTAACACCAAAGGTTCCAACCCTCAACTGTAAGCTAGGAAGAAATAATTCTAACAAAAAAAAATCCAAAATTTACTGAAGATTATGATGCTATTTTTATAGTAATATTATTTACATACATAGTTTTACTCAACAAATAACCACTATAATAATTATTAAAATTGTACAATGCTATTTACCATCAGAATTCATCATGAATAAATATAGTCATTAGTTTTAAGTAATATACAACTGTGTTTTCTTTCTCTGTACATGCCTGGCGCCCAATATCTATTTTTTTGTATATTGTTCTTAATTAGTTTTCTTTCCAGTGAAATACCTTATCCACGACTGCTCTCCGATGAAAAGCTGCCGTTCGCAGTGGTAGTTTAAAAAACGCTACATCCTAGTATAAAAAACTTTCAGGAAAATATTTTAACTTCTACAGGGTGGCTCAAAAAAGTGTGAGTGGATCGGGGTGATTTTTTTTTAAATAAAACACCCAGTATATTATTGCATTTTTGGCTTCCTTTTAGATCGTTTTACATAATTCTAAGATATGAGTAAATATATTTCGAGATTTTAGTTTTAGAGATATAGAAAAAAATATCTATTTTTCAGCCTTTCTTAAAAAAATAAAACTACAAACTGTCCTGAAATCAAAACTATTTTAGGTATTTACTTTAGATGGCCTATAGTTGGCTTGGCTATAAATATCGTAATCTTAAATCATACAGCGTGTTCAAAATTCTACGCCAAACTTTCTAAAATATAAACTATTTTTTCTTCGTTTTATTAAATGGAACACCCTGTATATTATTCTTTCAATAGATGGAGAATTAAAAATAAACATTTTTTGTGTTTAGAGTATTTCAAAATTTTTAACGGTTTTGCAGATACTCGTGGTATTATCTCATATACTCTTTCAACGGTAAAATACCAGAGAAAATTCATTGAGTGGCTGTGATAAAAAATTACTGTGGAAAATGCCATATGAAATATAAAATCGCAAATACCTGTGAAACTGTTAAAAATTTTGAAATACTCGAAGTACAAAAATGTTCATTTTTAATTCTCCATCTATTAATAAAAATTATATACAGGGTGTTCCATTAAAAAAAAACAAAGGACAATTATTTTATATTTAAAAAAGTCTGGAGCAGAATTTTGAACTTCCTGTATAATTTAAGATTACTATATTTATAGCAGAGTAAATACAAGTAATCTAAAGTAAATACTTAATAGTATTAATAATATTCTAGGAACTATAGATGCCCGACGCAATATTGCCGAACCTTTTTATGTATACACGACTAGTATTTATTTAATTAAGCAAACAAATGGATAGAAAATACAAATAATAAACAAAGCCGCCGCCACTGAACTCAATAATAAAACGACACACTCGAAAGCCAACGCGCTTAAATTTACAAAATTAGTTTGAAATAAGTACCCAATCATGTGGAACGGCCTTTAATTTACGCCTACTTCCTTAGAAGGGATTAAGAGATGAGGGAGTGAAAACCTAGAAAACTTAAAACGTCAAAATTGGCAATTTTCGTTAGTGGAGAATATACTTTTTCCCCTTTTTTTGACTATAAAATAAGGGCTAATTTTCGCGCCCTCATCTATCACGCAACTTGACGCTTTAAGTTCTCGAAAATTCCCGTTTCTTTTTCGCGACTTCTTTTTGTCCTTTCTCATAGGGATGCAGAATGTACTAACCATATCGATATTATAGGAAATATCGATATTTTTTAATTTGTAGATTTTTTTTTTGGCGATCTCATTATTAATATTAAATAGTATTAGTACATTGTTTTATTAGGAGTAAAAATGTCACTTTTTGTGGCGACGCTGTACGTTGCACGGCCGAGGCATATACAACCGAGGTACAAAAAGTCATTTTTACTTCGAATACATCATGCTAGTTTTTCAAATGCTATAAATAAGTTTTTAAACAATTTCAAGCGTTCCAAATAATATAAAAAGATTTAAGTCATACCTTGTATGTAATTATATATCGACAAACTATGGTTGCGCTCGTTGAATTTGACACTTAATGTCAGTTTAATAATATATTTTAGTACTTTTATGCCTAGGCGTTAAAATTATTTTTTTATAATGTCAATCACGTCGCAAAAATGAATACTTTTGTGACATTGATCGTCAGAAAACATTCTTCCTCGTAACGAAGAACTACAAGAACTTAACGAACTAAACACAGCCTGCAATAAAGGAGATTTCAAAATAGATTTAGCAGAAAGTAAAGTAATTTACGATGAACTAGTAGACAGAAAAGACATTCTAGTAAATAACACAACACTGGGAATAGCAGAATATATATATTTGGGGCAACTAATACACAGCTCGGTAATATTTTGACACAATTAAGTTAGCATGGAGTACTTATGGAAGAAACTCAATCATATTGAAATCTAGAATGCCACTTTATCTAGAAGAAGAGACGTCGACCAATTATATATTGTTTTATTGATAATCCTCTTTAATTTAACAATAAAATTGAAGATTACAGTTGAGGGTTGGAACCTTTGGTTTTACACAGCAAAATAAAAACACTAAATCACCACAATACACCAAAACACTTTTACTTTTACACTGGACGCGCGTTTCGCTAACCATGTTAGCATCATCAGCAGATGATTATAAACTAAAGTACAATCTACAAGTTGAATAAATTGAAATTATGGAACATTATTTAGACTAAAATATACAAAAGTTAAAACAGAATAGCTTTTTGTGACAATTTTTTAAAGCAATTAAAAAACAATAAATTGTCATAACTTGTCAAGATCTGATGCCCGTTGCCTTATTTTATCTTTGTTTGGCAGTATGCCATACTTATTACTCTATATAGTTTATCCTTATTTTAAGTGTGTATCTAATGCATTTTTTTTCGGCTACAAACAGCTTTATATCAAGTTGCTTTTATTTTTAATATTTAATTAAATAAAAATAAAATAAATAATAAATGTTTAAATTTAATTTATATAACTTTTTCAAAACCCTTTGTAGTATAATTATCAATCTATAAAAAAATCCCTTTAAAAATGTAGAAAACTTAAATTTGTAAATGACATGACAGAAAAATTACATTAAAATGAAAAAAGGTTATATAATAGAACAGCAATAGATGGTTATTTTCTTTTATCTATGGGTTATACTTAGAAGCATATAAGTTAAAACGTCATAAAATATTTTTTTCAATTTTAGCAATTTTTTTGTCAAACCGTTCATTTCTTTTTCATTTAAATAAAAAACACGTTCTAAAATCAAAATTATGTATAATAAAAAGCGAAAAAAACAAAAGTCTAAATCGAAATTATTATTGTACAATAATTTTATAGATATTTCTTATAACAATAAGCTTTCCCCCATATAGCATTTACGCATCTTATTTACTATATTTTTACCTATATCCGTACCCAAAATATCGACGCTTTATTCCCGAAATTCTGATGTTTTTTAAACTAAATGTTTTCAATATTTTAACTTACAATTTCAATACTTTTCAAAACCTCAAATTTCTAAAAAGTTTTTTTATCCAGATATTTTAAATATCAAATTTAAAATACTGATAGTACACTTTAATGTTCTTCCTTCTAACAAGAATGTACCAAAGTACCAAAGTTCTAGTGCATTTTTTACCAAATTATTTAAATATCCATCATCAAAATATCGATATTACTTTAAGACATCCTTACCCTCTAATGTTTTTCTAACTAGATTCGATCGCATTCTGTGCGCTATTCTATCCAGAAATCTCTTTAATCTCTCCACCCGATATTGCCCGTTGCGACATCTAACGGCATGAGGTCAGAGCTCGAGAAGCTTTCCGCTTTAGTCGACAGATGGCGACGGAAAGACAATTTTGGTTGAAAGCGACGTTGCCGGCACAAACTGCAAATTTTTCTTTAGAAATCTTCCAAAGCCGGTGATAGCTAATTCTTATCTAAAGCATTTTTGATTTATTTTGCTTAGAAAAAATGTATAGAAGGCTTGTAAATTTTGTCAAATATTTCAAACAAAATGTAAATTATGAAGGAAAGTTGAAAAATATTAAAAAAAAACAAAAAAACTTCGGCAGCACATTCTGCAGATAAAAATAAGTAAAAAAGTTTGTATAAATGTATGTCCTAAAATGCTTAGTTTCGGAGATACAGGGAGTAGAAGTTACATTTTTATTTCGATTTTTTCCAAATAATTTATGAGGAAACATCAGTATTTGGATGAAAATTGGTGTCTAGTAGAGGGCGCCACCTACATGTGTTTTAACTGTTTTGAAGCGTAATAACTTTTTGTCCGTACCTGTATAAAACTACCAAGTGAAAAAATATACATCTCTGTGATTTTTTACGTAAAAAACATCCCTTTGTAAAAATCGCTACGAGCAACCGTTCTTAAGATATTTAGAATGGAAATAGTCAACACATGTCATTATTGACGAAAAATAAACACGTTGAGTAGATAGTTATTTTACTGAAATAATAAATTTTGGAAATTTTTATTTTTTTTAATTAATCATAAATTTTTCTGCAAAAAATGATAATAAAACAGTTTCTGTTGAACTTTTGGCACAAAAACTTTCAAATTTATGGTTTCAGTCTAATAACTATTTAGTCAAAATGTTTAATTAATGTCAATGATGACAGGTATTGATAATTTCGATTCCAAATATCTCGAAAACCGTTACTCGTAGCCATTTTTGCTAAGAGACCTTTTTCACGTAAAAAACGTCGTAAATATATACTCAGTATATATACTTTCTTTCATTCAATACTCAGTATTTTTATACAGGTACGGACGAAAAGTTATTACTCTTCAAACCAGTTAAAAAATATGTAGGCGGCGCCCTCTACTAGTCGGAGTCATATTGACATCGGAATCAAATTTCTCATGTCAAAAAAACTCCGAGACAGCAATTTTCATCCAAATATTGACGGTACTTCAAAAATTATTTGGAAAAAATCGAAATAAAAATGAAACTTCTACACCCTGTATCTCCGAAACTAAACATTTTAGGACATACATTTATAGGAACTTTTTTACTTATTTTTATCTGCAGATTATGCTGCCGAAGTTTCCGGAATACAATTCGGACCACCCTGTATACACAATATAATGTGCAGGGTGTTCCATTTTAGTTGAAATTATACGGTATCTTCGTTATTAGTGAAGAGAGAAGGATGCGGTTTGCACAAACCTGTCTCACTTTTTTATCAAACGATAAATACAAAAAAAGTGAAAAGTTAGAAAATATTTTAACTTCTATAGAGTGGCTCAAAAAAGTGTGAGTGGTTTGGGGTGATTTTTTTAAATGAAACGCTCTGTATATTATTGTATTTTTGGCTTCTTTTCATATCACTTTACATAATTCTAAGATATGAGTAAATATATTTCGATAGTTTCAGAGAAATTAATCAATAAATAAAAATAATAAATAATAATATTTCCTTGCCTTTGGCTGTGTATTTTTTTTAATTTCGAAAAATCGAAAGTAGGGAAAAAACAATAAAAAGTAAAAAGAAAATTGTTTTGCTTGTCGTAAAGGGGGGAACCAAGTTCCACTCCCACAACCGGTTTCTGGGCCTACCCTTCATCAGGTGGGCTGTCTAGGGGCTGGTTCTCACCGATACGGCAAGTAAAACTTCTTCTATATCAACAGACGATGTCGTAAAGTGTCGGTGAGATATTAGTGCATCTCCCGTCAAAAGATGGTAAAGAGCGTTTTTCGGCCCACTCAAATATATATGAAATGAACAAAATTCTTACATCTTTAGTGTACATACTTTAGGTTTGCACCAAAGTTTTTTTATTCTAGGAGCAATAGAAGCCCGATGCACTATTGCTGGACTCTGCATAAGAAAGCTATAGAAGTTTACGCAGAATCTATAAATAAAATAAAAATGGGGTGTTTTATTTAAAATGGCATATGGTAAAAATCCATCATGCCTTTTTGAAGCTCTCTGGACACACAATAATAACTTTAAGTTGTTTATCTTAATATTCCCAAATTTATCCCCTTTTAACACTTTTTATAACTCTGAAAACAAACCAGATAATGAACTTGACTCTATTGTTGACCCGCCCTGTGCAAAAAAACTCCATTTTGAATCTTCAACCAATTTTCCATTTTTAGCTCCTACTTCTTGATATTAACCAAAAGCGGCAGGTTCAGAATCACGCCGTACATACAAACGAAAATAAAATTCCCGGCAAGTTGTTTTATCGAGCGTGGTAAACGATGCAGCGACGAAACGCCGAGTCGACTCGTGGGAAATTAGAAAGTTTTAAAAGTGCGGCGTAGATGGCGGAAGCTGTTCTACTCCGGCCTTTAATCTGAAAGCGGTTTTCGTATAGGAATAGTTTCAACAGTAGAGCGAGTTATAAATAGCACAGGGACGACAGGGGTGCCTAGATTTATTATTAATCTTAACTTGTTTCCCTGATTTAATTTCAGCCCTCCTTGAAAAGAACGGGAAAACTAATTTTGAATTTAAAATCAAGTGTTTGCCTAGTTTGAAAAATTAACGTTGTTTAAATTAATCTTAAATACCGTCCGCATTACATAGATTTTTTAACTGTAGTATTAAGATTTTTTAAATAAAATACATTATTTATTCTCAGATGCAAAAAAAACGCAACGGAAAATTTTGGAGTCAAGTGTTAGATTTTTTTATTTTTAGTCGAATTTTCTTTAATTTTATAGCAAACTGTATATCAATATGTGTATCAACTTTAATTCCTAAGCTCAGTTTATTATAAACTTTAGTATTTCACTTATTATACAGGGTTAATCGAAGAGTTGCTTCTTATTCTTAACATTAAAACATTCTTTTTCGGTCAGAACCATGTCTCCTGAATATTTTATTTTTTGACTCCTGGCAACATATGCCTTAGTTAATTTTTAAAAGCAAAATGAACTTGTCACAAACATTTTGCAATTTTTTTAATTATCGTTACTTTTTGATGTTATTCTTCATAACGACGATGCGCGACGTGGCTTTGGCGACTATTGTTGTGTACGATTGAATATGGTTCTTAGTGTCGAAGATTGTGCAAAAGTTATTGATCTTATTGAAGATGGACAAAATTATGAATATTCTCTTGGTCCTCGAAGAAGAATGGGAAAATTTTCAAAGTTTCCAATACAGGGTTGTTCACCACATACGACACGGAGTATTGTAGCTAAACGATGAGATTTTTACAAATTGTAAGTTTTGGGTTCGATGAAGGACTATTAGAGGTACAATTTAAAAATAATTTTACAAGATACAAAGTGTCCCAAATAAGTAAAAAATATCAAAGTTGTATTTTTTTGAATGGAACACCCTGTATATTATTACATTTTTAGTTTCTACGATTAAAATAAAGGTAAATTTGATTAAGATTTATTATACTTAAACCTTACCGTTTTTGAAATATTTTCAATTTTGTGAAATTGCAGTAAAAATTTTAAGGCTTCATTTCTCCAAGGGTATCAAAGTTTTTAATACTAAATATTTATTGAAGTTTATTTACTGATCATTGTGTTGCAATAATAAAATAATACTACCTTATACAGAGTGTCTAAAAATTTATTTTAAATAATTATTAGCTTCAAACGCCAATAACTTGTTTAATTTAAATGGAACACCCTGTATATTTTACGAGAATCAGATGCACAATTTAATTGTCTATCAAATTATATTATACCATTTTTTACCTATCTCTTTAAGTTTCCGTAGAAAATGCATTTTCTTGTAATTTAGAACTTATTTATCAATATACCCATGGACTATTGACATTTTAGATTATTTTTAAAGATATAACAAATTTTTAAAGAGTACATATACTAATATTGTCGATATAATTCGTTTATTTCATTAAAAAATAAAAAAAACTGTTTAAATATTTGTTAAAGAGGACCAATTAATATGATTCCAGTATTCAAACTACATTAACTGACTGTTTGCGTTGATTAATAATAATTGCTCCAAATACTAAAAAACTGAATTTTGTATGGGCATTAAACAGTGTGATAAAAAGGAACACCTTAAAAATGATATTTCATTTTTTAATAAATGCTTATTTGTAACAACAAAGACTTTAATTTGGTAACTTATTATTATATTGATTTCTGACTCAAAAATCCACATTTATTTATAATAATTTATTAACGAACACAATTAAGTATGTCGTTAATTAGTATATGGGCGGAAATAATGGTGTTATATTTAATTAATGGTAGGTATATTCTTTTATAAAGATTTAAATAGTTTTCTTTTTGCATACAAATGGACTAGTCTGTACATTTTGTACATTTGTTGCTTTAAAAACAATCTAAAATGTCAATATTCCATGGATATATTGATAAATGAGGTCTAAATTATAAGAAAATGCATTTTCTACGAAAACTTGAAGGGATAGGTAAAAAATGGTATAATACAATTTGATAGACAATTTAATTGTGCATCTGATTCTCCTAAAATATACAGGGCATTCCATTTGAATTAAAGAAGTTATTGCCGTTTGAAGCTAATAATTATTTAAAATAAATTTTTAGACACTCTGTATAAGGTAGTATTATTTTTATTATTGCAACACAATAACTGATCAATAAATAAACTTCATTAAATATTTAGTATTAAAAACATTGATACCCTTGGAGAAATGAAGCTTTAAAATTTTTACTGCAATTTCACAAAATTCAAAATATTTCAAAAACGGTAAGGTTTAAGTATAATAAACCTTAATCAAATTTACCTTTATTTTAATCGTAGAAACTAAAAATGTAATAATATACAGGGTGTTCCATTTAAAAAAAAATACAACTTTGATATTTTTTATTTATTTGGGACATTCTGTATCTTGTAAAAATATTTTTAAATTGTAGCTCTAATAGTCCTTCAACGAACCCAAAACTTACAATTTGTAAAAATCTCATAGTTTAGCTACAATACTCCGTGTCGTATGTGGTGAACAACTCTGTATAAAAAATATTTGGCATGACTTAAGATTGTATTCAAAATACCATCTTTTCTGTCATCCAACCCATTGTACTGCATATGAAATCACAAAGAAATATACATCTAGTTTTCCCACGCCCTGTATAAACCATGCAATATGGTGCATCTTTGTACAATTAACGTCGAAAAGGACATTATTGTAAAATATTTCCAATTAAAAAAATGAAGGGTTTGTTTTTTTATAATTAAAAATCTAGAGTATAAAAAACTATAATTTTACCGTAAAAATATATTTTAATCAATTATAAAATTAAATTAAAATGTCCGCTACCATTGCATTGTCTACATCAACTTCTCCGAAATGAATCACCCTGCATATAATTTAAAAATAATAATGTATTACTTTTTGTTTTAGGGAGTTTATGTTTCCAGGGAGTTTTATAATAAAACGTCGAACATAATTTGCGATTATACTATTTACACTTACTTTGTTTTTGTTAGGTTAGGTGGCAATATGTCATGTATGTATTTCGTACTTATTATATAGTTTGTCCTTGTTATACATATAACACATTTTTCTCGGCTACAAATACCATACCATCAAAAAAAACGGCGTCATAGACGGCTGGGGAATGACAATCGATAATAACTTTGCCGAGGTCAAGCCCTTAGACGTCATTTCTTGGCCCGTACTTTTCTTTATTTTCTAATGGCTTATTTATATTTGATAGATGGACTTAAGAAAGTTAAGTAATTTATTTTTATACTGAGTAAAAATGATATTTAAAAGGTGTAATTTAAAATTTTAGAAAAATATTTTTTGGAAATAGATTTGTGTGTCCGAAAACGTTCTATTCTTTTTTAATCTTTTCTTAATTAGTGTTAATTTTTGACCAGTTTTATGTCAATTTTTGGTAAATGATGTCTAGAGACTAAACTCGCTCAAATTATCATCGATTGTCATTCTTCAGCCGTCTTTGACGCCGTTTTTATTCGAACATACTGTAACTTTATACAAAGGTGGCTTTATTTCTGACATTAAATTTAAAAAAAATAAGATCTTTATTTTAGAAATAAATCATTTCAAATCCAAACTTAATCGTATATCACTTTTTCAATGTCTATTGCAGTATATTATAATAAAAATATAATAGTACGAGAGCTAGCAACGTCGGGAAAACAAGTATTTTAAGACGTCTGGCTCTTTGATATATCTTTTATTATGCTCTCTAGAACAGCATGCGGCCCGTCTGGCTGCCGATACCAGTTGCGTTTACTACTGCGCATCCAAAGAAGATCCTCTATTTTTTACTTAGCGCTTTAAATTCTAGTATTGAATAAAAATCGAGCAAGTCTCCATTAGCTCGGCGCGTAGAGCTTTCGCCTATGACGCGAAGGTCAGTGGTTCGATACCGGCTGGGGGTGTAACTTTTTTATTTTTTTTTTCGTTTATATTCTGATAGTAAAGTATTAAATATTTGCTTTTTTATCACCAAAACGGATGGCGCTTATGGGTTTATGATCCGTAGTGGGTATAAGTAGAATTTGATACTTTCATTTGTTTTGAAGGATTATTGTGGTAATTAATTATTAGGCAGGTTTAGGATGGTCTGGCTGCCGCGCCGGTAGGTTGCGTTCATTACTGCGCATCACATGTGTACAGGGTGTCCCATTTTTGTGCGTTTTGGGATTTCTCGTTTATAATTTTATTTTAAAGATTTAAACATAATATATAAAAATTAGCATTTTAATGCTTTATTAAGGTAATTTCTGCCTGTCTTTCTTCAAAATATTTTTTTCAGCTGTTGTTTATTATTTTAATAATACTTTTTTTAACAGATTGTTATCTAAAAGCTACATAAGTTTATTTTCAGTTCAGTCTGTTAAGATAACGATGGAAAACAAAATTATCTGGTTAAATTAAATTAAATAAAATAATAATAATACTTTCTAAACAAGATTGATTAATGTTAATGTGTAGAAAATGCACAAATCTAGGGGTAAAATATTTAGTTACATGAAAAACTAGCAAAGTAATGTGAAAAAAAAACCGCATCATTGTATCTCCACTCATAAACGAGAAATCCCAGATATCCCAAATCCCAAAAAACGCACGAAAATGAGACACCCTGTACCCATGTGATGCGCAGTAGTGAACGCCACCTACCTCTGCGGCAGCCAGACCATCCTAAACCTATCTAATAATTAATTACCACAATAATCCTTCAAAACAAATGAAAGTATCAAATTCTACTTATATACACTACGGATCATAAACCCATAAACGCTATCCGTTCTGGTGATAAAAAAGCAAATATTTAATACTTTACTATCAGAATATAAACGAAAAAAAATAAATAAAAATGTTGCAACCCCAGCCGGAATCGAACCACTGACCTTCGCTTCATAGGCAAAAGCTCTACGCGCCGAGCTAATGGAGACTTGCTCGGTTTTTATTCAATACTAGAATTTAAACCGCTAAGTAAAAAATAGAGGATCTTCTTTGGATGCGCAGTAGTGAACGCAACGTATATCGGCAGCCAGACGGCCTGCACGCTGTTCCAGAGAGCATAATAAAAGATATATCAAAGAGCCAGACGTCTTAAAATACTTTCTCAAAAACGTTGCTAGCTCTTAGACTATAAGAAATGAAATAAAATCACTGAAAAATTAAGACAACGTAATATTAATTTTTGAAATAAAACTTCGTGATGCGCGATGGGAGTAAAAATTCACACGACATGATCTTGACCGTGCCTTAAAGCACGAGCTAGCAAAAGAGTGGTAAGGATCGCGCAAACACCAAAAAACATTTGATTTAATTCCAAGAAGAGCATTATAATACACTTGATACTGTACCTGGGTACCAATATCCTCTGGTTGTGTGCTAGGAAGTTAATTTTCATGCATATTTTCATCGATAGGTTATCATAGACCGTTATTCAGCTTCTGAATAACGGTCTAGGTAAAGCATTTAGCTCATTTGCTAGCTCAGAATTAGAACTGTTATAGTTAAGCAAATCGCATTTTCACTGGAGGACATCGTCATATTCATATTTATTTCAAACTAATAATCAACGATAGTATTCGTATAATTTAACAAAATTACTGTAAACCACTATAAATACATATTGTTGGTTAGGTTCAAACATTTTTCTCTTCTTAAATAAATTTAAGAGTAAACATAATTAGGCATTTGCATAAAAGTGTGTATTTTGGGTGGTATTCCACAAAATTTGCAAGCTATTAAGGAAACATGGAAAATGTACAGGGTGGGTCAAATTCGACGCTTTTAAATGGAAACATCCTTTTCTATAGGAGATAGCCAAAAACTAATATCGGTGTCTGGAGCTCAATTTTTGTCAACAACATGATGGTGAAAACCGCATATCGATATCTGTTACCGTTTCAAAGTTACGGGGTGTTTTTCAAAAATATGCATTTTTAACAAATCGCTGTAACTTCTTTGCTATGGAAAATTTTGTATTTTTATGAAAACATTTCCAAAGCACCTTTTTACGTAGAATTTAATGGTTTAAGTATAATTTTTTTAAAATTCATAATTTAAGAATTATCAACAGAAAATTTGATTTTTTATGTGGGACACCCTGTATATTTTTAATTTATTGAAAAGAATTTAAAATTACCTTTCCAAAAATATAACACACTTGATATTTTGCTCGATTCCTCTTCGAGATATAGAGTATATAAAAATTCGCCCGCTTTAAATAAGTAGGCTTTGAACGGCACCGGCTGTAATGCAAAAAAAGTATTTCTAATTCTTGTCTCGATTATAAGGATTAATAAGGAACCTTTATTCTTCCGCAAATATATCCATAGGATTAGATCCACGAGCACTAAGTCAGGTGGCCTCGACGGCCAACGGCTGGGATCTTGGTTAGCTATTGAATTATTCTTGAAATTGGCTGCAAAAATTTGCTGACAACTTCAGCGTTCAGAGGCGGTGCGTCGTCTTGCTGGAAAAATATATTTTCGAGTTCCATTAAGGGCATATATCATCAATAAGGGGTCCAAAGCCTACTAGTTAAAAGTGGCGAACTTTTAATAATTCTGTATTTCGAAGGGGATTATAACAAAATATCAAGTGTGCTATATTTTTGGAAAGGTAATTTTAAATTCTTTTCAGTTAATGAAAAATATAGAGGGTGTCCCAAATAAAAAATCAATTTTTCTGTTGATAACTGTTAAATTATTAATTTTAAAAAAATTATACTTAAACCATTAAATTCTACGTAAAAAGATGCTTTAGAAATGTTTTCATATAAATACAAAATTTTCCATAGCAAAAAAGTTACAGCGATTTGTTAAAAATGCACATTTTTGAAAAACACCCCGTAACTCCGAAACGGTAACAGATATTGATGTGCGGTTTTCACCATCATGTTTTTGATGAAAATTGAACTCCAGACATCTATATTAGTTTTCATCTGTCTCCTATAGAAAAGGGTGTTTCCATTTAAAAGCGTCGAATTTGACCCACCCGGTACAGATTACAGATATAAATTGAAAATAATATTTATATCAAAACAGCATTATATGTCACTTTTTCAAGCATGTCCTTCAAATCCTCCAATTTAATAGCTATTAGTAAGAAGATTCACTTCAAATATGCGCACATAGTGCACAAACAATTTTTTTAGTGTAATTTTAAAAAATACACTAAACTGAAAAAAAAACCTTGATAACGACTAGAAAACCGTGCAAGATAAAACTACATAATAGGGAGAATAAAATTTAAATAATAATAAAAGGTAGTTGATTCCATTTGTTCCCATTAATATAGTTTTATTAAAAAGTGCACTAATATGAAAAAAGTTTATACATTCACTTGATAACAACTAGAGAACCATCATACAAGTTAAATTTCATATAAAATTTCAACATTAAAAAAAGTTGGTAGTTGATTTCCATTTATTATAAACTTTTTGTCAAACCCTGTATAACTTAAAAATAATACTATATGTACTTGTATTCTAAAGGCCGATTTATAATAAAACATCGGAGTCAACACTGAAAAGCTCTAAAAGGCCATAATTTGTCAACACACGATACGCATTGCCCCATTTTATCGCTCATCCATCATCTGAGAACTGCTGTTCCGAATTTTCTCCCGCGTCAGAACACATACAACTCAAATATTTGGAGAGGCGCTTCCAAAAACCAAAGTTTGATGGAAAAAAGAAATGGCCATTATAGTTAAGGCAAACAGAAATTGTGTCTGGTCGGTAACAATATTAAGTATATAGACACAGTGGCCGTTCTAGAAAGTAATAATAAAGTTTGACAAGTTTTTGTTTGGTTTATGGTGGGATGGGTTTAAAAGGTTGTGTTTTATTCAATTTCACGGTTCTATTTATAGAGTAATACAAGTATAGTGAAGTTATTCATAAACACTCATTTGTTGTACGCCAATTTACTAGCATTAAAAAAAACTTATACAGGGTCCGGCAATAGTGCGTCGGGCATCTGTAGCTCCTAGAATAAAAAAACTTGAGAATTTTGTTTAAGTGCAAACCTAAAGTATGTACCAGGATCTATTTCAGGAAAATATTTTAACTTCTATAAGGTGGCTCAAAAAAGTGTGAGTGGACGTGGGTGATTTTTTTTTAAATGGAACACCCTGTATATTATTGCATTGTAACGTTTTTAGTTCATTACATGTCTTTTTTATATATGATATATATATGATGTCTGGCGTATCGTCATCGGATTCCGTATCGTTCAGGCCTGATAATTTATTTGACGCGCTTGGCGTAATTTTTACGTTCCCTAGTCGCCAACCCTGTTATCGTTTGACACAACCCTGTTATCGCTCTGAGGAGGCGTTGTCAACATCGCTTCTGTCAACTCTCTCCGTGCTTAACCTCACTTTGTTTTGCCGCTCTGTTGTATCCCGGTTTTTAGAAATGGTGATTATTTAAATCTTGCTGTATAATTTGAATCAGCTGCTATTGCAAACCAACAGGTAAAGATGAAATATTATCCTTTTAGATTCGATATTATTACTGCATATTTTTAGGGTAGAGTTTTGGATGTCCCAACTTAACTTATATTTGTATTTTGCTGGCACGTTGGCGTCCCTTTTCTTTTGTCCTCCAGAATGTTACATGGAAGAAAGGACAATTTCTTTGGTTATTATTGAGCCCTCGGAAGTGTTTCGAGGTAGGTTTATTTTGTTTATTAGATCTTGTTTAGTTCTAAACAAGAGTTTCGTATTTTTAGGGTCTTATGGACGTACATTATCTTAGGGACGTACATTATCTTATGGACGTAATTATCTTATGGACGGACTGTGTCTAAGGTACGGGTAGTGTTCCCCTGTACCGTTATCTTATGGACGGACTGTGTCCAAGGTACGGGTAGTGTCCCCATATTGCCACAGTATGGATGTAGCGTAAGCACCATGCTGCTTCGTTCCTATTCCTCAGTCTAGTCAGTAATTACGGCTGTATCAATTTATGGTGTCCTCATTCTGGCCCCCTTTTGTTGTATTGGATGGCCGAGTACAGAGATGCGAGACCACCTCACGCTGTTACTGTTTGAAGCAAGATTACATAAAGAACAGCTAAGTGTAGTTTCATGTTCAAGTTTTACATTTAACATCTAAAACATTTTCAGTCTTAAACAATAACGTACGTCTTAAGTAATATCGGACAGACTATGTTTAGTGGTTAGATTGTTAAGAACATTCATGTCGATTTAATATTTAAAATATGATTTAGATCTTAGGTTTCATTACTTTACGTCTTGTAATGATATTACTTTCATAGATATTTAGTACAACTCTTAACACCATTTTTTTTACATATAATAATAATAGCTCCCGTATATAGCGTTTAACGCCTTGGGAGTAGCAAGGTACAGCTTGCTATACTAGAGCCGTTCGGTATACAAGGAAGGTAATGTGGCTAGCACTACGCTTCAACCGCCTATTATTACCTCAGGATTGTGAATCCCAAGTACTCATTTAAGGCTGAGTCGACCTAGGTACCCAAACTATTTTTATTTTAATAAAAATAGTCGGCTGATAAAATGCCGGGTTTGGGAATCGAACCCACACCTTGAGATTGGTAGACGAGAGCCTGTACCTCTACGCCACCGGGCACCTTTATATAACATATAACTACTATATATTTATTAGAATTCTACAATGTCATGTACCAGCAAAGAACATCATGAAATATAGTCATTAGTTTTAAGTAATATACAACTGTGTTTTCTTTCTCTGTTCATGCCTGGCGCCCAATATTTATAATTTCGAGTTATTATTGTTAATTAGTTCTTTCCAGTGAAATACCTTATCCACGACTGCTCTACCAACGAAAAGCTGCCGTTCACAGTGGTAATGTTTATAAAAACGCTACAGCATTTTTGGCTTCCTTTCAGATCACTTTACATAATCCTAAGACATGAGTAAATATATTTCGATAATTTCACAGATGTAATTTGTATAAATAAATAAAAATTATATATTTTTCAGCCTTTGTTAAAAAAATTATTAATAATACAAGAACTGTCCTGAAATCACAACTATATTAGGTACTTACTGTAGATGGTCTGTACTTAACTTTGCTATAAATATGGAAATCGTAAATCATACAGGATGTTCAAAATTCTACGCCAAACTTTCTAAAATATAAAATAATTTTTCTTCGTTTTTTAAATGGAACACCCTGTATATTATGTTTTCAAAGATGAAGAATTAAAAAATGAACATTTTTTGTATTTAGAGTATTCCAAAATTTTTAACGGTTTCGCAGATATTCGGGGTTTTATATTTCATATGGAATTTTCCACAGTAAATTTTTATCAAAGCCACCCAATGATTTTTCTCGTGTATTTTACCATTGAAAGCGCCATATAATATAATACTGCGTGTATCTGCAAAACTATTAAACATTTTAAAATACTTTAAATACAAAAAATGTTCATTCTTTAACTCTCCATCCAATAAAAAAATAATATACAAGGTGTTCCATTAAAAAAAAAACAAAGAAAAAATATTTTATATTTTAGAAAGTTGTGAATGTTTTTGTTTTAGAATGTTTTTGATTTATTGATTAATATCTCTTAAACTATCGAAAAATATTTACCCATATCTTAGGATTATGTAAAGTGATCTAAAAGGAAGCCAAAAATGCAATAATATACAGGGTGTTCTATTTAAAAAAAATCATCCACGTCCACTCACACTTTTTGAGCCACCCTATAGAAGTTAAAATATTTTCCTGAAATACATCCTGGTACATACTTTAGGTTTGCACTTAAACAAAAATCTGAAGTTTTTTATTCTAGGAGCTACAGATGCCCGACGCACTATTGCCGGACCCTGTATACTCTATTTAAGTATAAAAAATCATACATATAGTGTACATCGGAACTGCTCAATAATGCTTAATGATTTTATCCACGACTCGTCTATAATTTGATTATTATACATGAGTTTATAAAATAATAATAATATTCATTATTCACTAGTGAATAATGGGGTTTCATTATTCACCGCTTCCACAGATATCTCGATCCAAACTCCAAACAAGAGCTATTTGAAGTTTTTAATGTCACTTTTTGCATTCATCTGTGGGGTGTTCCAAAAGCTGTTTTTCTTGTCATAAGATTTTTGAAATATTTTTTCCTTTTTAATAAGTCTCTCATGTTATATCTCGACATTTAAACAAATTATTAAACACCATTAGAAGAAACAATGTTAAAATTCCCTTATTTTCTACTCTAAAATTCGATTTAAAAATTTGAAGTTTTATATGTCACTTTTTGCATTCTAAAATTCGATTTAAAAATTTGTTTCAATGTTTTCAATGTTATTTTTTGCCTTCATCTATGGGGGGTTTCAAAATTTGTTTTTTAAAAATAAAAACTTATATTAATATTATCTAATTTTTTTTGATAGTCCTGGATCAAGAACAGTTAACCTAATAGGACTGCTCATTCAGCCAAAAGTGTCCGCCAGGTGCATGCGAAAACTACTCGCTTTGTGACGTCATTGTAGCCCTTGTCATGGTTATTAGTCCTTATCCGGCAACCAATAATACAAACACGTGCATTACTGGTTACCGAATGCAAAACGTTCATTATTTAGTTTATTTATTTAAACACCTTATATGTATGCAGTATAGAAAATTAACTGTATAAATCGTATTAAATACTCGGATAATGCATTTTTAAGAACAGCAGTTCCCAGTGTATCACCTTTTGCAAGCATTCTTTTTAGAGTACTTCCATATTTTGCTTTAAAATAATTAATAAACAAAATCGTGGGCACTTAGTATGCACTTTGTCACAATCCACAACACAAAATGAACGTATTTATACACTCCATAGCTCTAAAAACTTTAAAGACACCTTTTTCACATTTAAAATTGACAAAATAATTAACTCAAAATTTATCAGCTGTTATTTTTATAAGTTTACCATAGGCAACTAATAATACACACTATCATGACAAGGCCACGAAGGCTTTGACAAGGGCTACAATGACGTCACAACTGTCAGCTGAAGCGCGGGAAGAGGCGAACGTACGTCTTATGAGGATGAGCAATCCTACTAGTTTACCGTTCTTGGTACTAGATAAAGTATAGTACTTTACTCGCATATAATGGCTGTTATTCACTTGGATGATTTGAACATCCACCATTATATGCTCGTTGAATAATATACTATTGCTTTCATTAATAATAATTATTGAATTTAATATTTTGAACTATATTTTAAATTCGTTTTAAATTTAATGTACTTAATAGCATAGAACGAAATAACGAGATATGCAACGATTACGTTGTCACTCGTTATGCGTATTGTATTATGGATATATTCCTTCAAAAATTGTTTGCGATGGTGACAATGATAAATGTTATAATATTAGGATAATTGTTTTTAGTTAAAAAAAAAGAAAAAATACAGTAATTTGATTTAGAAGTAATTTCATAAAGTTATTATAGTTGTTATAACGATCAAATCTTTCGTCTACCGCAATATTTATATTTTTATTTATATTCTAGGACACAGTATGGCCCCAGTCAACCGGCACACCTCAAAAGGAAGACTTGTATTGTCGATATTTTGCCTTCAAACGCTCTATATCCAATTTATTATTGGTAAGTAGTAAATTAAGTTATAACTTTATAATCTAAAATAAAAACACCAATACTAACATTTTTTACTTCCAAAATTGTGGAAAATGTATAGTATATTGTTTTATTAGGACTAAAAATTATACTTTTTGTGGCGAGGCTGTAAGTTTGACGGACGAGCGTTAACACGTCCGATATTACAGATGAGCTACAAAAAGTCATCTTTACTCCGAATAGAATAAGTAATTTTTTTTAAACGTCACAAATAATTTTTTAAATAATTTTAAACGTTCCAAATAATATAAAAAGATTTACAAGAAATACCTTGTAAATAATTGGAGACATAAGTGGATAAAAGTGTCCTAATAAACACGTCTAAAAATTATTGATGGTGTATGTGACATGACACCTTTATCACCGAGGATATTCTTTATAGTATTTTTATATTTGATATTTAGAGTCTATTGGAGGATAGATCTGTCAAAGGGACGTTGAAATACTGAACTTAAACTGATTTTAAAAAAAATGCGACATACCTTTATAAACTCATGTCTTCAATTATACAGGGTGTTTCAAAACAAATGCGAAAAACTTCAGGGGGTGATTCCTTGTTCAAAATAAAGGGTAGTTTGCCTCATAAACGTTGGGTCAAAAGTCAACCATTAGGGAGATATCGCGGTACAAAGATGGCGGAAAAATAAAGTTCTTATTTTTTATCTTGAAAACGAAAAGAGATAGACTAATGAAATTTTATGGAAGCATTACTGTTATAAAAACACACTTTCTGGTAATTTTTTCACTTTTTTAAAATGAGTGGAAGGGGTTGAAATAAACTACCCCTATCATTCTTGTTAACGAAATTTAAAGAAAAATCTTATCAAACACATGCAAAAAAAATAATTTGGATAGTTTAGTTTGTTTAGAAACTTTTTTATCTCTTGTATTTTATTATAAAACTCACCGATTTGAAATTAAAAAATAAAATGCAAAGCATTACATGTCAGGACTAAAAATATTTTTAGATTAAGAATCTAGTGATAATAATGATAATAATAATAATCTAGATAATAACGTATTGCAGTAAGGTAATGTCAAATAAAACAATATTAGAAACATCCTAAAAAGTGACAGCGGCCGACTAGATTTTTTCCTAAAAAAATTACAGCTGCCCACTAGATTCTTTATCTAAAAATGTTTTTTGTCCTGACATGTAATGCTTTACATTTTATTTTTTAATTTCAAATCGGTGAGTTTTATCAAAAAAATACAAGAGATAAAAAAGTTTCTAAATAAACTAAACTATCAAAATTAATTTTTTTGCATGTGTTTGATAAAATTTTTCTTTAAATTTCATTAACAAGAATGATAGGGGTAGTTTATTTCAACCCCTTCCACTCATTTTAAAAAAGTGAAAAAATTACCAGAAAGTGTGTTTTCATAACAGTAATGCTTCCGTAAAATTTCATTAGTCTATCTCTTTTCGTTTTCAAGATAAAATATAAAAACATTATTTTTCCGCCATCTTTGTACCGGCGATATCTCCCTAATGGTTGACTTTTGACCCAACGTTTATAAAGCAAACTACCCTTTATTTTGAACAAGGAATCACCCCCTGAAGTTTTTCGCATTTGTTTTGAAACAGCCTGTATATCGAGAATCTATGGTTACGCTCGTTGAACTTGACACTCTATGTCAGTTTAATAATATATTTTCGTACTTTTCTGCTTGGGCGTGAAAGTGCTTTACTTGTCTAGGCGCTAAAATTACTTTTTTTATTGTCAATCACGTCGCGAAAATTAATACTTTTGCGACGTTTGAAAAAAAATATTTTTCATTCCTTGAAATTTGTCTAATTTAATATTTAAAGGGATATGATATAAAATATATTTCTTCTGATATACGTATATAGATATGTATATTTATACGAATCTTTTGGAATTATAAGTAGATCTTTTTAAAATAAAAATGCCAAATTTTAAAAGACATGACACAGAAAAGAACAGACTTTTTGGTATCAAAATAAGTTTATTGGACACAATTTACCTTTATGCAAATGTGCTTCGTTTGTCCGTTAGAGAACACATTTTTTATGATATTTTCAGAACTGATATCCCGACTTAAAATGAGATTTGAGGTTGCAGAAAAGAAATAAGATAAAGTAACGGATAGGGTGAACCGTTACTTTATCTTGTTTCTTAATAATTAATTTTAATTGTGTTTTTTAGACATTGTGAATGATCGTAAACTAAAAAATATAAAGTGTAATCGAAACCACTAATTGGAAGGTTCTGAATGAAGCTTTAAGCTTTCAGCTTCATTCAGAACCTTCCAATTAGTGGTTTCAACTACACTTTATACTTTTTAGTTTAAAAAAGTAAATATTTTATCAGCCAAATATTTAGCTTATAAAACAATAAACGTTTGATTTCTAACAACAATTTCTCTTGATGAATGATAAAGTTCAAAATTACATTCCCCGCAAATTTTGAAGTATAATTAGTGGAACACTCAAAAGTTTGTACACTTTTTCCGCTAATTGAAAATAACTACCACTAATTTAGACGTTCTGAATACTTACATTGAAATTAAAGAAACAAAATTCTACGCTAATTGAAACCACTAATTTCTTCCACTAATTGCGGGGTTCTGTTATTCTCCTAGTATTTACTACATTTTTTGTCTCTTCTATAAAAATGCTACATCTAAAAGCTTTTGCGAAAAAAAATTGGTGAATCTCATTCAAAACGGATATTCGAGTCTTAAAATATATTAAAAAATGTGTTTATTTTTTAAGTTTGATACCCTCTAACTGTCAAACGAATCACTTTTATATAGAAGCAAATTGTGAATTTATTTCAATTCCAAAAATTTGTAGTATGAAACTTTGGTAGAATAAACTACGCCACTGGACTACTTCCGATGCTCAGTTCGTCGTTTTCTCTCGTTGTAGAGAGGGAAAATGGAGAGAATGTCGCGAGTGTGCCCCGCGGTAGTTGTTCCGAATGCGCTTTTACATTTTAAATTGGTCTTTGCGGTTAGACCTCTCTCATCTCTAAAGTTGAGATAAAACAGGAGACAGTTTAGGCGAAGTGAGAGATAAAAAGAACAAATGGTGCCGATCAGTGGCGTACAGTAGGGTGTTTTAGAGAATAAATGGCTGTTATATTTTGTTTTATTATTGTGATTTATCACCCGATATTTACAGTTGAGGGTTGGAAGCTTTGGTGTTACAACAGTAAAATAAAACACTAATTCAAAACAATACACCAAAACACTTTTCTTTTACACTCGACGCGCGTTTCGCTAACCATGTTAGCAGATTATTAAAACTGAGAGTTTTAATAATCTGCTGATGATTGCTTGAACGCGTATTATGGCGAATTAGTGTTTTATTTTACCTAATTTTCTCAAATTGTACAGTGTTAATATTTTATATCGAATGCGTTTTAAAAGTGGCTCAACCCTATAACTTTTATTTTTTCAGATAAAAAAAAGATATTTGGTTTGTTATTATATGACATAAATTAGGATTGATTGATGCATTCAATTGTTTTCGGTCACTTCGTGTTTCATCGGAAATGACTAGAACTTTTGATTTTTAATTGACACCCTCTGTAGTTTTTACTTTATTCGATAGAAAATGGCACTTTGAATAGAATGACATATCATATGTCAACTTTTGACATTTTGCATATGGTTTATTTGAAATTGTAACATGTTTATTTGAAATTTGGACATCTTTTAACCGGCCAGGACAAGACACGAAAAACGATTAAATATATTTTTCAAAGGATCCTTTATTAAAAATTAGTGTTTTTAACACAGCCATGACACTCTAGATTGAAATTTACAATACCATTTTTTTAGGCGAAAATGTCAAAAGTTCATATATGATATGTCATTGTACTCAGAGTGTCATTCTTTAGTGTCATTCTCTATCGAATAAAGTAAAATTATAGCGAGGGTGCAATTTAAAAATTAAAAGTTGTAGTCATTTCCGGTAAAATAGGAAGTGACCCGAAAAAATTGAATACAAATCAATATCAATCAATCCTAATTTATGTCATATACTACGAGCCCTAACAACTATATGTTGGGACAAGGTCATATTATGGAATTATTGCCCTGGTTTTTCAAAATGACTGAAAAATATATGTTTAATTTTTTAAATATAAACATAGCCAACTTATAAACAAACAACTTGACAATATTTTTATGAATTTGTAAATCAATCCATATTTACAGTAGCGGATTTTGTTCATAAAAGGACAAATTTGCTGACAACTAAATGTTGGGACAAGTATTTTTAAATAAATAGGCGGCTTTGCTATAAACGTCACAAATGTCGCACACTGTTTACTTCAGCATTGACAGCTTGTAAGTGACTCGATACTTTGAGTAATGAGATTTACTGTAAGACATTTTAATTTTTTTAATTTTCAATTTTGTTAATTTAATCCAAAGTAATGGTCCGTGGAAAAGCTACAAATCAAAAACTACGCGAAATTATCATTCGTCAATACAGTACGGGAAGAACAATTCGAAAAGTTTCTGATCATTTAAGTATTCCAAAAACCACGGTTTTTAATATAATAAAAAAATACGGCGAATCTGCCAACGTAGACGTTAGAGGTAAAAGTTCGGGAAGGCCAAAAGTTATATCTCAGAGAGATTTACGAAATTTAGTAAAAATTTGCAAGTCTGCAAGAAGAAGTACTCTTCGCGAAGTAACAGTTAAATGGAATACTGTAACTGGTTTAAATATATCAAGAGAATGTTGCCGAAAATATATCCACAAATGCGGTCTGGGGTTTACAAGGTAAACTTTATTTTGTGTGGATAATCAATTACCTGAAGATTATTGATACAAATTCTTATTTAGACCAAAGCAAAACCGCTACTGACAGAAATTCAAAAGAAAAATCGCTACAATTGGGCAAAATTTAAATTATCGTGGACACAAAATGATTGGAATAAGGTCATATTTAGCGATGAGTCTAAATTTGATGTTTCCATTAGACATCATCGAAAACGAATAATACGAAATAAAGCAGAATAATTTCATAAAGATTTCATAAAGATTTCTTAAAGAGGGTTGTTAAATTTCCTAAGGGGATTATGGTTTGGGGTTGCATGTCAGCAAGAGGTTTGGGCAAATTAAATTTTATAGATGGCACTGTTAACGCCCAAAAATATCAACATATTCTTGAGACCTCACTTTTGCCTAGTGCTCAAGAATTGTTTCCATAAGAAGACTATATTTTCCAACAAGATGGAGCATCGTGCCATTCAGCAAGATCAACTAAAAATTGGTTCGGTAATAATAATATAAAAGTTCTATCCCATCCTTCAAGTAGTCCGGACCTCAATGTTATAGAAACTGTGTGGCATAAAATGAAGCAATATTTAAGAAACCACCCTCAACGAACAATTTTTGATTTGCGGACAAAACTGCAGGAAATTTGAGATAATTTTTCTCCTCAAATGTGCCAATCTTTGGTAAATACAATGCCATTAAGAGTTCAGGCAATTGTTAAGGCGAAAGGTGATGTAACTCCGTATTAAACAAATTTCTTGTTGTGCTGTCCCAATATATAGTTGTCAGCAAATTTGGCTTGATTTTGTCAAAATAAGCTATTATCAAAAGTGATTTGTTTGCAAAGTTATAAAAATATAGTAAAATTGTCTAGATCATATTGTAATGTTTGAATTTACAATAATAAATAACAAACAAAATAAATTGAGTCGTTTTAACAAATTACTATTTTTATTGCAAAAAAAGACCTTGTCCCAACATATAGTTGTTAGGGCTCGTAACATACCAAATCTAGTTTTTTAATCTGAAAATGTGCTACATTTAAAAGGATCTCTTTTATTTTTTATATTAGAATATATTTAAAAAAAATATCTGGTTTTCAGATAATTTTTAGCGCGTATTATCAAGAATGACATACCCGGTGAAATGTCACAGTTATAGATATAAATTGTATAGGAGTGTACTAAGGCAGCAGTTTTGTAATTTTACATATCGCTGTTTTTCGACAAAAGCGGCACAACTCAAAATTTATAAACTTTGAACAGCGAAAATTTTAGAATCATGTTGTGTTTTCTTATACAACCAGTTTTTAACTACTCGTAATCCTTAAGATGGAGTTTGATAGTAAATAAGTATAGTTTTAAGTACATTTTTAAGACCTATTGCCTTTAAAAAAGTTAAGTATTTAATATTAAAAAAACAGAAGTGACCTTTTTTTCTCGAAAATAAACCCGCAAATGATCGAAAAATCACAGTCACTTTTTGTTTTGCGACCCTTTACTCTGTAAAGCGCGGGTCTCAAATATGTATCACCATTGTATCACGAAACTGGTACTTTTTGGATTGGTACTTTTTTTCACGAAAAAGTATGATCCAACGTACACAAATGTCACGATGCAACCATGACGCAACTAAATTGGTACGGTTGGTACGTTAATCAACACACACATATTCCATAATCAAATTCGAAAAGTGACAGTTGGTCTGAATGACACCTAGCGGTGAATTATTTAATTTTAAATGAGGACAGTTTCGCTTGTTAAAAAGCGCTTTTTTATTACTATGGGCTAGAAAAACCGAAAATCACAAATATGCACTGCCACTTTTGTCGGGAAGCAACGATATTATCTAACAATATATCCAATTACATGCCAAAAATGAAACTAATACGTAAAATCAAAATAAAAAGTTTTAAACATATATTAATGATGATAACATGAATTGTGGTGAATTGTTAATGTTTTTTTGCTGTTATAACACCTGAGATTTCAATTCCAACTGTAAGAAATCAATATGTGTATAAACTATTTTTTTAATGTGGCACTGTATATATTGGAGAGGTGTATTAAACAGCACAGAAACAATGGAGAATACAGATTCTGTATCTTCCCTGATTATTAAATTATTAACTGATAAAGTTCGATTTATTAAAAAAAAATAAAATAACAATTTGAACACTTAATTAAAGATTTCTTTTTATCAGTATTTTTTTCAAAACATTTCTCAAAATTAAACTACTTTTACCCAAAAAATAAGGATCATCAAAGAAACAACTCTCCTTTTGTTTCCTTATAAAGAACAGTCCGTTCTCTTTACTATCTGAAGAGAAAAAAACGATCATTATGCACTTATAGCAATACACCTCCTCCCGTCCCAAAAAAACCTCCTGAAAATCCTGCTACCAGACGTACGTCTCAATCCCTCTCCCCTCGCCCTCCCCACGAATTTCCTACTCTCCATCCACAACTTTTCGCCTAGTAGGCCTCTCCATACCCCTTTCTACCTCCTGCGAGCTCTCTGATCAATATTTCAAGCGAGAGAGTATGCGCGCGCATCTTCCTCCTGGCCCCAAATCCAGAGACCGGGAGTCTAACTCTGACCGTCCGTACCTAAACTTGCGTCTGATCGTGCTTTAGTTTAAGACCGACGCGGTGTCGTGAGCTTCTTGCGTGATGAATCGTCTGAAATGGCGAAGTTTCAACCTTTAAGGTACAGAATCGACCTAAGAAATTTTTGGAAAAAATCAAATTCAACTGTCAGTCGTACAGTCAAGAAAACAAATGTTCTTCAGGTATCAAAGCAGCAACTAATTTAATAAATACATGAGCTTGAAGCGAGGTATGCTACCAATAAGCATACGACAAGAAGGTTTTCATAATCGTTCTGGATACGATTGTCATTTTCTAACCTCAACAACCTCGAAAGTGCTCTATCCAAAATGGTCGCTGTAGCCGTGTGTTGCATCCTTGTATTCCTTGCTGTTTTCATCGTCATCATCATTGTGGTGGGCCAGAGTGTAGGCGACCAGCATGCGGAAGACTAAAGAAAGAACGAGTCCAACGAGTCATGTAGAGCCACACAGGAAACGTACGAAAATGAACGTTGATTCTTCTCCTGAACCATGGAGAAGATGCTGGCCTTGGCAGTCTGTTTCATCTTCCTCTTCCTTCTAGTTTTCATCGTTATCATCATTTTGGTGGGTGTAAAGACTTCCTAAAACCGAATCTAGCTCCTTTCGAAAATTTTGTCCATATCAGCTTGAGTCTTCTCCAAAAATACTCGACCAAAGAAATAATAAAAGTCAATAAACACCAAAAAAACAAACAAACGGAAAGATACAAATCGTGAATTTAGAAGAAGATGATGTTGAGGCTACTGACACGTCAATGTTCACCATATCTCCCACGGTCCAATACCGTCATGCTGATTGTGGCAGTGTGCTGTGTGTTCGTGTTTCTAGTTGCGTTCATTATAAGCATTATAGTTATCGGACAGCAAAACGGCGGGTCCAAGGTCAGTTATAGGCAGCAAATGGGCTGATGTGAGTGCGCAAGAATCACCAGAAAGCTCGACGAAAGAGTATTTCGATTTTAAAAAAGGTTTTGGTACGAAAATTATTGAAATTGGTAGCGGCGAAAACAGGTTTATAATTGTTGTTAACTGCCATACTGGGATATGATCGATTTAAGAAGCTTAGTTGATTGGGCTTGTTGTGTGTGCCTAATTTGGCAACGCTGTAAAAGAAAATGAATCCCTGTAACATAACATTTGATTTTTTTCAGGAAAGTATCGGTCTGGTCAAACGAAAAACAATTTTGAGGTAGCAATAAAATTATATTTTTTGTACTGTTATTTTACATAAAATTTTGGCAGTGATGTTACTATTTATTTGAAATACTTATATTATTATGCCAAATTTTGTTCTGATGTTTATTATAAGTAACAATCGTGATCACTAAGTTAATATTAATTTTATAGTGTTTGATATTTTATAAATATTTTGACTATTATAGTAAACTTAAAAATAATTTTATAGCTACTTTATTTTGCTTTACTTTGGCCTTGATTTTAAAAAATAGTTTTGTTCAAGAGTTATGTTTTATTCTAAAGTTTAGGAATGTTTTTTATCTATGTGTTTTTTTTTCTCTGCATCGCGAAATTAAAAAAAAATGAAGAATTATATACTTTATAGTATGATTAACAACAAACCTCACTACTTACCGAAAACAATGTCAATAATAATTTATTTACAAAAAACTAATAATTTATGTTCAAAATCAGTTACTACTTTTTAGACTTAGCGTAAAATAAATCTTGAATCAGTATTCACCAAATGTCTACATTGTCTACAACAATGTCTACAACAAAACTGTTTTTTAAATTCTACTATTAACTTAATTAGCACTCCGCTGTTAATTTTTACTCACTCATTTCTGTTAATTTTTAAAACTAAGTATAAAAAAGTTTATTTATTTAAATTTTTTATTTAAAACTAAGTTAAAAAAAGTATTATTTTTGCATTATCTGTTTTTTTTAATTAAATATACAAGGGTCGTCCGAACTGTATTCCGGAAACTTCAGCAGCATATTCTGCACATAAAAATAAGTAAAAAAGTTCGTATAAATATAAGTCCGAAAATGCTTAGTTTCGGAAATACAGGGTGTAGAAGTTTTATTTTTATTTCGACTTTTTTCAAATATTTTTTGAAGTAATGTGAATGTTTGGATCAAAATTTGTGTCTAGGAGTTTTTTGATATGAGAAATTTGATTTTGATGTCAACATTACTCCTACTTATAGAGGGCGCCACCTACATATTTTTGAACTCGTTTGAAGAGTAATAACTTTTTGTCCGTACCTGTATAAAAGTACTGAGTAAAAAATATACATTTACGACGTTTTTTACGTAAAACAAGTCTCTTGGTAAAAATCGCTACGAATAATGGTTCTCGAGATATTTTGACATAAATTAAACATGTATTGACATAAATTAAACATGTTGACTAAATAGTTATTAGACTGAAATCATAAATTTGAAATGTTTTTGTGCCAAAAGTTCAACAGAAACTGTTTTATCATCATTTTTTCGAAGAAAAATTTATGATTAATTAAAAAAAAAAAGTTCCAAAATTTATTATTTCAGTCAAATAATGTATCTACCCAACACTTTTATTTTTTTTCTAATAATGACATGTATTGACTACCAAGAGACATTTTTTACGTAGAAAATCACGGAAATATATATTTTTTCACTCAGTAGTTTTATACAGGTACGGACGAAAAGTTATTACTCTTCAAAACAGTTAGAACGCATGTAGGTGGCGCCCCCTACAAATAGGAGTCATATTGATATCAAAATCAAATTTCTCATGTTAAAAAACTCCTAGTCACCAATTTTCATCCAACTATTTACGTTACTTCAAAAATTATTTGCAAAAAATCGAAATAAAAATGAAACTTCTACACCAGTAGTTCCCAAACTTATTTTTCTCGTGGACCACTTTCAAAATTTTACTGGTTTCGGTGGACCCCCTGCTGCTACATTTCTACCACATTCTTAAAGTCGCCAAAAAATAAAAATTGTGTCACTTCTGAGTTCTGTCCCTATATTCCGATATGTAAAATAAAAACGAAAAATGGAAAATTATATTATTAATATTTCTACGATATAAACATAAAATATCACGAAAATCAAAGTTAACTATATTATTTTATACTTTTTTTTAAAAAATAGGTTACGGATGAATGACAAAAATACCAATTAATATGTCAAAAGTATGTAAAGAGGTCTTTAATTTACATTTCTTATTTTTTTTTATAAAACTTAAATTTAAAATTTATATTACTAAGAAAGTTATAGAATTTTTAATAGAAAAATTATAAAAATAATAATCATAAAAACGAGGTTTAATCATTTTTAAAACGAGGATAGTTAGTGATCTGGCGGCTGTGCAAAAATTAAATAAGAAAAATAATGTTGTTTGTATCTATCAATGTACTGCTCTGTCAGCTTCCGACTTGTAAAAAGCATAGCGTGCCAAAAACTGTTTTATAAATAATGTTTTTAACCTTTCAGGTTCATTACAGCGATATTCTAGTAATATCACCATTAAAACGAGTATTTAGAAATGAAAATACAATGTTAAAATCAAAGTGAATGCCATAGGGAACTAATAATTTTATTTAATAAACATTTTAATAGTTTTCTCTATGGTGAATGTTTAAAACAGTATTTAATAATATTCATATTTTAGAGCCAAGCAATAATTTTCGTACGAAAATCTATTAATTTTACTTCCTAAAATCGTGTTATTATATATCTGTTGACTTCCAGTATTAAGTGAAATTGTAAGATCTCAAATTAGCAGATATCAAAGTTAAAAACATTTTATAGAAAATTTACATGAACACAAAACAGTTCCTAAATAAGTAAGTAGGCAATATATTTTAAAGAACGTTTTAATACAGAATTTTGTTCCAATACAGGGTTTCTCAAAATTATCGCTACTTGTATCTGAATTTTACCTCATAGACAATAGCAAACACCTCTAAAGATTCCAAGCTATATATAAAACAATAAAATACTATATTTATTTAAAAAAAAATATATACAAAAAATTACGATTTGTAAATAATAATAACAATATTATTATAGTCGTTAACATACAAAATTTCAATATTAACCCTATATCCATTCAAGAAAAAGTCAATATAATTTTATTTTTGGCATGAACAAGTATCTAGGCTTACTTTTATATAATTTGTCGAGAATGCTACAGAAACGAAATTTACCCATTGACTTAAAAGATACAGATTCTACACATAAAGAATATAGTCAATAAATCTACAGGTTATGTATACTACGGTTTGAGAAACTCTGTCCCAATACAATGAATTGTTAAAATATGCCAATATTTTGTTAATCATGTTCAACAAAATTCTGAAACTATACGCATTTAAATATGTAGTCAATTATATTTTCATAGTTTGTAAATAAAATTTGTTGATTTATATAGAAAAATATATTCAAACAATTTAATATTTTCCATATCTGCTAATTGTGAGTAATTTAATTATTTTTTTTTAAATACACTTTGCGACTTCAGTATAAACAATTAAAAACTGAAGTATAAAAACACTATTTGTAAATTTCTGTATATTAGGTCTGTTAACTGTTGACATCCTCATATTATGAAATCTAGAAATGCCCGTATTAATATAGAAAAAAAAACTAATTGTTGTTGTTTACTGTTGTTAATAAAAAAAAGATGTCGTACATACATATAAAAATAGACAAAAATGTTATTATAATACTTAGTGGCTTAAACGAGC
Organism: Sitophilus oryzae; assembly: GCF_002938485.1. Lineage (NCBI taxonomy): Eukaryota > Metazoa > Arthropoda > Insecta > Coleoptera > Curculionidae > Sitophilus > Sitophilus oryzae. The sequence continues at coordinate 479,665 of NW_022146866.1, forward strand.
AAACTTAGACTTGATGTTTAGACTGTAAACTGACCCCGATGACGTCAGAAACGGGAACACTAACCAAAGGCGACGTTGCCGGATCGCCTTCGTCTTCCTCAGATTCCGGGAAATATTAAAGCGACGCTGCCGGATCTTGGTCGTTTTTCCCGGAATCTAGGGAAATGCTCGTTATCGCTCGTCATCGTGTCAATAAATGTTATACTGTATTATCTATATATACAAGTCGACAATATAGATTGAGATATATATGTATATTTTACATTTATACGGCGGCTGATCGTTGTTATATGTCGTGGAATTGCTAAAGCTGTTTGGGTTACCCGTGGATGGTGGTCGATTTTGCTCAAACCGAATTTAAAACGCCATCTACCGGTGCTCCGATCAAATTAGGAATCTAAGATGTCGTCGTTGAACTTAGAGTCTGACATACTCAGTATAATTTGTATATTTTATATTTGTATGGATATATAAACTCATAGATGATGAAAAATAAAAAAATATTTTGTAGCAAAAACCTATCTTTTTATTACCTTACCCCTCAAAAAATTCACAGAAAATGTTTCGAGATGCCTGGAGTTACCCTTATCTCGACTTTTGACATTGACACTACCACTGCGGCTTAAACACAATATATACAGGGTGAGTCTTAAATAAGTATTTGTAATAGTAAATATTTTGAGGGGTAGCATATTTCGACTTGAGAAACACGATTATGATTTTTTGCAAAAAAAAATAAAAATTTGGAATTTTTTGAATTTTTTTTTAGTTTTTAGTTAAAAAATATAATTTCTTGATAATATGGCAACATATGTAGTTGATTAAATTTATAAGAAACAAAACCTAGAAAAGATCTCTGGTTCTCAAAATTTAAGTAAAAAACATTTTGTTTTTAGAAATTTTCAAATTAAAATAACTCGGTTATTTTAGACTTATTTTAAAAACGGTAAAGAGAAAATAAGTTTCTTTTATCTAGATCTACTAGCGCTACAAATATTTGTACTTATGTAAGGCTCACCCTGTTAGTGACAACACCAGTGTGGTTCTGTCATAAATGTTGAATATGTGAGTTGGAAAATATATTATTATATTATTTAATATATCCTTACTTTTTCTTTACTGTTTTTAGTAAATATATTATAGAAGCTTTGAAAAATAACAATTTAAATACAAATTATGCAAACAATTATAATGTATTTTTTTCTCTTCTAATTAAAATGGAAATTAAATATAATTAAACGCTCTAATTTAATTGGTACCGTTTTATTTTTAAACAAAACATTTTTACTCCTAATAAACAACATAACGTATGATCGAAAAAAAAGGCGTCAGCGATGGCTATGAATTGAAGATTGTTGTCATTTTGTGTGTCGCTTTATTTTTCGATTATACGGTACTATTACCGAACTAAAATTCTAAAATTTTAATTTTGACTAAGATTTATGTATATTCATTATTTCCCCAAAAAAGCCCTTTTTGTGTAATGGATGAAGCTACTTATTTTTAGCGTAAAAGACGATATATTGCCTGTATATTTATTAATAAAAAAAAACAACAAAAATAAAATACATAGACACGTGACTTACTTAAAACGTAAAAACAGCAAGGAGCATATCACAATTTAGTGTAATAAATGAGAATTAACGATGAAAAAAAATTAGAAACTACCCTAGAATGTCTATAAAGGATTTTGATTCTCAAAATAGTTTTCAAAAATTTTCCAGTTTGCAGTCAAAATATTGAACTTAAAAAAAATGGACCACAAAAATTATATTACACTGTAAAAAAATAAGTATCTAATAATAAAAAAAGTCTATACCTATGTGGCGGATTCATCTCTCCAAAAAATCCTATATGGGTATTTCGCCACTGCACTGCAAGAAAATCTACAAAATAAAATAGTTATTTTTTGTAAACACTTCTGCGTTAAACCCAAACGGAAACTACTTGTCAAAAGTTATGTTTACAGTTATACAAATTTGCCTAACAAAGAAAAAAATGCTTAACGTTTCGGAAAGTTTATCTCTTTCAGTCGTCGGAAGCAAAAAAAAATACAAAAAAAAATATAAAAAGAATAAAGAAAAAAACTATTTAAAATATTTAAATTCAACTATCGAGAACACTTTAGTTTTTTTTAAAACAGATACGTCTACAAGAACCGTTGACGTTCTGTTAAAATGGCATTATATTATATCAAGTTAAACTTCAAAATTAACAATTACTTAATAAGGTAAAACCAAAAAGCCCCAAACTTTCTGTATGATTATTTTTAAATTTTACGTATGTTATGTTTATTTATGTTATGTTCTTTAAAATCAAAGAAGCGATTGTCATACATTACTAACATCTACAGATGCATGAGCAATACATTTATTTTTATTAGATTGTATTAAAAAAGCGTCTTTTATTTTTCTTTTAAAGGCTATCGCTTCTTTCATTATAATTTTGGCGTTATTAAAATTTATTCTGTGCCCTGTGTCCCATGAATGCTGATAAATCTTAGATTTGTGAAAATCTCCCTTTCTAAAATAATCTTTATGTTCTTTAATTCTAACATTTAAGGGTCTAGAGGTCTCACCAATGTAAAATTTATCGCATTCACATTGGTATATTACTTTTTTTTTCTGTATTCAATGGTTTAGTATGTGATAAAATGGATCTAAGTGTAATTTGTGTTTTGAAAGATGTTCGTATGTTATATTGTTTTCCTATCCTTCTTATTTTTTCCGAAATGCCTCGTATGTATGGAATTGTAAGTTGTATATATTGTGTATTGTACAATTTTTTCATACATTTTCAGTTTATTCCCTCTTAACCAATATTTATATTATTATAATCGTAACAAGATATAAATGATAAGGGATGACCTAATAATTATAACTTAAAAACTCAAAATTCGCAGCGAATATTCGCAAAAATTGAATCTGTTTCAATTTTCCCGCACCGTCTGGCTCCCCATATTTTAAATTATGCGAATTCCCAGAATATTAAAACCATATTAATAAGCAGTTATTATAGAAACGCAGTAGACGCCCATATGTCGTCAATAAAAACCTCATTTGAGTTTACTAGATTACTAGTATTAGAGCAACTTTAATTTCCTCGACTAAACACTTTATATTGATTCAACGGAAATAGCGGAAATAAAAAAATTCTCCGTATCCATCACAAGTTAAATAATTTAAATTCGAACTGATACATTCTCTGTCTTTTTTTTCTCGTTCGATTCCGTTCAGAATAATTAATATCTCTATCGTCTGACAGGCGGGCGCTTCCTGAAATTTATTACGATTTCCAGGTGGCAGCGCGGTCGGGAATACAATGTAGGTGAGCTGTCCTGCGGGAAAACCGCTTGTTTTGCCATTGGAGCCCTTTTATTGTTTCAGGTTTTATCTTTTTTTTTTTCGAAGCCGTCTGTGTCATTTTTCATTATTTTTTTAGGGTTCTAGATAAAATTATCCTCTTTTTTTAATAAAATATAGCAATAAATATATGGGATTTTTTATTTAGATGCATCAAATGAGATTGTTTAATCTAAGTCATAAGATATGACTTCAGTGTTAGTTGTTGCTTCAAAATAAATTAAAAATGATATAGTATAATTAAATATGTTACTCTATAAATATTGTTTTTTATTCGAAATTTCAGCCATCTATATTTTTTTATCTATTTCAAACATTAGTAGCCGTTTCTCCAAGATACAGAAATAACTGAGAGTAGTTAGTTTGTTCGTCGAGGAATTATCTGGTGGTGATATGTATAACTAAACTTATTGAATAAATTAATAGTTCTTAAGCTTCATTCAAAACCTTGCAATTAGTGGAATAAATTAGTGGTTTCAATTACACTTTATACTTTTTAGTTTATGGTCATTCACAATGTTTAAAAAACACAATTAAAATTATTAGAATATCCCAGCAACAGTTGCGTAGAGAAAGTTTAATATGTAGCTTATAAAACAATTAACTTTTGATTTCTAACCACAATTTATCTTGACGGAAGATAATCAAAGACCAAAATGACATTTCTTGCAAATTTTTAAGTATAATTAGTGGAAAAGTTTGATATTCTTTTCTACTAATTGAAAATGTCTACCACTAATTTTGACGTTCTGAATGCTTACATTGAAGTTAAAGGAACAAATTTCTACGTTAATTGAAACCACAAATGTGGAGGTTCTGAATGAAGCTATGAAGAAAAAAATTAGTTGTAAAAAGTTGACTTAAACGATGTTAATTATATATAATTACTCCATTTATAAAGGATAAAATCATGAAATTAAACTGGCATTCCTGGAAACTTAATTACATGATACATTATAATCGAAAAAATAGCGTCAGCGATGGCTATGAAATGAAGATCGCTGCCATTTTATATGTAAAATTATATGTGGAACGTCGTCGATGTTCATTTTTAAGCTAACTGAGCGCCGTTTGTTTACGATCATATTTTACTTTCAAAATGTATTTAATATAGTTTAGAAATTGCTGGTGGCTTAATATGCATGTCCTTTCTGTATGGTTTCAGATCAACTAAAAAACAAAATATTATACACATTCCTTTAACCAATTTCCAAAGGTAATTAAATTTTACATAGACTCGAGAGCAACAGGTTAAATTTGATATCATTTTTACCCTTGTATCAAATTTCAAGTAAAGTAATAACTAAATAAAATCCATACAATATCAACTTTACCTATGACACTGGGTATACTTTTGAAAAGCTTAACTTGGTTATATTAAAATTATATATTTTTTCATAATTTTAGTATTTATGATTGACATTTCGTAATAAAAGAGTTTACATAAGACCAATCCACAAAAATCACAGCCTATTCATTAGACAGCTAGTCGACTGGCGATCATTAAACATGAAACTCTGCGTGCCTATTTAGATATTTGTTTTTATTATAAAACAAATCGCATTTCGAGCTCCATTTAAGCCCGCTTTTAAAAAAATTATCGAGACTGGTGCTCTGACTGCCTGAATATGTACAAGACCAGACGCTGCAGGTGTGCCAGACGCTGCTGTGATAATTTCTCGAAATACAGTGACTGTTTTTTTTTCAAAGCATGAATAAGGTTTTTTATATTTTTAATTAATCTTAGCTATATTTTTTAAGATTATGTATGGTCCTACATTTCTTCTAATATATAATATTTCTAATAATAACTCTAAATTTCTGTATTCTCTTTTTAAATATTGTCGAATAATTATCCTTTTACAACAGACTTATAGCATGCTTCAAAATTGAAAAACATTGCATTAAGTTACAATTACCTCGTTATAGAATAAAAACAGCACAGTTCCTGATATAGACAGTTATTATAGTCCTGGTTAAATTTTAAAACTGTAATATCTACAATATAATAACTGTTTATCATTTTTAAGAGGCTTAGCTATAGACGTATTCAAGTTTGAACTGAAATATTACTTGGACGCTAATGCAAGATGGCTTATGTTCAAATTACTTAAAGTTTAAAAGAAAATCTTACGGTTTTATAGTAAAAATAAAAAAAATGAGAAACCTGCTCTGTTTTTTGTCTAAAATGATATAAAATCTTTATTCCTGCTCGATACGCGATACTGACGAAAAAAACCCTACTCTAAATATTTTATGACCTAAAGTTCGAACATCGGAAGTAATCAAAGAAACATATATCAAAGGTCACGAGGGTAAGATAAGGCTAAAGTTAACCCAACTTTAACTTCAAATTTTTGATGTGCATTTTTTAGTATTGGAAATTCGGTCAAAGTTCGAAGTTTAAAGTGCTTGATTAAAACTTATCAATTCAATTTGACTGTTTGAATAAAAAATATAATATATTAAATGACATTAGTTAATATGCTGATATAATAATATACTGGTTGTATGTACACATTTTATTACTTTTAAAAGGATTTATATAAAATTTCGATTCGTTTTCTTATACAAACACAAAAGGGTACTAGAGGTTAAAAGAACTAGGCCCAACCACCAATTTTGTTCATTAAAACTCTTAAGTCATAATTCATTATTTAAGTATTTAACTTAAATAATAGCGTCAATTCATTGACTTCCTAAAATATATAACTATCTCAAATCTATAATAAAAAACTCTAAGCACTAGAAAAGATACACCACACTCTATACCAAACTTTTATACAGGGTGAGTCTTAAATAAGTGCAAATATTTTCAAGACTAATAGATCTCGATAAAGAAACATATTTTCTCTTTACCGTCTTTCAAATAAATCTAAAATAACCGAGATATTTTACTTAAATTTCAAAAAAAAATATTTTTTTGCTAATTTTGAAAACTATTGGATATTTTCTGGATTTTCTTTCTTGTAAATTTAATCTACTACCTATCAACCATATTATCCACAAAATATATTTTTTAACTAAACACTAAAAAAAATTCCTAAATTTTTTTCAAAAATTCCATATTTTCAATTTTTTTATTGCGAAAAAAAACACATAAACGTGTTTCTGGGGTCGAAATATACTACTAAACATATTTGCACTTAGTTAAGACTCCCCTGTATAACTGTACATACTACACCAACTCAAAATATTTTGTATCTTCATCCAATTATTGAGAGCGTCTATAATAATTATTGAGAGAGTTGAAGAACCTCAAGATTTGGACAAACATAGTACATTCCCTATGGTCTGTAGCGAACATTTAGATTTTTTCTTAATGGTCATCTTAGGAGCTCTGTAAAGATCAACATTTTGACCATAGCACGAAGCATCAAATATACATTCTAGGTCCTTGTTTTTTTAGATTTGAATAATTTTGGCGTTGGTTTGTGTTACATACCTTTGCTCTAGGTCCTAATCAACATACATATAGTGTTTAATGTTTTTATAATGTCACGGTCACTGAAAGGTCCTATTTTTTATTGTTGAAACAGTAACTCTGCTATTAAACAATATTAATATAACTTTTCAATGACAGCGACATTAAAAAAACAATAAACTTAAAGTTTTTCGCGTCTTGTTCCAGACAGTTAAAAAATGCCCAAATCGTATTTTTAATCATATCTCAATTTTTTCAAATGGAGCGAGGGTGGCTCATTAGCATATTTAGAAAAAGCATTTTTTTTACGAATAATTGGGTTTGGTAAATATTAAAATCGCAATCGCAGGATACAGTCCCTGTGATTTAAAAATCGCAATAGCAGTTTCAATTGCGACTGGAAAATCGCAGTTTTGTTCATCTCTGGTGTTAATGCTAAAATTGTTTTAAACCATTACTATCCATATCCAACAAGAAACTATTGAGGTGTATCAAAAAGCAAACTACCAAAAAAGGTACACTTTGAGGATAAAGGGGTTTTAAAATTCCTTATCTTGGTAAACCATTTTACAGGAAAATTGAAAATAACAAATTTTTGGTTTTACTCGTATAATAGAGATGTGGATACATTAATTTTTAATTAAAAAAAAACTAAAAAGTAACATAATTTGGCTATAAACTGACTAAAAATCATCAAAATCCCCTTACTACAACAAAATATACGAACTTAAAAATACATTTAAAATATCTACAACATTTTAAGATGTCCGTTTTTCGTGCCTGTCAGTATAAACTGATGAAGGTGATGGTGAGATGAGGTGTAGGAAAATTAAGAACAAGTATTACTGAACATAAATATTACAGTTCGAATGAATTCACCCTTCTTCAAAATAGATGGCACGATTGTGAATTCAAAGGCGATCTAAAGACTTTCCAACTATCATCTCTCTTCGTAGAAAATTAACCGGGAGAACACAGCTGACGATCTAAGGGATATTTCGGCGACGTTTTTTGTTATCGCTCGATCTAAAACGGTTTTTGGAAGGTCTGACGAAGCATTAAGGAACTGCGGGGGTGTGGAAAGTCATTTAGCCCTGGCTTTAAAAAGACTTTTTATATTTCTTTAGAGAAAATTTGTGCAGATATAAGAAAAATTATTTGTCGTACTACAAGAAAAATCTATTCAAGTTAAAATCTAAGTGAAATGAAGTTTGTATTAAAAAAATAACCATTATTTTTTAATGGGATGTATACAATATAAAAATATAATATATTATTATGTATTATAATAGTATGTATGTAAGTTACCATACGATCAAAAAAAATGGCGTCAAAGACGGCTAGGAAATAAATATCGATGGTAATTTTAGCGAGGTCAAGCCTTAGACGTTGTTACTTGGCCCATACTTGTCTTTATTTTTTTAATGGCGCTTACTGTCAGTTGGCTTTAAGATTAATTTATTTTTATAGTGAGTAAAAATTATTTTTAAATGATGTAATCGTGCCAAGATTTGTGCGTCTGGAAACGTTCTCTCTCCTTTTTTAATCTCTCTATAGTAATTACAGTTGGTTTTTGTCAAGTTTCATGTGAATTTTTAGTAAATAACGTCTAGAGATTGACCTCGCCATAATTATCATCGACTGTCATTCCCGGCCGTCTTTGATGCCGTTTTTATTCCTAACTTAAATAATTCCTTAACTTCCTAACGCCGTTTCTATAACCTAACCTGCAGCGTCTGTTTAAAACATGATCTTCACTGCTTTTGGTCGTAACCAACAGCGGAGAACTCTTCGAAGCAGGTCCAGATCGCGTTTCGTTGCCCAACTTTTTCGCATTTCGATTTATTTCCAGTTGTCTTGACCCACTTCGGTTTGTCTCGACCTACTTTCGTTTCTTAAAAGCGCCTGAAAACTAGAGAAATGGCGGAGAAGGACATGGGGGAATTTTTTTAGCGTTTCCTGTTGTCTTGTTCAATTTCGCTTCGTTTAGAACTGTTTCCAAAAGGTGGCGGTATGTGGACCCGAGGCAAAGGACTTTTTTTCATAAATCTCATTGAAATAATTACACCTAGATGTTTCTAAAATATCTGTTGTTACGATGATATTTCATTAATTACATCTCGTTTTATGTTGATATATATTCCACAAGATTAATATTTGAATATGTGCTTATAATATGTAGAGTAAATATTTAAGAACAAAACTTTTCACTTAATCTGCAGGAATATAATTACTATATTTTTATTATTTAATATTATTATAATGAATTAGTATATAAAATTGTATGTTATGTTCGTTTACGTGGCCTTGATTATTATAACAGTAGTATTGCTTGATGAATAATACTGGCAACGACATCAATATATCGAGCTGATTGGGAAAATTATTGATTGACCCGATGTCAATAAAAATGTGGCCCATGGACATTTTTAAAGTGCAATGTTCTCTTATTGTTTTAAGAGAAAACTGTAAAAGATACTTTTATATATAATAACAACATGGTTTGATATAAATCCATTCAAAAATAAGATATAATTATACTTTTTTTTAAATAGTTTAACACCGTGGATTTATAACCTATAAAAGGCAGCCCGCCAGAACAGTTAGTTATTGCATATTGCCCTGCAGTTTTACGATTTTAAGTTTTGGAAATATATTTTTTTACTATATTGTAATTAATAATGTTAGACAATGATGAAAACTAAATAATATTCTTGTGTAATTTTGGAGGAATAGCCAATTTAATATGTAGCATCGGTAACTGTTTTCTAAATGCACTGTTTTTGATTTTTCATATCAGTTTATTATAGTAGTGGTATTACATTACACTCTAATATTTATTAATACTCAACGTTTACTTATTTTTCTGAAGCCATCACAACTTTTGACCTTGATTGTTTTGTGCTATTTTAGAAAATAGTACGATAAATAAAAGCCCGTGTTATAAAAATTAGTTCCCACGTTTCCTGAAATAGACCGAGACGCGCCGTGATTGATTGTTTGTTTTTTATTGTTAATCTCGGTCTATTTGATTTTATGTCAGAAAACGTGGGAACTAATTTTTATAACACGGTCATATATTTGAGTTTACTTCTGAAAGTATTTCCAGAAATTTTTTGCGAAATGTTTCTCGAAATATTTCTAGAAATATATCGTAAAACATTTTGGGGATAGTTGTAGAGGGTGTTTAACGTTACATGATACATAAGATACAAAAAATACCTAGACCTAGGTAGGTACGTGCAAATGTGATCATTAAATTGGGAGGCTGTTTATAAATAGGCTGTGTTTTAATGCTTAACAATATACAGGGTGATTCAAATGGCAATTAAAAACAAGTTACGACCATGATATGGGCCAGGGCCGTGGTTCGGATTCCGCGTAAACAAATTCGGCTCCGTCTAGATTAGCATTAATAGCACAAAAAAAAGCGACGTTAAACACCAATTTGAAGTTTAAAACCATATGTAATCTTATGCTGACATAAAATCTCGTTTTAAAATATTTTGTGTTAACAGTTACGTATCTACTTTTTAGCAGCCCTTTGCATTTTATTCCATAACACACTATAAAAACACTATGTAAAATCTAGTAAATTATATTCACCTGTTCGATAATTTCCATATTCCAATAAAAAAAACCTAATAGAAGCATCGCGTGACACAATCTACATTAATGCGTCCGACGTCAACGTTGAATGAAAGCCCTAATGAATTGCGAAATCACAAAAGAAATCTGTAGTCATTCATTTTGGAAAAGCTGTTTCGTGTCGATGGCGAATTTTCTATTTGTTAAGTTAAAATTCCATTACTCCTAGGCGCTATAATACATTTTTATTTGTTGCTATTTATAAAACATGATTGATTGATTGCATATCGATGGTTAAAGTGTAAAACGTGATAAGTCGTTTATTAAAAATTTTACGGCATATAGGTACAAGAAAATAGGGCATTATTTTCTATAATCGATATCTCTATATACTTGTGGCGTTTTCATTACTGAAAAAACTACTTGCTTAATAGCTATAATTAACAAAACTAACAATAAATTTCAAATTTTAGTTTTTTTTTTAAATTGAGAGCCTATAATAATCCGGCAATAGTCCGTCGGGTAGCTCCTAAAATAAAACTTAGGGTAGCTCCTAAAAAAAATAACTTGTGAATTTTGTTTGTACTGGGATGTATTTCAGGAAACAGGGTGGCTCAGGGCTACTGACTACTACAGGGGGGCTCAAAAAAGTAGATCGGGATGATTTGTTTTAAATGGAACATCCTGTATATTATTCCACATTTTTAACTTTTTTCAGATCACTTTACATAATCCTAAGATATGAGTAGATATATATTTCGATAGTTTTAGAGATAGTATTAAGAGTATTTCAAAATTTTTAACGGTTTCGCAGATATTCGCGGTTTTATATTTCATATGGAATTTTCCATTGCAAACTTTTATCAAAGCCACCCAATGATTTTTCTCTCGTATTTTACCGTTGAAAGAGCCACATGATATAATACCGCGAGTATCTGCGAAGCCGTTAAAAATTTTAAAATACTCTAAATGCAAAAAATGTTAATTTTTTAATTCTTCATCTACTAAAAAAAATAGTATATCTACAGGGCTACTAACCATTAATTAAATTAATTATTAATTTGTATTATCTGGCAATATCCAGAATTACTTCCGCTATCCAATTAAGGTTAATACGACAAAATACTAAGGATTACTTTATCATTAAAAAAAAGAAAATTTATTTTATATTTTAGAAAGTTTGGCGTACAATCTTGAACACCTTGTATGATTTAAGATTACGATATTTATATCAAAACAAGTACAGACCATCTAAAGTAAATGTCTAATATAGTTTTGATTTCACGACAGTTCTAATATCTTTAATAATTTTTTTAAATAGGTTAAAAAATATATATTTTATATTTATTCATTAATATAACTGACACTATCTAAACATATTTAAAAATATCTTAAAATTATGTAAAATAATCAGAAAAGAAGCAAAAAACGGAATAATATACAGGGTGTTCCGTTTAAAAAAATATATATATGTCGATCCACTTACACTTCTTTAAGCACCCTGTAGAGGTTAAATTCTTTTTTCTGAAATACATCCTAATACATATTTTAGATTTGCACATGAACAAAATTCCTAAGTTTTTTATATTAGGAGCTACAGATGCCCGACGTACTATTGCCGAACTATTTATTATTATTTGCCGCCTGTTACTGAAATTTGATGTAAAATTTAATCCCGTGACGTACTTTCCCGGAAATATCCAACGGTACTTCTGGATAATGACATACGTTCTGGAAACGTTTGTTTCGTATTCCCGGAAGGACTTTTCTGCTAATAGCCAGACGTCAATCGATTTGAATTGGATGGAAATTTGTATTATCTGGCAATATCCAGGATTATTAAATTACTTCCGGTATCCAATTAAGGTTAACAGGACAACATACTAACCATATCTACTAGATTTTAAAATGTTTTTACCGATTCTGGGTTAAAGAAGGAGCATATTAACAACATAGGTCGAACGCGATAGGAAATTAATATGGATGATTTAAATTGCAATTTGTCAGTGCCCTTTCAATTTTATTAATGTAAAAATATGTAGGGTGAGCTCAATAATTTGTTGATTTTGTTTTGCGTCCTCAATAAATTTTAAGAGTTATTAAAATTGTTAAAATAAATATATTTCAAAAAAAATAAGTTATAAAAATTATTTAATAACAGAAATACCAGATACGCTAACGAAACACATAAATCAAATTGACGTATCCTAGTTATTTCTGAGAAGTAGTAAATAAAAGCAAAATATTGCAAGAAAAAATATACAATTAGTTAATGTTAAATTTTAAGTGAATTTATTAATTGAAATTCAAAGCAATAAAATACCGCGGGTGCTTCTAAAAAATGGCTCACCCCTATAATTTTTTCAGATAAAAAAACAGATTTGTTATTTTAGTATATGATATAAATTAGGATTGATTGACTTATTCGATTGAGGGGTTCTGGCAAAAATCCCATTAGTCAGATATTTCGACATTTGGAAAAACTAAAAAAAAACGTATATCTTGCTCCCATTTAAATTTAAATTGTCGTTTTTTTTGTGTGAGCTCTGGTTATAATCTGAAATTACAGAAAACTAGTTTTCTTTATTTTTTTTTATTTTTAAGTTAGGAAGGGTATGAATTTGTTTGACTTGTGGGGTTTTTGCTGGAATTTTGGCAAAAACCGTGGAAACAACCAAGTCCTCTTAGCAACTGTTCGAACGATTACGAACGACAAACAACCAAACCATAACAAGTAGCGGACTAGTGGGGTTTTTGCCGTTAAGACTTGTGACTTGGGGTACTTGCGGAATTACGGTATTTTTGATCGTATGAACGGGCTGACTTATTGCACTTTTCCCGAATCAAATCTATTTTTCCAAGGCTCCTTGATTAAAAATTAGTGTTTTACTTGGGTAAAAAATGTACATGTTTTGCCAAAATATCATTTTGCTGCCAAACGACTGCCATTTATTGTGAAGGAAACTGACTATGTCCGCCATACAATTACAATTGATTAATGACGGAAAAGACTGCCAGCAACTGCCAAGAAAATGTACCTCTAATTCCCACAGTGAGACACCCCTCGGCCATGGCACTCTAGATTGAAATTTTAAAATACAATTTTTTTGAGTGAAATTGTCAAAAGTTGACATATGATATGTCATTCTAATCATAGTGTCATTTACTATCTACTACCTGTCGAATAAAGTATACCGAGGGTGCCATTAAATATCAAAAGTTGTAGTAATTTCCGGTGAAACAGGAAGTGACCAAAAGCAATTGAATACGTCAATCAATCCTAATTTACGTCATATACTAACATACCAAATCTCGTTTTTTTTTAAACAAAAAAGTTTTAGGGGTGAGTTTTTTTTTCGAGACGCACCGCACCCAGTATAGCGAAATTAAAGTTCATTACGTTATTAAGAAAAAAACACAACTGATGATAGTATGTTCATTTTTATGCAAAAACAGAATAATTCTAATAAGCACAACTTTACCGATTGGCCTTAAATCTATTCCAAAGAGATAATACAGATAATATTACAATTCGACCTAATTCCTTTAACATATACATAGTTTCTAACTATTGCAATCTCTTATAAATCATGAAAGTTTAACGTAAATCCAAGTAAAACCTCTTACAACTTTCCAAGCACAAAGAGATCTCTTAATCCTGAGAACACCTTCAAGGTAGTAGGCAAAAAGGGTTTTACTATATAATTTTAAAGATCATTTAACTGGATTTTTTTACATAAATTTAAAATTATTTTTATTTATACAGGGCGAGTCTTAAATAAGTGCAAATATTTTCAGGGTTGGTAGGTCTGGATAAAAGAAACATATTTTCTCTTTACCGTTTTTCAAATAAGTCCAGAATAATCGAGATACATATTTTACTTTGAAAATTTAAAAAAGAAATAATTTTTTGCTTTATTTTTTTAGAACCACTGGATCTTTTCGGGGTTTTCTTTCTTGTAGATTTAATCTACTATCTATGTTGCCATATTATGAAGATACTATGTTTTTTGACAAGAAATTAAAAAAAATAAAATTTCAAATTTTTCAATTTTTTTTTTCGCGAAAATATATTACCCAAAAATATGTCCACTTATTTAAGAAAATAATAATGATTGGTATAATGAAAATCGAATGACAAATTTTATATGAGGAACACAAAAAATAAAGGTAGCTCGCAAAAAAGAATGCTATGAAAAATAAATAAAGGTCAAAGGATGAAGGGATGATGAAATTAAAGGTCACGAATACACATTTTGTCCAGGTTAGAAAAATGTCAAAGAGACGGAGATTAATAGATAATCTTGGATAATAGAAATTAGGCTTAACTTAAATATTGATATTTGAAAAAAAATGTAATACTTATTTCGAGCTAAAATATTATTTTTAATTTATATAATATATGGAAGATTTTGGAAAATCAATTATTTTTCTTTATCTATGTATATAATCTGTAAGTCCTGACTCATTCATCACTGACATCAACGCCCAGACCAAACCCTTGACCCTAGAAAGCTGAAATTTTGTACAGGGGTTCCTTTTATGATGTTTACGAGAGATAAGAAAGGATTTTTTAAAATTCATCCCCTAAGGGGGTAAAAAGGGGGGTGGAATATTACAATATTTTTTTATTTAAAAAACGGTCAAGTTTCCGAAAAAACGCTGAAACGCGTATATTTTATGTTCTTTTTTTACATATTTTAGGATTTTTGAAAAATGTATACAGGGTGTTCCGAAAAATCTGGTCGTTGATTAATCACGATCCTGCTTAAAGCGCTTGACGTAAAAAGCTGATTTTTGGAAAACGGATTGACTTTAGGGTGTAGAGGTTCGATAAGAAGGGATTTTTCGAAATTCCAGGTTTAAGGGGGTGAAATCACCCCTCAAATACTACAATATTTTTTTTTAAAACGGTCAAGTTTCCGAAAAAACGCTTGAACACGTATATTTTATTTTGTTTTTTACATAGTTTAAGATTTTTTAAAAATGTATACAGGGTGTTTCCAAAAATCTGGTCATTGATTAATCACGATCCTGCTTAAAGCGCTTGACGTAAAAAGCTGATTTTTGGAAAACGGATTGACTTTAGGGTGTAGAAGTTCGATAAGAAGGAATTTTTTGAAACTCGAATTCTAAGGGGGTGAAACCACCCCTCAAATATTAGAATATTTTTTATTTAAAAACCGGTGAGTTTTTCGGAAAAACTCTTAAACACGTATATTTTATTTTGTTTTTACACATTTTAAGATTTTTTTAAAATGTATACAGGGTGTTTCGAAAAAATCTGGTCATTGATTAATCACGATCCTGCTTAAAGCGCTTGACGTAAAAAGCTGATTTTTGGAAAACGGATTGACTTTAGGGTGTAGAAGTTCGATAAGAAGGAATTTTTTGAAACTCGAATTCTAAGGGGGTGAAACCACCCCTCAAATATTAGAATATTTTTTATTTAAAAACCGGTGAGTTTTTCGGAAAAACTCTTAAACACGTATATTTTATTTTGCTTTTTTACACATTTTAAGATTTTTTAAAAATGTATACAGGGTGTTTCGAAAAATCTGGTCATTGATTAGTCACGATCCTGCTTAAAGCGCTTGACGTAAAAAGCTGATTTTTGGAAAACAGATTGACTTTAGGGTGTAGAGGTTCGATAAGAAGGGATTTTTCGAAACTCGAATTCTAAGGGGGTGAAACGACCCCTCAAATATTAGAATATTTTTATTTAAAAACCGGTGAGTTTTTCGGAAAAACTCTTAAACACGTATATTTTATTTTGTTTTTTTACACATTTTAAGATTTTTTAAAAATGTATACAGGGTGTTTCGAAAAATCTGGTCATTGATTAATCACGATCCTGCTTAAAGCGCTTGACGTAAAAAGCTGATTTTTGGAAAACGAATTGACTTTAGGGTGTAGAAGTTCGATAAGAAGGAATTTTTCGAAACTCGAATTCTAAGGGGGTGGAACAGCCCCTCAAATATTAGAATATTTTTTATTGAAAAATCGGTGAGTTTTTCGGAAAAACTCTTAAACACGTATATTTTATTTTGTTTTTTTACAATTTTAAGATTTTTTAAAAATGTATACAGGGTGTTTCGAAAAATCTGGTCATTGATTAATCACGATCCTGCTTAAAGCGCTTGACGTAAAAAGCTGATAAGGAGGGGCTTCTCGAATCTCAAATTTCAAGAGGGTGAAAACGACCCTCAAATATTACAGTATTTGTTATTTAAAAAACGGTTAGTCTTTCGCGAAAACGCTTGGGCACGCATAATTTATTTTGTTTTTTACATATTTTGAATTTTTTTTAAAAAAATCATACAGGGTGTTCCAAAAAGTTGGGTAATTGATTAATCACGATTCTGCTTAAACTGCTGGACGTAAAAAGCTTATTTTTGGCAAACGGATTCTTCGAAAATCAAATTCCAACGAGATAAAATTACTCCTCAAATATTACGAAGTTATATAATAATATCGCCATATTGTTTTTTCTCATGCTGACATAAATGTGAGAAAATTTTATCCAGTTTGTATGTTAATGGAAATTCTTGCTTTGTTTTATCATTACCATTACAAATGATTAATTCGACGCGAACGAAGTCGCGGGTACATGCTAGTTGAGTATAAATACTGTTACATAGAAAAATTTAATCTGTTGCTCTGGGATAAAGAATAAATATCCTAGCCGCAATTTGAAATACTTTATTTGAGAAAGGTACTTATTTTTCAATTTTATCTTAGTATATTAATTTTCAGCCATTTAGATGAAAAAAATGCTTTTGTAATTTTTAACGAAAGCAGCCGATTTTTGTGATAGAAGCAAAAACAACTGATAATATACTAGCGCTCATATATATTTAATTGAAAATTCCACACCTGCAATTTTTAACCAATCAAAACGTGTTTTTTGACAAATCACCACGGCAACGGATAAATTTTAGTGGCAATTTTTTTCTTGTGAGCACCCAACAGCGAATTATACTGGAAATTTTTGACGTTTATAATGACAGAATATCTTTTTTGAGAGTCTGGTTTTTATTTGTTTACATGATAATTTTGATACATTTCGACCACAGAGCTGAGATGTTTTCTATATTTTTTGGACACCTCCTTTCTTCTTAATGGCGAAAATGTAGGACTCGGAATGGACTGAATTAAATATCTATGTCTAATGAAATACAGTGGTGGCCAAAAGTATGGAAACTTTTTACTTTTTAAAATATCACAGAAAATATTGCTATGCTTAAACGCTCAGGAATATAAATGAACAGCTTATCAGCAAATAAAAGTATTCCAAAAATTACACAGCGAAAAAAATCTGTTTAGCAGTTTTTGTAGGAGAACAATAGATTTCTTGTGGCTAAAAGTATGGAAACCATAAATAAATACATTAAAATTATTTAGTTTAAGCTGATAAACGGTACGACTTACTTCAGATAAATATAAACATCATGCCCAAGTCTAAATATTTCTCTACGGATTTAAAAAATAAAATAGTTGAATTATACAAGAGCGGTTATAAACAAATTCAAATAAGTAAAAATTTAAACATTTTAAGAAGCACCGTTTCGAAAATAATTCGTAAATTTAATAAAACAGGGAACGTTTCAACAGCTTTTAAGTCAGGAAGACCAAGAAAGTTGTGCAACAGGACAATGAAAGTAATGAAGAGAATATCAATGGGAGATCCAAGAAAAACATCCACAGACATTTCTCGAGAAATGGGTGAAAGGGGATATCGGTGTCTGCACGCATGGTGAGAAGAAGGTTGGATGACATGGGACTTTTTGGAAGAGTCGCGGTGAAGAAACCACTAATATCAAAGAAAAATAGGATGGCCCGCTTTAAATTTGCTCAAGATCATCTCACCTGGTCTTATCAGAAATGGAATGTACTGTTTAGCGACGAAAGCAAGTTTCAACTGTTTGGTGGTGACGGGAGACGTTATATCCGAAGACCAAAAGGTACACGGTACAGCCATAAGTACCAGATGCTCACAGTAAAACATGGGGGTGGGAGTATAATGGTGTGGGGGTGTTTTTCTCGCTCAGGTGTTGGTCCTCTCGCTCAGGTTGGATAATGGACCGTTTTTTGTACAAAGACATATTGGATAATAATATGCTGCCTCATGCTGATGAAGAAATGCCACTCAGATGGTTGTTCCAGCAAGACAATGATCCCAAGCACAAATCTCAGTTTGTTCAAAATTGGTTAAATGAACATAATGTTCCACTAATGGATTGGCCCTCACAGTCTCCGGATCTTAACGCCATAGAAAATTTATGGGACCATTTGGATAGGAAAATTCGAAGCCATTCTATTTCAAATAAAAATGAATTATGGGAAGTGCTAAAAACTGAATGGGCGGCCATTTCCAGTAAAGATTGTACGAGATTGATCGATTCGATGCCACGAAGATGTAGAGAAATAATTAATTCAAAGGGATATTCCACTAAATATTAGTAATTTTTATATTATCTTGAATTTTAATAACATGTCAACTTGGGTTTAGATACTTTTGATATAGAACATTATCATCATTAATATATTAACATTATCTTGAATTTTAATAAACATTTTCATAATTTTTTATATATTTTTTGATAGCTGTAATTTTTTATTTAAATGTATTAGGTTTTGTAGGAAATTATTTGTAGGTCACGATTATATAAGTCGTTTTATTTCATATTTTAATTTCTCAGCATAAATGACAAATTAAAAAAGTTTCCATACTTTTGGCCAGCACTGTATATATAATATTTAGACACTATTTTATTCACCATTTTTCCATTTAGCACTTTGAATTTTGAGTAGTTTAGATGCAAATATTCGTGAATAATTCGAAACAAATTTTCTTTCTCTATTAATGCGGGTAAATAAGTCATCGCACGATGATTGATCATTACATCAGATAATTTCACGCATATTTGCATGTAGTATGATTTTCAAACCGATTCATTTTTAAAACAAAGAATTTTGTTGGTTTTTCAAGCTGCACAATATTCTTTATTACAACAAAACGCGAGTTTCTCTGATATTTTGAACTGTCAAAATACGATGATCACAGCCTTTTATGACTAACGCTTGCTGACGCTGCGCGTTTGTTATGAATTTCATACCAATAAAGCGTTTATAAAAAGTTAATAAAAATCAAATTCATTTTCTATTCATTTTCTTTCTATCTTATAGAAAAATAATATACAGGGTGTTCCATTAAAAAAAAACAAAGAAAACTTATTTTATATTTTAGAAAGTTTGGTGTAGAATTTTGAACACCCTGTGTGATTTAAGATTACGATATTTATAGCAAAGTAAATATAGACCATCTAAAGTAAATATCTAATATAGTTTTGATTTCCGGACAATTCTTGTATTTGTAAATACTTCTTTTAAGGAAGTTTGAAAAATACAAGGTGATTCCTGTAAGTGGGTCATGCTTTCAGGGAATGATGGGGGACGCCGAAATATTAATTTTGATATAGCACACTATGGGTCGAAAATGCTTCTTACGCAAGATACAGGGTGTTAAAGTTTTTGCAAAATTAAAGATATTCTTTAATAGTTTTTTAACAGTTGAAGGTATCGTTATAACATTTTATCATAATAGTATATCTAACAGAGACACTTTAAAGGTAAAAAGAAGTGATTTTAGTTTCAACCAGTGACGTAGATGTGATACGCATGGGGTAAGTTTTTCAAAAAAATAGTACGCCACTGATAAAAGTAAAAATTTCAGAGTTTATTTCCAAGAAAAACTGTCTCTTGCAACTTTCTCCTCTCTAACACCATTTTGTCACAATTTAAAAATAAATAATTTTATTTTACCTTAATTTCCGATCCATAGTGCGCTATATCAAAATTATTATTTCGACGTCCCCTATCATAGGTACCCCAAAAGCATGACCCATTTACAGGAATCACCCTGTATATACAGGGTGGCGCACCTAATTCACCTCGGTTGATTATACGAAAACTGAAAGATGTAGAAACAAAATATTTTATGGGTATATATGGGAAGGTAATATGCACAATTTAAAATTATTTTGAAATATACAGGGTGTTTCAGAACTAAGATCCATACTAAAGTTATATTTTTTCTTATGGAACACCCGGTACTTTATTTCCTTTTTGGATTCCTGGGCCCAAAAAAAAGCATTTATTATAAGGGTTAAATATGTTTAAAATCTTTGGTTTTTGAGATATTTAAAGATATTTAAATTAGCATGCTTCTATAGGATAGGTTATTAACACCCTGTACATTACTTCTTAGAATTATTTCCTGTGCTGAATTTAAAGGTAGAGAAATAAACTTTACTGGAAAATGTTATTGCTGCCTTAAATTTATACAGGGGTATCAAAAATTGCTCGACAATGTTCGACTGCAAGGTGTGCTAGTAAAAATTTTTAAGCTTCAAGGATCATGACAGTATTTATTTAAACCAAAAACTAGTAATACAAAATTAAAGTGTCAAAGCGAATGACAATGTCAGGAAGTAAATAAATAAATATGGCAACTTGATATTTTTTACAGCAGAGCTACCACCTGAATTCCCAGCATGAAATTTAAATTCCAGTTAGTTAGCCCAGCGCCAAATATGTCCATGGTTAGCAACAATGAATTTAGAAATCGGGCCCTCGATTACTAACTAAAAGTTTAATTGATATCAAACATAAAATTAATAAAGTTTTTCTAAATTCGGCCAGTAGATCCATTTTAGCAAGTTATTTCTTCTATAAAATTTGACATTTAAATATACCCGACAGAAACAGGTTAAAGCTTTCTGTCATTTTTTACTTACTAAGGCTGTATTCCGTTGCAAAACCAGACGAACCAGACCGGTAAATTACGGTAAAGAGCGGTTCCTGAAAAACATCGGTTTGATACGGAACGGTTTGGTAAAATACTGGAAACGTCAAATGTTGACGTTTTCTAAATTTCAATACCTCTATTATAAAATGTATCTTTTATGCATTTTTAATGTACCTATTCTCTGCTTTTTCGTTTGCTTCTTCTTTTCAATGGAGTTTAATATTGAAAAGTACTTTATTAATAAACTGTTAAACTTGTTAGACAGCTCAAGTGAAGATTTGTAGGTCCATTATTAAAACAGATCAATAATAAATAAACAAATCTAATCAATATTTATATTTTTATAGCTTACAAAACATTCACCATTACTTGTTGTCTTGTTTTTCATGTTTTCTTTAAATCTTCCTGACTTTAAGAAACAATGGCTGCATAATAAGTTTAAATCAGAGAGAACACTAATAACTAAAGTGAGAGAGACCGATCAACGTTAATTTTTGAAGACTGTGTTAGCGGCGCGGCCTTTGGCGTCTAACCCGAACTATGAGCACATTATCGATATAGTAGGTTGCATTCATACTTATATACTGGCGCAAAAAATTTAAAATTTGTATATTTGAACCGAATCTTAATCTTTCAAGTTTATAATAAGAAATCTTCGTACTTTTTTTAGATTATTTTGTTGACAACGAAAATTTATTATTAGACTTTAAAGCATTAAAACCTATAAATAAAATACTGTGTAGGAACATAATAATTTATTTAACTCCATACTCCTTGCCATACTCCAACTCAAGGCTGCAATCTTCAGTATCTTTTTTATCTAACTTGATTGGGAGTGAACAGGGAAGCACGGTTGGGAGCTCGCATAGAGTATCAGTAGGTATCCCGTAGGTATTCAATGTTTTTGATAGTCTTTATTCTATAACAAGAACTTAGCAGTTAAAGAAAATAATTTGTATTACTGGAAATAATACCAGGTATAATACCTAGTCGTTCCATAGGTATCAGAAAAGAATGTGATGTTTTAAATTTAAAAAATAAATTAGCAATGTACGATTATTATGTGCAAATTTGTATTACTATTAGGTATGTTAAAATAATTACCGAGATAAAACTTACCTTTAAAGGAAACGTTTTATCTGGGTCTCAACCACAAAACAAAAATTACAAAAATGCCGAATAATCGTGGAATCTGAAATAATCAATAATGACAATAATCTTCTCTTCTGACAAACTAAAAGAACAGGCACATTCAGTCAAAAACAATTTATTACTCCGATTTGCTCCGTTTATCAACAGATTTTCGTTATCTCCTTCTAGAGCTAAGAAATAGAAAAAGCTACTGACAATCTAATTAATCCTGTCAAATGTTTAACTTGAAAACTTCCTTTTTTGACCGCCTAAACGCTATGCGCATCTGGGATGCGCGGTGACAAAATAAACTTGTCTACGAAATGCCCTATTCCACAAGCCCTCTCACAAATGGTCCTAAAAAGTCATTCTATTTAGTTAATGAAGTTTATTTACCTTTACTGCCTACCTCCATTGCTTTTGAATATAAATACAAAATATTATAACAAATTTTAGAAATTAAATGAGAATTTCACTCGAACTTCCAATATTTGCTTGATTTGAGTTGAAAACCAGCCTTCTCGCGCTGGTTAGTTTGGTCACAGTTATAACCGAATTTTTCCAGAACCGTGTTCCGTAATAAGAAAACTTTCAAGGAACCGATAGAAACGGAACATAAAACCATTACCAAGGTAAGCAACGGAATACACCCTAAGACAGTAATAAAGAATTCATATGGATGCGGACCTATATCACTCTATAAGTATTACAGTTTCGTTAAAAATGCAATTCTATTTTTACTAATGAGCAAAAAAAACTCAGTTGGAAATTACATTTGATACCGTATCAAATACTATTTGAAAAACGTGAACTTTCTGGCGACTAAACGCCGCCACTTTATAGCCAAACTCATCAGAATCCATCAAACGGCGATAGCTTTATCTGGCGCTACTTCCGCTAGCCGAGTCGATAACTTATTTAGCGGATAACGAGACCGCAAACTGCGCCACCTCGTGGATTTATCCGCTTCCCTAATTGCCAGCCCTCCAATTTACCCGATAATTGAGACGCTTAGACTAATATTTGATCGATTGAGCAAGTCAAACTGGATCGCCTGACGCTTTCGATTAAACTTAATGGTGTTCCTTAAATAAAGTAAAAGATTCATTAACATACACTAAAAAAAGTTTAATTGTAGATAGTTTTAATTCTGTCATTCAATATATTGATTAATTAAAAAATTTAAAGTGAAAAATCAATATATATAGG
The DNA here is from genome assembly GCF_002938485.1 of Sitophilus oryzae. Taxonomy (NCBI): domain Eukaryota; kingdom Metazoa; phylum Arthropoda; class Insecta; order Coleoptera; family Curculionidae; genus Sitophilus; species Sitophilus oryzae. Next base: position 503,189 of record NW_022146866.1, read on the forward strand.
GTGTCCCAGTATTCCGTGGACATAGAGCTACTACGTATTTTTGGAATCAAAATAAGATCATAGGACATAATTTACTGCTATACAAGTGCTGCGTTTGTCCGCTAGACAGCATCAAACTTGAAAAAAATTAACACATTTTTTCAGATATTTTAAGAACCATTATTCCGATTTAAGATTTTGAATATCTATGTTTTGTTAATTGCACTAACACAATACTTACTAAAATCAAGAAAAAGTAGGGGAAGGGCCAAAACTACAACCACTCCTACATAAATTTTAGTATAAATATTTTCCAAGTACTCGACCACAAATTTTCTTTTCGTAATAGGGTCCCTCTAGTATTTACTACATTTTTTGTCTCTTATTACATATTTGTCTCTTAAAAAAACGCCACATCGAATAGTTTTTGAGAAAAATATTTTTGGAGAATTTATTTTTCCAAAGCAGACCTATAAAATATATAGCGACATTATTATTTTTTTTTTATATTTATATAGCGACATATTCCGTAGACATAGAACAACTACGTGTTTTTTGTATCAAATTAAGTTAATTGCACATAATTTACCTTTATATAAAAGTGCTTCGTTTGTCCGTTGGAGGGCAACAATCAAAAATAAACCCGAACGTTAATTAATTTAAAAATTATTAACTTTTTTGCTTTTTATGAAGCAGATTGTCAAATATAATTTGTGATATTAACGTAAAATGTTGCGATACCCATTGTTACAGAGACTAAAAATCTTTGAGTCTATTTTGATGCGAAGCTTTCTTTTCAGGCACATATAACTAGTAAATTAAAGGCTGCTTATATACGGTTGTAGAATTTTTCGTCTCTTAAGAAATATATACCATCAAAGACTAAATATCAATTATGTGACACACTTATTTTATATTTATTTGATTACGGCGATGTTGTTTATGGTACATCCATAAACGCTAGATTCTCTAGAAAAATCCAAATACTTCAAAATTCGTGTCTACGGTTTTCTTTTAACATTCCTTTTAGAGATCATATAACGCCACATCTTAAAAATTTATATATTTTATCCATGGCTAACAGACGACAATTTCATTTAATGACATTCATTTATCGAATTTTAACTACAGAGCAGCCTCCCTATTTGTTCTCATTGTTTCACTACGTTGACCATGATCATTCGACTAGACAAGTGCATTATTTTAAAATTCCTCAACACCGAACAGCTAACTTCCAAAAATCTTTCAGTTTCATAGCGCCACATTTGTGGAATAATATTTCTAATAACTTTAAATTTCAATCCTTATTACAGATGATAAAAACAAATTAAAAATCATTTACTAAATTCGTAAATATTATAATTTCTCCGACTGATTTGTGAGATCTTGTTCTTCTGATATGCCCGTCATTGGTTGCTGTTCCGGTTTTTACACTGTTTCATTTTTTATGCCTCTCTGCTTATCTCCGCTCATCCCTGATAAAATTATATTTTCACTTTTTTATATAATTTTAATTTTTTTAATTCTGTTTATTTTTATAATTTAATTTATTTCTATTTTGTATTTGGGGTCGCACCACTCTGGCACTTTGTGCCATTGTATCGGTTTTATAATCGCGGTGCGATCCCTTTAGACACACATTTATTAATACTAATATTATTCTGTAAAACTTAATGCAGAAAATATCTGCAAAGGTGCTAAAGAAGCTTTAGGAACACGTACTGTATCACACAATAGAAGACCGAACATTAAACCTTGGTTTACATTAGAAGTCAAGAACATTACAAGGGAAAAGAAGGGAAAATACTTACAATACAAGAAATCTCCAACACCGGAGAACCGAAATATCTATACCGAAATAAGGAGCAGGACTAATAATAGAGTACGAGAAATTATAGAAGAATATTGGCAGCGATTTAGTAGCGGTATGCTGCAGCAATATCAGGACATCTTAAATATCCCATATGGAAAAACAAACATTTGAGTACAGAATGTAAGTCAAGCATATACAAAACCTGCATACGACCAGTGATGACATATGGTGCGGAAACCAGAGCTGAAACATCAGTAACAAAGAGAATCCTACGAACTACTGAAATGAAGACCTTAAGAATGATAACTGGATACACATTGAGGGACAGACAGAGAAATGTAGACATAAGAGAAAAGTGCCAAACAAACGACGTTGTCAGATGGATAAGGCAGAGAAGAAGAGAATGGAACCAGCATGTCAATAGAATGGGCCCCGACAGAATGGCCATAATAATTCGCAACAACGTACCCCATGGCAGAAGACCTACTGGACGACCACCTAAACGTTGACAGTTGGCAGTCAACCTCGCAAGAGTTGCTTAGACGAGGAGGAAACCGGAACTAAACAGGCGATACGCCTTCTAAAAGAAGAAGAAGAAGAAGAAGAAAACTTAATGGGGTCTAATAAAGAAATTTGAATTTGAATTTGAATTTGAAAATACCGTCTCCATAGTTTGATGTGACAAAAATCATATTTTGAAAGTTAGTTTTTGAAAAATATTTTTTTCCTCAAAACGTATGCGGGGTAGCGTTTTTTTACAAGAGACAGAAAATGTAGTAAATACAAGAACGACCGTTTTACGAAAAAAAAAAATCGGTCGTCGGTTGGGTTGAAAAATATTTATATTAAAATGTATGTAGGGGTGGGGGTAGTTTTTACCTATCCGTACTTTTTCTTGATATTTGTGAAAGTCAAATGTTAAAGCACTTAGCAAAACATAGACACCCAAAATCTCATTCGAGTCGGAATAACGGTTCTTAAAATATCTACATAAATGTATGTATTTTGTTAAACCTTGATGCCCTCTAACGGACAAGCGAAGCATTTTTGCATAGAGGTAAATTGTGTCTAATGAGCTTATTTTGATTCCAAAAATACATAGAAGTTCTATGTCCACGGAATATTGGGACACCCTGTATATTAAAGGAATGATAATTAATTTATAGAATAATTTAAAATTTCTCCAGAAAGACTGTGAGAGATTTCACGAGAGGTTCAAATCACTGGATTGGAAGTTTAAAATTAAATATCTAAGGATTTTTCCTGGATAGAAATTTGAAATGGATAAACATGCCGGTTGCATCGCCTGTTCCACTGCGACCTTTCCAGATCTACTGAGATATTCTTCTGATCTCTAAGTTACATTCTCCAATCCTACGTATCCTGTTCAGCAAGTCTTAATAACTTTGAAACTGAATCCTGACAAAATCTGCACATGTCTTTGTCCTCCAATTTACGAGCCTGCGATATCCTGTTATAATTAGGATGTAATAGTCGATAGGATGATATAGTCGATATAGATATCCTGCTATAGTCGAAGATCCGCCTGCAGGATTATTACGCTCATCGTATTTTTAATCAAAACCTAATTTTTACGTATATTTATGAATAGGAGAATTCACTTTTAACAGGGTGCCTATTAAAAAGTTGCTGCCACTATGTTTAATTAATTAATAATTATAACTGATTTTGGAGAAGACATAACATTTTTTGATCATTTATATGTCAAATTATAGCTATTTTTATTCTAGAAAATAATTTGAGCGTGCCAATTTTTTTTTCATTTTTGTAACGTATTTAACTAATCATTAAGAAAATTACACTAAAAATTAAAAAAAATTGTGTGTGCACTATGTGCGCATATTTGAAATGAAACTTCTGTCCGTCCTTCTGTCTGTCTGTCTCTCCGTCCGTCACTCCGTCTGCCTGTCCGTCCCACTCTGATGAAGATATAAACGAAAAATCGTATCCAGCTTTGCACAAAATCTCGATAATTTAGACACAACAGACTTCTATTGTGAGCAAAATATTTAGTAAATAAAAAATGTTCTGAAAAATGTCAAAATTCTTCTTTTTTTCTAGGCTGCTATCAGACGTTCGTGAGTAGACCTGGAGGTCCCATGAACGGTACATTCACAGGACCGATCTTCACCAATCCCAGGGGGCTGACAGTGAGCTGCGTGTACACGTTCCTAGGTGGTCCAGGACAACGGGTCCAGATCACCTTCGATTCCTTCCGTTTAAGAGGCACACCTCCAGAGTAAGTACTAATACACCTCCCTTTTTTCAAGCTTTTTTTTACCAAAGTTTACAGAATAATCATATATTTTGCATTATTAGTAATACAGATTTAGTCATCATAGAAACGTGGTCTGGATTTTAACGTGTAAGATTTATGTCTCAGAACTACGTTGTGACGCTGGCGAAACTACAAAAACAAACAATCATAGTTTGAGTTTATTACAAATTTTATTGGTTCTATAGCGTGTAGCTTTTTCGATCATACGGTATTTGTAAAGATTGACTGCAGAATTAAGCATTATCAAATAGCTTAGATAAATTATCTTCGTATATTTCATGTTTGAACCGGCAACACTGTATGCCGATTTTTATTTTATCTCTCTGTCTGTCATCTGGTCATATATAGTTATCTCTGTCGTATGCATTAAAACACAGACTACGGAAATAAAGTGATCAGGGCCGTATATTTTAATTTAAGGCTGTACTTAAACTGCCGTTAAACGGTAGCTTAGTAAAATGTCGTTAATAGGTATGACGTCGTTAATGTGACACACCTGACGGCTTTATGAAATATAGGAATTTTATAAGGACTAACCAACGCTATCCACCCCACCAAATAACCAAATTAGCCAACGCACCTAACCTCGACACTGATAAAAAATATAAAAAACAAATATAAATTAGTAAAAATCAACCAACCCCACCAAATAACTAACTAACCAATGAATTAACACCCTCCTAATAACCACGCTAACCAACCCGCCAAATAAATAAACCAATCCAACCAAAAAGCGTGAAACCAATGCAATAAGATCACGCTATAAGCAAAAAAAATATAAAAAAGTCTTGGTCGGCGTGAGATTTGTACCACAGACCATCCGCTTACGAAGCGATAGCCTCAGCCACTGACCCACAGGTGCTCTTGCAAAAAGCTTAAGGCTAAGCATTACTTTCCGCCGACATGAACGACGTCACAATGTATATTAACGGCATTTTAGTAGGCTACCGTTTAACGGCTGTTTAAGTACATCGTTAATTTAAACAAGCTAAAAAGTTAGATAATTTATTACAGTTGGGGGTTGGTACCTTTGGTGTTACATTAGCAAAATAAAACACTAATTCACCACAATACACCAAAACACTTTACTTTTGCACTGGACGCGCATTTCGCTAACCATGTTAATATCATCAGCAGATGATTAAATCTTAGAGTTTTATGTATTGTGGTGAATTTATATTTAATTTTGCCACCTCTAATTTAGTAAATATAACATTAATATCAGTACAATTGCGCGTCTAGTGCAAAAGTAAAGCTTTTTGGTGTATTGTGGTGAATTAATGTTCTATTTTGCTCAAATAATTTAACTACAAATTTCTTAAAAAATCATCAAAATCCGCCCACTAGAACAAAACATATTGAATTTCGTTTTTTGTACCGGTATTTAAAAAAAATATATATTTAATTTAACGAAGTCCTTTAGACATTATATGTCCGACAGACACTTTGAGGGCATCACTTCCACAGCTAACATGTCTGTTAAATGATATAGTATCAAAAAACCTAGACTAATATATCCAGACTTATCCTAGACTTTATCTTCGTCGATATTTCTGTGACAAAAATAGATAACGATTGTTTTTTATTACAGTGGAGCAGCAGTTGGGGATCTCCCTACGTAAGTTTCTTCTCATTAGCTTAAAACGCTTTATTTATTGTAGCACCTTTTAATAATCTCACAAGCACTATTTCTTTAAACACAACTTACATACATTGATTATATTATAGAGCTTTTGAATTTATTTTCTGCTTGCTCTTTCTTTTTTTTTCTCTTATTATACAGAGTATCAAAAAAAAAGTGTATCTAATAGTGTACTAAAAAGAGTATATAATTATTGTAATTTCAACAAATGGCATAAAAAGCTAGGACTTTTTTATGTAAAAATGTGGCTCTTCTTTTAGTCTGAAACGGTGAACGGTTTTCAAGATATTTGCATTTAAAGGATACGATGCAACAATTTTAGTATTAGCTAAATCATAAGATTAATTTATTTATGATTTCTTTACATTTTATCATTTCTATATTTTATCATCTCTACATATTATCATTTCGCTAATACTAAAATCAATGCATTGTATCTTTTAAACTCAAATATCTTGAAAGTTGTTTACCCTTTCAAACAAAACTAAGAGTACCTTTACATAAAAAAAGTTTTAGCTTTTTATGCCATATGTTGAAATTACTGTATTTACATGGTGTTTCAAAAAACATGTGCCATCTCTCGTGGGGAGATTCCTCACGTTAAAGTAAGATTTATTTTTCATATTAAAATATATCCGATTCTGCTTTGTTTCGTAGCTACAGGGTGTCAAAGTCTTAATAATATTTCGATTTATTATAATTTTTTTCCAAGTACTTTTTTAGTGATTCGAATAAAATTTCGAGAGTAAAAGTTACTTTAAGTGCTACATATTTTAATGCTAAAAAAGTATGGGTAAATTTATCAGGGACGTGCATATGGGTTATTACTGGAATATTATTAAACAAACATGTGCGCCACTGACTATTTCCCTTTTGATATCAAAATTGTGTAAGCCGTTTAATGTCAATTCAAAGTTACTACTTGATATTTTGTCGAATTCGGCCTCCTAAAAATAAAATTAATAAATTATATATTTTACCTAATTTATTATTAAATATTATTACCATTAGTTATTATTACTATTAGTCCAACCTACAGCAATTTCAAATAAAAAAAAATAATATTGTTTAAGGTAATTACAAAAAACTTAATTGTAAGAATGTTTAATATCCTGTAACTCTAAAACTATGCATTTCCCATGTATCTATGCGTAAACCCATGTTTATAGGAACTTTTTTTTATATTTTTTTTATGAGGAATCAATAAGTACTTATTTCAAACTTTCGCAAGTTAATGATATCACATTTTTTTAAAGGTTATTGCTATTACGAGTAGACTTGAATCAAGGCAAATTAATATAATTGCAATGCTCATCAAGGAGTTCGAAATCAACAAAATATCAAGAAACAACTTTTAGTCGTTTTCGCTAACAACAAAAAAGTCAGTGGCGTACATGCTTTTTTTAGAAAAAATATTACAGTGATAATCCATATGCACGTCCCTGGTGAATACGTCAACACTTTTTTAGCTTTAACATATATGGCATTTATAGTAACTTTTGTTTTGGTTTGATTAGGAACTTGATTTGGTTAGGAAAATTGAAAAAAAAATCATTCGAAACGCTAAAAGTACTTGGAAAAAATTCTTAAGATTTTAACATCCTGTAGGTAGCTACGAAACAAAAGTTGGACCTATGTTGATATGAAAAATAAATCTTATTTTTACGTGAGGAATCTCCCCCGAGAGATGGCACATGTTTTTTTGAAATACCCTGTATAAGGCTAAAGGAACTACTAGTAGTGAGTAGCAAATTTCAAGAAAAACGGCTTATCAGTGTTCTAAAAAATAAAAAAATAAATAATTATTTTTATTTACCTTTTCGAGGTCTGTAAGTTCCTCGGGAAGTATTTTAGGGAATATGTTCAGAGCAACTTTTTGTTTTATTTTTATCCACCGAAATTAGATACACTATTTTTTGACACCCTGTATATGCTTTGGAACAATAAACCCTTATTATTATTATAATTTTATATATCGGTGCGTCTCAAAAGTGGCTCACCCCTCTAACTTTTTTTATTGTGTCAGATAAAAAAACGGGATTTGGTATGTTAGTATATGACATAAATTAGGATTGATTTGCGTATTCAATTGTTTCCTGTTTCACGGTAAATTACAATTAAAACTTTTGATTTTTAATGACACCATCGGAATTTTTTTACTTTATTCGATAGAAAATGACATTCTGAATAGAATGACATATCATATGTCAACTTTTGACATTCTCTCTTAATAAAAAATTGTATTTTAAATGTAATTTAGAGTGCTATGGCTATGTTAAAAACACTAATTCTTAATCAAGCAGCCTTGGAAAAATAGATTTGATCGTCTAATGTTTTTAGTGTCTTGTTCTGGCCAGTTAGAAAATGCTCAAATCGTATTTTTTATCATATCCCAATTTTTTCAAATGGAATGATGGTGGCTCATTAGCATATTTGGAAAAATAATTTGATACCATACACTTGGTATTTCAAGTAAAATTTTCAATCGAGTCAAAGTTATAATTTGAAATAACCCATATGCAAAAATGTCAAAAGTTGACATATGATATGTCATTCTATTTAGAGTGTCATTTTCTATGAAATAAAGTAAAAAAATACCGAAGGTACCATTTAAAAATCAAAAGTTATAGTCATTTCCGGTAAAACAAGAAGTGACCAAAAACCACTGAATACGTCAGTCAAACCTAATTGATGTCATATACTAACACACCAAATCTCGTTTTTTTTATCTGAAAAAAATAAAAAAGTTATAGGGGTGAGCCACTTTTGAGACGCACCCGGTATATTATTTTTATTTACCCTTTCGAGGGCTACTTCCTCGGGAAGCATTTTAGGGTAGGTATATTATATATCTTCAGAGCAACTTTTTATTTTAATTTTATCCGTAGAATTATCCACCATTTTAGATAATACTCTGTTATTTGACACCCTGTATATGCTTTAGAACAATAAACCTCTCTTATTATTCTAATTATTATTATTTAGATGTGTCCACGAGTACATGGACATCTATTCCGAGGTGACCCAGCCGGATCTGGCTGAACTGGTCAGTTCACCCTTCGGCGGACGGTACTGCGGTCCCATCCCACCCAGGACGAGGGTCTCGTTGTACCGGGCGCTGGCCTTCTCTTTCCATTCGGATAAAAACGCCTCCATGCCTGAAGTCTTCACCGGAAGATACGCCTTTATCAACGACTGTAAGTTAATCTACATCCACGGTAGGGTGCACAAAAAAAATAGTTTTTTTCTTTACTGTGAAAATATCGTTCAGGAGGATGAATACAAAATCCGGCAAAGTTTGAGCTTTTAATATTAATATTAAGAGATGCCCCATCGTGATTTTCTATTTCCCATTTACATACATACTGCCATTACTCGCTGACGAGTATTCGACACGCATCAGAAGATGGTCACACAAGGCGTTTTCTTCATGAGCTTTTCTGTGACTGAAAAGCCCGATACGTGATGTTATCTGCCTACCGCACTCCGGACATTCAAAAATCTCATTGCTTTGTTGCCTCTTTACTTTTTGGTTTTCGCTGTTGACTCAGTTGGTAAGAATTGTAATACTTCTCCATTGAGTTCTATTGTGAGCTGCTTCTTCCCACTCATTCTGCATGTTAATCCTCCTTAAGTTTTCGTGGAAAATGTCCTTGTACCTTTTCAGTTGTCCACCCGGCCTCCTCTTACCGTTTACAAGCTCATCGTAAAGCAGAGATTTTGGTATGCGGTTTGCTTGCATTATGCATACGTCACCAACACATCTTAAGCGGGATTTTGTAACCATGACTCCAATACTCTCACAGTTGGCTTTTTCAAAGACCGATACGTTTGAGACATGATAGAACCACCGGATTCTTAAGAGTTGTCTAAGGTGGCTCTGTTGCAACTTGTATAATGCGTTCATGTGTTGTCAATACGGCACCCAGGTTTCGCTCCCATATAACATGGTGGGGATAATAATTGCTCGGTACACTGCTAGTTTCGTTTTTGTACCCAAGTCATTATTGTAGAAAACCATGTCTTTTAATTTCCAGAATGCTCTTGAGGCGCTGCTAATCCTGTGCTGAATTTCAGAGTCAATATTGGTCTTTTCCGAAATCAAACTGCCAAGGTAATTGAATTCCGCCACATATTCCAATAGTTCTTCTCCGATCTTTATAGCATTGTTGTGATCTTCCGGGGGAGTGCACATGATTTTGGTTTTGTCGATGTTTAGCTTAATGCCCAAAGCCTCGTATGCCCAGGTATATGTGTTCAACATTTCTTGTAACTGTTGTAACGTGTTTGCAACTAGAGCGCAGTCATCAGCGTATTGAAGTTCTGTGATGAATTTTGTACGTGTTTTTGCCCTGAGTCTTTTTATGTTGAACAGACCGCCGTCATACCTGTATCTAACACCCAATCCTCTCTCATGCAGTTTGCTGCCCACTAAAATGGAGAGCGCTGCCATGAATATGTTGAATAGGAGAGGCATTAAGAAGTTGAACTTAACCTTCAAACGAATCTATTAAATGAAAATTTATATTAGTCCTTTTTTGAAGACCGTTCAATTTCCTACAAGAATGTGTATTGATTTTTACAAAACACTGATTTGTTAGAACGCAATAAAATTCCAGAGAAAAAAAAATATTTCCCCGTGTTATTTAAATGGGAAATAGAAAATCACGATGAGGCTTTATTATCTTAATATTATTATTATTATTAATTAATATTAATATTAAAAGCTCAAACTTTGCCAGATTTTTTTTTTCATAATCCTGTACGATAATTTCACGATAACGAAGTTAAGTTAAAAGAAAAAAATATTTTTTCCAAAGCAACTGTTAAAATTGCCTTATATCCATCAAAAATAGTAGATAAAATAGTACTTTAACCGCAAGGGTAGATTAAATGATACTTTAACAGCGAGGATAGGTTAAAAACTTCTCGCACGTTATTTAATTGCTTCCATTTTAAAAAAAAAATTGTATTCCTTTTCATAAGTTATTCGGGATTTAAATGGAAGTAGTTTGCATATGGCGTTTGTCATCAGCCTGAATATCTGTTGGTAATTTACTTATTTCGTTTTGAGCCATTTCTGGCTCCAATTCAATCAGCAATCGACACGAAAGAGAATTAAAAAATATTGTCTCAAAACTGACAACTAAATAGACAGCTTTATTTATTTGTCAAATTACATAGAAACCAACGCCAACCCAGCACAATATTTTTTCTACTCGTAATAAATTCCTTGAAATAATAATTTTTGAATATTTTTTAAAACGTAACTCGCTATGGAAAAAAATATTGTTTTATACACGACGATAAAATTGCATTATCGTCTCCCGAAATTAATTTAAATAACATCGTGTATTAATTTATTAATAACTCGTGAATAAATCTTTTCGGTCGATAAAATGGTATTTTATCGTCTCGTATAAAAATATCTATTATTTTTTTGGTACACCCTAATCCACAGTGTCGATAATACTGTTAAAAAATCACAAGACATAATTTAATTCAACGAACAAAACGTGCTTATAAAACGAAATATCTAAATTAACACTCTTTTTTAGCTGAGTACGAGGTGGGTACTCCAACTGGTGCTGGTCCTTGTAATTTCCTAGTAAAAGGTGCTGCCAAACATACAGGGAGCATAGTGTCTCCCACGTACCCCGGAGCCTATCCGAAGAGTCTTTCCTGCTCTTACCAGTTCCTGGGGGCACCCGGTGAACGTATTCGACTGGAATTTAGGGATTTCGACTTGTTTTATGGTGGACAGCAGTAAGTGAAATGTTATATTTACCTCATATCTATATATTTGTTTTTACTGAAATAGAAAACTCGTTTAAAAAAGCCGTTTCTTCCTTGCTACTGTTTTTAGAATATTTTTGATAACTTGACTGTAGTTTTTGGTTTGACAATAAATTTTCTCTTTTCTTTGTTGCTTTCTACTATTCATAAAAAGATACTTACTCTAAAACGCCAAGTATTTTGTTGGGTAAATAGGTGTACTGAAAAAATGTTTCTACATCTGTATTTAGTATTTTTGATAATATTTAATACAAAACGTAAAGATAACTTTATGATGGAGGCCTTCAAGATGTTGCTATAAGAACTTGTTTACCTACACATTTCCTTGAAGGTTTTACTCATAGATAAAAGAAAATAATCTTCTATTAGTTTTACTACAGACATACATAACTGTCATTAGTCGCTGACGAGTATTTGACACGCATCAGAAGACACAATAAGGCGTTTTCTCTCATGCATGAGCTTGGATTGAAAAGCCCGATACACGATTTTATCTCTCTTCCGCACTCCGGCCATTCAAAAATCTCATTGCTTTGTTGCCAGTTTACTTTTTGATTACCGCTGTTAACTGAGTTTACAATTCTTCTCCATTGCGTTCTATTGTCTTCTCTTTCCACTCATTCTGCATGTTTATCCCCTTTAAATTTTTGTGGAAAATATCATTGTACTTTTTGAGTTGACCACCCCGTTTTCTCTTTCACCATTCATCATTCTTCACCATTCACAAGCTCACCGTAAAGCAGAGATTTTGGTAGGCAGTTTTCTTGCATTCTGCATACGTGGCCAGCCCATCTTAAGCGGGATTTCATAATCATGACTTCAACGCCCTCGCAGTTAGCTTTTTCAAGGACCGATACGTTTGAGATATGGTTGAACCATTGATTCTAAGGTGTCTCTGTTGCAACTTGTTTAATGCGTTCTTATTTAATGCCTTGAGGGTTTTATGGGTATTATAGATTTGTCTAATAAGTTATTGGTATCATAGCAATATTTGATGATATCATCATCAACTAGCCTAAAGCGTCCACTGCTGGATGTAGGCCTCCCCCAAATCTTTCCACTCTTCTCTGTCCTGTACCGATTTGGATCCAGTTTCCTTTAAATCTCTTCGAAACATCTGACCATCTTGTCGGATGTCTATTTTATTTTGATTTGATTGGTCATTAGTTTTGTTGTTGAATAATTTATGCGTAGTCCAATTTAATCTGACGACCGTTTAAGCGTTTCTAGCATATTTTGTGCTTCGTGTATTTTATCTGTAATTAGCACCAGGTCATCGGCAAAACGTAGGTTATTGAGCATTTCTCCATTAAAGCCGATATAATAATAAATTTTCTTTTTTTTCTAGCTGCCCATTTGATTATGTAAGGGTACACGACGGCCCAGACAATTCTTCGGGTATCATCGGTACTTACTGCGGCCAACAACGTAACCTGGTGGTTTATTCGTCGGAGTCGTCACTGTACGTCACTTTCGTCACCCTCAGACGCACTGCCAATACACAAAATAGAGGGTTTAAAGGGATATTCGAGTTTTCTAATTCTTTTACAAAATTAGGTAACCACAACCGTTATTTTTAGATATAATTAGGTATACAGAGGGAATCACTGTTTCAAAACACTTTTGTTATGGTTTTGGTCTAAGAATTCCCTGTTTTCACCGTGTAAAATACACAAGGTGGCGCCTCTCCTACGACGCAGATACTACAAGCAGAATGACAGTTTGTATTGAAATGGGAAGTGAAATTCTACAGGGAGCTGAGCAAAAAAATTACACTCCAAAGTTATGTTTTTTACCATGAAAAATAAAGAGAATACATTTTAAATTTCAATAAAAACTACTTAAATTGGAAATTACCCGGTATAACCTAATATTTATAAAATTATATAAAAACATTTTACTAATATTTATATGTATACAGGGTGCATCTCGAATGTGGATCACCCCTAAAACTTTTTTAATTTTTTAGATAAAAAAAACGAAATTTGGTATGTTAGTATATGACATAAATTAGGATTAATTGAAGTATACAATTATTTTGGGTCAGTAAAAAAAATATATTTAAAAAAAAATTGTATTTTAAATTTCAATCTACAGTATATTATAGATTGTCTTTACAAAAGAAAAATCTTTTTTTTATTTTGACATTTTGAGAAAAAAATCTTCATAAAAATTTTCGCTTGTTCTAAAATGGTTAATCTCGTTTATACTTTTCCAAATGTCCATATCGTTTAAGAGAAAATTAAAAAAAAACGTACCCTAAAAATCAAAACGCAAAACTATGGTAACATAATTTCGTTTTCATTCTTTGATAGAGTTTTATTTCTTTTTTAAATAACGTCATGTTTTTTACTGTTTTAGAATGTTAAAGAAGCACAAAATTTATTTTATTCAATGCTATGGATGGGAAGAGTGATAATTTGATGCTTTAATAACATCAAAAAATAATGACGTTAATCAAAATTAACAATAACCATCTATTAAAGAACCAAATCTAAATTATATTACCATAGAAACGACTTTAGATTTTTAGGACTTCTAAAAATTCAACCATAATTTCATGTTTTTTTAATTTTCTCTAAGACGGTATGGAAATTTGAAAAAGTATACACGGGATTAAACATCTTAGAACAAGCCAAAAATTTTATGAAGAATACATTTTTCCCAAAAAGGTTAATAATAAAAAAGTTTTTCTCTTGTAAAGATAATCCGGGGATATACTGTAGAGTACCATGGATGTGTTCAAATAAACCGTATGCAAAAATGTCAAAAGTTGACATATGATATGTCATTCTATTCAGAGTGTCATTTTCTATCGAATAAAGTAGAAATCGAGATAGAAATATACAGAGGGTACCGTTTAAAAATTAAAAGTTGTAATCATTTCCAATAAAACAGGGAGTGACCAAAAATAATTGAATACGTCAATTAATTCTAATGTATGTCATATACCTAACTAAACCCCTAACCAAACCAAACATACCAAATCTCGTTTTTTAATCTGAAAAAATACAAAAGTTATAGGGGTGAGCCACTTTAGAGACGCACCCTCTATATCAGAAACTCTACATTTTAGTCATATACATCTTTAATAAAATGTTATCTTTAAAACCTTTATTTTTCCTAGAATCCGAAAATTCATTAATATACAAGGTGGCGCACCTCATTCCCCTCGGTTGATTATACGAAAACGGAAAGATGTAGAAACAAAATATTTTATGGGTATATGTCAGGAGGTAATGTGCACAATTTAAAATTATTTTGAAATGTACAGGCTGCTTCAGAACTAAGGTCCATACCAAAGTTATATTTTTTCTTATGGAACACCCGGTATTTTATTTCATTTTTAGATTCTTGGGCCCAAAAAGAAGTATTTATTATAAGGGTTAAATATGTTTAAAATATTTGGTTTTTGAGATATTTAAAGATATTTAAATTTGCATGCTACAATAGAATAGATTATTAACACCCTGTACATTACTTTTCAGAATTAGTTCTTGTGCTGAGTTTAAAGGTAAAGAAAGAAAATTTACAGAAAAATGTTATTCCTTCCTTAGATGTATACAGGGGTATCAAAAATTGCTGGTCTATTTTATATATTTATTTTACATAAAAACTTCGTTATTTCAAATGCAACACCCTGTATTTTTTTAAATAAATCGAAGCAGATTCAAATGCTGTTTCAAACTATATTAGGGTTTCCTATACCTATCTGGCTCAGGTTTTGAATAAAAAGCGATTTTTCAATAAAATTGTAATCAAGATGGCTAGTGTTGTCATGGCAAGTTTCTAGTGACAGTTAGTAGCTATTTTCAAAATCGAAATTTGTTTATGGACTTATTTAAATTTATACCAGTTTACTTTTATTTAATTTACCTACAATAGTTTAATAAATAATATTTATTAAATATGTGTATATTATTCTATCAAGAAAAACGAAGAAGTAGTTCTTTGAATTATTTTACGATGACTTGTAGATACAGTAGAACCCCGATTATCCGAGTCGCAATTATCCGAGCTCTGGATTAACCGATGCAATCTAAAGACCCTGATTATCCGAGGTCGCGCGTCTATGCTCTGTATTAACCATTTATTAAAATATGCTATATGTATATTTACATATTTCCGTTTAAAATCGTTGGGACCGACGGGGAATCCCCTTGGCCCTTATTTATATTTTTGGTCTCTTTTAGCATGTAAATTTGAGTGAATGCAGTTCGTTATTGCGTTCACTAGGGAGAAAATAGTATACGTATGTACTCGCATGATTTATCTGGGTGGAGTTCTAGTTAAGTGTATACCAACTGCTTTGTTTAAATTTTCGTTTGCCGTATTATAATGGAACGAAACAAACGTAAAAGAATTGTCGTTCCTATTGAAGAAAAATTAAAAGTCATTAGGAGAATTCAAGCAGGGGAGACAATTAAAATTATTGCACGAGATTATTGAGTAGGTGAGGTAACAGTTGGAGACTGGAACAGAAACAGCACTAAAATAGAAGAATGGTGTATAAAACAAGCCTCTTCGTCTTCAAGAAGAAAATCAATGAAAAAAAGGCCGACTATGAAAAAGTTAACGAAGCTTTATTTACGTGGTTTACTCAGCAAAGATCAAAAGGTGTGCCTCTGTCAGGTCCCATTTTGCAGCAGAAAGCGATAATGATTAGTAAACAATTTCCAGAGACAGATAGGTTTACCGGCAGTTCTGGATGGCTTGACCGCTGGAAAAAACGGTACGGTGTACGACAACTGACTATATATATGGAGGAAAACTTTCTGCTGATGTGTCATCAATTGAAAACTTAAACAGGACTTTAAAAGCTAATCAAATATTGTGGGTATACATGTGATCAAATTTATAACTGTGACGAAAGTGGTTTGAATTATAAAATGCTTCCATCAAAAACATTGGCATCTCGACAGGAAAAATCAGCTCCTGGGCACAAAAAGAAGTAAGGAAAGATTAACCATAATGGCATGTTCCAATGCATCTGATAATCACAAAATTCCACTTATGGTGATTGGCAAGTCTGCACATCCAAGAGCGTTAAAAGACATCTCACCCAAAGCCCTACCAGTTTATTACAAAAGTCAGAAGAGTGCATGGATGGATGCGACGTTATTTACTAACTGGTTTAAAGAAGAGTTCGTGCCATCTGTGACTAAATTTTTGAAGAGAACCAGCCTCCCTATTAAAGCAATTTTGTTAATGGACAATGCTCCCTCTTACCCTGGAGAAGGACTCCACGTGGGCGAAATTGTAATTTTTTTCCTCCAAATGTAACCAGTATAATGCAACCAATGGACCAGGGCGTCCTCGAAAAGATAAAAAAATATAGGCGTTTATATCTTGAACATCTACTAGAATGCACAGAAAAAAAAGAGGATATTATCACTGGGATAAGAAAGATTACACTAAAAAATGTTATTTACTGGATAAGCCAAGCTCTTGGGATTCTGTAGGCGGTTCCACTATTCAAAAATCTTGGTCAAAAGTTATTGATATTGAGGACTATAATGACAGTGAAGATGATATTCCATTAAATGAATTGGCTTTGAAATGGAAAAGCCGTGGAGAAATGTCCTGTACAAATTTAAACGAGACAGGAGAAGAAGAAAGTTATTAGAATTAATGCAAAACTTGCAAGGTTGCGAAAATGTGACAAGACGTTGATGAATGGGTTAAAGCAGATGATTTAGAAGAAAAAAAATGAATATTGAAGAAATAGCGAATGCCTTTCGCGAAACCTAAAAATCAGATGACGATAACTATGACGAAGAAGTGGATGAACAGCCTTCCACTAAGATTACCCATCAAAAAGGTTTTGCTTCTCTGGAAACAGCTCTGAGGTATATCGAACAACAATCAGAGGCAACCCCAACAGATTTGCTTCTTCTTAACAGATGGAGAAATATGGCAGCGAGAAAAAGAAGATGCAATATAAAACAGCAGCGCATTGATACTTATTTCACTGTTTTATAATGTAGATTGTATCTACATATGTAGGTACTTATGTATTTACATGTTAAAATGTTAATAAACCGTTTAAAGTATGTATTGATGCATATTTTTTAATAAATCCGGATTATCCGAGTTTTCAGTTATCCGAGGAGGATGTCCCCACGTTACCTCGGATAACCGGTGTTTTACTGTATATGGATTTTCTATAAAATAGCCAATTACGGCAATTTCATTTTATTCACTTCCAACGAAAGGTTTCTGCCTAATAGGTTTTTATAAACCACACTACCAACTCTGCGAACTAGGACAAGTAGTTTTTCAAAGAAACGCTTATCAGGAAGATTCCTATTTGGATATCTTTGAGCATAAGCCCTTGAGGCCAAGAAGCAATTTTCCTCCCAAAATAATATCACTAATAACATATCTATTCGTTCCGCCAGCAGATACTGCTTTATTTTTCTTGATAAAATAGTGAATACTTACTTAATAAACTATTCTCGGTAAATTTAGGTAAGCTGTTATAAATTATAAATAATAATGTCCATAAACTAATGTCGACTCTGAAAATAGTTACTAACTGTCCCTAGAAAATTGCCATGGCGACACCAGCCATCTTGATTGCAATTTTATTTAAAAATCGCTTTTTATTCAAAATCTGAGCTAGATAGGTATAGGAAACCCTAATATAGTTTGAAAGAGCATTTGAATCTGCTTCGATTTATTTAAAAAAATACAGGGTGTTATATTTGAAATAACGAAGTTTTCATATAAAATATATCCTTAAAATAGATCAGCAACTTTTGATAGCCCTGTATAAATTTAAGGAACCAATATCATTTTTCAGTAAAGTTTATTTCTCTACCTTTAAACTCAGCATAAGAATTAATTCTGAAAAGTAATGTACAGGGTGTTAATAGTCTATTCTATTGTAGCATGCAAATTTAAATTACTTTAAATATCTCAAAAACTAAAGATTTTAAACATATTTAACCCTTATAATAAATGCCTTTTTTTGAGCCCAAGAATCCAAAAATGAAATAAAATACCGGGTGTTCCATAAGAAAAAATATAACTTTGGTATGGATCTTAGTTCTGAAACACCCTGTATATTTCAAAATAATTTTAAATTGTGCACATTGTCTCCCCACATATACCCATAAAATGGTTTGTTTCTACATCTTTTCGTTTTCGTATAATCAACCGAGGCGAATGAGGTGCGCCACCCTGTATAAGGTATTCAATTATAAAAAACAAAACTTTGCGCGCGTTCTCCTTGGAGCCTCCATGTCGTATGAGACGCGCCCCCTCTGTATGTATGTAAGGTTTGATTAGTACCACCGTTGATTTAAAGAATTGGGAAGATACGCAACCTAATGTATGATCGAAAAAAGCTAAACTAAATCTCGGACAGGCTGACGGTAACGCCAGCTATTTTGTGCCACGAAATCGCCCATAAGGTTGCGCATCTTATTTCTTCAATCAATAGTACCACTGAATATAAAATTTTGTGTAACTTAAGTGAGTGTGGAAATATTTAAGCGTTCAGTTTTTTGCTAACCTAGAGAATGAAGGGACTTACAGTCGTTAAATATACAAACTATTTCTTTCTCAGATTTTATAAGCAAAAACGATGGAGAACACATACGAGGCACGGAATGCGATCAGAGAATTTTCAGCAAAAAGGAATCGAACGGTTTCGTCTACAGTCCCAACTATCCGTTCCCCTACATGCCCAAACTGGTGTGTAGGTATTTCATCTACGGGATGCAGAACGCCCAGTACTTGGAAAGGGTTCGACTAGAATTCCTCATGTTCGAAATACCCAAAGGTAGCAGAGGAGAGTAAGTTCATTAATATTTTTTTGTGACCGAAAAAAGTCTCCATAAGTAGATTGTTGCAGAGCAGGAAGAATTTGCTCCCTTGGACCTTCTCAAAGTTAATTCCGAGGCGCAGTGGCGTGCATATAATGTAGACAAAAATAAAAAAAAAATATAAAATCTTTTTTTTTCATATAATCGCGTTATAACAGAACTACAGAGGCTACATATACACTAGGGTGTCCGTTATTTCCCAAGTCCATTTTTTGCTGCCGCCCTCTGAAATTTTAGTTTTTCTTCTAAAAAAATTATCCAACGTAAACAAGCTTTAATTTTTAATATAAACCGTGCCGGAATCCTGATACTTTTCCCATTTAAATAGCATGGAATTTTCTGACCTTTTGCATTTAATTTTTTATCTCCAAAGCAAATCAACCTAGAGCTTCGACAAAGACATATTCTTTTACGCTCTACAAAAAAGGTCTCTTTGGTTTTTTCAATAAAAACATTCCTTTAAAAGTTATTCGCGGTCATAGGTCATCAAATTTTTCTATCTATAAAATATAATTTTACGGTCAGATGCCTGAGCATTTTGTTTTTTGATTCATGTCAATACATGCTTTGGTTAATTTTTAAGAGCGAAATGAACTGGCCACGATCAATTTGCATTTTTTTCAATTATCATTACTTTTTGATGTAATTTTTTAATATGACGAGATGGTTTTGGTGACTATTGTCGTAATGTCATATTATTACGCTGCATTAAATACTCTATACTAAATTTAAAAAAAACGTTAAAGACTAACGATAGTGTCATGGTTTTAATAAACATTAATAACGATAACAGAACTAACGATATTAAAGAAAACATTTGTGATACTAGTATACAAACAGAAAAAAAATGTAAAAAATACCCTAATACTTTGTATTGCCTCCCTTGACTGCTATAAGTGCCTGTAGACGTCCGTTCATACTGCTATTAAGGCTGCATATATCATATTGCGTTATGCTTTCCCATTCTTCTTTAAGAACCAAGCGAAGTTCATTTAATGAAGCTGGTAACGCTTCGCGACCTCTTACCCTCCTGCCATGCATTTAAAAAACGTCAAACATGATGGGCACTTCATAGTAGTATATAGTTCCCAATAATCACCAAAGCCATTACAAAAAATAACTTCAAAAAGAAATAATAGGTAAGTGAAAAAATTGAAAATTGTTCTTGGCAAATTCATTTCTCTCTAAAAAATTAAATACGAAAACAAAATATATTAAATTTTAAAATACATCAAAATTTTAAGGTGTCCGTTTTTCGTGCCGCTGAGTATATTTTCTTCACTCTATAGCCAATGCCAATTTAATACATAATCTAGTTTTATAATTCTTTAATTAAAAATACGTAGGTTAATTTTGAGTTTATATTTTCAGTTGTTCTGATGGTTATCTGAAAATATACCTCAAAGGCCAAGAAACTATGGACGCGTATGACAAATTCGACCACGAATTGTGCGGAGATGTGGCTGAACCACTCAGCATGGTATCTGATGGTCCGAGATTATTGATGGTTTTCAGTTCGGGCGAACTGATGGGTAGAGGATTTAAAGCCAACTACACATTTGAGACTGGTAAGTAAACTGGAAAATAATTACTTTATCCACCCACGTAATAATAAAAACTAAATTTACTAAAAGTTTTTGTTATTCACTCTGGTTTTCTGGTCAAGTTCTGGTTTTCAAAAAAATACAGAGCTTTTACCTTATAAAAAAGAGAACAAAAGTAGTTTTTATTAAGAAAAAAATTAAGTGGAGTAGCGTTTCAAGACAAGGGTTTTCTGGGGTGTTTTATTTAACTCTAATTCAACTGCTTCTCAAATTATGCCAGTGAACGAGGTTATTTCGTGACTGGCACTACTTATAATACATTAACGGAGTGTATTTTAGGATTTCTGATTTTTAGTTATACAAACAGGTGTATTATAGACTTTCTATAAGATTTATTCCATGAAATACGATTTTATTTGACTTTTGAAAGAAAAGATGTATTAAGTAAAGACTGTTTAGCCATCGTTCACCGTTACGTCATCATTATTAGTCAAATACTTTCAATAAAAAGATTAAGGAATAAGGAAGGAGTATAATGCTATCCATGTATTCATGCATGGCCGACGGAAAGAGGACTCTATGGTGGGGATCCTTGACAGTTCTGTTTAACGATTCATTTGACATATTTTAATTTCATTTGAAATTTTGTAGATTTGTCAGTCTCTACTGAGCTTATTTTATGTTATTTATTATTTATCCTACTACTGATAGTTGTTTAAAGGTAGTAAATCTAGAAGGAAATTGTAGCAGAACTTAAATTAACAGTGACACATTGCGATTTATCGAAAAAGATTGTAAAATAATTGGTTGTGTAGCTTGCGGCGTGCGGTAGATCTCGGTCAAAAATCGAGAGAAATAATGAAATAACTTTTCGCTACACGTATGTATATAATATACATACATATAGTAAACCGATCATTTATGAAATTCACTTAAAATTAATTAATTATATATTTTTTCTTGCATTTTTGCTTTTATTTACTACTTGTCAAAGATTAGATGTCAAAGAATTTAGATACGCCAATTTAACTTACCTGCTTCAGTAGCGTATCGGATGTTTGTGTTAATAAATAATTATTATAACTTACCTATTTTTATTAGAAATATATATTTTTATGACAATTTTAACTATCAACGTTTATTCACAACGTAAAATAAAACAACAAATGATTGAGTCTACCCTACATCAGATTTTTAAACGTTTTGAATAAAATTAGATCGGCACTGATAAAACGGAGATTAAGTCAGCCATTTTAGAAGCCCGTCGCAGACGATCTAAGATTTCTTATATGCTCCTTCCTTAACCTTTTTATTCAAAGGTCAAATATGAGTTTTAGGGTGTGTCTGAGATCAGTTCATATTGTCTAGAAAATTTTAAGTTCGTTTCTATACTATTGATTGAGTGAGTTCCGTTTTTCCGACATTTATTCATTTTTTCTTGGACTCTTCATCAGTTACGATCCCTTTATTTTTAATCCTTTGGACTGTTGAAATTCATATTTATAAAGCATCAGCAACTCGCTGTATTATTTAAAAACGTTATCAATTTATATTTTTACAAATCAGACACTGACCCACAGGTCATAGTTTCACCATAACTGACATTATATAAATAACATAAAGCGTTATAACAGTAAGATAGATATAAAAGAATATTAATGGTTTTGTTAAACATAATTTTAAATAGTGTGATACACATTTCTTTTAAGTATTGTATTTTTTAGTATACTTGTAATTGCAGATGGAACAGTTCTCAGACTTTGTATTGTAAAATAATATAAATCTCTAAAGTGTAATAATCTCTCATTCCTCGACCATTTTCATTAAATTCAAATTATAGTTTATCTATAGATATCTTAGTTAGCTAGATACTTTAAAAATATGCTACGACTACGATATTTACTGGTTTATACTTCATTGTAAATATTTTTATTTAAATTTTATCAGAAATAACAAACACAAAAGCATGCACTAGCTGTGGCATATACAAAATGGGAATATAAAAATTAAAAAGCAAACAAGATTTTCTAATATAGTTCTTAACCACAAACTTCTTTATTTTTTAAACGTCAAATTTGAGATGCTAAATTTGTCTTTTGTAGTTATCAACGTAGGCAGTTTTATAGTAGTGTCGACGTAGGTATCTCTATTCACATAAGACGTATAGATCATGCCAAATAAACTTTTAGTTACCTGATTAAGCTTGCCCGGCACAGCGTTGCCCGCTTTTACATATTTTCTTTTAATCAAAATATTTTAGGAAACAAAAATAAATGAATTAATTAATATGTTATAATAAATAATATTAAAAGTTATTATTTACATCAACAAAATTCACCTCCTTAACAGCACTTAAGGGACATAAAGGGCCATTACTCCCGCTTTCCCGTTTAAAATATTCTAATAAAATGTCGATGAGTTTTTTTACAACGGCTATTAAGCTATCTTGTTCAATTCGCAATAAAGGAGGTTCTAAAAAGAACAATGTTCGACTGCAAGGTCTGGTAGTAAAAAAAATTAAGCTTAGAGTATCACAACACAAATCATTTAAATCAAAAACGCGTAATACAAAACCAAAGTGTCAAAACCAATGACAATATCAGGAAATAAACAAATAAATGTCGCAACTTGACATTTTTTACAGCAGAGCTACCACCTGAATCCAAAGCGGGAAATTTAAATTCCAGTTAACTCGGCGCCGAATATGTCCATGGTTGGCAACAATGAATTTAAAAACCGAACCTCGATTACGTAACTAATAGTTGAATTGGTATCGCTTATAGAATTGTCATGATGTAATTCTTTTGTATGATTATTTTTCCAGAATATCGAATTCCTGGTACTGCCGCCCCGGATGGTACTTGTACCTTCACCTACCGCAGTACCTCGAAGAAGAAAGGCGAATTCAACTCGCCCCGATATCCCACAAACTATCCCAGTTTTACCAACTGCACTTATCACTTCCTAGCCACAGATAACGAACAAGTCACTTTGGTTTTTGATAATTTCAAAATCAGGGCTGATAACGTAAATACTACCGTCGGAGCCTATGGGTGAGTACTAATTAAACCAAAAAATATTATGAATTCTTTATCTATAAAATTCCTTGATTAAGCCTACAATGGTCTGTAAATCACACACGTTGTTATTCATTTGATTTTTTATATACCGTATGCTCGACTGGGGAATGACAATCGATGATAATTTTGGCGAGATTAATCTCTAAAAGCCATCTACTTCAAATTGACATAAAAGTTAATTAAAAATTAACACTAATTAAAGAAAGATTAAAAAAGGATAGATTATTTGAAAACACACAAAACTATTTTCAAAATAATATTTTTTTTTCGAATTTTAAACTACAAACTACAATATACACAATTTAACAATAATTAAACTATACAGTAATCGCAAAACAATTTCCGATGCATCTAACATTGAATGACAAGCGATGGCGACAGTGCTGCCAGATTGTGATGGATTTATGATATGAATCTTAATGTAAAATAGGGAAACGATATATTTATTTTTAATTTAATAATTAATATTTTAGTAATTAATTGATTTATTTGTATTATTATAGCTTATTTTGCTTATTACATATTGGCAAAAGCTAGTCCATTATGAAGATTATTCTAAGCGTTATTAAGGGTTATTTATTTATTTATTGATGTACATGTTACAACACCACAAGCAAGTGGTAATAACAAATAAGTGAGTGCCATTAATACACAAACTAATATTCACATAATTTACTAAAAACTAACATAGAAATAAATTTGAAAGTGGTATAATGTGCTTACCAATCAAATTTACTTCTCTGACTACAGCGAGGGGTAAACACCTGACAAAATGTGTACACCAGAAATCCACTTTTGATAAATAAATCCAAGGAAATCCACAGAAATCCAAGGAAATCCATAGAAATCCAAAGAAATCTAAAGAAATCCACAGAAATCCAAGGAAATCCAAAAAATATTAGATTATATTTTAAATAGTAATATAATAATATAAAGTCGATATAGTATATTTCAGGAGATTTTTACATGACATATGACCAAAGTAATAAAAAAAATTGAGAGTAAGTTTTTTACGTGAATAAACGTCTATTTCACTTACTATTAATATTATGCGGTGATTAGTATTAGTTTAAACGTCAAAATGAAATAAAAAGTAATAGACTTGGGACCATTTAAGCTGCAGTTTGACAGAATTTATTATATAGTAAGTCATTAATACCAAGGTCTGTTTGAATGAACAAATCGGCAACTTTAATTGGTCCCAATTATACATTATACTGTATACTTAAATAGTTTTATTTCATATTTAACAAATAAGGATATTTTTATAGTGTACTAGGAGGACACAACTAATACAATAACAAAAAAAAGAATAAAAACAACAGGACCTTTGTATTAATGACTTACTATATAACAAATTCTGTCAAACTGCAGGTTAAATGGTCCCAAGTCTATTATTTTTTATTTCATTTTGACGTCTAAACTAATAAAAATATAAAATAAACTTACAACCTAACCTCACCGCGTAATATTAATAGTAAGTGAAATAGACGTTTATTCACATAAAAAAACTCACTCTCAATTTTTTTATTACTTCTTGGTCATATGTCATATAGAAATCTCCTGAAATATACTATATTGACTTTATATTATTATATTACTATTTAAAATGCCATCTAATATTTTTTGAATTTTCTTGGATTTCTGTGGATTTCTTTAGATTTCTTTAGATTTCAGTGTATTTCTGTGGATTTCCTTGGATTTCTGTGGATTTCTTTAGATTTCTGTGGATTTCCTTGGATT
Organism: Sitophilus oryzae; assembly: GCF_002938485.1. Lineage (NCBI taxonomy): Eukaryota > Metazoa > Arthropoda > Insecta > Coleoptera > Curculionidae > Sitophilus > Sitophilus oryzae. Next base: position 528,917 of record NW_022146866.1, read on the forward strand.
TCCTTGGATTTCTTTAGATTTCTTTGGATTTCTGTGGATTTTCTTGGATTTATTTATCAAAAGTGGATTTCTGGTGTACACAGTTTGGTCAGGAAATCTACTAACGACATCTAGAGAAATCCACAGATATCTAATAGACATCTACAGAAATCCACGGAATTCCATTGAAATCCACAGAAATCTACGGAAATCCACAGACATCCATGGAAACCCACAGAAATCCACAGACATCCATGGAAATCCCCGGAAATCCATATAGGTGTACACCAGAAATCCACAGGTGTTTACCCCTCGGACTACAGTCAATGAAAAAGGACCTTTATTGTCACGTTCTTGTTCAAAATAGTTCATCAGGGAAGCTACAAGCTCTTTGCTTCGACTGTTTAAATGCTTCGGCATATTTCCCACACACAATTTCAAGAATTGCAATAAAAAAACTCGAAAATTCAGTTCTTAGCAGATCTGTTTGTGCTTAAAAGTACAATTTTTAAAAAAATACTAGGAAAATAGGCAAAAAACGAGAATTCCTCACAAAGATTCAACAACACGATATCATACAAAATAATCACTGACATTATGATAATTTTTATATAATAATTAATTAAACTAGTTTTTGCAGCTTTAATCGAAATAAAATATCTATTACAATAATTTGCTCTATAAAGTAAAATGAAGAGCTGCCCGGTACCTTAAATTATACAACAAATTAAAACTTTTTTGCCAAAATTTCATTTAGTCAGGTTTATAGGCTTTAATGTCAATTTTGATATGATTGATGACGTGCACCGGAAAATGTTTTGCGATTACGGTATATACACAATTTAACAATAATTTTTCCTAAATATAAAAATAAATTACAACCTTCTTAAGACCAACTGGCAGTAAGTGCCATTAAAAAATAAAGAAGCGTTCGAGCCAAGTAAATGACGTCTAGGGCTTAACCTCGACAAAATTATCATCGATTATCATCCCCAGCCGTCTTTGACGCAGTTTTTTTCCGATCCTATGGTAATTAAATATTGTAACTATATTAGGTGTTAGTATATTGCGATAAAAGTTTCCATTTTAAAGCTCAGAAAAGATATTGTCGCTTATTGAATAGTGTGATAAATATGAATTATATATTTCTTTAGTGCTGAGTTATGTCAAGAAGACTGGTTAGAAATCTACAACGTCTATAGAGACGGTACGGAGATAATAGTCGGAAGGTACTGTCATATGTCAGCTCCAGGTCCCGTAGAATCCAACAGAGGAGCTGTGGGACTCAAGGTCATACTACACTCCGACGAAGCCAACGTTTCCAGCGGTTTCAAGGCTAGGTACAGTTTCGAAGTGGCCAAATCCATCTTTGGAGATTGTGGAGGTACTGGTATAGCCCTAAAATTGTATATGTACAAATGTCTTTTTTGTGCATCTGTTAATAGAACGTCATAGTTACTTTTGTGATGTATAATTTGGCCATTTAGGCTAATAAAATCATTCGACTTTTTGTCATTTCGACCTGCCTATTTGTTTTTAGATAATTAATAATCGTTAATAGACAGTTGAAATACAAGAGGTACCTAAAGTTGAAACATTTTCAATATCATCATGTAACATACAGAGTCTGGCAATAGTGCGTCGAGCATCTGTAGCTCCTAGAATAAAAAACTTGGGAATTTTGTTTAAGTGCAAACTTAAAGTATGTACTAGGTTGTATTTCATGAAAATATTTTAACTTCTATAGGGTGGCTCAAAAAAGTGAGTGAATCGGGATTATAAATAAAAAATATATATTTTTTAGCTGTTCTTAAAAAAAATTATTAAAAATACAAGAACTGTCCTGAAATCAAATCTATATTAGGCATTTACTTTAGATCGTCTGTACTTGCTTTACCATAAATATGTTAATCGTAAATCATACAGGACGTTCAAAATTCTACACCAAACTTTCTAAAATACAAAATAATTTTTCTTGTTTTTTTTTAAATGGGACACCCTGTATTTTATTTTTTCAATAGATAGAGAATTAAAAAATGTTTAATGGTTTCGCAGATATTCGCGTTTTTATATTTCATATGGCATTTTCCACAGTAAATTTTTATCAAAGTCACCCAATAATTTTTCTCTCATATTTTACCGCAGAAAGAGTCATATGAAATAATACTGCGTGTATCTGCAAAACCATTAAAATTTTTGAAATACTTTGAATAAAAAATGTTAATTTTTTAACTTTTCATCTAACAAAAAAAAATAATATACAAGGTATTCCATTCCAAAAAAAACAAAGAAAAAATATTTTATATTTTAGAAAGTTTGGCGTAGAATTTTGAACACCTTGTACGATTTAGGAGTAAGATATTTATAGCAGACTAAATATAGACCATCTAAAGTAAATCACTAATATAGTTTCGATTTCAGAATAGTTCTTGTATTTGTAATAAATATATGTTTTATTTAGTAATATCTCTGAAATTATGGAAATATATTTTCTCATATCTTAGAATTATGTAAAGTGGTCTGAAAGGAAGCCAAAAATGCATAAAAATAAAGTTCCGTTTAAAAAAATCATCCTGATCCACTCGCACTTTTATGAGCCACCCTATAGAAGTTAAAATATTTTCCTGAAATGCATCCTCCTACTTAGGTTTTCATCTAGGAACTACAGATGCCCGACGCACTATTACCGGATCCTGTAGAAACTAAAGCGGTTATGACAATTTTCTTTGACATCATAAATAGAGTAGCTCAAAAGATTCACCCTTTACTAATAAGGGAAAACCAAATGGGACACTGTACAAAAAATGATGTTTTTATTTTATTTAACGATTATTTTTCGTTTTAAAATTTGTATTTTTTTCTTGTTTAGCAAATGTGAGTAGTTCAGATAGTGGTCAGATACTTAGTCCAAACTATCCGAAGAACTATGATGCTCCCAAGTCGAGTCAGGCATCTAAAAGCTGTCACTGGTACATCAGCGTACGACCAGGCCACAGGATTCTAATAATTTTCGATAAGTTTGCTATTGAAGGAGAACCGAGCGGTAATATTATTTTATTTACTACATAAATAACGTAATAATTATATTGAATAAAAAAGTAAAAAATTAATTAATTACTATTCTATATTCATTGTGCAAACTCATTAACAAATTTGAGCTTTTTTTAAGTTTAAAGGTTTTTTTTAATTCATAACTTGATTTATACAAAGTGTATAAATTAGGTATGATATTGTGTGAAAACTTGAATTAAAGGTAGATTATTGTGAGTTAATAGAGATATATGGCAAAGTCCAATACTGCCGCAATTCCGCTATTAGCGTTGACGTTATTTTGACATTTGCGTTTGCCGAACAAAGAAGCTATGGCAACACAAAATAGCGTTGATTGATTTTGACGATTATGCCAACATTTTTAAAAACTTAGGCTTAACCTAGTTTTCTGACTTTGTCAATCAAAAGGGCATCTATATTCATAATTTTTCTTTATTTTTCTAAAAAAAATAACTATTAAATATATCAGGAGTTTTAAATAGTGTCTAAAAAAAGTGTGTCTAAAAAAGTGTACAATTTAACCCAATAAAGAGTTATCTCAATTTTTATAAAAAATACGGTATCTCAACTGATAAAATAACGTTCCGAAATTGTCAAATTACCGCACGGCGTCTTCTCCACCTAAATACCGGCATGCGATAACGTTAATAGCGCACAACCCCTTATTATGACACTTTAGCTGTCATAGTTGCCAAAATAACGCCTTCCATAATACCGCATATCGTTGCCATATCTCTCTAATGAGTAGAATTCAACAGTCCAGAATTTACAGATTTAATGAAGATCGTTATTGGAATGAAGCAACAAGTCTCGAGGCCTAATTATATTATCATCAAGTTAATAAAAAAAGTTCTCTAAAGCGGCCCACACATTATCAAACAAATTGCGCAACGCAGGCTGTTGCGCAACGAGTTGCCAATGTATGATAGTGTTTGATGCGTTGCGCAATTGTTTGATGAGTTTCAAGAATATTTGAATTCTTTTGTGCAACAGGACTGTTTGCGCAACGCGTTGTGTAGTGTATGTGTGTGTTGCGTTTCGTTGTGCAATATTTTAGTTCTTTCATCCAAATTCTTTGTTTTCTTTTTCGTTTTTTGGTATCATCAACATAAATGTCAACAAAATGGCAATTGAGGACATGATTGTTTCTCAAACAATGCACAACTTTTAATAAAAAGTGCTAGTGATTTAGACTAACTAAGTGCATGGGTGAGGCAGTTGTGCAACGGAACGTTGCGCATCGCTTTGTTGCGCAACTTGTTTAATATTGTATGGACCGCTGAATCAGTTGTGCAACGCAACGTTGCGCATCGCTTCGTTGCGCAATTTGTTTGATAATGTATGGGCCGCTTAAGAAACCGAAAATAGCAAAAAGAAATCGTAAATTATTAAAATAAAAACAATATATCATGTCTTTCAATGAAATTACCTGAAAGGAAAAAGCGTTAATGTTTTTAGCTTATATAAGCATGATGATAGGGTAATTAGCCTTCGAAAGTTGATGCTTCCAAATAAAGGTCTACATTAAACAAGTTTAAAATAGTTTTTATTATTTTTTATTCGTATTTAAACCAAAAACTTTAAACAATTTTCTTTATGAAACTTTATAAAATATTTATTTCAGAATAGAACATCAACACTAAAAGATTATTTCTTATCTGTGTTCAAAATATGCACTAAATGAATCCTCATTGACTTATACTTTTTAAGGTTTATAATATACAAGATTTATTTGATTGTTTGACTTATTTTAACAATTTTGCTTTACATAATTCTAAATTGTATGATACGCATATTCTTATATTCTTGTAGTTTTCATTGTTTATTTTTGGTGGTAGCTAAACAGAACAGCTCGTTAGTACAGGAATAGTTTTTCATAGTACAGGAATAATTTTGTTTTAAATAAAATGTCGAAAATGTCGAAGTTCATACCAATTAAACTTTTAGTCACGTGATTAAGCTTGACCGGCACAACGTTGCCTACTTTTACATATTTTCTCTTAATTAAAATATTTTAGGAAACAAAAATAAATTAATTATAAATATATAAACAGTTACTATTAACAACAACAAAACTTGCCTTCTTAACAGCACTTAAGAGACATACAAAACCATTACTTAAAATGAGTTTTTTGCATTGGCTATTAAGCTATCTTGTACACTTCGCTCTAAAAGAGCTTCTAAAAAGAACAATGTTCGACTGCAAGGTCTGCTAGTATTTTTTTTAAGTTTAAAGTATCACAACAAATTCATTTAATCCAAAAACTCGCAATACAAAACTAAAGCGTCAGAACGAATGACAATGACAGGAAATAAATAAATAAATGGGGCAACTTGACATTTTTTACAGCAGAGCTAACACATCAATCCCCAGCGGGAAATTTAAATTCCAGTTAGTCAGCCTAGCGCTGAATATGTCCATGGGTGAAACAGTGAATTTAAAAATCGCTCCCTCCATTACGTAACTAAAAGTTTAATTGGTATCTAATATAGGTGTGTAGTACACAACAGTCAATTTTTTTTAATTTTGCATTAATTTATTTCCGATATTAGATTCAGAACTCACAATGGCTTTTTTTAAAAACATCTGTAAAGTATATAAAATATTAAATAAAACTAATAATTTTAACACAACGGCAAAAAATCATTAACAAGATAAATCAAATACGTTAAATAATGTTGATTTTTCTAAAATATTAAAAAAATTCCAACACCAACTATAATTTCATCCTAATAGTCTAAATTCGTGGTCTGCATTTCAACGAGATAGACAATATTGAACATATACCAAAAAGATAAAAAGAGACTTAAACAGTCTTTTATTAGTTCCAGTTAAAGAGTCTTTCATGTTTATGGTAGGTATTGCCGGATATTTCAACAAGAATTAAATATGCTTCAAGTAGAGGGTTCAGATAGTCCTGCAGCTAGGTTTAAACCATTAATAAAGAACAAGTAGTTTTACCATTTTCTTGCATTTGTAATATCTCACATAAGCTTGTGATTATATTAGGCAAAAAAATTGTCTTACACGTTGAAGCACACAGACCCCGAATTTTTTAACGACCCAGCCGCTTCAGTATTATGTTATAATAACAACAAAATAAAATAATAGCAATAGTACTATGCAGCATTAAAATAACAATTATTATTTATCAAAAATAAAAATAACAAATTTAATTTTAGGGAGGGGATGTTCAGCGGCAGTTTTGAGGTTATGGACTGACATCGCAGCACCTAGCAAAGAGCTATGCGGTGAAAAGCCTCTCAAAGAGAAATGGCAGTATGTTTCGACTTCTAACCAGATGAGATTAAGGTAAAATAATGTATTAGTTAACCTCTAAGGTTTAGTTTGGTTTAGACCCAATCTTATCCTTAACATTGGCCCTAGATACATAACCTAACTAGTTTTAAGACATGGAATTCATATTATACTACTAGTCTTAAGGAAACTTTAGTACGGGCATGAGTACATACATGAAGCATAACTTTGAATACAAAGATTAAAGAAGGAGTATACTAATATCCACGATATTTATTCACTAGAGACGAAGTTTTATTTTTGTAAACATATAGGCTTGCAATATTATCATTTCTAGCACCTGTACATTTGTTGCGTTAAAAAATCTAAAATGTCAATATTCCATGCGTATATTGATAAATGAGGTCTAAATTATAAGAAAATGCATTTTCTACGAAAACTTGAAGAGATAGGTAAAAAATGTTATGATACAATTTGATAGACAATTAAATAATACATCTGATTCTCGTAAATATACACTGTGTTCCATTTAAATTAAACAAGTTATTGCCATTTAAATCTAGTAATTATTTAATATAAATTTTTAGACACTCTGTATAAGGTAGTATTATTTTTATTATTGTAACACAATATCTGATCAATAAATAAACTAACAGTAAATATTTAGCACTAGAAACCTTTCATACCCTTGGAGAAATGAAGCCTTAAAATTTTTACTACAATTTCACAGAATTGGATGTATTTCAAAAACGATAAGGTTTACGTGTGATAAACATTAATCAAATTTACTTTTATTTCAATCGTAGAATCAAAAAATAAAATAATGTACAGGGTGATCAATTAAAAAAAATACAACTTTGATATTTTTTTATTTATTTGAGACACTCTGTATCTTGTAAAAATATTCTTGAATATTCCTAATCAACAGAAAATATCATTTTTAAAGCAAAGCATTTTTCTTATAGCTTTATAACTGCGGATAAGGCTGTGGGGTACGCAGGGTTTAAAGCCGTATGGACCGAGGTACTTAACGGACCTTCCTGCGATGAGTTCCAGTGCGAGATATCCCTGTTTTGTATACCGTTTCACCTCAAGTGCAACCAGATACCGAATTGCGGAGTTGACGATGACTCCGACGAAAAAGACTGTAAGTATAACCCGATATATAATCTCTCAGCGAAAAAAAACTATAAAACTAAAATAATTCCTGAGCGAGTTTACATTATTTGGTGTGCGCAAAAAATACTAATTCGTTAAATAAATCTAAATAAATATATTTTTCTCATAAAAAAGAACTATTATACAAAAACAAAATAAAAGTTATAGAGAGATCTCAGATATACATATTATCTCTCTCTAACAAATACCCGTATAAATAAATTATCTCTTATAACTGCTATGAATATGTAGTATCTATTAGACACTTAAAAAATAAAATTTCTAAATCACTGTTATTTTTTGAGATAACATTGGCATACAAATTGTTTTTTACAATTTATTTCTGTTGCATTGCACGCTCAAAGAATACGGGGACATAACCTAACTAGATTTGATTTTAATAAATCATATTATGTTAGGAAATGTTTCTCATTATTTTATGGTGGCTGTGTCAGTGGCGGCGTCCAGAAACGATTTTTGAGTGGGCTGATTCTTGTTCTTTTTTCGATATTAAATGTATTTTCCAGTTTGCGGTAGGTGGCAACAGATAGATATAGTTCATACCAAATGAACTTTTACTCACGTGATTAAGCTTGACCGGCACAGCGTTGCCCACTTTTACATATTTTCTTTTAACCAAAATATTGTAGGAAACAAAAATAAATGATTTTAAATATATAAACAGTTATTATTTACATCAACAAAACTCACCTTCTTAACAGCACTTAAGGGACATAAAGGGCCATTAATACCGCTTTCCCTTTCAAAATATTCTAATAAAGTTGCGATGAGTTTTTTACAGTTATTAAGCTTGTCTTGTACAATCTTGTACACTTCGCACTAAAAGAGGTTCTAAAAAGAACAATGTTCAACTGCAAGGTCTGCTAGTGAATATTTTTAAGCTTAAAGTATAACAACATAACATATTTAAACCAAAAACTATTAATACAAGACTAAAGTGTCAAAGCGAATGACAATGTCAGGAAATAAATAAATCTGGCAACTTGACATTTTTTACAGCAGAGCTACCACCTGAATCCCTAGCAGGAAATTTAAATTCCAGTTAGTCAGCCCGGCGCCAATTATGTCCATGGTTGGCAACAATGAATTTAAAAATCGTGCCCTCGATTACATAACTAAAAGTTTAATTTGTATCAAATATGGATAAAAAAAAATGGATTTTGACAGAATATATAAAATTTGTAATTTTTGAGTCTAATATAGAAAATAGTTGCTGAGATTAACAGTGGACATTTTTTATCTGTAATCTGTACTCCTATTTTAATAGAATTCTCAACTTCCAGTCTTCTTTACAATGGAGTATCAGAAGAGTTTGTCTTAAATAATATATCGGTATCTATTTTTATTAGTATTGGAAACCAGTTGATTAGGTAATAATTCTTCGTGGAAAAAAACCAGAAATATTAATAAAAACATTAATATCAATAAGGAAAATAACGTTTAAAATTATACACCCCCAATACATTATTTAATATTTCTTTCTGCGAATTGCTACTGATTTCAGGATTACATATTGTTATGTATTAATTATAAATTAGCTCAGAAAAATAATATAAAAATATTTATCATTAAAAAAACAATCTCTAAAACTGCCATATACCTACTGGGAATTCCATGTAGAATATTTGATATAATTGTTAGAATATTTGTTGGTCTAATAATCGCCACATAATCGCCACCTATCGCAAACCCTTTTTTCGATCAAAGCACGATACACATACAATCGGTATATTTTTTACACATACGTACCCTGTTTTGATAACAGTGCAGATTCCATGATAATAAAATTCTTACTTGACACGATTTATTTGAACGAAAATCTTTGCCCGTCTCAGCGGTAGATATACGAATCAAACGGTTAGTTTAAACACAACGAATATATTGACTCTCCTTAAAAAAGTATTCTTATTCAACCTCCCGCATTAAAATCTGTGACGTAGTGCATCAATTCTGTTATACGAGGGGTTCAGAAGAGAACTGATGAAGTCCTAGAAGATAATTATGGAGAAAATGAAAGTTAAAGTTTTTTAATGTTACTTAATTAAAATTAAACAAGCTGGAGAAGAAAACTTGACACGATGTTTTATTATATTTTAAATTGTATAATTGCAAACTAAAGTAACTCAAAATACAACTGTAGCCATTTTTAAGAATGTTTGTTTATACTTTTTTGAACTTGAACTATTTTATCCCGGAACATGAAATTTTAGATATAAATTGGTTCATCGGCACATTCTTCTTCGTCATTAAGGGATTTGTAAGCAAATAGCTACTCACCATCTACTAAGCATTACAAGAAGCAGTCTAGCGATGGGATGGGACCAACCACATGGAGAAGAGCAAAAGTAATCTTCATACCCAAAATAGGCAAAACTGACTGGACAAATCCCAAGTCATTTAGGCCTATTAGTCTCACATCGTTCATACTAAAAACGCTGGAGAAAGTAGTTGAAAACCATATTGGAGAAAATCATCTAAAGGTTAAACCACTGCATGATAGTCAGCATGCATATAGAACGGGTAGATCCACAGAAACTGCTCTGTACCAATTAACGGAGCTAATACAGACAAGTCTGGATAGCAAAGAAACAGCAATTTGTGCCTTCTCGGATATTGCGGGGGCGTTTAACAATATACCACATAAGGTGGTCAGGCGATCTCTAGAAACAAGAGGGGTGAACAGAACTATTATTCGCTGGTTTTGGGAAATGCTGTCAACACGAACAGCAGAGGCTCAGATGGGCACCAAAACTACAGCTGTTAAAACAACGCAAGGAACTCCACAAGGTGGAGTAACCTCCCCTTTGCTGTGGAGCTTGGTGGTGGATGAACTACTAGACGAATTAACTCTAGCGGGAATACATTGCATTGGGTATGCAGATGACATAGTCATGATCGCTCGGGGGAAACATGAAGGCACCTTGTGTGATATTATCCAAAGAGGACTCCGTATCACTGAGAGATGGTGTAGAACTGTCGGGCTGAGTATCAACTCAGACAAAACCGCGATAGTGCCATTCACCAGAAAGCGAAGTCTGAAAAACTTGAAAAGAATCCAACTAGATGGGAAGAAAATACTGCCAACACAGGAAGTTAAATACCTGGGAATAACTCTGGACAGTAAACTCCTGTGGAACAGGCATATTAAGAACACTACCAGCAAAGCCATAAAGGCTCTAATGATATGCAGAAGACTGGCCGGAAATAGATGGGGCTGCTCCCCTAACATTTTGCGCTGGATGTATACCATGATAGTAAGACCCATGATTACTTATGGAGCAGTTGCCTGGTACACAAAACTAGAGCAACGGACGGCAAGGCTAAACATATGCAAAGTCCAGAGACTAGCATGCGTTTGCATCACAGGAGCCATGAGAACCTGTCCAACAGCAGCAATGGAGGTCATTCTAGATCTAACACCACTGCACATTGTCATTGCATATATGCCAATGCGACAATGATTAGAATGGTCACTAACGGAATTAGTACTGGGAGAATTGTCAGATCAGGGGCTTGGAACACCCTCATAAAGGAAATACCACTCCTGCAACTCCCAGTGGACGATATGCCAAGAACCTACAACTTTGAGAAACATCTCAATGTAGTATTGGGCAATAAAAAGGATTGGAAGAGCAAAACGCTTGCCCAGCAGTTAAAAGACCATACCATAACTTGGTATACTGATGCTTCCTAAACCAATACGGGAACAGGGATCGGAGTGTTTGGGCCGAGAGCTAAATACTCCGAACCAATGGGCACTTACCCTAGTATCCTACAGGCAGAAATCTACGCTATCGAAAGATGCGTACAACTTATATTAGATAGGAACTATCCGAAACAAGAAATAGCCATCTTGTCTGATAGCCAAGTAGCGTTAAAAGCGATCAACTCAGTATCAATCAATTCGAAATTGGTCAAAGAATGCATAGAGAAGCTGAATAAATTAGGCAAAGAAAACAAAGTCCTCCTAATCTGGGTGCCTGCTCACCAAGGGATAGAAGGCAATGAAAAGCAAATAATCTAGCTAGGAAAGGAGCGAACACTCCACTAACTGGACCAGAACCGTTCTGCTTTCCAAGTGGTAACCAACTCAAGGCGGAACTCAAGAACTTGGAAGATTCCATCCGCAACCTGGAATGGAAATCTTGCAACGGTCTAAGACACTCGAAGAAGTTTCTGAGGGCTTATGATCAAGAAAAATCATAGATCTTCCTGGGTTTAAGTAAGAACAATCTTCGGATTGTCACGGGGTTTTTCACAGGACACTGTCTCCTCAATGAACACCTCAGTAGATTGAAACTAAGAAGAAACGGCGAATGCAGATTCTGTGGGGAAGATGGGGAAACACCAGTACACCTCATCACTGAGTGCGCCGAGACGACAACCATTCGTGCCATGAATTTTGGTACGACTGATATTGGAGATGGAAAACTACTCTCTATAAAACCGTCCCAGATACTGGCTTTTGTCAAGGGATTTGTTGACTTCACATTGTCTATTAATAGTGTTTTCTTCTATTTTTATAAAAATTATGGTATATAAGCGGGATGAAGGGAAGATCTTTCATGTGTTGCCTTTTAGAGTGTGTTACGTTACGTCTATATGAAATGATAAGATTTTTCTTCCTCGTGCAGTTTTATTCAGATCAACAATATGTCACATATTTAAATATTTATAAGAAATACAGCCTAATTTATTGATATAGTAATATATAGTATCTTTGAAAATAATGATAAATCAAACTATACTTTCAGAATCGATAGAATCAGACCTTTCAGATGGTTGATAATCTGATTCACTTGGTGCAAATGGTTCAGACTTTGTTTCATTGTCATCCATTTTATCAAAAAAAACATTTTTTAGCTCTAAACTTTAACACGTGTGTTAAAATCGCGCACAGCGTTAAATTTTATGGACTTCATTCAGTTCACTTCTGAAAGGAATCAACAGAATATTCAGAAACCAAACAGAAACAGACTATAGCTGCTTAATGCGTAAAGTATGACTTGATTCATTTCTCTACCGGAAAAAAAAACATGTTATATATAAACGTATAAAGACGATTATCTTAAAATAGTAGGAAATTGGACTTGATCCATTTTAATCCTGACCACTTCATATATGAAACTTACCGGTAGTATGTGTATCGTGGAATAAGGTAGTACTTGCACTTGAGTATACCTTGCGTGTGTGTGCAGGTGGCGCGGCGTCGCAGGTAGACGCGGGTGCAACCTCGGCGTCCCGGCGGCGACGCCCCACCTGGCCGGGCGTCGCCCAACTGGCCGCCGCGCTGTTGCCATTCCTCCTGCCGCTCCCGTAACCAACCAGCCCCAATCAATGCTCGCAAAACCCGCCCGCGCCCGCTCTCGACGTGAGTCTCTCTTTTCTTTCTCTCTCTCTCTTTTTTGGCTGATAATTGCTGTTGCATCGCTGCTCTTCGTTACTCAAGCTCTCCGCTACTAATACGCATGCGCTTGTTTGTTTTTTTTGGTGGTCTTTTGGCGTTGATAGAAGAAATAAGAAGATGCGCAACTTTATGGGCGATTTCGTGGCACAAAACCTGTTAGAGTGGTAGCTGGCAATACCGTCGCCGCTAGTCAACCTGTCCGAGATTTAACACTGTGCCGCTGCGCGCTGGTAGTCGTTTACAGCACATAAAAACTACTGTACCGTAGTTCTACTCTCAGCCGACAGAGTGGATGGTTCCCAAAGACAGTGTTGCTAGAACTACGGATTAATCCGTAGATTTACGTATTTTAGGTACAGTACGTTAATAATAAGGATTTTCTATCATTAAACAATTTAATATAATATTATATGATTAAACAAAGAACGGCGTCAGAGTTGGGTTGGAAATGAAGATAGCTGTTATTTTATATGTAAAATATTATGGTAAGTGTCAACAGTCATTATTTCCAAGCCAACTAAACGACTTTTTTCGATCATACGAAATATTCAGTACCTATAAAAGAATTTTTATTTTTGTTTGTTTATTCTATGTTTAACACAAATACATTTTTAATGCATAAACGCGGATTTTTCATCCAAAGATATTTTCGTCAAACGTTTTACAGATATTACACATGGCAACACTGTCGCTTTCGGTTCCACATCGTCTTTGATATGCCTTCGCTAACCGAATTAGAGAAAATGAGTGTTGTATGCGTTGGCCGCAGAACGAGTAGAGGCTCCACCTTACAGCACTTAAGACGTAAGGGGAAATAAAAGCCTTATCACGAATTTGCCCATTAGGTTGCGTATCTTTCCAGTTCTTTCAATCAACGCTTTTAGTATTTCAAACGGATATAAAAACCTGGTCAATCTATATCGATGGTCTGGATTACGTGTCAGATAATAATGGTTAGGTTAGGTTAGGTTAGATGACCTAACAGTCTAGTTAGATACCCTATTTAGATGCCCTATTATAGTCATAATTGCTCGCAGTTTGTTGTTTTTACAGACGAATTGAACTGTGTTTCCGTCTATCAAGTTTGTTTTACTCATTAAAATGCAGACCACTGATTTAGATTATGAAGTAGTTTCTTGGTCTTTAAATACATTCTGTTAAAAGTATGATGGTAAAAGCATAGTTTATCTTCATCGAAACTCGCAGTTCTTTTGGGCATCAATTTTACAGTTTCAGCTTCACATATTAAGACCCACCTTCACTACATTATGTCATTACATTACCCTCACTTTTATTTTCATTTCTCTTATTTTACTTCACACCATTGTCCTTTGATGACATTTATTATCTTCGCTTCCATCATTTTAGTTGCATTCATATTATTGCATTCTGGCTACTTTTACTGCACTAAGCTTTACTTCACATCTATCCATTCTTCCTTCCATTAGAGCAGTTAAATTTACTTCACATCATTCCTTACGCGAATTGCATTACATTCCTTTCAATCCTGACCATCCAAACCCTATCGTCTCATCCTTTTCCGTAATTCTTTAAAGAATTAAAATTCCTATTCAAATTTTCATTGTTATTTTATTTCATAACAAAGTAAATAAGACACTACATTCTAAATAACTAACTAGGTATATTCAAACTCATACAGATATCGTTGATTAAAATTAAAATTAATGTTATAAATACTTTAGAATACTCTACATAAATACATTTTCATAGAATTTGTGGCAGTATGAATTAATTGTTAAATACTGCCAAAAAGTGGAGTGCAAAAAATAAAGATGCCTATACAGGGTGAGTATTAAATAAGCGCAAATATATTCAGGGCTGATAAATCTCGATAAAAGAAACATTTTTTTTAGATTTTCTCTTTGACGTTTTTCAAATAAGTCCAAAATAACCGAGTTATTTTACTTTGAAAATTTCCAAAAAATAATAATTTTTTGCTTAAATTTTGAGAGCCACTGGGATCTTTTCTGTTTTTTGTTTCTTGTAATCTACTACCTATGTTGCCATATTATCAAAAAATTATGTTTTTTAACTAAAAACTAAAAAAAATTCAAAATTCTCAATTTTGTTTTCTCAAAAAAATCCTCATAATCGTGTTTCTGGGGTCAAGATATACTATCCCTTAAAATATTTGCACTTATTTAAGACTCACCCTGTATAAAAATATAAAAATGATTTCTTTACATTGAATAAAAAAACTATGGAATGAGCCAAATACTGTTTTTATATTCATACAATTTAAAAAACGAGCGCCACTGGTCAACCGGAACTCATTAAGCCATATTGAAGCCCTTTCATAATATCGTATCCATAATATTTTTATTCAATGGCTTTATAAACAAAAAAAGCTACCTAACATGAAAAGCTACCTGTCAAATAGTAAACTACATTTATAATTATGATAAAAAAAACGGCGTTAAAGATGGCTGTGGAATGACAATCGATGATAATTTTGACGAGGTCAATCTCTAGATGTCATTTAGTAAAAATTGACATAAAACTTGTACTTACTAAAAATTGACATAAAAATTTACCCTAATTGTAGAAAGATTAAAAGAAAAGGATAGAACGTTTCCAGGCAAACAAATTTAAAATTTCCAAAAAATATTTTTTCTCCAATTTTAAACTACACCATTTAAAAACAATTTTCACTCAATATAAAAATATATTATTGCCTTCTTAAGGTCAACTGGCAGTAAAAAATGAAGAAGGGTACAGACCAAGGGCATGAGCTCGCTAAAATTATCAATTGTCGTTCCCCAGCCGTCTTTGACGCCGTTTTTTTTTAGTCGTATGGTAATATGACTAGCATATTTGACAAGAAATTGTTTATTAGAATGTCAGTTTAAATAAAAATACAGAAGTATTTAAAGATAATCGAGAAAAAGATAGAGATAGAAAAAATAAGAATTTTGAGAAAGCTTCAGTTAACAGTAAAATACTCGTAGGCAGAGTGCAGGCTTTTGCATGGCTAGTAATTAGTTTTTATTAGATTTTATTTTAAACTTTATAATCATTAGCGAAGATTCAATTTCTTCAATCAAAGAAAAATATGTTAAAATAGTTGCTTTATTAGTACAGTCAATCTGGCATCAAAAAAGGTCTAGACTCCCATCAAATTATCCCCGCTCTCATACTTTGCCAGTCGTAAGTAGTCAAACGAAAAAGCTTAAATTCGAAAATTCGTATCCCCCCACCCCCACCATTTTTGAGAAACTCAAAAAAAATTAGGATTCGATTTTCTGGCTGAACCGTAGATCCCACAGAAAATTTTATGGAACAAAAAAAAAATGAAGGAATCTCAAAAATTTTGCGACAGTAAAAAAATGGTTTCACCTGGAAAAATGCAAAAAACTGCGTTTGGGTGACTTTGTCCACGAAGGTCTTAGAGGTTTGTTACTTAGAGATGACAATGTAGAGAAAATTTTCGGTGGGACCTACTATGGTTCAGCCAGAAAATCAAATCCAATTTTTTTAAGTTTCTCAAAAACGGTGGGGTGAGGGGGGGTACAAATTTTCGAATTTAAGTTTTTCCAGTGGACCACTTATGACTAGCAAAGTATGAGAGCGGGGGTAATTTGATGGGAGTTAATGGTGCCAGATTGACTGTACTATTATTGCCTAAACAGTTCATAGAGTTTATGCGATTCGTTACTTTTATACATGGCAGATACGGAGTGAAAAACAGTGTATATATAATACTTTAGTGGTTTAGGTATATCACTCCATTACATGATATTTCAGCTTGTGCTTTTTATAGTTTTATTTTATTTGAATTGAAGAAGAATCAAACTAACTGTAAATAGACCCGATTAGATATTATGTTACAAGTTATCATCATACAAGGAAACATACAACGCTATGTTGTATTATCAGTATTTGAATATATTTTATTTTTTAACGCTTTATAAGCAGTGACGTAAAGCTAATCGGCCTCTTTAAAGGTGTGACATGAAGCAATCTACTGATTTTTTTTGCAGGTCTGCCAGCCGAAGAACCTCAAAATCCCTTTCGGATGTCCTGGGTGGTTATCATGGGCGCCATTTTGTTAATTCTGATCATCCTCTGCGTCAGCTGTCAGCGGAAAAGACGCAGGCGCAGAGAGAGGGAACGGGCGATGCGTCGCAGCATCCACATACCAGTAAGATATCTTTAATTTTTATCTCTATTTAAATAGATCATTCTTTAATTATTTTTTTATAAAGTGACCATTACTTCTACACTACACTCTTAAAATAAAATTTTTGTTCAAAATCTCCATTCATTTCTAAACATTTTTTATCTCTTGATTTTTTCGTCCGATGCATAGTTTAACCTAATTATTGAAAAACAAAAATCTCTATCTGTATATCTCTATAATCTCTAACTATAGTTCATATCAAATAAACTTTTAGTCACGTGATTAAGCTTGACCGGCACAGCGTTGCCCCCGTTTACATATTTTCTTTTAATCAAAATATCTTAGAAAACAAAAATAAATTAATTATAAATATATTAACAGTTATTATTTACATCAACAAAACTCACCTTCTTAACAGCACTTAAGGAACATAAAGGGCCATTACTACCACTTTCCCGTTCTAAATATTCTAATAAAGTTGCGATGAGTTTTTTACGGCTAAAATCTTGTACATTTCGCACTAAAACAACTTCTAAAAAGAACAATGTTCGACTGTTTGCTAGTAACATTTTACACAATACTAAATAATAATAATAAAAAGTCGAAACGGATGACAATGTCAGGAAATAAGTAAATAAATGTGGCAACTTGACATTTTTTACAGCAGAGCTACCACCGGATTCAGGCTACTACCTGAATCCCCAGCGGGAAATCTAAATTCCAGTTATTCAGTCCGGCGCCGAATATGTCGACGATTGGCAACAATGAATTTAAAAATCGCGGCCTCGATTACGTAACTAAAAGTTTAATTGGTATCAAATAGAGCTGTCATAGTATAGAATTTCAAATCCCAATAAAAAATAATAATCCCAATAGTAAAACCCATATTGAATTACAGTCTACTACTATCCCTCTTATTATACAGGGTGAGTCTTAAATAAGCGCAAATATTTTCAGAGCTGGTAGATCTCGATAAAAGAAACATATTTTCTATTTACTGTTTTTCAAATAAATCTAAAATAACCGAGATATTTTACTTTGAAATTTTCCAAAACAAAATATTGTTTGCTAAAATTTTGAGAACCACTGGATCTTTTCTGGATTTTCTTTCTTGTAAATTTAATCTACTATCTATATTGCCATATTATCAGCAAATTATATTTTTTTACTAAAAACTAAAAAAAATCCAAATTTTAAAAAAAATATTTTCGCGAAAAAAAACCTCGTAATCGTATTTCTGGGGTCGAAATATACTACCACTAAAAATATTTGCACTTATTTAAGACTCACCCTGTAGTATATGGCATTAAGTGTGTATGTTTAAACATCCAACTACTTATTGGTTTTCTGCATCCAACACTCCACAAATTACGGATATATGACAAATGTCACTATTATTTTTTTTTATTTATTATAGAATGTTTTAAACAATACATTTACTTAATTATTCAGCCTAGTATCATTTGTGCTCCTCTTAGCTCTAAAGATTTTAAACGGTTTAGAATTAGAACCGGACAATCATATCCAAGTAAATTATGAAGTGTTAAAGGTACTGTTGGAATACTTTGTATTTTTGTAGATCTTTTACTCGGGTCATCTAGACTACGGTACTAAATTGTAAGAACTATTGTCATTAGTTTATCAATCTTAGTACCTATCAATTATGACCAGCAAAGATTTTCTCATTATTTAACTTCTTTAAGTGAAAACTCACCAGTCCTAATTAATTACAAACGATAGATCACCGAAGTAAAGCAACGTTAGACAATGCGAGCGGATGGACGGGTAACCGTCTGGAAACTCTCTGTCGTGATGTTGTTCCATGACAAGAAGGTAAAATCTATTGACACATACTGCTCATTCACGCCGGTTCCAGGCCGGATATCGCGTGAGTAAGAGTCGATTTAGACACTTTAGCCGGAGACCTAGGTTCGGATTCTGCGTAAACAAATTAGGTCCTGTCCAGATTAGCCTTAGCAGCAGAAGGAGACGTTAACTTAAAATACTTTTTTCTACAAATATCAGTAAAAATATAATTTTTAATGCATGCTGTCAGTGCCATGTGACATTATGTCACTGATGGTAAAAATCATTTACTTTTAGCACTAGTGCACTAGTGATTTACTTTTAACACTGAAGCGATAATATTACCATAGCAACCATAAACTTCATAATTAATTTGATTTCAGAATGACATATTATTATGAATTATTCATTAACGTAATTCGAAGGGATGGGACCCAAGCTTCCCTTCTCACAAAATAAAATACCACTTTTAGTACTTATATCATAAATAACTATTACTTATAGAATGTTTGTAAAAATTTCCAGAATACCGGGTGTGAAAAAAGTGGCTCACCCCTATAACTTTTTTATTTTTTCAGATAAAAAAGACTTGGTATGTTAGTATATGACAAAAATTAGGATTGATTGACATATTCACTTCTTTTCGGACACTTCCTGTTTCACTGGAAATTACTACCACTTTTGATTTTTAAATAGCACCATCGGTATTTTGTTACTTTATTCGATAGAAAATTATACTCTGAATAGAATGACATATCTTATGTCAACTTTTGACATTTTCGCTTAAAACAAAATTATATTTTTAATTCAGTCAAGGGTGCCATGGCTGTTTTAATAAAGAAGTCTTGGAAAAATAGATTTGATCGTCTAATATTTTAGTGTCTTGATCCTGGCCGATTAAAAAATGCTCAAATCGCATTTTTAATCATATCTCGTTAGCATATTTGAAAAAATAATTTTTTACGAATAATTTGGTATTACAAACTTAGCATTTCGAGTCAAATTGTCATTATGATCCGCATGTTACAATTTCAAAAAAACCATATTCGAAAATGTCAAAAGTTGACATATGACATGCCATTCTATTTAGAATACTATTTTCTATCAATATAGAAACAAAATACCGAGTGTGCCGCTTAAAAATCCAAAGTTGTAGTCATTTCCGGTTAAATAGAAAATGACCAAAAACAATTGAATACGTGAATCAATCCTAATTTATGTTATATACTAACATACCAAATCTCGATTTTTTATCTGAAAAAATAAAAAGGTTACAGGAGTGGGCCACTGTTGAGACGCACCCGGTATATGTATAGATCCAACTATATTTACATAATATATTCTGTACACAGTTATTCTGTTTACATGCATTCTGTAAGCATTTACAAAAAAGCTGTAAAATGTTTACATATTATTATCTAAACATCGATTACAGATTCTGTAAACTCTTTACAAAATATCTGTAATTTTATTACACAATAACTTTTGATTACAAAATATCTGTAAAAACTTTACAGAATCTCTGTAAACTTTGCGGTTTGAAAGTTATGTTGTGTCTTTAAGCAGCCATAAAACTTAATAGAATATTTGCAAAAGTTTCCAATATCGAAACGTTTACAGATATTCTGTAAATTCTTACAAAATATTTGTAAATACATTTTGCAGTATGGCCGTAAATTGTGTTGTTGTGTATGTAACGGTATCGTCGTCTTATTTCTAACCCGTGAATTTGTGTTTTGTTTTAGGTAGCCATTCCAGGTACATCCAGACAACAGGTGCCCCATTTCTGCGACGAGCTAGGCGAGCGGTTCGCGTCCGTCGACAGCGTCTGATGACGGCTGTCGTCGCCGCGGGCGAAACGCTGGCTGTGGCGCTGCCTCCGCGAGGCCTCGCGACCCTACTATCGCCTGCCGAAGACGACCGATTGGATAGCCGAACGCGTACGATCGTAAACGAGTAAGCGGCCAATCGGGTTCGATCGCGTTTCTTAAGCCAGGTTCACAAGTAGAAAAATTATTAAGGACGATGACATTTAAATAAGTTTATTTAAACCTAAGGTTAAAAAGTTTTATGCTTAGTTCTTCATTTATTTATGTAGTAGTAGCAATTAAAATTTTTATCATGATTAATACACACTATTAAGAAAAAATCTCCAAGTCAAATTTATTGGTTAGGATTTTCATTATCATCTTTTGT
This sequence comes from Sitophilus oryzae, assembly GCF_002938485.1. Classification (NCBI taxonomy): domain Eukaryota; kingdom Metazoa; phylum Arthropoda; class Insecta; order Coleoptera; family Curculionidae; genus Sitophilus; species Sitophilus oryzae. The sequence goes on from NW_022146866.1 coordinate 549,935, forward strand.
ACAAAATATACGGGCGAAGTAAAGTAATCGAAAAACCATTTCCGATACACGTGATTAACTTTCAGTGACAAGTGATGGCGACAGCGCTGCCAGATTGTGATGGATTTATGAGATGAATCTTTATGTAAAATTGGGAAACAATATATGTTTAATTTAATAATTAATATTTTAGTAATTAATTTATTTAGTAACAGTAGTCACTAACACTCAGAGTAGAAATATATTTAAATTTAAGGTAGCAGCTACTCGCTACAAATCCAAATAAGTAGAAATAACTTTGAAAGTGGTATAATGTGCTTACCAATCAAACTTACTTCTCTGACTGCAGTCAAGGGTAATAAAGGATCTTTATTGTCACGTTCTCGTGCCTCTTTACAAGCCCTTTGCTTCGATTGTTTAAATGTGTCGGTATATTTTCAACACACACTTTCAAGAAATGCAATACAAAGAACTGTTCGTGCTTAAAAGTTCAATTAAAAAAAAAGACTATGAAAATCGGCAAAAAAACGAGAATTACTCCCAAAGATTCAACAACAACACGATATTATACAAAATAATGACTGACATTATAATAATTGTCCAATAATAAACGACAACGGTGGTGATCACGGCGCAATGTGACCAACATGGCGATAATAAAAATCGCTTTAAACTAATTTTTGCAACTTTAATCTAAATAAAATATCTGTTACAATCATTTGCTCTATAAAGTAAAATGAAGAGCTGCTCGGTATCTTAAATTATACACCAAATTTAAATATTTTTGTCAAAATTTCATTTAGTCAGGTTTATAATAGGCTTTAGTGCCAATTTCGATATGATTGATGACGTGCATCGGAAAATGTTTTGCGATTACCGTAGGTAAATTTTAAAACAATTATCGCATTGATATTCATTGGTAATTCAAAGACATATTTTTCCAAATGTAGTTTTTCTTTAAACGGAATGGTGTATATTTATTTAATTTGCTTAGTGAATTTGCCATAAAATACAATAAAATTTATGAAATAGCATTTTATGAAAAATCCAATGAGTGAGAACACTATTCCGATAAAAAAAACTTTGATGTAAAAATATGTATCAAGCACCCTGTATATCTATGATTATATTTTTTAAAATGTGCACTACTATTTTCTGCATTTTGCAATCAAAAATTGGAATAAAAATCTTAAATAGAAGATCTGATATGAAGCTTTTTCGGAACACTAGGTTAGAAACTAATATACAGTATGTCACAGGAATTTCTTTACAAGAAGAAAAACTTTTTTATTATTGACATTGTAAAAAAACCAAAATGTCAATAATAAAAAAGTTTTTCCTCGTGTAAAGAGAGATGCTGTATTTTTACCGCTGCTTTAAAAAGAATAGCTGATATCCTGTATTTCATGCCATAAATGAACACACTTTTTATCTCATTTCAAGATTTGTAATTTTCGTCTTTATGGAAATTATAATACAAGCTTCTATTAAAGTTCCTCATTTATGAATTATTCTTTAAATAGAAAATCTCTACTTGTGAACTGGTGTTTAAAATATCGTCGACAGCACAATATACAGGACTTAATTTTTATATAAAATCTAGTAAAAATAAAAAGAATTGATTTCAATATCAATGTAAAGACAGGCGAATATGGATTTATAATGTTAAACTATTGTTGGGCTTTAAATTATTAGGATTCAAAAATATATTTTTAGTTTTTATTCCAATAGTTCAATTATATTTTTGGAAATTTAAAAAAATATTAATGTCTCTAAAATTATTCATTATAGTTTTTTTGTATTGATGCTTTGAGGTCTAAAGCAGACCACTTACTAGAGAGCATGTTGGGCAAAATGTTGGCGAATGAAGTTTTCAACAAGTTTCCTAGCGTGTGTTAGTCAATATGTTGCTCTAAGTTTCATATGGAGTGCGTTGGTTGGTCAACATTCTGCTACGCATGTTGACAAGCATGTTGATCAAAATGCTCCCTAATGAGAGGTATGCTTAGATAACACAAAAATAAAATTTATTCCTTCTGAGTGTCTGTCAGGTTTAACAGACTAAAATCACTTATACTTTACCGAAAAATGCATATTTTAGTCAAATTCTGATAAACTTTAGTTGTGTTTATTTTTGTGCAGATTTTCCGATTTTGGACACCCAGGCTTAAATAAACGTCAAAAATTTACAGATGTCAAATTTTACGTATTCCTGACAAATGTTAGACGTTAATTTTTATGTAATTTTAAATCTATTTTTAAACTAAACTAACATCAACGTCATAAGTCAATTCACAAAAAAAAATCCATATGATGCGGACTTTATTTGTATCACTGATAAATATAATATATACAATTTCTTTTTACTGTAGTAGGACAATCAGAACACCCTGTATATTGAGCTGACCTCGCATCGAATATCAAATACTAAAAACACTTTTCGTGCGACAAAAATAAATGCCAAAAATACAGATAATAAAAACGCGTAACACTATAGTGTTATAACCCAAAAAAACAGAAACAAAACGTTTACAAGTGTTTGTTAAGTGACATTTCTTCCAAAATTGTTAGTAGTGACCGTGTGTGTATTACGCGAACATACGTGATTATACATAAACTATATAAAAATTTAGTTCTGGTTCTGTTGGCCTTAATTTATTTTCGAAAAAAAAGTCAAATCACTCGAAATTTGCAATAACTACGTAGCATTGCACTGTGCACGAAATAATATCCTCATTATTATCGATAGTAAAGTTTAAAACAATAATGGTCGACGGCTATTATACCCACTTCGTTTTTTACCATAGTCAAAGAGAGCAAAATTAATTTTATGGTTCTATAGGTCAATTGACGAAAAAATTTCAAATTTAGTTACAAAAATAGTACTAAAACTTTCGTAAAGCTGCCCGCATATGGGGTACGATTTGTCGTACATCAAGTTCTAGTTCTTAGAAATACGAGTTATCGGTAAATATCAGTTCTTCTATTTGCCTCTTCGTCCAGTGTATCTATTTGTTGGAGTATTATTTTACCAAAAATGATTCATAATAGGACAACAGGATTCTACAGTGTATAGTACCGTTGACTGAAGAAATAAGAAGATGCGCAACCTTATGGGCGATTTCGTGGCACAAAATTTGTTCGAGATCTACACTTGCGTGCATAGAAATCGGCTCAAGGCAAACTTTTGAAGTTAACTATATATTTTTTAGAATATATTTGTCAGATAAAGAAAAAAATATATACTGTTTGAAAAACAATTTCATATTCTTTGAAAAGAGTTTAGAGATATTAATTTGTATTTCGGTTTCTTTGGATTAAAATTATTAAATTAATGCATGAAACAAATTATCGTTCTTATTACTAAGATGTATGTCATTATTTATTTATTTATTTATTGACAATTAACTAAAATAAATTTTCAATAATGGGTATGACCCCCTCTTGCTGTTACAACTTCTCTCATACAATTTGGTATAGATTCAATCAAGTTTGATATTGTTGCTTGCGCGATGTTAAGCCACTCGTCTTATACAGCAACAATTAGCTCTGGGATAGAGTTTGGGATTCTTTGTGTAGCACGAATTGTTCGTTTTAGCTCATCCCATAAATGTTCTATCGTGTTTAAGTCTGGACTACATGCTGGCCATTCCATAACCCGAAAACCGACTTCTGAAATGTAATCGTGTACGATTCTTGGTGTGTGTGACCTCGCATTATCATGCATAAAAGTCAATTCGTTTCCAATGTAGTCGACGTAAGGTACCGCATGAACTGCTAAAATCTCCTCAATATACCTAGCACCAGTTAAACCCCCTCTCCCGTGCCGACGGTCGTCCCAACGGATGAAAACTGGGCCGGTTCGAGCAGTCATAGAAAGTGTGCCCCCCATCATGCAGAAACCACCTCCATAAGCAATCCGCTCCTCAATGCAGCATTCTGCGAATCGCTCACCTAGCCTCTAGTACGCTTTTCTTCTTCGGTCGCCACCATAGAGGCATATCCTGCTCTCATCTGAGAATAAAACACATTCCCATTGTTCTAGTGTCCAATTGAGATGTTCCGTGCAAAAGGCAGGCGTGTTTGACGATGAGCTTGGGTAAGTTCTGGACTAATTGCGGGTGTTTTGGGGGTCATGTTACTTTCCTTCAATCTTCGTCTTGCTGTCCACTGACTAACAGTCACTCCTCGTGTTTCACGGAGCTGTCGTTGCACCTGAATAACATTAAGATGCCGATTTCTTAATATTGTTGACACAATAAAGCGATCATCACGATCCGTTGTATATCTCTTTCTACCAGTTCCAGGTCGCCTACGAAAGGATCGAGTCTCCTCATATTGTTCACACACTCTTAGAACCGCTCCGCGTATCATATGCAGTTGCCGAGTTACAGCTCTCTGTTTAAGTCCATTTTCGATTAAAGCGATTACGTTGGTTAGGTTGTTAGGTTCCGTAATCTATGCATTAAATTAAAACACTAATCAAACATTGAAACACAACAAATCAAACAATGAAAGAACAATGTGCAAATTTGGATTACAAAGTAACAGTAAAGTAGCAATTGCAATATTTGATAAGTTTTTTATTCTTATTGTCACCACAACACAAATGCCTTTCATTTGTTCAACACAAATGCCTTTCATTTGTTTACCCGTTGTTAGGCATAGAAACGATAAGTACTTTGGATAAATTTATACTAGTATCAAAGCATGTTAAATTGTCTTTGAAACAGCTCTTATTTTTTCTTAGTCTGATAAATAGATTCTAAAAGATACAGTTAAAGTCAAAATTTCATAGTGGGCCGATTTCTATGCACGCCAGTTTAGTTCAGCTGGTTTAGCTCTGCGCCGCTGCGCGCTGAGAGTCGTTTACAGCGCAGCGGATAAAGAATACTGTATCGCAGTTCTGCTTTCGGTCGACAGAGTGAGTAGTTGCCGGAGACAGTGTTGCCAGAACTACTGATTAATCCGTAGTTTTATGGATTTTGGGCACAGTACGTTAATAATACGGATTTTTTTTTATCATTAAACAATTTAATATAATATTATATGATTAAACAAAAAACGGCGTCAGAGTTGGCTTGTAAATGAAGATCGCTGTTATTTCATATGTAAGCAAACTAAACGACTTGTTTTGATCAAAAGAAATATTCAGTACCTATAAAAGAATTTTTATTTTTGTTGTTTATTTTATTCTATGTTTGGCACGAATAAATTTTCAATATATAAACGCGAATTTTTCATCCAAAAATATTTTCGTCAAATGTATTACAGATATTACACATTTTAATATGGCCACACTGTCGCTTTTAGTTCTACACCGTCTTAGATATGCCTTCGCTGGCCGAATTAGAGGAAATAAGTGTTTTATGCGTTGGCCGCAGAACGATTGGTGTCTCCACCGTACAGCACTTGAGACGTAAGGGGAAATCAGAGCAGCCTTGTCACGAATTCGCCCATTGGGTTGTCTATCTTCCCAATTCTTTCAATCAACGGTAGTACGACAAATCACTGTTTGTGTTGGGTATTTAAAACATATATTTTTTTTTTCTTTGATATGAATAGTCGTCGATTCAGAAATGGGTGCTTCACTTAAAAAAATAAAAACTAACACGGAATCAGTTAAAAATTTTCTTTCTACAACGAATGAAATCAATCTTCCTTAAAAAATCGTATGAGTGCAAGCGAGACAGATACAGAGACGATCGAGCGTGTGAATATGAGCGAAAAAATGTTTAGGTATACTTAAATTTATGAAATACATTACTATTTGTACGGAATAAACAAGTAAAAAACATGAAAATCTTACTGCCGTATAGAAAAAATATATTATTAACATTAATAAATGGGTTCTGCTTACAGTAGTAGTGAAATAAATATAAAAAATATGACGTGTTGTTACTTATACCCGTTAATGTTACATGAAAAAAAAAATAACTCGGAACAAAGAGGTTAATTTTATTGTTAATCGTGTTATTTTTTACAAATTGAGAACGCAAGAGCAGAACAACAAAAAAGGATTATTTTTGTTCTATATGTTTCAGAGTTTATTAGTTAGTTATATCAAGGTTTATCCATATTCAATCGATATATCGTTGCCATCCCTGGAAATTTTTTTAGAACTATCTGGTATAGAATGACTGTGTTAATAACTAATACAAAGTCCAATAATCCAGAATTAAGGCATAATAAAGCATTTAACTTCCGCGCAAAGACAGTTGTTTGTGGGTTAAAAAATCTGGAATAGTTCTCAATAATAGGTATATAGCAATATTTTGACACATTATATACCAGGTAATTGTAAAAAATTGGAACTTACATGAAAACTTTATGAAGAACATAAATATGTCGGCTTACAAAAATAAGCTGAAAGGTATGGGAGGTTTCTGTTGTTTTTCTCTTGGTAATTCTCAATTATTTTCGATTGTGTATAGTTTTCTTATCATGTAGGTATGAAGCTATTGTAATTTGGAGAAAAGCTGTAAAATTCTTTTTACGGTATTTGAGTCTAGACATACCTAGATACCTGCTATTGCTGGGTGCGTGGCTCACTCCTATAACTTTTTTTATTTTTTCAGATAAAAAAAACTAGATTTGGTATGCTAGTATATGACATAAATTAGGATTGATTGACGTATTCTTTACGGTCACTTCTTGTTTCACCGGAAATGACTACAACTGTTGATTTTTATATGACACCCTCGTTATTTTTTACTTTATTCGATAGAAAATGACACTCTGAATAGAATGACGCATCATATGTCAACTTTTGACATATTCGCTTAAAAAAAACATCATATTTTAAATTTCAATCTAGAGTGCTATTGCTGTGTTAAAAACACTAATTTTTAATCAAGGAGCCTTGGAAAAATAGATTTGATAAAATAAATATGAAATGAAAAAATAATAAAGTTATAGAGGTGAGCCACTTTTGAGACGTACCCGGTATATGATAACTACTAAAAATAAGAGATTATATTTTTATGTCATAATTTCTCCTGAAATAACAGAACCTCTTCCATATCCTCTATTAAATAAACTAAAAAATCTCTAATCTCAAATACCGTCATTTAATATTAAGTTGTTACTGTACTTTATTGTTTAAAATATGAAATCATGTTAAAATGTTATTAAAATGAAATGTATGTAAAAGTAATGTCTAAAATGTGCTAAATTTATTGGTAAACAAAACGCATATTGCGATTTAAACTCGTACTAGTAATTAATATAAATTAAAAAATCGCAATTTTAATATTAAATAGGCACAACATCTGTACTCCTATAAAAGTAACGAGGAAATTAAAGAGTACCCTATAAAAATGTCGTCATATCTAGTAAAAAAACTCTTTAGTTTCCTCTAAGTGTATGTTAATAAACAAATTTTAAACTTTCTAGCCTAAATTCCTGATGTTCTACTACTTTTGAAAGTCATGGCAACGTTGTGGTCAAATCAGGCTAAACGTGAGCAAACAACTCTAGTTGTCTTAAGATAATGTTGTATATTGACATAAAAACTGCTTAGCCTGCAAATTCCAGGCGTTGTTATTTTTAAAAGTTGTGGCAACATGGTGAATTGATTTAGGCTAGACAGGGTGACGTCACAAAAATGTATTAACGCGGCCTTCGAAAACCGAGTCCATTTTTCTTTGATTTATAGGCCGAATAATATAAACTATAATTATAAAAATCACGTAAAATGGCCAAGCCTATTTAAACATAGTAAACAATATAAAAAAACACCAAGTAAATAGATGTAATGTTTAAAAAATATGAAAACTCTGAAAATTGAAGTCTTCCCGACAATTTTTTTTAATTAAATAAACTCATTTTATGGTAAGGAGTTAAAAATAATTAATAAATATTTTATACTTTCTTGCGCAAATTCAAGAGAAAAAATGCAAAGTAAATAGAATTATACATAGTAGACCATGTGCCATCTAGCCACGTTTTTTGACCGGTAACATAACATAGTAGGCAACATAGATGCCGTCATTTCACATATTCAGATATAATATTCTTTAGTTAAACTGAGAAGAAACGATGAAAGGGTAATAATTAATTTTTAATAAAGATTGTTTTCAAAGTCGAAAATTTAACGTAATGTATAATATTATTATTTTATAACGTATAAAACTATGCTTTTTAAAGCTCATGTCAATGACTAAAGAATACGAGGACATATACAATGCCCATATACAGGTTGCAGGATAATTTGTGATGTTAGACGCCATCATTTTGGATGCAACGAATGAGCCATCAGCGACAATTTTAGCAATTTTTAATAGTTTGGGTGTAGTGAACTTTGTATAAACTTTATTACAATGGTGATTAGTTGTGCAGCTTTCAAGTGTAAAAGCTGCAGGCTGAAGTGATAAGAAAGGGCTAGGCGTTACGTTTCACAGGCAAATAAACAGTCCACTTCGCCTTTTTAGCGTTTTTTATTGAATTCGATTATTATTTTTGCGATATTATATGTACTTGATAATATGTGCTATACGTCGATACTAGTTTTGTACCTTTTGTTAACATTTTAATACGTTTTTTTCGTAATTAATTAGTACGATACTCCCACATACACCATAGGCGTAGTCCAAAACATTTATCAAAAAATGTAAATATCTCTTCATGTAGCTATGTTAAGAAAAATATGAGCCACGGCACTGTTTGGAGGTATGGTTATTAGTCCTGGTATTCTTTAGTCATTGGCTCATGTGAAGGATAAGGGAAAGAACCAACGATATCCAATGAACAATGATATCAAACAATGTCTAGATAATCACATATACAGTAATGTCATACATACTTCATATTTTTTAATAAACCGGGTGTTATTCAAAAATGACTCACCCCGACAACTTTTTTATTCTGTCAGATAAAAAAACGAGATTTGGTACGTATGTATGTATATGATTACATAAAACAGAATTAATTGACGTATTCAATTATTTTCGGTCACTTCCTGTTTCACCGGAAATGGCAACAACTTTTGATTTTTAAATGGTAGGTACCTTCGATATTTTTTTTACTTTATTCGATAGAAAATGACATTCTGAGTAGAATGGCATCGCATATGTCAACTTTTTTCCTAAATATGCTAATGAGCAACCATTAAAAAAAATGACTTATGATTAATACGATTTGAGCATTTTTTAACCGGCCAGGAAAAGTCACGAAAAACATTGGAGGATCAAATCTATTTTTCCAAAGCTCTTTAATCAAAAAGCATATTTTTTCATAGCCATGTCACTCTAGATTGAAATTTAAAATACTATTTTTGTTGTTGTGATCGAAACTACTTGAATATGTCAATGAATGGCTGATTTATGTCATATTATGTCATATACATACATACCAAATCTCATTTCTTAGCTGAAAAAATTAAATAGTTATAGGGGTGGGCTACTTATGAGAAACAGCCGGTATGACTTAAAATTAACTAATACATATAAATAGAAAAAATGAAGAACAAATATGTGGGGTTCACTTCTTCAATTTAAATTTAAATGCTCCTTGTCATCTAACATGTATAGTTGGCATATACCTAAATATACAAGGTGTTTCTGGCACTGAGCTTGTATTAATAATAAAGAATATCAAGATTCTACACGTACCCAGTATTTATACTGATTACTATTTTTTTAGTTTAAACACACACAATAATATTATTAGATATTTTCATTAAAAAATATATTAAAAAAAGTTTAATACAAACATCACATAAGTATTGTAAGAGAATTTATTCTGAGACGATGTGTAATTTAGATTATAAACTTGGTGCATTCTCCGCCTGTACTGCCACCATCCTAAACAACCGAGTTATATAAATACAAGAGTTTATAGCAAGTACACACGAAAAGGTATTAGGAAGTGCAATTAGAGAGAAATTTAAAAAATAAATAAACAAGTAAATATTTTGATATCTTCAGAAGGTCTAACGGGCTTATTCAAACTAATAAAACTTTTTAAATTACTTAGTTGATTAAAAAGAAGCATACTATTAATATTGATTACATTACATTTTAGCCTCATAGTACTGTATATCGATTTAATTGATTATGTAATTGGCATTTTGTTTACTCACTTGTTTCGTCGAATCTAATTTTGCTTTTGAGCTGTTATTGCACCCAACAAACACAATACGCAATTACGGTCTCCTTTTTGGAAATCAACAAATTTGTCACAACACAACGCGTCACCCAATTCAGGTTCTTTTTCACATGATTTTTACCATCCGAAATAGCGTTACATCACACAAACTCCGTAGCTGACAATTTTATAGTTTCAATATCTGCAATGGTAAAAACTAAAATCGTTGATTGAATAAATAAGAAGATGCGCAACCTTATGGGCGATTTCGTGGCACAAAACCTGTCTGAGATGTAGCTGGCGTTATCCTTAGTCTGTCCGAGAATTCCAAAATTTAGTTAAGCTCTGCGCCGCTGCGAAAGAATACTGTACCGTAGTTCTGCTTTCAGTCGACAGAGTGAGTGGTTGCCGGAGACAGTGTTGTCAGAACTACTGATTAATCACTACGTTAATAATCATCACTACGTTACTAATACGGATTTCCTATCTTTAAAAAATTTAATCTAATATTATATGATTAAACAAAGAACGACGTCAGAGTTGGCTTGGAAATGAAGATCGCTGTTATTTCATACGTAAAATATTATGGTAAATGTCAATAATCGTCAGTTCCAAGCCAACTAAACGACTTTTTTCGTTCATACGACATATTCAATAGGTACCTATAAGAGAATTTTTATTGTTTGTTTTATGCTTAATTCGAATAACACATAAACGCGGACATTTCATTCAAAGATGATTTCGTCAAACGTTCTACAGATATTACACATATGGCAACACTGTCGGTTTTATATCCACACCGTCCCCGATATGCCTTCGCTAGCCGAAATAAGTGTGTTATGCGTTGACCGCAGAACGATTGGTGTCTCCACCGTACATCACTTGAAACGTAAGGCGAAATCAAATCAGCCTTGTCACGAATTCTCTCATTAGGTTGCGTAGCTTCTCAATTCTTTTAATCAACGCCAAAATATACTATTTCAATGCGATCAACATGAACGGTAACCGGGACGGTGTACAATAAAGTTAGTTGGACAGTTCTGATTTCTGCCGTACCAAGCGCTGCTGTCGGAATTTTAAAAATCGGTGAAAATGCACCAAGCCTATTATACTTATTAGAAATAACTAATTCAAACGTTTTTAATTTATTTGTTTGCCTTTTGCAAGTTTTGTTTTTTACTTTGCCAAAATTTAGAAAAAATACAGTTATTTAGAAACAACTAATTCAAGCTTAGTCAGGAAGACTGCATATATGGTCTCGAATTCGTATAATAGTTATATCAGAATGTGTCAAATAAGTAAGAAAAAGTGTATTGAAGTTCTTGAAAGCGCTACTATCTGTGCCACAATTTTTATGTTTAATATTTGAGAAAAAAAAAACACTTAAATAAAACAGGGTAACTTATGTAAACAAGTGCGTAACGATATGCAGAAATCCCTCAAAAAATCCCTTATAAATAAAATTAATCTTTGCGAGATCGTTGAAATATATTTTTTATTTTAATCCAGGATTTTTTTAGGTCATTATATGACGTGCAAAATTTCTCACCCTGTATATTTCACACCCATCTTGTTATTTAGATATAAAGAGAAATATTTTAGACGTTTGAACGAATACAAGAAATACACTTTTTTGTTGTATTTTCGATCAAACTCGATTAATGAAATATATGTAGAGGTATATTCAGGGTGTATTCTTCAAATGAGTTTATACACTTAATAATACAAATTATATTTACATTAATAAAATGATATAGGCAAAAAAAACTAGGTATTTCGTATTTAATCCTTATATTGTTATTTCTGTGCTTATTGTTATACAGGGTGGTCTAAAAACTGTATTCCGTAAACTTCGGCAGCATATTCTGCCAAATAATGTATGTCCTAAAATGCTTAGTTTCGGTGATACAGGGTGTAGAAGTGTCATTTTTATTTCGATTTTTTCCAAATAATTTATGAAATAACGTCAATATTTGTATGAAAATTGGTGTCTGCGAGTTTTGTGACATGAGAAATTTGATTTTGATGTCAATATGACCCCTAGTTGTAGAGGGCGCCGCATACATATTTTTTAACTTGTTTGAAGAGTAATAAATTTTCGTCCGTACCTGTATAAAACTACTGAGTGAAAAAATATACATTTACGATACCCATATAGATATCACAACCCCCTATCATCAATGACATAAATTAACAACAATTAAAAAATGTATGATTAATTTAAAAAAATAAAAATTTCCCTAATTTATTATTTCAGTCAAATAACTATCTACTCAACGTGTTTATTTTTTGTCAATAATGACATGTATTGACTATTTCTATGCTAAATATCATGAGAACGGTTGCTCATAGCGATTTTTACCAAGAGACACTTTTTACGTATAAAGTCAAGGAAATGTATATTTTTTCAATCAGTAGTTTTATACAGGTACGGACGAAAAGTTATTACTCTTCAAAACATTTAAAATATTGCCATCAAAATTAAATTTCTCATGTTAAAAAACTCCCAGACACCAATTTTAATCCAAATATTGCCGTTACTTCAGAAATTTTGAAAAAATCGAAATAAAAATGAAACTTCTACGCCCTGTGCTCCAAAGCTAAGCATTTTAGGACATACATTTATACTAAGTTTTTTACTTATTTTTATCTGCAGAATATGCTGTCGAAGTTTCTGAAATACAGTTCGGACCACCCTGTATATCTTACAGTATTTATAAGTAGGTACCTACATAAATATCTCTTTCAATAAAAATAAATGAAATTTATTTAAAATTCGAATAAGCTTTAGTTGTAGAACTTTTATTTGCATTATTTTGCTTCACCCTGTATATGCTCTACGAGATTGAGTACTGCGTTATTTAAAATAACGAAATCGGCTTACAATACACCTTGTACAATCGTTATTATTTTTTATTTGTAACAGAATAATGACAAATCGATAAATTTACTAATTTGTAGCCCTATTTTGGGCCTAATAATATTTCTTGCTAGATTTTAAGAAACATATAGCGGCTAAGAGGCTTTCTTTTGGGATTTTTCTCTTATTTGGAACTTTGATGACTTTGGGAAGTTAGGTTTGTCTAATTGAGCGACCTCGATCGTTTGAAAATTCCCAACAGAAAATTTTAGAATTTTTTTCACTTTTTTATACACTCATATTGTATAGAAAACAAGAAACAATTCTTGAGATCTAGCATATTGTACGTCCACGTTCAGTTAAACAGAAGTTTAGTACTTCACGTGGACATTTTTAAAGTAACGACTTCATCTCGAGGAAGGCATCCATATTATATAGGCTAAAAGCTCATGTTTGTTGTTATAGATTAAAAAATTGGCCTGTGTCCCTTTCCTCGAGAAGAAAAACGTAAATGTGCGAAATTGTATTTCGGAAAAAAGAAAAATACTCATCTTCATATGTTATTTGTTAAAATTAACGCTGTTAAGTACTGTTAAGATTTAATATAATATGGTCGCGATTTGTAACATACTGTATCAAATGCTCACATGCGACTAGACGATTTAATATTAATAAAAATGTAATTCCATAGTACTTACCCCGATTTTTATTCCTCATTCACCTGAAAGCCAAGATTTTCCAACAAGTTCATTTCAATATTGACAAAAATACATTTTCCTGTTATAATTAATTTCTTTGTTTCTTGACAATGCATTTAATTTTTATTTTTCTATGGCACACTAGTCTTTCTCTCTACTTGTTCTATTTTTGAGTTCTAGATTTGAAATAAATTTATCACTATTATACTTAGGTACCTTTTTCTTTCAAAATTCTAAAAACATTTTTTAACAAATTCAGATTCCATCATAAAACATATTTTTATTTCTATTTCATACACAAATTACAAATAGGTAAGTAAAAAATTTCAAAATATAATTCTTCCTTAGGAATATAAGAGATAATAAAAGTAACAAATGAAGATATACTAAATAAAATAATTCAATAATATTAATTTAATGCTTTAATATAGATCATCTTGTACTAAATCAGCGTTAATTTGCAGTCCACGTTCTTTTAAAGCTTTTGTTATCAGACGATGCTTTTCGATTTTCAATTCTTGTTCTTTACGTTGGGCATCTAAAATATCATCTACCGAAACCTCTGTTAAAGGCAATTTATCTTCTTTCTCTGTGTCCTTAAATAATGTAAGTTACTTAAAATAACCCCTAAAGTTTACTTTTCTGGGAAAGCTTTATACTCACTATTTCACCTAAAAGGACAACATTTTCACCCCTGACAATAAAGATACCTCTGGGTATATCACCGTATTCCTTTCCTACGTGAATTCTTTCTATAGTTCTGTGTAAAACTAAATTGGCAAATTGATCAACGCTTCGTAAATACCCTATGAGTGTTCTACCATCGCGTAACAATACCATAAGTTTTTCTGAAACAATACGAAGTAACTCTGATAAGATGTTTTTTTTATTAATATAACTTACTGTCCAGTTCATCCAACAAGTGTGCTGTTCCTTCTAACTCTGGTTTATTCATTTTTAATTAATAAAAATTCTTGTTTATAACATCAATGCTATCCATTAGGATTTATAACCTTAATCTTTCTTAGAGATGAGTAGAACCGAATCGATGTATCGAAAGAATCAAATCGATACCGGACTCCCGAATCGATTCTTGGTATGTCTTGAGTCTTGAATATTTCCCTTAATACTCCTATTCTTTGAATATTCCTAAGAACGTAAGAATCTCTCGAATCTGGAGCTGACAAAAAATTACCATAATGAAGTTAAGTTATGTTTAGAAAAACAGAGAATTATTATTGTTCTCTAAAATCAACTTGTTTTGATTTTTGACCATCCCTAACATTTTTCCGATTCTTCTTTTTATAATTATAATGGCCCCGTGGCATATCTTGAAGCATATATTTAAGAGAAGTCAAGGGCAGTAACTTTTTTACAATAAAAGTATATGTATCAGGGTAATTTACTCAATAATTGTAAATCATATATAAATTTAAAAGGAGGTATATAAACTTTTAACTATTTATTTTTATTTCTATTATGGTACAAATAATAATTACACAAAACAATTGTTCTTTTTAAACTGGTGAGCTGATAATGTCAGAATAATTCTTAATTTTACTGGCAACAGACATGTCTACATATCTGTCTCCGATGGAAACAACCATTCCTCCAATAATGGAAGGGTCGATCTTTGTAGTTAATTGGATGGACTGTCCAGACTTCAGGAAGGCTTTTAAGACACCTTGCAGCTTTTGTTTCTGATCAGCATCCAATTCCTTAGCTGTCACCACCTCACATTGAACCTGCAGGTATAAAAATATTAAACATATTCGTTAAAATTAATCAAAATTATTTACTTCTCCTCTATGTGCAGCCATAAGTGTTTTAAATGCGTTGATAACACCGTCCAAGTTTTTTAAACGACCATTCTCAGCTAAAGCTTGAAGTAAGTTAGCAGATTCAGGTTTCAATGAAACCTTTGAAGCTACTGCTTTCAGAGCATCAGATTTTAAGTTTCTTAAAGAGAAAAAATACTTTATTAGGTAATGGCAGACTAAAAAATGTTTTTTTTACCTCTTGATGGTAGGATTTATGATAAATTCCTTGAACTTGGCATCGGTTTTCAGACTTTGCTGCAACTTTACCAGATCCTTTTCGACAGCATCCAGAGATTTTTGTTTGCTGGCAGCTGAATATAAGGCTGTGGCATAACGGCCGTCGATGCCGAAAATCTGTACTGGAGGTTTTACTAGCTGGCTTGCTACATTTGAGGTACTAAATTGCCTTATCTATAAAATATAGGGATGAAATGACATAACATTAACCTCACAACGATTATATAACAAGGGGATATATTTTAAGCATTTATTGTACAATAGCATTAATGTAAAAAGAACTTACAGCCATAGACAGTTTTTGAGATGCCATTTTAACAGTACCTAAGTTTATTCTATTTTTTTTTACTAATTAAACCACCAGCACAAAAACTAAATTATCAAAAACTCAATCTGTCAGTCCAACACTGTTGTCAAACTTGTCACGACCTGTCACGTTGACTTTCAAATATAATTAAATGCAGCGTTGTCATGTTTATCCAGATATTTTTGGCTAAATATTTTGAAACTATTTGTCTTAATTTAATTGTAATTAATTATTGAGTGTTTATAAAATATATTTCAAACAGAATTTAAATCATTACTCTGGTTAAGATTTTCCTTAATGTTTGTTTGATGATTATTATCTGGATAAATAAATCCTAGAAATAAATACACATTTTTGTCTTTACATAATTAAAAAATAAGTTCTTAATTTTAAATATGATTGTTTTGTGTTGAATACTGTTAATTTCAATTATCTATTAAATTTGTCTCAATTAAATTTTAAATAAATAATATGAAGCATTTAAATATAGCGGGTTTGTTTGGAAATGGTTTGGAACACCACCATGGTTTGGAACTGGTTTGGAACTGTCAAATTTTGTAGGGGCTGTTTTGTTGATGGGAGGGATTGTGAATGGGGCAAAGAAAATACTTTTAAATTAGTTTCTTTATTATACACCACTAAAAATGGATAATAATCTAAAACTAGTTCACAAATAAAACTATGTGAAGGACATATCAACGAAAAGAAATTTATATTTTTATTTATACGTATATTTTTAGCTGTAGGAAATTTATAACCTCAAAATGTTAAAGGTATAATATTTGTTTTTCTCTAATTTTTAACTCTATTAGCAAAATATTTGAATTTCAGGAAAAAGGACAGCTTAAATTTGAAGATAAGTGGACATATATGCGACCTATTGTTCTGAAACTTCTCAAACAAGAACCAGTGTCTCCTGCAGAGTGGCAAGAACTTTTTTATGATGTGCATTTGGTGTGTTTGTGGGATGAAAAGGGGCCTGTTAAATTACGGGATCACCTTCATGAAGACATAGTACAGTTTATTAAGCAAGCCCAAAATAGAGTTTTAGCTCAAAGACAAGAGGAGGCCTTACTAAAAGCTTACATAGCAGAATGGAGAAAATTCTTTACACAGTGTAACTATTTACCAACACCTTTTAGGTAATTTATTATATGAATCAAATAATTTCAATTTTATTCCTTTAATTTTTTCTTTAATTTATTAGACAGTTAGAGAGCAGTCTACAAGGAAAGACGACATCAGCTAGCTCAAGTATGCAAAGTAATAATAACAGTAAAAAAGGCCCAATTGATGAAAGTATAGTCAGAAAACTTATGCTTGACAGTTGGAATGACAGTATATTTAGTGATATTAAACACAGACTGCAAGAAAGTGCTATGAAACTTGTACATGCAGAAAGAAATGGAGAAGCATTTGATTCACAGCTTGTTATAGGTATGAATTGAAATTCTCAGTATTTTTTATATCTTAATTGTGATTTTAATAGGTGTGAGAGAATCATATGTTAATCTATGTTCAAACACCGAGGACAGATTACAAATATACAGAGAAAATTTTGAAGCAGCATATATACAAAGTACGGAAATGTTTTATCGAATGAAAGCTCCCGAACAATTAGCTACTAATGGGGTACAGGCTTACATGAGATATGCTGATGCTAAATTAAGGGAGGAAGAAGCAAGAGCTCAAAGATATTTAGAAGGTATGTTTAAAATTATTAATTAAGACTTTTTTGAATAACTAACATACTTTTAGCTGGTAGTAATGGGGTTATTCAGTGCTGTGTGAAGGTGCTAGTTGGAAATCCATTATCAGTACTCTTAGCAGAGTGTGCCCCATTGATAAAAGCCGGGGAAACAGAAAGACTGCAGTTAATGTTTAGGTACAAGTCCACATAATTGGCACAATATTTTTCCTAATTTGATATCTTATCAGGTTATTAGAAAGAGTACCCGAAGGGGTACAGCCTATGCTTAGAGAGCTTGAGAATCATATAACTCAGGCGGGATTAGCTGACATGGTTGCTGCGGCAGATATTATTACTCAGGATTCAGAAAAATATGTGGAAAGGTTGTTGGAACTTTTTAGGTACTGTTTTCTTTTTTTTTGTTATTATATTTTATATTATTTCTCAATATTATATATACTTTGCAGGAAATTTAGTAAATTAGTTCATGATGCTTTCTCAGATGACCCCCGATTTCTGACAGCAAGAGATAAGGCATTTAAGGCTGTGGTTAATGATACAACTGTTTTTAGGTACTAAAACACATATGAAAAACGAGAACCTTTGACTTTAATTTACTATACTGTTTTTTTAGATTAGAATTGGGTACAGGAAGGAATATAGGAGGTAAAATGGTTGCTCCTGAAAGTAAGTGTCCGGAACTTCTGGCAAATTATTGTGATATGTTGCTAAGAAGGACCCCCCTTTCAAAAAGACTCACTAGTGAGGAAATAGAATCTAGGTAAATATTTGAATGGAATATAATAACATTTTGATATAATTGTTATATTGCAGGTTGAGAGATGTGCTGTTAGTTTTAAAATATGTATCAAACAAGGACGTGTTTATGAGGTATCATAAAGCGCACTTAACAAGGAGGCTTATTTTGGATGCAAGTGCTGATAGTGAGAAGGAAGAAGATATGGTAAAAACATTATCAAGTGTATGAATATTTGCTTTTTTAATTTATACTATTTTATGTTTAGGTTGAATGGTTGAGGGAAGTTGGTATGCCTGCAGATTATGTAAATAAATTAGCTCGTATGTTCCAAGACATTAAAGTAAGTGAGGATCTTAATGCGCAATTTAGGACGTCAACCGCCCGTCATGACGCTATCAATATCAAAATTTTGAATGCTGGTAAGTATTTTATATTTAAAGGGTCTTGTGCAGAATATGTCCCTACGAATTCGAGGTTTTTTTAATTTTTAATGTGGATCGCATAGTTAATGGAATAGTTTAAAAGAAAAAAATTGTTGGATGAACCATTTTTTCTACGAAAAAAATAATTGAAAATTCGAAATTTTCACTACATTTCAATGCGAAAACTCCCTATTATAATAGTACGAGAGCTAGCAACGTCGGGAAAACAAGTATTTTAAGACGTCTGGCTCTTTGATATATCTTTTATTATGCTCTCTGGAACAGCATGCGGCCCGTCTGGCTGCCAATACCCGTTGCGTTCACTACTGCGCATCCAAAGAAGATCCTCTATTTTTTACTTAGCGCTTTAAATTCTAGTATTGAATAAAAATCGAGCAAGTCTCCATTAGCTCGGCGCGTAGAGCCTTCGCCTATCAAGCGAAGGTCAGTGGTTCGATACCGGCTGGGGGTGCAACTTTTTTATTTTTTTTTCGTTTATATTCTGATAGTAAAGTATTAAATATTTGCTTTTTTATTACCAGAACGGATGGCGCTTATGGGTTTATGATCCGTAGTGTATATAAGTAGAATTTGATACTTTCATTTGTTTTGAAGGATTATTGTGGTAATTAATTATTAGACAGGTTTAGAATGGTCCGGCTGCCGCGCCAGTAGGTTGCGTTCACTACTGCACATCACATGTGTACAGGGTGTCCCATTATTGTGCGTTTTTTGGGATTTCTCGTTTATAATTTCATTTTAAAGATTTAAACATAATATATAAAAATTAACATTTTATTGCTTTATGAAGGTAATTTCTGCCTGTCTTTCTTCAAAATATTTTTTTCAGCTGTTGTTTATTATTTTAATAATCATTTTAATAATACTTTTTTTTAACAGATTGTTATCTAAAAGCTACACAAGTTTATTTTCAGTTCAGTTTGTTAAGATAACGATGGAAAACAAAATTATCTGGTTAAATTAAATTAAATAAAATAATAATACTTTTTAAACAAGATTGATTAATGTTAATGTGTAGAAAATGAGCAAATCTATGGGTAGAATATTTAGTTACATAAAAAACTAGCAAAGTAATGTGAAAAAAAACGCATCATTGTATCTCCACTCATAAACGAGAAATCCCAGATATCCCAAATCCCAAAAAACGGACGAAAATAAGACACCCTGTCTGTACCTATGTGATGCGCAGTAGTGAACGCATCCTACCGGCGCGGCAGCCAGACCATCCTAAACCTATCTAATAATTAATTACTACAATAATCCTTCAAAACAAATGAAAGTATCAAATTCTACTTATATACACTACGGATCATAAACCCATAAACGCTATCCGTTCTGGTGATAAAAAAGCAAATATTTAATATTTTGCTATCAGAATATAAACGAAAAAAAAAATAAAAAATTTGCACCCCAGCCGGTATCGAACCACTGACCTTCGCTTCATAGGCGAAAGCTCTACGCGCTGAGCTAATTGAGACTTACTCGACTTTTATTCAATACTAGAATTTAAAGCGCTAAGTGAGAAATAGAGAATCTTCTTTGGATGCGCAGTAGTGAACGCAACGTGTATCGGCAGCCAGACGGCCTGCACGCTGTTCCAGAGAGCATAATAAAAGATATATCAAAGAGCCAGACGTCTTAAAATACTTTCTCGAAAACGTTGCTAGCTCTTAGACTATAACCTTCATAAAGCCAGTAAAATACAAGGTTATGCACAGTGTTGCCATACTCACCCTGTGTAAAATCGACGAAAACGTTTGACTTTATATTCGTTTTTTTTACATTTAGTACGTACTTTAAGAACACGAAAAATTAAAAATATAATAAACGAGGCAAAACAAAAAACACTATAAAAATAAATTGACATTAAAATCATTACACACAGTATTTAGCACAATTGTTTAAAAATTTATTTTTCCCGGATTTGTTCAGTAAGATTCCGAAATCGACGTGATTTGCGTACTTCCAAACACTCCCCACCAAATAAATTAGTGTATATATTCGGAGATAAAGGGAGACTGGTATACATATTCCTCACAAGAACCTAAATCAAATTCGTATTAAAAAAGAGAAAAAAGGAAAAAACAAAGTGAAACAAGAGTAATCAAAACACGCTTACGCGATTTTGACTATTTAAAATATCAAAAAAACAAATAAAAATAAATAAGAACCAACCAACCCCACCAAATAACCACCTAACCAATGCATTAACACACCCCAAATAATCAGGCTAACCAATGCATTAGCACCCTCCAAATAACCAGGCTAACCAATGCATTAACACCCTTCAAATAACCAGGCTAACTTAATTGTGCCTAATGGCAAAACTTCATTGATTAAGCGTCGAAAAATAGTATATATTTAAAAAACTTATATTTTCGTAGAACCTGAAAAATCCGCAAATTTTATTTCAAAAATTGCTTTAAAATAATCCGCACTAACGAATAAGCTACTAGACAGCGTTCAATTTTTGTTGCACTAAAGTGATAGCTTACCTTTTTTACGTCAACTTTATTTCAGAAGAAAATCATATAAAATAGTTTTATTGACAACGTCGCAAATTCTATGCGAAGGCCATAGATGACATACCGATGATCGATTAACTGTCAATCGAAAAAGTCCTAAAATTGCTGGCTTGAGATGATGTAAATAAATATATTTTCTTAATTTTTATGCTTACAACTTACAAAGAAGATTCGTTACATTTTTGTACTTAAATTAGGTCATTCCACGTCTATATAAGGTAATAAAGTGCTAATATGTGATGTTTTTACTGAACCCGTGTAGAAAATTTTACATATTTACTGTCCGTCGCCTGTACCTAAAGGTGCGTATTCGCTTGCAACAAAACACTCCGAACAAACCAAACGCGCCGCGCACTCCAAACAATCTGCAACAAAACATTTTCCGGGAGCGCTCTGAACGACCTGCGACAAAACATTTTGCGCGGAGCGTTCCGCCTGTTTGCGGTGTTCGCTGAGTTCCCACCAGTAATCAGTGTTAGTGGGTTTGTCGATAAGGATGCATCTGATATTACCATAGCCGCTGGTGCTTTTTTAATTATAGAGGCATTAGCGGGTAACAAAAAAGAGAAAAAAGGAAAGGACGAAAAATGTGGGCAAGACGCCTCTTTTTGCGCCGTCAATATAATATGGCCTTACTTAGTGACTTAGATTATATACATAAGAAGAATTTAATTAATTTAATAATTAATTATTAATTTAATAAAAAACTCATCAATTACCTCTACGCCTTTCAAACTCATCAATTACCTCTAAACACTTTTCTCTGTTCCACTCCATAGCTAGGTACAGTTTAAAAACACCCCAAACACAACGAACGTTCAAAACTACCGTATCCACTGAATACCGGTCAACGAACAAATTCTTTTGAGCAAATCCCGTTTACCGACAAACTTCGGAAAATGTTTGGCGCGTTCGGTTCGGTTTGGCGCAATGTACTGATTACACAAATTTGTTACAGCGCGCGCGGCGCGTTTGGTTCGTTTGGAGTGTTTTGTTGCAAGTGAATTTTGATAGTAATATACATATATCTTTATTTTATCAACACCTACTGATATTTTCTACATTTCGTCGATAATGTAAATAAATTATTATATACAGGGTGTCAAAAAATTGTGTATCTAACTTTGGTGGATAAAAATAAAACAAAAAGTTTCTATGAACATATGCCTTAAAATGCTTTCCGGAGACGTTACAGCCTTCGAAATGTTAAATAAAAATAATATATTTTGTTGTTTATTTTTAAGAACATTGGAAACCGTTTTTCCTGAAATTTGGTACTCTAAGGTGCGTTCACACCAGCTGCGCCGCTCATCATCACTTTTGTGCGCGCTAAAAAAATACACTTCAAAAGTACATGTTAAACAAATGTTTGCGCGTAGCGGCGCAGTCGCTGTGAACGCACCTTTACATACATTTTAATGCCAAAGCGAATGGCGATAGTCAAAAATTCCGTAACAGCCCTGAAAGGGTACTTTCCATTAGGGCAAAGAGTGCTTATGGTGGTACTTTTTTTTATCCTTATAAATACAGTAAATACAGTTATTTCAACAAATGATATAAAAAGCTAGATAACTCCTTGTATCTCTGAATCGTGACGATTCCGCACAGAAGTTTCTAGCAATTATTTTGTTTATTTTTATCAAAAAAATCTACCTTCCTACAATAATGAATCACCCTGTATATATAGGTGCATGGGCCAGAGGTTCCGAAAGAGTTACAGTGAGTCTTCCTGTTGAATTAGAGGACTATATTCCCGAGGTTGAAGAGTTTTATAAAAAGAAGCATAATGGAAGGAAGCTGCAATGGTATGTGATTGTATTTTAATATTTTCTATGCCAGAAATTATTTATTTTTTATCAGGTACCATCACATGAGCAACGGAACCATAACGTTTGCTACGACCAGCGGAAAATTCGATCTGGACGTGACCACATTCCAAATGGCGGTACTGTTTGCTTGGAACCAAAGGCCTCACGATAAAATAACCTACGAAAATTTAAGGTAACAGTTATAATATGATAATTAAATTTCTATGCAGTTGTAATGTTATCTCAATTGAATCTTTACTGCGCTATTTGTTAAAAATGTATATCAACAAAAATAGTGAAACAACGAAGGGGTTTTAACTATGGGTTTTAATATGGCTGATTTTAATTTCGGTTTAAAATATAAAGTAGAATAAACTTAATCATTTGATGGTTTTGTTTTACATTGAGCCAATAAATTGCTGATAATAACTATAAATACGATCTAAAAAAATATATTTCTATATAATCTATTTTAATTTCGTTTTTAATTTTTTTTCAACATGTTTAAAATATAGTGTAGGATAAACTTAATCATTTGATGATTTTGTTTTACATTGAGCCAATAAAATGCTGATAATAACTATAAAAAGAATCTAAAAAAATATATTTCTAATAAAAAATAAATAAGTTAATGTAATTAATATTTTTTAATAAAACTTATCATCGCCGTATGTACATTTCTTCGTTCTTTAAAATAATCATTATACAGGGTGGCGCACCTCATCCGCCTCGGTTGATAATACTAAACCGGGAAGATGTAGAAACGAAATATTTTATGAGTATATGTGGGAAGGCAACGTGCATAATATAAAATTATTTTGAATTGTACAGGGTATGTCAGAACTAAGATCCACACCAAAGTTGTATTTTTTCTTATGGAACACCCGGTATTTTATTTCATATTTAGATCCTTGGACAAAAAAATAAGGCATTTATTATAAGGATTAAACATTTTTACAAGCTTTGGTTTTTGAGATATTTAAATATGTATGCTATAATAAAAAAAATTGCCAACACTCTGTGCTGATTTTTAAGCCAGAGAAATAAACTTTACTGAAAAATTTTATTGTTTCGTTTAATGTATACAGGCGTATCAACAAGTGCTGGTCTATTTTAAATATTTATTTTAGATAAAACTTCGTTATTTCAAATACAACACCCTGTATTTTTTAAAATAAGTCGAAGTATAATCAAATGCTCTTTTAAACCATATTAGGGTTTCCTATACGTATGTATATAGCTCAGATTTTGAATAAAGAGTAATTTTTCAATAAAATGGCAACCAAGAGGGCTGACGTCGTCATGGCAAGTTTCTAGTAACAGTTAGTAACTATTTTCAAAATCGAAATTAGTTTATGGACTTTATTTAAATTTATAGCAGTTTACTTTTATTAATTTACCTACAATAGTTTAATAAATAATATTTAGTAAATATGTATTTATTGTTCAATCAAGAAAAACGAAGAAGCAGTTGTTTGATTTATTTTACGATGACTTGTAGATATATGGATTTTCTATAAAATATTCAATTACAGCAAATTCATTTTATCCTAATTATTTTTTTATAAGCAGATCCATTCGTTTCGCCAGCAGCTACTGCTTTATTTTCCTTGATAAAATAATGAATACCTACTTACTTATTAAACTATTAGTGGGTAAATTTAAGTAAACTGTTATAAATCTAAATAATAATAGCTTTTTTCGGGTTCTTGTTATTACCGATTCTGAACCGTCCTAGAGGTCTGCAGCGCATGCGCAAATGAAATAATGTCTTCATATTTCCTTCTGCGCATACGCATCACAGTTCTAGGACGGTTCAGAATCGGTAATAACAAGAACCCGAACCACAAAACATCTCCCTTTAGAACTTCGTCTGTCATGTTAAGAAATGAAAGTAAATAATAAAGCGCCTCTCGTGTTTGTTCGCACACTAAAAATTTCAATTAATGTCTGTATATATTTTTAATAATTTTTTAAATTTACATTTTTTTAATTGTAGAGTAATATATTACATTTAAATGGAATATATTACATAACAATTATGTCAATTAAAAGTTTACAAGCTTGTTTTTTAAATAAAACGAATTATAAAATTTCAATATATGTATATTTGTCGTAGGTATGAAAAAAGTGAAATATAAAATGTACAATCGCTTACTTACATTGCAATAAAACTTCCACTTTTAGTTTTGCAATCCAAACGCAATATTTCTATTTCACGAATAAAAATATCCGACAACACTAAAATCACTGAAACTTCCGCGGCTGACAACGAAAACTGGAAAATATAACGGCACTTTTTGTTTTGGACTACATTACGCTGTACTATTATGTTTTCGTTCTTGAAATAATATAAAATATCTAATTATAACTTGTAAATTTTAATATTTTAACATGATTTTAACTATTTCTGACAATAACTAACTTTTTGTTATCAAGATGACATTTTAGACGGCAACTGACATATATGTCATAATATTTGAATTTTAAATATGCATGTAATAAAATTTAAATTAATATAATGCAACTTTATACTAAGAAAACATTTATACATTCACAAAATACAACAAAGTCTAATAATATAGTTTGAAAACAATGAATATTGTATTAAAATTAAAAAAGTTAAGCGCGATACCTTGTGTCAAAATTAGATGATTAAATTTTCGCAGTTTTTCCACCATTTGATGACCGGTGGCGCCTCTTGTGTTTGTTCGGGCGGTTAGTCTTTTACTCCCGCTTATGGCCATTAAAGAAAAAGTTCTAAAGGGGATGTTTTGTGACCCGAACAAATCTAATGTCAATAATGTCTATTTTGAAAATATTTACTAACTGCCACTAGAAAATTGCCATGGCGACACCAGTCATCTTGATTGCCATTTTATTGAAAAATCGCTTTTTATTTAAAATATGAGCTAGAAAGGTATAGGAAACCCTAATATAGTTTGATAGACCATTTAAATCTACCTCGATTTATTTAAAAAAATACAGGGTGTTGCATTTGAAATAACAAAGTTTTTATGCAAAATAAATATTTAAAATAGATCAGCAATTTTTGGTACCCCTGTATAAATTTAAGGAACCAATACAATTTTTCTGTAAAGTTTATTTCTTTACCTTTAAACTCAGCATAAGAATTAATTCTGAAAAGTAATGTACAAGGTGTTGATAATCTATTCTATTGTAGCATGCATATTTAAATATCTTTACATATCTCAAAAACCAAAGATTTTAAACATATTTAACCCTTATAATAAATACCTTTTTTTGGGCCCAAGAATTAAAAAATGAAATAAAATACCGGGTGTTTCATAAGAAAAAATATAACTTTGGTATGGATCTGAAACACCTGTATATTTCAAAATAATTTTAAATTGTGCACATTACCTCTCCACATATACCCATAAAATATTTTGTTTCCACATCTTTCCGTTTTCGTATAATCAACCGAGGCGAATGAAGTGCGCCACCCTGTATACCTGAAATACTTTAAAAAAAGGACAAGAAAACGTATAAGAAAGATAGCAGCTTCATTCATCTTACATGTATAATAAGCATAACATCAGTAGGTACGTTCCTTTCAGAACTTTAATAAAGGAGGAACCATGCGATTATTTTGCTGTGATTCTTGCAGAACGAAAAAAAAATGATTTAATAATAATTAAAACGCTCATTTACTTTTTTGCCGTTTTGCTATGTATTTTTAAATATATCTCAACCAAAGTTTACAGAATAAAATATAAGTTCGGTCACTTAGCATCGGCACTTTGAAAATCGCGTATCAAAAGCCAGAAGCCGCCTCGTCCGATACGCCGGATTTCGATGAAAACAGGAGTGGAAGCCGGGGTAAATAGAAACCGCATTTTTACCGATCGCAAGGTGCGACAAGGTGCAGGGGAACGTGGGGTATTTCAAAATCAGTTTATTGGTGTATTACATATAAATATTTAGACATGGCAAGATAAAAAAGATATAGCAAAAATAAAATAAATTTTAAAAACAAACACAAAAAATAAAGCTACACAATATCAACAGTAAATAACGTAAAAGTATATTACGTAACGAGTATTTTGGAAAAAATAATATTACGCACGAGTGCAGTATTCCATGAGTGCGTAATATGGTTTTCCAACACGAATTACGTACACTATAAAATTTAAAGCTGAAACTATTAAATGTCAACAACTTTTGATGTTTAAATGGTATCCTCGGTATTTTTTTACGTTATTCGATAGAAAATGATACTCTGAGTAGAAAGACATATCATATATCAGCTTTTAACAGTTTCACATATGATTTATTTGTAAGTGTAACACGCGGTTTATAACGACAATTTGACTCGAAATACCAAGTGTGTGGCATGAAATTATTCGTAAAAAAATACTTTTTCCCAATATACTAATGAGCCACCCTCTTTCCATTTGAAAAAAATTAAGATATGGTTAAAAATACCATTTGGGCATCTTTTAACCGGCCAAGACAAGACATGGAAAACATTAGATGATCAAATCTATTTTTCCCAGGGCTCCTTGATTAAAGTTTTGTTTTTAAAAGAGCTATGACACTCAATATTGAAATTTTAAAAGATTTTTTTAAGCTAGAATGCCAAAAGTTGACATATGATATGTCATTCTATTCAGAGTGTCATTTTTTATCGAATAAAGTAGAAAAATGCCGAGGTTGCCGTTTAAAAATCAAAAGTTGTAGTCATTTTCGGTGAAACCGGAAGTGACCGAAAAAAATTGAAAACGTTAATCAATCCTAATTTAGGTCATATACTAACACACCAAATCTCGTTTTTTTATCTAAAAAAATAAAAAAGTTATAGGGAGAAGCCACTTTTGAGACACACCCAGTATATGATTTTTTGTGTAAAAAAATAAAGTGTTCTTGAATGATTCTAATTACATATTTTAAATAATTTTTTTTCCAGTGGCGAAAAACTCAATATTATTTTTAAGAAATAATAAAAATAATTATGCTTTTTTTTTATAATAAACTAATAAATAATTAACTAAGGCTAATGTGATCAGTAACATTTTGCAATTAAATAATTACTTGAAAAATAATTCCATATGCATGCGAGACCACTCTGTAATAACGCCAAAATCAGAGTAATACGCCGAACGTGATCCGCCGTGTATGCTGGGCCCAAAGTCCAGACACCAGTAATACACTGGGAAACACGTGCGTGAAGCGGCTTTTGATACCTGCCGCCGGCACAAGTGACGGAACTTATATTTTATTCTGTAAACTTTGTCTCAACTATAAATATATGTTAGGCTAGCAACAGAGTTACCAGATGGCGAACTAAGACGAACTTTATGGTCTCTGGTCGCTTTTCCCAAACTAAAACGACAGTTACTGCTTTTCAATCCACCCGCTACTGCTCCCAAGGACTTTGACGAACACACTACTTTCTGGGTAAATCAGGATTTCGCCCTTATTAAAAATGCAAGGCCCCAGAGACGAGGAAAGGTATAATTTTGTTAATTTTACAAAAAAAAAATAAAAAAAATTATATTGTTATTTTTAGGTTAATTTAGTTGGCCGGTTACAACTAAGTACAGAGAGGTCTCAAATCGAGGATAATCAGTCGATTGTACAGTTGAGGATTCTTAGAACACAGGAGGCTATCATAAAAATCTTGAAAATGCGAAAAAAGATTTCTAACGCCGCTTTACAAAGCGAGTTAGTCGATATTTTAAAGAATATGTTCCTACCATCTAAGAAAATGATTAAAGAACAACTAGAATGGTTGATTGAGCACAAATACATGAGAAGAGACGACGATGATATTAATACTTTTATTTATATGGCATAATTTGTTATATATACTAAGAATAAAAGAATTGTTATTAACTTGTATTGCTCTTTTATTTCATATTCAATTTATACTGTATACTGTTTGTTTTTATTACTTGTTTTTACATCAAAACTAGAGAATATGAAACCATATGTGATCAATACAACACTTAGTTATGAGTTTGGTACATTTTAACTGCAACATGTCATGTTCAGGGTGGGTCTAATTCGAAGCTTTTAAAGGGAAAAGACCCTGTTTTAAAAGACAACACACAATGTATCATTTTTAACAAATCGCTGTAACTTTTTTGTATTTTTGTGAAAATATTTCCAAAGCACCTTTTTACGTCGAATTTGATTTATTTTAAATTAATAATAATTTAAGAGTTATCAACTGAAAAAATGATTTTTTATTTGGGACACCCTGTATATTTTTAATTAACTGAAAAGAACTTAAAATTACCTTTCTAAAAATATAGCACACTTGATATTTTGTAATACCCTTTTGTCTCTAATGGAACTCGAAAACATATTTTTCCAGCAAGACAGGGCACCGCCTCAGAACGCTGAAGTTATCAGCAAATTTTTGCAGCCAATTTCGACAATAATTGAATAACTAACCAAGATCCCAGCCGTTGGCTGTCGAAGCCGCCGGATATAGCGCCTCTATGGATTTTTATCTTTGCGGAAGAATAAAGATTCTTATTTTTAAATTGTCCGTAAAATCTAGACAAAAATTAGAAGTACCTACTTAGCGGTTACGCGAGGGTATCTTTCACCCCCACTGAGTTAATGAATTCGTGCAATAAGAAATGTGCAAAAACGGTCCCGTCTGTCGTCTGTTCATAACAGAAGACAAGACGGTCGCAAAATATCATGTCTTATTGGTTTGTTATTAGATATAATTTAAATGTGTTGCAAATATTATTTTCGTTTTAGTTGCAGCTAGAATTTTTAAAAACAACCGGCGCACTGTGGTCAATTTTTAAAAATTAACAGGAAAATATTAAAAAATCTGATGAGGCTAAGCGGCGTCAAAAACTCCATAAGTAGGCTTTGAAATAGTTGCTAAAAGCATTTCATCAACCAAAGTCATTAACAAATATGTCAAAGGTCGTTGCGAATTTACTGTTATTTTGATTAAAAGTGTATAGTTGACAAATTAAACTAAATAATCTTGTTATTTGCAAATGAATAAAGTTTTTAATTTCCGTATTCCGTGCAAAAAGTTATATGTCATTAATACTATCTAAAATGGAAAGAGCAATTGTTGTTGGTAAGTTTTTTGACATTAATGTTCTTCTGTTGAGTATTAAATATGAGTAAATAATTTTGATATGGTTAGATTTTTTTTTAAATTATTAGAATATACATATTTTTAATGAACTAGCAGAAAAAAGTCTTATGAGGTTTCAGTTTTAAATAAATTTAAGTTGATAGTTAAACCATTAGACAACTTTACCAAACCTACAAATTTACCGCCCTAGTCCATCTATTAAGTCCAGGCCATTTTTAGGACGTATTGCCCATATTAAATGCTTGGAGGTTGTTGACTTTTTAAAAGCAACTGTTAGCAAAATCTGTAAGATCCATAGTATTATTCTTATAATATGATAATTTTTAAATATCTAACATATGCAAATGATCGCGACCAAAATCTATTTAAAATAAAAAATAACGAAACTTTTCCAACTTTTTAATTATTATACACCCTGTATACGACTTGTTCTTACTAATTATATTATTAATGTAATTTTATGATACCTAACATATAAAATCGGATATAGCTAGTAATCAAAGTTAAGTAATTTTCACTAATATTTTTTTCCGGCTAATTTGACAAAATTGACCACAGTGCGGCGCCGTTCATAAAGCCTAGGTACTTATTCAAAATCTTGAGGAGGAATAGAGCAAAATATCAAGTATGCTATATTTTTGGAAAGGTAATTTTAAATACTTTTCAATAAATTAAAAATATACAGAGTGTCCCATATAAAAAATCAAATTTTCTGTTGCTAATTCTTAAATTAATAATTTTAAAAACATTATACTTAAACCATTAAATTCAAGGTAAAAAATTGCTTTGCAAATGTTTTCACAAAAATACAAAAATTGCCATAGCAGAAAAGTTACAGCTATTTGTTAAAAATGTACATTTTAGAGAAAAACATCCCGTAACTCTGAAATGGTAACAGATATTGATGTGCGATTTTCGCCATCATGTTTTCGATATAAAATCGAGTTCCAGACACTGATATTAGTTTTCGTCTATCTCCTATAGAAAAGGGTGTTTCCCTTTAAAAGCGTTCAATTTGGCCCACCCTGTACGGGTAAAAGTTTTTATTAAGTTTCGGCGGTTTTGGTTTCGGTTAAAGCTAGTCCTATATATCTTTTTTTATCCAATTCAACTGCACAGTCATCAGCTTCAAACTCGTATTTTCTTGATATTAATCATTGCAAAGAGCTGTATTGCAGTTGCAGTTTTAGTAAGACAGGTAGTAGTAGTAAAAAACGGGTGGTACTAAGAATTAAGAATACAACAATTATTAAGTTTTATTCACATTCATATTTAATTATTTGTTTTTATGTCAATACAAAACTTAATTAAGGGTTTGGTACATTTGAACTACAAAAACAACATAAAAATAAAGTCAAATTAACATTAATTATAAATTTTATACTATAATAATACTAGTAATTATTTCAATGGTTATTTTTTCTTTTCTTCAAATAGTTTCACCCCTTTCTTAATAACATTCAGTCTTTGTAATAAGGGTGGATGGGAATGATGCCAAGCAGAATACAGCCAATCATGCACGGGGAAGCCTAAATTATCTTTGTTTAGCTTCTGTAAAGCTAGTTCTAAATATCTTCCCTTATCCAATTGAACAGCAAAATCATCAGCTTCAAACTCAAATTTTCTTGATAACACAGTCATTGCAAAAGATAGCAGAGTGTTGTAAGGCATCATTACATACTGTAATACCACAAACAAACCGACCAACACAGGTTGGATGTGTGTGAAACCAAGGGCTTGGTAGAGTAACTTATACTTGAACATGAAAGAGAATACTAAGAAGAGTAGGAACAAATTTACCTCCATGATAACAAGATTTTTAATTGTATGATTACGACTCCAATGTCCAAGTTCATGAGACAATACTGCCAGAATTTCATCATCTTGACAACCTGTGCCGTCATCTTTGGCTAATAATGTATCAAATAAAACAATTCTCTTTGATTTAAACAAGCCATAGAAATAAGCATTGCTATGAGAAGACCTTTTCGATCCTTCAACCACATACAGTTCTGTTAACGGGAATTTTAAACTTGATGCTAGAGCTTCGATTTTTGTTCTAAGTTCACCTTCAGGTAAAGGAGTGTATTTATCAAATAGAGGTGCTATTACAGCCGGGTAAATAGTCAATAATATCAGACTTATTATACATGCTATTGCCCATAACCATATAAAGAAGTAGTCACCTCCATTTTTAATTACAACAATAACAATGGAAGAAATCATAGAAGTAAGTAATTGACCAACAAGGAAGGCTTTTATCTTGTCCCAAACAAAGAACACAGCTGTTTGCTTATTGAAACCAAATTTCTCTTCTAATATAAAAGTAAAATAAATTGTAAAAGGCATATCTATTATCGTTGATAAGAACGATAGTATTGTGAGCCATAAGCAACTTGTTGAGACTTCATCGGTAAAAGGGTTTATACTCTCTGAGTAATCCCAGACAATACCCAACAATCCTTGATGGATAACTACAGTGGTAACAATGATAGAATAAAAATCTTTTACAAATCCAAACCTTAATTTCGCCAGGGAATATTCTCTAGCTTTTGAATAGTCATCGTTAGACATAAGATCTTTTATTTCGGATGGAACATCTTTAGCTTTCGTAGCGGTATTAAACTAAAATTAAACAAGTTTTCAAGTACATTTTAACGTTTAAAAATTAATACTTTACCTGTCTTAATGAAAGGTAGGTTTCAAAAAGATATTCTAGCCATAACAATAAAATAATAGTGTTTCTGACCAAAATTTCATCTATAGAAAACATTTTTCTACCACACTTTTAAATGGTGGTAGTACTTAACCTATAATTTGAAAATGATAAACAAGACGTCAATTATCAATACTGTTTTCCATCCATAGATAGGACTATTCTACCCATGATTACGAAAATAGTAGGATCTGTGGATATATTTTATATATGATATATTTTGGTTTAACTCTCCTGTGGTGATATATTAACATATATCAAAAATTAAGGTTATATTTCTGTTTTCAAAAGTTATAACCTAGATTTTTTTCGGCACGTGAAATAGAGTAAAAATGTCCTTTTTTATAAAGGGAAAACAACTAAATGGAGTTAAAAGGGCGAAGTTTTCAAAACTAAAACCTAAAAAACGAAAATTTGAATCCAAATCATCGAAGAACGATGAAATTACAAGTAGTGAAGATGAAGAGGCGGATGAAGATAGAAGTGAACATCTTACCAGTTCAGAAGATGAAAATGAGACAGCACAAGAAAAGAAACTACGCTTGGCTAAGATTTATTTAAAGGAGATTGAAAAGGAGGAAAAAGCCAGACTTGAACAGGATGAAATTGATCAGAGTGTGATAGCAAAACGGCTGAAGGAAGACTATTTGAAAGAAACAGGAAAACTTAGGCTAACAGTAGCAGATAGGTATAATAAATATGATGAGACAAATATAAAGACATTAAAATGTAAGCAGCAAAGAAATAGTATTACTTGCTTGTGTATTTCAAGTGATAATAAGTTTTTGTTCAGTGGTAGTAAAGATGGACTTGTAGTAAAGTATTCATTAAAAGACTTTAAAAAATTAGGCATTATCCCCTACACGTGGAAAAGTGATGGAGAAATTTTGGGACATAATAGTGAAGTTTTAAGTATAGCAATATCAACAGACAGTAGATTTTTAGCTGTAGGTGATAAAAAGGGTAATGTTTTTGTCTGGGATCCTAACGAATTAAAACACATAAAAACATTAACAGGACATAAAAGTGCTGTGCTAGGGGTGACTTTTAAGAAGGAATCTCATGTACTTTACTCTTGCAGCCAAGATAAAACAGTAAAAGTATGGAGTTTGGATGAAATGGCCTTTGTCGAGACTTTATTTGGTCACCAGGATCTAGTAGCATCTGTAGACAGCCTCTATAGGGACCGGATAGTAACTTCTGGAGGCCACGATTTAAGAATTTGGAAGATAACTGAAGAAACGCAGTTAATATACAACGGCCATGTGGGAAACATTGATAATGTGAGACTTATTAATGAAGAAAATTTTGTTTCTGGTGGTGATGATGGTCAAATATGTGTTTGGAGTGTGCTAAGAAAGAAACCACTTCAATGTATAGAGAATGCTCATGGTAAAGATCTTTTTAATGAACAACCAAGATGGATAACTGCTTTAGCCGCACTGACAAATACAGATTTAATAGCATCAGGATCATACGATGGATTTGTGAGGTTATGGAAATTAGAAAACAACTTTAGGAGTTCTGTTGAGGTTTTGAAGATAAGTGTACAAGGTGTGGTTAATGCATTGGCATTTACTTCAGATGGTGGCAGTCTTCTTATTGGTGTTAGTAGAGACTACAGATTAGGCAGATGGAACACAGTAAAAAATGCAAAAAATTGTATATTGTTTGTACCTTTTGTGATTGAGAGCTGACAATTTTTATAAATAAAGTTATGTTTTAAAATATGTTGTTTTTCTTTACATTGCAAGGAACTACTGTTAGATAAAAATAATATTATTTTTGCATTAGTTACATATACAGGGTGGTCCGAACTGTATTCCGGAAACTTCGGCAGCATATTCTGTTGATAAAAATAAGTAAAAAAGTTCGTATAAATGTATGTCGTAAAATGCTTAGTTTCGGAGATACAGGGTGTAGAAGTTTCATTTTTATTTTGATTTTTTCTAAATAATTTCTGCAGTAGCGTCAATATTTGGATGAAAATTGGTGTCTGGGAGTTTTTTGACATGAGAAATTTGATTTTGATGTCAATATGACTCCTACTAGTAGAGGGCGCCACCTACATATTTTTGAACTGGTTTGAAAGTAATAACTTTTCGTCCGTACCTGTATAAAACTACTGAGTAAAAAAATATACATTTACTACGTTTTTTACGTAAAAAATATCTCTTGGAAAAAATCCCTGTATTGAGTATTGGTTTTCGAGATATTTGGAATCGAAATTATCAATACCTGTCGTCAGTGACATAAATTAAATATGTTGACTAAATAGTTATTAGACTGAAACAATGCCTTCTATTAAAAGATCAGCCTACGGGCGAGATTTATGACGTCACGCTAGTTAGATATAACGGATTAATAAATATGTTGTAGAATACATGGAAAACATAATTATTCCTCAGATTTTTGGTTTGTATTTTAAAAATGATATAGTTTAAATGAAATATACATAACATACAGTTAATAACTACAACATATATACCTATTTATAGTAATAAATACTTTGGCAAATAAACTATGAACCATACAAATGCAGCAAATGTTTTACAATGTACAAATAATGAATAGGTACATAAGATAATGGGTAAAATGTAAATATATTTTAAATTTTGGGGTTTGAAAATCGATCTAATTTAACAAAAAACATTTAATATCTACTAATAGTGATGTATTATTATTTGCATTCACAAAATTTATATGTATATTTTGCAAGTATCAATGTTCGAAAAATTATATTTACAAATAATACAATATTATCTAAAAAGGCGTCAGCGATGGCTATGAAATGAAGATCGCTGGCATTTTATATGTTAAATTATTCTAAAATTTTTGATTTTCTTGGGATTTTTAGGTTCGGGAAAAACGCTGATTAAGTTTTTCATTTGGGTTTTCATTATTTTTATTTGGTTAAAAAAAACGTTTCGGCTAACTATAG
The DNA here is from genome assembly GCF_002938485.1 of Sitophilus oryzae. Taxonomy (NCBI): domain Eukaryota; kingdom Metazoa; phylum Arthropoda; class Insecta; order Coleoptera; family Curculionidae; genus Sitophilus; species Sitophilus oryzae. The sequence goes on from NW_022146866.1 coordinate 585,904, forward strand.
CCTTCACATGTTGTGTCATATGAGAAAAATAGTGTCGAATATAATCCAAAAAATTACAGATACAATATAATTCACACCTTATAATGTTTACTGCAAATAATAAACTAATATAAACTTATCAAAAGATGACCACATATTTTTTAAAATTATTATTCTTAACACTAAAATTATCTACATTGACTATGGAGTACGCAGTAAACATTATGTGCGTGGTGTGAATATTTTATATGTAATTTTTTGGATTATATTCGACACTATTTTTTTCATATGACACAGCACTGATGAAGGCTATAATGTTAGCCGAAACGTTTTTCTTAAACCAAATAAAAATAATGAAAAACGAAATGAAAACTTAATCAGCGTTTTTCCCGAACCTAAATTCCAAGAAAATCAAAAAATTTAGAATATTTAGAAACAAGGTTCAAGAATATCAAATTTTCCAAGATTGTAAAATTCTAGTTAATTATTTTATATGTACAGTTATTTAGGGAATGTCATCGATGTTCATTTCCAAGCCAACTAGACGCCGATTTTTTTCGGTGATACGGTATAATTCTTACGTAAAATGTAAATAACATTAGACCAATTAAAACAAAGAAATATGAATTTCTTTGTATTTTTAGTAACACCTTTATTCTTAAAACTTAATTTTGTATTATGCAAATATACCAATTTTATTGTTATTTTATTCATATTCTATTCAGCCATCACTTAAATATTTGATATTAATTTGGTATTATAAATAATCAACACCTTTCATTAAAAATTACTGAACAAATATATGTTATGCTTGACATACATTATATATTATCAAACAAAAACACATTCTTCTTTTAAACTGTATCTGTCTTGTCTTTACAAAAATCTTTTTTAAAATGAACTCAAAGTAATAATCTTTTTCATGATCTTTAATACACATATTCTTTATTTTTCCCTAGATCATAATACCTACTTACGTGTTTGAATCTATCGAAGCTGAACCAACAACACTTGGAGTGGAGATTCCACAATATGAATAAAATAAACATAGTTGTCCAGTTTTCATTAATACCATCATGGGAGAATATTATTTTTAAATTTATTAAAGATATTTTCAATAGAATTCTCTTGATTTATAATTCGTACCCACTTTTCTTGCTCTTCCGGACACTTTAGGCTGCCTAGTATAATAACTATCCTTAGTAACCATCCTTTCCAACAGGAACACAACAAAGATGAGGCATAGCACCAATAACACACTCCATAAGCTTTATTGATGAATTGTTAGAGTCTTAAAAACACACAAAAAATCACGATAAGTAAAAAATGTATGGGCACTTTTAGGTTAAATCACTTGCACAACGTGTAATTTTTAAAATTTCTATTTTTTGTGTGAGAAACCGAGAGTGACCATATATCTGGTAGTAGTTTATGTCACTTCAACACCAAAATAATTAGTTTTTTGCACTACAATAATAAATAATACCAAAAATCAAAGAGTTAAAACCAAAAATCAACCGACAAAATATGAAACGGAATCTAACCCAATATCTAAGTATGTACAGCTGATGAAGTAAACAAGAGTCCGCCCGTAGGCTGATCTTTTAATAGAAGGCATTGACTGAAATCATAAATTTGAAAGTTTTTGTGCCAAAAGTTCAACAGAAACTGTTTTGTTTTATCATCATATTTTTGCAGAAAAATTTATGATTAATTTAAAAAAATAGAAATTAACCAAATTTATTATTTCAGCGAAAAAACTATCTACACAACGTGTTTATTTTTCGTCAATAATAACATGTATTGACTAATTCCGTTCTAAATATCCCGAGAACGGTTGCTCGTAGCGATTTTTACAAAAAGATATTTTTTACGTAAAAAATAACAGAGATGTATATTTTTTCCCTCCCGGTAGTTTTATACAGGTACGGACAAAAAGTTATTACGTTTCAAAACAGTTAAAACACATGTAGGTGGCGCCCTCTACCAGTAGGAATCATATTGACATCAAAATCAAATTTTTCATGTCAAAAAACTCCCAGACACCAATTTTCATCCAAATATTGACGTTACTAAAGAAATTATTTAGAAAAAATCGAAATAAAAAAAGAAATTTCTACACCCTGTATCTCCGAAACTAAGCATTTTAGGACATACATTTATATGAACTTTTTTACTTATTTTTATCTGCAGAATATATGCTGCCGAAATTTCCGGAATACAGTTCGGACCACCCTGTATATCCTATCAATAATCTTAATTTAATAAAGCGAAAGTATATTAAATAATTATTATGTATCCATACTTAATTATCTCTAAAAAATGTAGTTAGATTGTTATTATAACAATGCTGGGTATGAGATTTTTTCTTGGAGCATTCGCCATAATAGTAAAATTCTATTTTTAATTGATTCAATATAAAATTCTAAAGCCATGCTTTTATCTAATAGTACAGAACTATAATGTCATCTATAATGTTGCGAGCTTCTTGTAATAATTTTATAGATTTCAACCCTTCATGTATTAATATTCTGAACTTTAGAGAGCAGAACAATTTCCAGCTAATTACTACTTCAGAGATAATTCAATTTCAGGTATTTGCTTTGTATCTAATAGGTGGTTAATTTAATTACAGAGAGAACTGAACTATTTTTCTGATGCAGAAAATTGCTGAGATAAAATATGTATATTCCAGTTGATTTCCAATTTACTATGAGTATAGAAAATTATACAGGGTGTTTCAAAAAACATGTGCCATATCTCGTGGGGACTGGCCACGTAAAAATAAGATTTATTTTTCATATCAACATAGGTCCGATTCTGCTTTGTTTCGTAGCTACGAGGGGTTAGTCTTTTTTTTTAGATTTATTAATTATAATTTTCTTCCAAGTACTTTTAGCGATTCGAATGAAATTTTGAGGGTAAAACTTGCTATAAGTGCTACATATTTTATTGCTTAAAAGTATCGACAGACTCATCAGGGACGTGCATATAGGTTATCACTGGAAAACTTTCGAAAAAAAATTATGTGCGCCACTGGCTTTTCTTCTTTTGATAGCAAAATTGTATAGGCCATTTAATGTCAATTAAAAGTTGTATCTTAGTATTTTGTCAATTTCGATCTCCTTGATGAGATAAACGCAATTGTATTAGTCACATTAAAATTAAAATAAAATTAAATAAATTATTGATTTTATCTAACTTATTATTAAATATTACTATTAAAGGCTATTTTAGTTATTATGTATTACTGTTAATCCAACCTATATGTATATCAAATTCAAGCCATACCATTCCATACTTATAATAGGAATATAATTAAAACGGGGGAAGTGTATTATATTTAAAAGGGGAAATAGTGTATGTAGACCTTAAACAAGCCTTAAACGGCCTACACCTATTTCGCTAACAAGGGAATAAAATATTCCAGTAGTAACCCATGTGCACGTCCCTAGTGAATATGTCGATACTTTTTTAGCATTAAAATATGTCGCACTTATAGTAACTTTTACCCTCAAAATTTCATTCGAATCGCTAAAAGTACTTGGAAGAAAATTATAATAAATCGAAAAAATATTAAGACTTTAGCCTCCTGTAGCTACGAAACAAAGCAGAATCGGAACTATACAGGGTGGCGCATCTCATTCGCCTCGGTGAATTATACGAAAACGGAAAGATGTAGAAACAAAATATTTTATGGGTATATGTGGGGATGAGGCAATGTGCATAATTTAAAATTATTTTGAAATGTACAGGGTGTGTCAGAACTAAGATCCATACCAAAGTTATATTTTTTCTTATGGAACACCTGGTATTTAATTTCATTTTTGGATTCTTGGACATAAAATAAAGCATTTATTATAAGGGTTTAATATGTTTAAAAGCTTTGGTTTTTGAGATATTTAAAAATGCATGCTGTAATAAAAAAGTTTGTCAACACCCTGTATATTACTTTTCAGAGTTAATTCTTGTGCTGACTTTGAAGCCAGAGAAATGAACTTTACTAAAAAATGTTTTTGCTTCCTTAAATGTATACAGTGGTATTAAAAATTGCTGGTCTATTTTAAATATTTATTTTACATAAAAACTTTGTTATTTCAAATACAACACTATGTATTTTTTTGAATAAGTCGAAGCAGATTTAAATGCTTTTTTCAAAATATATTAGGGTTTCCTATACCTATCTAGCTCAGATTTTGAATAAAAGGCGATTTTTTAATAAAATTGTAATCAAGATGGGTTGTTTTGCCACGGCAATTTTCTAGTGACAGTAGCTATTTTCAAAATCGACAATAGTTAAGGGACTTTTTTTTAAGGAAATTTTACATAAAAACTTCGTTATTTCAAATGCAACACTATGAATTTTTTTAAATAAGTCGAAGCAGATTTAAATGCTCTTTCAAACTATATTAGGGTTTCCTATACCTATCTGGCTCAGATTTTGAATAAAGAGCGACTTTTCAATAAAATTGTAATCAAGATGGCTGATGTCGCCATGACAATTTTCTAGTGACACTTAGTAGCTATTTTCAAAATCGACATTAGTTTATGGACTTTATTTAAATTTATAACAGGTTATTTCTAATTAATTTACCTACATTAAGGTTAATAAGTAAGTATTTATTATTTTATTAAGAAAAATAAAGCAGTATCTGTTGGCGGAAGGAATGGAACATAATATCCATTCCTTCCATTCATTTTACTCGTGATTTTATTTTGTGAGGACAATTGCTTGTTGGCCTGAAGAGTTTATGCTCAAAGATATCAAAATAAAAATTTTCTTGACAAGAGTTTTTTGGAAATACTACTTTTCCTATTTCGCAGAGCTGATAGTGTGGTATGTCAAAAACCTATTAGGCAGAAACCTGTAGTTGAAAGTGAAGAAAATGAATTTGCCTTAATTGATTCTTTTATAGAAAATCCAATATGTCTACTTACAAGTCATCGTAATATAAATAACAATAATAATAATAATAATAGCGTTTATTTCCAACAGGCAATTAGAGCCCACTTACAGGAAATACAATCTTAAAAATAGATTGTTTCTAAACATTAAATATCAAATTTACAAAAACCAAGAAAAAAAAATTACAAAAAAGAGTAAACTAAACCTAAATGTAAAACAACAATAACAAATTATTAATTATAAATTACTATTATAAACCATGGTTAACCATTAATGCCCCCCACCCACCAGTGAGACCAAACGACCCACAGAGCAGTCAAACACATCACAGTCAACGGAGACAGAGTTAAGGTAGCTACACGTGGTGAAAATCGGATCCTGAAACCTAACGTTAGTTCTGGCTCGAGGAAGCGCAAAAGTGGTATTCGCTCTGGAGGTAGGTCGCGGCACCCGGAATGGTATCGTTTCCAAAAGAGTTGGGGAATCTATAAGACCATTCAGCAGCTTCCACAGGAAAGTTACTGAGTGAATGATCATTCTCAAGGAAAATGGTTGCACATCGAACCGAGACAACAACTCAATATGATCCACACCTCTAACAGGGTAAACCCCCTCCTCCTTGAGCACCAGTTGCTTTAAGAAACGCTTCTGAACTGATTCAAGGCATGCAACATGACAATCATAGATGGAACACCATACCAGCGATCCATACTCCAGCCTTGACCTGACCAACGAAAAATAGAGCAGCTTGAGAGGTTCAGAACCTACAAAGAGGTTAGAGTTACGAATAATAAAGCCAAGAAGTCTTGATGAACTCGCAACATTTTGATCAATATGAGTTATAAAGGTTAGTCGGTCGTCAAATACGACACCCAGATCCCTAAACGTTGTCTTTCTAGACAGTATATTGTTGGCAATACTGTAATCAAACTGCACGGGAACCTGGGTTCTACGATATGACATGACACAGCATTTCGAGACGTTGAGGTTCAATCGATTCTGAGTACACCACTGGTTAATTCTATCAATATTGCTTTGCAAGAATAGACAGTCCTCATGCCCGTCAATCTGCCAGTAGATCTTCAGATCATCGGCATAAGCCATTTTTAAGCTGGAAATGCTTGTTAAGAGGTCATTTATGAATAAATTGAATAGTAGTGGGCCGAGATTGGACCCCTGGGGAACTCCGGAAGTTGGAGTAAATGTATCCGAGCTGTAACCCTCGACCTCGACAAACTGAAGACGATGATCAGTGAGATATGAGGACATGAGTGCTGTCAGTCTGTCAGAAAAATTGAATTGACTACTTAACTTCATTAGCAAGATCTGATGATCGATTTGATCAAATGCTTTGCTGAAGTCAGTATACACCACATCAACCTGACCCCTTTCATCAAGAACTGAACTAACAAAGTGTGACAAGGCACAGATGTTAGTAATACATGATCTTTTAGAATAGAAACCATGTTGGTCATTAAATATTCTGGATCTACACTGCGAGAACAAGGACTTATAAACGATAATTTCAAACAACTTGGAAAAATTACAGAGTATGGAAATAGGCCGATAATTGTCAACTCTCTGGAGGTCGTCCTTTTTATGAACCGGTAGAACTTTAGCTAATTTCCAGGCAACCGGAAAACAGTCATTCTTCAGCATTAAATTAAAGATGTGGCATAGTGGAAGGCATAGAACAAACGCGCAATCTTTTACAATGAAGCTGGGAATGCCATCCGGGCCCGCAGTCATTTTGTTCTTAAGGGCCCTACTCGCAGTGATAACTTCGTCGGTGGTTATTGTTGGGGAGATATCAACAAGATCCGAGGAGGACAACAAAGAACTACAATACACATAGATACTAACAACATAGAACTACATAAATCAAAAAACTACTTCTTTATTTTTCTTGATAAATACTTACTATTAAACTATTGTAGGTAAATTAAATAAAACTTAACTTTAATAAATTTAAATAAAGTCCATCAAGTAATGTAGATTTTGAAAATAGCTACTAAATGTCACTAGCAAATTGCCATGGCGACACCAGCCATCTTGATTGCCATTTTATTGAAAAATCGCTTTTTAAAGCAAAACCCTAATATAGTTTGAAAGAGCATTTAAATCTGCTTCGACTTGTTTTAAAAAATACATAGTGTTGTATTTGAAATCACAAAGTTTTTATGTAAAATAAATATTTAAAATAGCCCAGCAATAACATTTTTTAGTAAAGTTTATTTTTCTGGCTTCAAAGTCAGCACAAGAATTAACTCTGAAAAGTAATGTACAGGGTGTTGACAAAGGTTTATATTATAGCATGCATATTTAAATATCTTTAAATATCTCAAAAACCAAAGCATTTAAACATATTAAACCTTTATAATAAATGCCTTACTTTATGCCCAAGAATCCAAAAATGAAATAAAATACCGGGTGTTCTATAAGAAAAAATATAACTTTGGTATGGATCTTAGTTCTGACACACCCTGTATATTTGAAAATAATTTTAAATTATGCACATTACCTCTCTACGTATACCCATAAGAATTTTTGTTTCTACATCTTTCCGTTTTCGTATAATCAAACGAGGCGAATGAGGTGCGCCATCCTGTATGTTGATATGAAAAATGAATCTTATTTTTACGTGAGGAATCTCCCCACGATAGATGGCGCAAGCTTTTTTAAACACCCTGTATGTAAATTTTACACGCTGAAAGATTCACAATTTTAAATAAAAAGTTATAACAAACGTTTTAAAAGTTTATTAATATAAAACAAATTCTCGTCTGTGACTATACTGTGAAATACCATTATGGCACAGTTCTGGGAAGGGGCATAAAATGTTTTGGATTGTTAGTTACTAAACCTAACGCCTTTGTCCATCTATGGTAAATCTATAAAAAATAAACGTAACAGATCTTGGCAATAGGTATATATAGATGGTGGATTAAATTTACAAGAAAGAAAACCGAGGAAAAATCCAGTGGTTCCCAAAATTTAAGCAAAAAATAATTCTTTTAATTTTCAAAGCAAAATAACTCGGTTATTTTGGATTTATTTGAAAAACGGCAAAGAGAAAATATGTTTCCTTCGTCGATATCTACGAATCCTGAAAATATTTTGCACTTATTTAAGACTGGCCCTATATATCGACAATTTTAAGAAAGTATTAGTATGAATTGCCCTGTTCTTTTGCTCGGTTTTCAACTATTCCATGTTTCTCATCTATTCCATATAATGTCGCCTTTATACTCCTCCTATTGAGCGATCCAGGCAGTATTGAATTTTAATGCCGAATAGTTTGTTTGCAAGCCCCAATTTGCTGCAGGTATCCAGGTTCTGGTCCAGAGGGAAACGTCCAATCCGAGGTTTTCCACATAATCCGCTCTGGTGACTATTTGTGGGGGTGGGGGAGGCATAAAAGCTCTAAATAGGGGAGGGCGGTGTAGAATGGGAATGCAGTGTAATTTTCGCGGTTAGATGATCAATTATTTCGGACAGTATGAGGTTAGTTAGGGATTCAGAGGCGCCTTTTATTTTATAAATTATGAAAGTTTATAGAAATTAGAATAGAAAGCGGAATAAATATGTATACAGAGTGGTCCGAACCAAAGGTCCGAACTGTATTCCGAAAACTTCGCGGCAGCATATTCTGCAGATGAAAATAAGTAAAAAAGTTCGAACAAATGTATGTCCTAAAATGCTTAGTTTCGGAGATACATGTTGTAGAAGTTTAATTTTTATTACGATTTTTTTCCAAATAATTTCTAAAGTAAAGTCAATATTTGGATGAAAATTGGTGAATGGGAGTTTTTTAACATGAGAAATTAGATATTGATGTCAATATAACTCCTACTTGTAGGGGGCGCCACCTACATATTTTTAACGGGTTTCAAGAATATTAACTTTTCGTCCGCATCTGTATAAAGCTACCGAGTCAAAAAATATACATTTACGACATTTTTTACATAAAAAATGTCTCTTAGTAAAAATCGCTACGAGTAATGGCTTTCGAGATATTTGGAATCAATTGTTTTCAATATTTGGAAATTATCAATACCTGTCATCATTGACATACATTGAACATGTTGACTAAATAGTTATTAGACTGAAATCATAAATTTGAAATGTTTTATGCAAAAAGTTCAACAGAAACTATTTTACCATCATTTTTTCGAGAGATTTTTTATAAAAGATTTAAAAAATAAAAATTTCCCAAATTTATTATTTCAGTCAAATAATTTTATTATAATAAATACCTACTCAACGTGTTTATGACATGCAGTGACTATTTCAATTCTAAATATCTTGAGAACGGTTGCTCGTAGCGATTTTTACCAAGAGACATTTTTTACGTCAAAAGTCATGGAAATGTATATTTTTCCACTCAGTAGTTTTATACAGGTACGGACGAAAAGTTATTACTCCTCAAAACAGTTAAAACGTATGCAGGTGGCGCCCTCTACAAATAGGGTCATATTGACATCAAAATCAAATTTCTCATGTCAAAAAACTACCAGACACAAATTTTTATCCAAATATTGACGTTACTTCAGAAATTATTTGGAAAAGATCGAAATAGAAATGAAACTTCCACACCCTGTATCTCCCAAAATAAGCGTTTTAGGACATTTTCCGGAATACAGTTAGGACCACCCTGTATATATAAATCTTCTGTATTACTGAGTCTGCTTTCATTTTTAAATTATTTAATGAAAAAAGCTTTTATATCAAAACATTTTTATTTATTTATATTACTCTCTGTCGTACATTAATATTATTTCTATTATTTATTCTACTTCAGTATATAAATCCTTTGTGATATATTTTTTATTTAAATTCTCTAAAATCTAACACAATTCCACATTAAGTATTAAAAATAATAAGCTTTATTTTTAGATAACTAACTATAAAACACATATTATTATACAGGGTCTTTCAGCATCACTATCTCTGCAGATTGTCCTTCGTAATAGATTATCATATGGTATGCAACCAACTTTCCGTAAGTCGTAGCGACTCGTGTATACTCGTGAACAAGCACGGAGGCTTGTGACGGAGGTGTTGACTCGTGTAGTGATTTTTCCTCATTACTCGATCGGTTGATTTCAATCTTAAGCATATAGTTGGCATAAAGTTGAGAATTGATCTTTCCAGATAATGAGCATTAGTAATTTGCGATTTGTCAATTTTGTGAGAAGTTTAGATATGTAGAATGAATCTAGAGTTATATTTTTGGCATGGAAATGTTGAAAAGTGTGGGAAACAAAGACAGATACCTTGATGCGAATTTTAGACGAAAATATAGTTATATTTGCGGAGCCTACTTCGAACGTATTCTGAATGCTAAGGCTCTGTTCACAAGTACTTATAAGGCAACAAAATCGACGATATAAACCATTTTCTCAGTGCAAATCCTGCCTCAGCGTCCAGAATACTTTCAGGGTGGGCTCCGCGAAGCTATATTTGTCTTTAAATAGAATAAAGGTTCTATTGTATATTTCTAAATTGATTTAGTTATACCGCGTGCGTCTCAAAAGTTATTGGCTCACCCTTATAATTTTTTTAGATAAAAAATGATATTTGGTATGTTACTAGAGATTTGGTTTGGTCATATTACAACCTTTTTGGTCACTTTCTGTTTCACCAGGAATGAACTTTTGATTTTTAAATGACACCCTTGTTATTATTTTACTTCATTTGATAGAAAATGACAGTCTGAATAGAATGACATAGCATATGTCAACTTTTGACATTTTAAATAAAAAAAAAGAGCATTTTAAATTTTAATTTAGAGTGCCATGGCCATAAATGTAACGATAATTTGACTCGAAATATCGTGGTACAAATTATTGGTAAAAAATGCTTTTTCCAAATATGCTAATGAACCACCCTTATTCCATTTGAAACAAATTGAGATATGATTAAAAATACGATTTGGGCATCTTTTGCTTAACCCAGTAATGCCTATGATATGATATTTCATACCCAAAACATCAAATCTCTGCGAGTCGTGACACGTCCAACCGTTTGTGAAAATTAATGATTTAGTTTGTCTTATACGTCGATTGTGAGTATATCTAAGTGCTAGTGTCAGTGAATTTTCCAAATATTCGAAAGGGTACGTAGAGCTGCAGTTGATATCTCGGGAAACTTTTTTTTATGCAGACATGCCGCAAGGTGAGGTTATATTTTATTTTTTTCTATAATAAGTACTTTTTTCTCAAATTGTTACGAAAACTTAATAGCCAGTACTTTATTTTATTCCAACAAAACTAATTAAAACCAGTTTTTTCGTTAGTTTTACATTTATTGAAGTATCTTTTCAACATATGAAATATCACATCATAGGAAGTAATGTATAAATTTTGTTTTCAGGAAGAAGTGAGAACCCACAAGACGCCAAGGAGCTTATCAATTTTCTTGATGTTATCAGTGATGATGATGAGAATTATGAAACTCTGCAGGAATGTGATCGACTTGATTTCGTATTATTACCTCCAGATGATGGCCAAGATAGCGACAAAGACGATGCCCAAAGCGATGAAGAGGAACCATTTCAACTACATGATTTAGGAAAGGGGATTTTGAAACAACCAGTTGAAGTTTTTGCCGTGAAAGAAAAATCCCGTTAGAAAACTGAAATAAATCCAGGCTCCCAAAATACGGCTGTCAGTGATGAAGAAACTGATGAAGATGATACCTCTTTCAATTTTGGCTAAAAAGATCCGAAAAGAAGCTACAGACGAAACACCTAGCAGCACGAACGATCAAAACAGGTCTATAAAAGGAAAGAAAGTTAGAAAGTGGCAAACAAAATTGCTGAATCCCATTCCAGAAAAATTGAAAATTTCCAAATCTCCTTTACCAGGTGTTGCAAATAAAATCAAAAACGATGGTATAGCACCAATAGATTTATTCAAACTGTTTTTTCCAGAAGAATTCGTACAATTTATTTGTGATGAAACTATGAAATACGTCATTTTTAAAGGTAACCATAACTTCTCTGTATCCACTAGAGAAATGTACATTTACCTTGGAATCTTGATTTTATCTGGGTACAATAAGTTACCTGCCAGAAGAATGTACCGGGAAACAAAGTCTGATACATACAATCATTTAGTGAGCAATAGTATATCTAGAGATCGTTTTGAGTTGATACACCGTTACCTACACGTCAACGACAACACCAAGATTGACCCTAATAACAAGGTTTACAAGATCCAACCCCTCATTGACAGAGTAAATGAAGTCTCTCAATTGCTAGCAGCATCTCTCTGAGAAAAATTTTCCTTAGATGAAGCGATGGAGCCCTATTATGGTCGCCACCATATGAAGCAGTTCATACGAGGGAAGCCAAATAGGTATGGATTCAAATTTTGGCGCCTCTCTACATCAGAAGGTTATTTGCTCAAATTTGATCCATACTGTAGTGTTGGTGACAAAAAGGAAGGCAAATCCTTGGAATCGTATTTACCTCCCGGCAGCACACTCTTCATAGATAACTTCTTCAACTCACTGTCACTTTTGGAAACTCTGAAAGCAGAGGAAATATTTTGTATTGCCACAATGAGGGCCGATCGAGTAGATAAGGCTCCATTGAAAGATCTGAAAAAAGAGCCACGTGGAAGTAACCATGTCCTGCAAGAAGCTGATAAATCCACGTGTTTGATAAGATGGCATGATAACAGTCAGGTTACTATCGGAACCAACGTAGACAGTGACCAGATTTGCTTCTCGAAAAGCCAGTGTAGACGTTGGTCAAAAAAGGAAAGAACCTTTGTCCAAGTGGACAACCCAGTCTTGTCAATTTGTATAACCAAGGAATGGGTGGAGTTGACTTATTCGACAAACTAAGGGGTCTTTATCGTATCAGAATACGATCAAAGAAATGGTATTGGCCATTTGTCAGATTCTGTATCAATGGAGCCTTGGTAAATATGTGGATTCTCTACCGCCATGCCTACCCGAAAACTGGTTTATTTTAGAGTTTACCCGAAGAGTAGTTTTATCAATTTTGATGTCACCTAAGCACCTTGTTTGACCAAAACCACAATGCAGCCGGAATGTACACACAGAAATAAGATTTGATAAAATGGACCACCTTGTTGCTTCTAATGTTACACAAAAGCAGTGCGCGTATTGTAAAAGATGTGCGAAGTTTTTCTGCTCTGAATGCAACGTGGGACTCCACCTGAAGGACTGTTTCCAAACCTACCATACTCCAAATAAGTAGAAATAAATTAATCTGAGTCGCAGTTATTAACTTTCATTTATCAGTTGCTTTCTAGTTAACTTTAATATTTAGATATGTATATGCCTATGATATGATATATCATATGTAAAAACTCAGAGTCTTACAATAAAAATTTTCTTTTTTCAACAATCGTAGGTCATTTTAGACATCCTAAAGATTCGTTTTTCACGAAATGGTGAATTTTGCAGAAAAAAAATTGCTCAGGCATTACTGGGTTAATGATTGCTCATTGATTAAAAATTGGCGTTTTTAGCACACATGGCTCTAGATGGAAATTTAAAATACTAGTTTTTAAGCGAGAATGTCAAAAGTTGATACATGGTATGTCATTTTATTCGGAGTGTCATTATCTACCAATAAAAGTAAAAAAATACTGAGAGAGTAATTTAAAATTCAAAAGTTGTAGTCATTTCCGGTAAAACAGGAAGTGAACAAAAACAATTGAATGCCAATCAATCCTAATTCATGTTATATACTAACATACCAAATTTCGTTTTTTTTATCAGAAAAAATAAAAAGATATAGGGGTGAGCCACTTCTGAAACGCATCCGGTAGACCTGCGTATTGTTAGTTGCATTCGGTAACATCACACTAACTGTGTTAAGTTTTTTCTGTGTATCCCATTCCCGGAGGCCAAGGTATACATGGTGCTACAAATTCGAGGTACGAGCATTGGTATCTCGGTAACCGTAATAGATACGAACATGGTTAAATTGGGGAAAAGTTGCGCTTTGGGGTGTTCAGCAAGATACCATCAAAAAAGTTTTAAAAATTTCAAGGGTTGCTGAGTTTGGTTTAGATTTTTTTGAAAATCAATTTTATTTTTTCCTGTCGTTACTTTTACGAAAATCAAAAAACTAATTGCACACTCTCAAAGCCACTTTATAAGGGCTATCTGATAGTATTTTTAGATTTTCAAATTAGCTGATAATTTGTGAGATACAGAGGCCAACTTAATTTTTTTAAATACGGACCTGCATTTTTTATTTCAGATTTTGAAAGAACTCGGTCTCCTGAGTACAATGATATGCCACACTTAATTTTTTTTTTTGTTTCGGTCAATTTGAACACAATTTATTTAAACTAATTTCAAGTCCGGCTCTGTTTTTTTTTTAAATATTTAATCTAATCATCGTTACAATATTGATAAGCTTTCAAACTTAACAATGGCGTGAGGTAAAACATTGAATATTGAAAATCAAATGCAATAAAATAATATACAAATGAATACATTACTTGACGTCATTTGTAAAAGTGAAATCAATACATCTCAATATTTACAATAAAGAGTACAAAATGCTTTCGGAAGTATAAGAAGAAAGTTCAAAGAGCTATAAATAAAATTGAACGAAAAATAAATCTGTGCAATAGGGAGGGTGGTAACTCTTTCGAACATGTAGAGCATTAGAAACTAGTTTGTAGAAGTTGATTTATTTATAATAACTACGATGAATATTACGCATATTATTAGATCGCACACTGACAGCACAGATTAGGTATCCTATAAGTATACAGATAAAAATCTTGTCCCTAATTCGTGGTACGAAAATTGTTTTTTATGACGATGTGCAAACGAGTCAAATTTCCTGTGCGCAAAAATAAACTCGCGTAAAATAACAATAAACAGCGTAATAGAGAGATATCGCTAAACCGAATAGCGTGCATGGACGTTAATAAGGCCAGGTGTTATTTCCTTTACGTGAGGTGGTATTAACTCTCTTCATTTATAGTTATCGGATCGGAAAGAATTCTGATCGCGTCGCGTCCGCTATTTAAACTTAACCTAAGTTTGAATTTAAAACTTTGAAATTGTTTTGTTTCCTAGGTATTTTAAAACTAAAGGGCTAAAGTGCTTATTTCCAGTACTTTATTGTTCAACGTCTGCCAGTGGGTTTAGGGCAACAAGCAACAAATTCTCTTAGAAGGGCTAAGTCGTCATCTGCTGTAAACCTAAGACTCTTTGTAGGTTTTTTAGTATTGGAAGAGGTGGAATCCATATTTTGGGTCATATTTATTTAATTAAAACTAATCCCAGCTACTTAAATATCAAATTACCTAATAAAACTAAAGCAATAATTCAAAACAATTCAAACATAACTTAAAATAAAAGATCTCGCCGGCCGGCTCCGGTTGTCAAATATCCGCACATGCCCATTTAAGCAATTTTTAAACGTTATCAGAGGTTATTTAGAAAGAGCGCTTGGTGTAATTGATCCGCAAATTACGTCAGGCGGTAACGTTATTAGCGGGTGTTGCGTTAAAAATTGACTCGCGCATATCGTAACCATGATAAGGTACGCGTAAATACTGGATGACGCTATTCGGTTTTCCGATATCTCTCTAATACCTGTGCCGGTCAGGCGCTGTGCACAATTTTAGAGGCCACAAGTGGGCGTGCTATGTGCTCAAACTAGTCACCTAACTAGTGCCCGATTCCGAAAATTGGAACCACGAAAAACAATAAAGAAGAAACAAAGATTATAATCTGTATAATCTGTGCTGACAGCGCTTTCGATGGAGACCGTCCGTCGTGTTTTTTCAAGATAACCGTCGGACGAACTCCGTCGGACGGAGCATACGCGCCCATGTGAAATTGTTCATATAAACTCATGGTAATTGCTCGAAGTCGCGGACGCTCCGCTCCGCCTGAAAGCGCTGTGAGATTTCAAATTCATAATAAAAAAAAGTTAAAAATAATATCTTTAAATTGCTGACCTGGATATGATTTATTTGAATCTTCCAGTTGGCTCGATTTTCCTTAATCAATGTTAATTAGCGCTGATCAATATTTTTGCGATAAATATAATCAGAGTAAATAATTAAAAAAGAGTAGGAATTGAAATTATTTTAAATAATAATTAAATAGCTTTTTTGTTGTTAAGATACCCAAAACCGCAAAAAAGTATAAAGTGTAGAATATCATTGTACTCAGGAGATCGAGTTCTTTCGAAACCGGAAATAAACAATGCAGGTCCGTATTTAAAAAAATTAAGTTGGCCTTTGTATCTCACAAATTATTAGCCAATTTGAAAATCTAAAAATACTACCTGATAGTCCTAATAAAGTGGCTATGAGAATGTGCAATTAGTTTTTTGATTTTCTTAAAAGTAACGACAGGAAAAAATAAAATTCATTTTCAAAAAAATCCGTTTTTTCTAAAAAACTCAGCAATTCTTGAGGTTTTTAAAACTTTTTTACTGGCATCTTAGTGAACATCTCAAAGCGCAACTTTGCCCCAACTTAACCATGTTCGTATCTATTACAGTTACCGAGATACCAATGCTCGTACCTCGAATTTGTAGCACCCTGTATATTAGACTCTTAAAAGCGTAAATTACAAAACGGCCTCTACTCTAGTCGCGAAGTAAGCCGAAGTAGCTCAAGGTTGAATAGTGAAGGAGGGTATTGCGTGTTTCCTCGTCTAAAGGAGGACTCTCACGACTCGTGTACTTGTACAAATATTTGTTATTGGCATATAGGCTTGTGCAATTATTCGTCAATCGCTGCGTCGCGTGGGCGCCAAACTTGCCAAGTACGCAAACACTGGCGTACTTGTCAAGTACACGAGTCGTCAGAATCCGCCTGAACTTTGTCTTGTCTCGGCTTATTTTCATTAAGGCGGACTCTCATGACTCGTGTACTTGTAGAAACATTTGTTATTGGCATATACTTGCCATGTTGTGAGAGCGGTTTACTTGTGCAATTATTTGTCACTCGTGGCGTCGCATGAGCGCCAAACTTTAAAAATGTTATTTACCAAGATAGTATACTTGCCAAGTACGAAAATATGCGCGTACTTGCCAAGTACACGAGTCATCAGAATCGGCTTTTAGACGAGGAAACACGAAATAACTCTCTTCACTATTCACCTTTGACCTACTTTGGCTTACTTCGCGGGTAGTGTAGAGGCCGTTTAACAAAATGTTTGTTATAAATCAACATTATCTGTAGAGTTATTTCGATTTACAGCAGAGGGTTGATGCTAGTAACCTTTAATAAAAGGCAGAGGAATGATCTGAGGTATGACGGGATCAGAATCGCTCTGATCGGTCGAGTCTTGTCAGCTTTCCACGTCTACACTAAAGGAATGAACGTGAGTTAGGGTGCTCCATAACGGCGATCTGAAAGAAATGGACCAAATAAATTAAAAAAAATTGACATACAAAAAAAAGAGTGGATCAAAATAAACTATAAAGAGCTTGTCCCAAGTTATCTCTTCAACCCAGTTGTATTGTATAATTTAATGAAGATATAATAGTTAAATTAGCTGTGGTTAATAACTTAAAATTTTAGCATTTTAGTTTATATAATTTTCTAGATATACAAACAAAATCGTGAAATAATTCTAAATAGATAGCATAAAGGACCAGAACGGCAACATAAGGTACAAGTAAGATAGCTATTATCTTTCTTCATTCTACACGAATCGTATTACAAGATTCGCAGGTATACAGGGTGGTCCGAACTGTATTCCGGAAACTTCGGCCAGCATATTTCGCAGATAAAAATTAGTAAAAAACTTCTTATAAATGTATGCTTAGTTTGCTATTTTTTTAAATTTTTTTGTTTGCTAAAATGTTTAGTTTCGGAGATACAGGGTGTAGAAGTTTCATTTTATTTCGATTTTTTCTAAATAATTTCTGAAGTAACGTTAATATTTGGATGAAAATTGGTGTCTGAGAGTTTTTTGACATGAGAAATTTTATTTTGATGTTAATATGAGTCCTATTTGTAGGGGGCGCCACATATACATGGGTTTTAACGGTTTTGAAGAGCAATAACTTTTCGTCCGTACCTGTATAAAACTACCGAGTGAAAAAATATATACATTTGATCATACCGCGATTTCTCACATAAAAAATATCTCTTGGTAAAAACCATTACGAGCAATAGTTCTCAAGATATTTAGAATGGAAATAGTCAATACGTGTCATTATCGACAAAAAATAAGATAAGACGAGATATAAATAAGATAACAAGAGATCTTTTTACGTAAAAAACGTCGTATATTTATATTTTTATCCAGGTACGGACAAAAAAACCAGTTAAAAAATATGTAGGTGGCGCCCTCTACAAGTAGGAGTCATATTGACATCAAAATCAAATTTCTCATGTCAAAAAACTCCCAGACACCAATTTTCATACAAATATTGGCGTTACTTCAGAAATTATTTGGAAAAAATTGAAATAAAAATGAAACTTCTACATCTTGTATCTCCGAAACTAAGCCATTTTAGGATATATATTTATACAAACTTTTTACTTATTTTTATCAGCAAAATATGCTGCCAAAGTTTCCGCAATACATTTTGACCACCCTGTATAGTCCGGTAGAGATAATAAATCCCGTAAGTTTTTTTAGGTTTTTTTTATGATTCTAAATAATTTTTGAGGTGTAACGTTGAAATTAAGTGTGGAAGTCACTTCGAAAATATTGGCGTTTGGTCGCTATATTAAATTATACCAGCAGAAAAAAAATAAAGGTGTAAATAAAAAAAAGAAACAACTTATTTCTATTTACACCTCTCGGAAACGGTAAGTTGCTAAACGACCAGTGAAGCCTCTACGGATAGAGCTAGTGGAGCTCTATATTCATTTAAACTGTGTGTTTCGAAAATGCACAGTTTCCGAGATATTTAATTTGAAAAATTTCGATTGCCAATTTTTTGGATATAGGTACCCCTTGGAAAAAAATCGAATTTTTTATTTATTAACTTTTTCCACTTTTCTCACCTGGTACGGTTAGAAGCATGTTAGAAGACGATAATTTAAGAATTTTAAATGCAATCTGACCCCGTTTTTAGGTTATGTTATATTTAAAAAAAATGCCGAAAATAAAAAAATCGGTTTTTATTTTTTTTCTTATCCTGTATGTACTTTTTTGACCAACTGAAAAAAGAAGTCCATAGTCCATTATGTCAGTCATTTTTAATTATCAAAAATTAATAAAGGTATCAAGTTAGATAAACCTTTTTTACAGTTGAATTATAATTAAGTTATATTAAAAAAAAGACCACCCTGTATACTTAAACTAATTTGATTGCATCAAGTATCAATCTCATACAAAATGAATAAAAAAGTTACCTTACCAGTTTATTTTTTACTCTAAAATAACCTTTATTGCTACATACCTTTCGGAACAGGCATCCCTTTTTATTATATGCTATCTGTTTTCATCTTCGTTTTCGTTCTCTTTGTCCGGTGTCATCATTTCAACAACCGTTTGTTCCACTTCCGGTTCAGATGCTTCGATCACCGTGTCCAGCTCTAAGGAGGGGAATCCCCTACTCATAGCCCTTTCTGACCTTAAACTGATTGCCCTAGATCGTCCTGTAAAACGAGAAATGATAAAACTGCCAGCAATAGGTCCTTTTTAGTCAATGACTAAAGAATACAAGGATTAATAACACCCGAGACCAAATTGTCACTATACCTCCAAACAGTGCCCTGGCACATATTTTTCTTAACATAGCTGCTTGAAGTGATATTATATTTTTGATGAATGTTTTGACTACGCCTATGGTGTATGCGGCGGTGTCATACTAATTAATTACGAAAAAAACGTTTTAAAATGTTAGCAAAAAGTACAAAACTAGTATCGACGTATAGCACATATCAAGTACATATAATATCAGAAAAATAATTATAGAATTCAATAAAAAAAAGGTGGAGTGAATTGTTTATTTACCGAAACGTAACTCCTGGATCTTTCTTATCGCTGGGGCTTTTACACTTGAAAGCTGAACAACTAATCAACATTTGTAATAAAATGTATACAAAGTTCACTACACACAAATTATTAATGATGACTCATTCGCTGATGACATTCGTTATAGCCAAAAAAATGGCGTTTAACATCACAAATTCTGCTGCAGGCAGTATATGGGCGTTACTTGTCCTTGTATTCTTTACTCAATGAATTGGCCCAGTTTAGAGTTTCATAAAACATTTTTTATACCAAAAGTACCCTATGATCAAAAATAACTGTTATTAATCAAGATACGTAATCAAATTAATCATTTCAATACAGCAAATTTTACTAATTCTTTTATTGTGTACAAAATGCATACTAGAAATTATATACAGGGTGGCGCCTATATTAGCGGCCTATATACAGGGTTGTTCACCACATACGACACGGAGTATTGTAGCTAAACGATTAGATTTTTACAAATTGTAAGTTTTGAGTTCGTTGAAGGACTATTAGAGCTACAATTTAAAAATATTTTTACAAGATACAGAGTGTCCCAAATAAATAAAAAATATCAAAGTTGTATTTTTTTAAATGGAACACCCTGTATATTATTACCTTTTTAGTTTCTATGATTAAAATAAAGGTAAATTTGATAAAGGTTTATTACACTTAAACCTTACCGTTTTTGAAATATTTTCAACTTTGTGAAATTGCAGTCAAAATGTTAAGGCTTCATTTCTCCAAGGCTATCGAAGTTTTTAATACTAAATATTTACTGAAGTTTATTTATTGATCAGTTGTTGTGTTGCAATAATAAAAATTATACTACCTTATACAGAGTGTCTAAAATTTTATTTTAGATACTGACTAGCTTTAAACGGCAATAACTTGTTTAATTTAAATGGAACACCCTGTATATTTTATGAGAATCAGATGCACAATTTAATTGTCTATCAAATTGTGTTATACCATTTTTTACCTATAGCTTCAAGTTTCCGTAGAAAATGCATTTTCTTGTAATTTTAAATTCATTTATCAATATACCCATGGAATACTGACATTTTAGATTATTTTTAAAAATCTACCAAATTTTTAAAGAGTACAGATACTAATATTGTCGATATAGTTTGTTTTTTTATTAAAAAATAAAAAAAAACTGTTTAAATATTTGTTAAAGAGGACCAATTAATATGATTAGCTAGTAATTATTTGAAATAAAATTTTAGACACTCTGTACAAGGTAGTCATACAAATATTGGCGTTACTTCAGAAATTATTTGGAAAAAATTGAAATAAAAATGAAACTTCTACATCTTGTATCTCCGAAACTAAGCCATTTTAGGATATATATTTATACAAACTTTTTACTTATTTTTATCAGCAAAATATGCTGCCAAAGTTTCCGCAATACATTTTGACCACCCCAATATAAGTGTGATAAACCTGAATAAAATTTACCATTATTTCAATCGTAGAATCTAAAAATAGAATAATATACAGGGTGTTCCATTTAAAAAAATACAACTTTAATATTTTTTACTTATTTGGGACACTCTGTATCTTGTAAAATTATTTCTCAATTGTAGCTCTAATAGTCCTTCAACGAACCCAAAACTTAAAATTTGTAAAAATCTAATCATTTAGCTACAATACTCCGTGTCGTATGTGGTGAACAACCCTGTATATACGGATAATAAACTCGGATTATACTGCAGGAACATATATGTTCCTAAACTTTAAAACACACAATTAAATTTGCTTTCAATCAAAACTGCGGTGCGAGGCAACTTTGAAAAGAGAATCGAGTTTCGATATTTAGAGAACTCTATTGCGAAGTTTGCCTTTTGGGGAAGGAGTTGTGACAGGTCGGCGAGTTAAAACGTGCGCTCCTGCTAAAGTTTTAGATTAATCCTAGAGTGGTTCCTCGGTGATAATCGCTTAACAAACTTGTCGTTGAATATTAGCAAGTATTAATAGAATAACTTGGAACTTAAACACACGTGTTCCGAGTATTACTGTAACTAAGACAAAATGATTTGTTCCTGGGACTAAAGTTCTAATTCTAGATTATCTTTTTGTCAAAAATTATTTTCTTCGGCTTACTAATCTAACAAGTTTTTACACATTTTTCTTTTATTATTCAGCATGTTCAAAGAAAAGGTTAGATCATCCATCCACTGTATTTTATTACATCATGATAATAATATCACAAGGATATCAAGTAGATACCAAAACCTTTGATTGAAAGAATTTGGAAAATATGCAACCAAATGGGCGAATTCGTGACAAGGTTGATTTAATTTCCCCTTATGTCTCAAGTGCTGTACGGTGGAGACACCAATCGTTCTGCGGTCAGCGCATAAAACTCTTATTTTCTCTAATTCGGGCGGCGCCGGCGCGGCGACGGCATATCGAAGACGGCGTGAATCTGAAAGCGACAATGTTGCCATATTAAAATGTGTAATATCTGTAATACGTTTGACGAAAATATCTTTGGATAAAAAAACCGCGTTTATGTATTGAAACTTTATTCGTAATTAACAAAAATAATATTCTTTCATAGGTACTGAATATGTCGTATGATCGAAAAAAGTCGTTTATTTGGCTTGGAAATGACGATTATTGACTTTTACCACAATATTTTACATATGAAATAACAGCGATCTTCAATTCCAAGTCAACTCTGACTCCGTTTTTTGTTTAATCATATAATATTATATTAAATTGTTTAATGATAGAAAATCTGTTTTATTAACGTACTGTTGCCCAAAATCCGTAAATTTACGGATTCATCAGTAGTTCTGACAACACTGTCTCCAGCAACCACTCACTCTGCCGACGGAAAACAGAACTACGGTACAGTATTCCTTATCCGCTGCGCTGTAAACGACTACCAGCGCGCAGCAGCGCGGCGCAGAGTTAAACTAAATCTCGAAATTCTCGGACATGCTGATGGTAACGCCAGGTTTTGTGCCACGAAATCAAATATTTGTAGAAAAATTAAGTATTTTTAGAAATATTAACAACCGATCTAAATATACAGGGTTGTTCACCACATACGACGCGGAGTATTGTAGTTAAACTCTTAGATTTTTGCAAATTTTAAGTTTTGGGTTCGTTGAAGGACTATTAGAGCTACAATTTAAAAATATTTTTACAAGATACAGAGTGACCCAAATAAATAAAACATATCAAAGTTGTATTTTTTTAAATGGAACACACTGTATATTATTACATTTTTAGTTTTTGTGATTAAATATATATATTCCATAGGTATATTGATAAATGAGGTCTAAATGATAAAAAAATGCATTTTCTACGAAAACTTGAAGGAATAGGTAAAAGTGGTATAATACAATTTGATGGACAATTAAATTGTGCATCTGATTCTCCTAAAATATACAGGGTGTTCTATTTAAATTAAACCAGTTATTGCCGTTTAAAGCTAAAAATTATTTAAAATAAATTTTTAGACACTCTGTAGGAGGTAGTATTATTTTTATTATTGCAACACAATAACTGATCAATAATTAAACTTCAGTAAATATTTAGTATTAAAAACTTTGATACCCTTGGAGAAATGTAGCCTTAAATTTTTTACTGAAATTTCATAAAATTGAAAATATTTCAAAAACGGTAAGGTTTAAGGGTGATAAACCTTAATCCAATTTACCTTTATTTTGATCATAGAAACTAAAAATGTAATAGTATACAGGGTGTTTCATTTAAAAAATACAACTTTGATATTTTTTATTTATTTGGGACACTCTGTATCTTGTAAAAATATTTTTAAATTGTAGCTCTAATAGTCTTTCAACGAATCCAAAACTTACAATTTGTAAAAATCTAATCGCTTAGCTACAATACTCCGTGTCGTATGTGGTGAACAACCCTGTAGAAACAATATTTTTTTCTTTGTCTGTTCACTCAAAATGTTGTACCTACATACGCGTACTTAAAAATTTAGTGGAATTTTTAATCATACAATATTTGGTAACTATAAAGGGCGAGTCTTAAAGAGTGCAGCAAAATTTTTGAAAAATATAAATTTTCAAATTTTTTTCGCGGAAAATACTACCCTAAAAATATGTGCAGTTATTTAAGACTGACCCTCTATAGAAAGATTTTCTTACACTAAAACTAATGTGATTTTTGAAGTGTGAATATGTAGCGAATTAACTAAAAAGGAATCTGAAATATTAAGAAATTGAAATAATAGAATAAGGAGTATACTTGTGTTCTTAGCTTAATTATAAATTTTTATTTGAAGATTTGTAAATTTGGCTTAAATAAACATTTAAACTGCATAAATTGCTTTATGGTAAAAGAATCAAAAGTTGTATAAAATATGAAAGTTTAAATAAGAATGAAAATAAAATGAGGCCAAAAATAATACAAGCAGAAATAAAGTTTGTAAGTCAAGAAAAGCTAAAATTTTCTAGTCTCTAAAAAAACTATAGTATTTTAGCAAACAGATACTGGAGGTACTTCAGCAAACAGATACCGTTTATAATAAATTAACCATTTCAGTAAACCTGATTTTTTTTCTATAGCTATTATGGCGCGCGTATTACTTTAAAGAAACTAAATTGTCGACATGCGTGGAGGTATTGGAGGTATATTATTCAAGATTGTCGTGTTTAATGCAGATTTTCAACGCAGATTCTACATCAAAGAAACCATAAAAAAGCAGGACACATTAATTGTAAGAAGTTGACCGATCACACTGATATACGGCGAATAATATATTTGCCTTTGTTTATTTTACTATACCATAATTTAGTGGTATAATGTGAATACTATAGCCTGAAACTTGTATAGGAAAACACTATTTAAGTAGGAATTACTTAAACAGTACATTAAATATTTCAATTTATTTGTATCCGATAGTCATTTTCTAATTATGAACTATTTGGTAATTATAATATCAATGTCATATTCTAAAGAGTGGTTTTTAAAATATAATTATTTTTAGTGATAATTAAATATTTTTAGCTTATTGCAAATATTATTATATTTGTCACATTTAATGACAGATGATTATTAATTATTTAATCATTACTGCATATTAAAAAAAACCAAGCAAGTCTCGAGTTGTATTAAAAATAATCTCAATAAACAAACAGTAAAACAATTTTAGTTGTAGGAAGTCCTTAATAAAACAAAAGAATAACATAAAACCCTATTCGTTGATAATAGAGAATACAGAGTATTCTATATCTAAGATAAGTGAAACTACAACACTGAGTTGTAGTTTCAAACCAAACACAAATACTAGGCTGCAAAAATAAAATAAATGTATTCAACCATATAGAACAACCGATGAAACTATCTGTGGTTGCGTATTTTAAATATCTTGTACTGAAGTACCTCGTGAAATACTACAGAAGTACGAAGTACTCAATCAATGTCTTTAAAATTTCATAATATATTTGGACACGAAAGTTATGTTCTAATAATGAACTATTTTGTAGATAAAAATAAAAAAAAATAAAATTGATATTAATAAATAAGACATATATTTTCTTTTAAAGGCCATACATATACCGGGTGCGTCTCAAAAGTGGCTCACTTCTATAACTTTTTTATTTTTTTAGATAAAAAAACGAAATTTGGTATGTTAGTATATGACATAAATTAGGATTGATTGACGTATTCAACTCTTTTCGGCCTCTTCCTGTTTTACTGGAAATGACTACAACTTCTGATTTTTGAATAGCACCCCGGTATATTTTTACGTTATTCGATAGAAAATGACACTCTGAATAGAATGACATATCATATGACAACTTTTGACATTTTCGCTTAAAACAAAATTGTTTTTTAAAGTCCAGTCTAAAGTGATATAAAGGATGTGTTAAAACAGTAATTTTTAATCAAGAAGCCTTGAAAAAATAGATTTGATCGTCATGTTTTTAGTATCTTTTCCTGGCCGGCTAAAAGTGTTAATCATACATATCTCATTTTTTTCAAATATGACAAGAGTGACTCATTAGAACCCAAGTAGCATCTATCTGACTTCGAACTAAATCTGACCTGAAGCGACGTCAGACTTTGTGCAAATTTAGGTCGGGTGCTGGTGATACGACCTGTGACGTCGCTTTCCTATTAAAAGCGACGTCGTTGGATCCGAGTCGGTGAATCCAACGATCTGTCGATGTACAAAATAACAACGTACCATTTTTATTAATTTCCCAACGTCGTTCCCACGTTGGCTTGCACGACGTACATATACTTGAACTAGCCCGACGTCTACCTGTTGTCCGAATAGGATACGTCTCACTGATAATCCCTAAAGTAACGTCCAATTATATTTTGTTGTATTTTATGTTCATATTTATAACCTAATTTACGTATCTCTATTTACGTCCGTAAATACAACTCATTAAGTAGTATTTGCAACCTAATGAACATCATGAACACAACCTAATAAAAAGTTTTTGTAAACAAACTTAATTTTTTTATTATGCCTAAAAAACAGTAAAAAGGCATTTAGACATTTATTTACATTTTACAGAAAGAGGTCGCGGCTTTTGCAAAATAATAATAGTAGTAGTGATGTCTTGCCTCCACCCGTAAATGCTTTTTATCCGGAAGAGATGCTGCATTACACTGGTGCATCTTAATTTCATTTTTTAGCTTAGGAAACCAGCAGACCCCATCCTCCTCCGACATGTGAGGTTAGGCTCACAGAATATACTAACGAAAAAGAAGCCCAAGTTCCTTGTAATAAATCGGTTCCATTTTCGTAACGCCATCTCTCGACATAGCTGACATTATAGGTTAGCCAAAGGGGTGCGGGGCCGGGGGAATTGTAAAATACACTTTTTTATTTTAATTATTTTTATTCGCTATTTGCAATTTTATTCGGTCGTGTTTGACTAATGTTGGAGACCCGGTCGGAATTGGTATATTGGTAGTTCATATTAAGTCGGACACAGAAATCCGCCATTCTTAACACGTATCCGATTGTCAGCCATTTTAAAATCATTTTATGTTTTTAAAATTTATATTCACATTTCGATTTCTAGTAGAATAATATTGATAAGGTTGAGTTTGGGGGGTACAGTTTTATGATTAAACCAGCAAGAAAATTAAAAAAATATTTTGCGAGTTACTTTTTTATAGATATTTTTATTTCATAAATCTACCTAATTTTGAAGGCGCTCGTTGTTTTCCGGAGTATTTTAATCAGATATATCAAAAAAGTGACTTCCGTTGACAAAACTGATGTCTGGATTAATGATTCACAATTATTATAATATGAAATTAGACAGGCACTTATAGTTATATTCGAGGAGTGATTATGAATCCATTTGTAATTAGGTAGTTTGGTTAGGTTTTTATGTATTCTTGGTAGCGAATATGAAACCAAACGTAACGTTAGTGCTTAGAGACGAATTTTAAGTGACTAAAATCCAACGTAATATGACGTTGGTAGTTGGTAGAATTACATTCCCTATTAGGTCAGATACCGACGTCGAGGATACCCGAATCTGTATTCCCCATTTAGGTACAAATAAGGGTCGTCAGGCGGTCGAACCGACGTTGATACCCGACGTCGGGTTTATTGAACGCGACGTATACCCGACGTTAGATAACGTCCAAATACTACTTGGGAATATTTGGAAAAATATTTTTTTACGAATAATTTGATACCTTTACACACTTGGTATTTCGAGTCAAATTGTCGTTATGAATCGCATGTTGCAATTTCAATTAAACCATATTCGAAAATGTCAAAATTTGACATATGATATATCATTCTAATCAGAGTGTCATTTTCTATCGAATAAAGTAGAGATATACCGAGGGTGCCATTTAAAAATCAGTTGTTGTCATTTCCGGTGAAACAGGAAGTGACCAGAAGCAATTGGATATGTCATTTAATCATAATATAAAAATAATTTATGTCATATATTAATATGCCAAATCTCGATTTCTTATCAAAAAAAAGTTATAGGGGGTGAGCCTCTTTTGAGACGCACCAGGTATTATAAACAAGTTATATATTTTTTAAGTAGTATAAATTTATTATTAATAGTAGCTGTGAAAATAATGACGATACAATACTATACATATTAGGTACCTACATATATGTATAAGTACGATACGATAAACTAAATGATAAATACTATAAGTAGTTATAGTAATCAAAGTAATCGTATGGATTTAAATTTATTACGCGTTACTTCGGGTATCGATGAGTAACGCGTACTGGAGTAACGAATAGTTACTTTTTCAACACCTCTACAGTTTAGATATAAAATTGAATTTTCAACAACTTTTATCTTTGATAATTATACGTTTAGTCTTCTCTGGAGAAATAGAAAAATTAGAATTAATATGTTATTAATATATACAGGGTGCTACAAATTCGAGGTACGAGCATTGTTATCTCGGTAACCGTAATAGATACGAACATGGTTAAATTGGGGCAAAGTTGCACTTTGAGATGTTCACCAAGATGCCAGTAAAAAAGTTTTAAAAATTTCAAGGATTGCTGAGTTTTTTGGAAAAAACGGATTTTTTTGAAAATCAGTTTTATTTTTTTCTGTCGTTACTTTTTTGAAAACCAAAAAACTAATTACACATTCTCATAGCCACTTTATTAGGGCTATCTAACGTTATTTTCAGATTTTCAAATTAGCTCATAATTTGTGAGATACAGAGGTCAACTTAATTTTTTTAAATACGGACCTGCATTTTTTATTTCATCTTTTGAAAGAACTGGGTCTTCTGAGTACAATATATTCCAAACTTAATATTTTTTTTTGTTTCGAACATTTAAACACAATTTATTTAAACTAATTTAAGTCCGGCTCTGTTTTTTTTAATATTTAATCTATTCATCCTTACAATATTTATACCTTCAAACTTAACAATGATGTGGGGTAAAACACTGAATACGGAAAACCAAATGCAATAAAAATAATATAAAATAAATAATATAAATATAATATAATATAAACAATCAAATTATTTCCCCGGAAGATAGATTGGAAATGGTAGAGCAGTATAATGGCCAGCGAGGTTTCTGGATCTGTCGCAAAGGAGCGGGAGGGGGGATATTACTTGACGTCATTTGTAAAAGTAAAATTAATATTTTTCAACATTTACCACAAAGAGTAAAAAATGCATTCGGAAATAAAAGAAGAAGATATTTTATGTTCAAAGAGCTGTAAATATAATTAATTGCACGAATAATAAATTTTTGCAATAGGTAGAGTGGTAACTCTTCCGAACATGTAGAGCATTAGAAA
The DNA here is from genome assembly GCF_002938485.1 of Sitophilus oryzae. NCBI lineage: Eukaryota > Metazoa > Arthropoda > Insecta > Coleoptera > Curculionidae > Sitophilus > Sitophilus oryzae. Next base: position 615,001 of record NW_022146866.1, read on the forward strand.
CTAGTTTGTAGAAGTTGATTTATTTATAATAATTACGATTAATATTATGCAAATTATTAGATCGTACACTGAGATTTCAAATTCACAATAAAAAAAAATTAAAAATAATATCTTTAAATTGCGGACCTGGATATTATTTATTTGAATCTTTCAATTGGCTCGATTATCTTTATTCAATGTTAATTAGCACTGATTAATATTGTTGCGATGAATATAATCAGATTAAATAATTTGAAAAACCAGAGTCGGACTTGGAATTATTTTAAAATGTAATTAAATAGTCTTGTTGTTGTTAAGGTACCCAAAACCAAAAAAAAGTATAAAGTGTGGTATATCATTGTACTCAGGGGGCCGACTTCTTTCAAAACCTCAAATAAAAAATGCATGTCCGTATTTAAAAAAATTAAGTTGGCTTCTGTATCTCACAAATTATCAGCTAATTTGCAAAATCTAAAAATACTATCAAATAGATCTAATAAAGTGGCTATGAAGATGTGCAGTTAGTTTTTTTATTTTCTAAAAAGTAACGACAGGAAAAAATCAAATTGATATTCAAAAAAATCCGTTTTTTCCAAAAAACTCATCAATCTTAAAATTTTTAAAACTTTTTTGATGGCATCTTGGTGAACAGCCCAAGGCGCAACTTTGCTCCATTTTAACCATCTTCGTATCTATTACGGTTTCCGAGATACCAATGCTCGTACCTCGAATTTGTAGCACCCTGTATATACTACTGTCAGTCAGATAGCCCGCATCATGTTAATTCAGAAAGCGAAAAAAATCAGCTTTACTAAAATTCATGTTCTTTACCGATGTGGCTCTCGTTGTATTAGTGAAGTACCGAGTTATTAAAAAAAATAATAGAAAAAAATATGAAAATAAACGTAGAATAGGGATGAATAGAACTGAAATTAAAGAGAAGCGAGAACCAAAGGATAGCGCTAGTAGTTACCTATGTAGTGTAAAGAGCTGAACCTGACTATAGAGAAAGTACCGTGTTCAAAGTCTCCTGCCCTCCTGCGAGCCTGCTCCCTGGCTAGTTTCGCTCTCCTCCTCAGACAGCAGATGACCAAAAGTGCTAGTAGGGGAAACCCGAAGATGCATGAGATGATGGGGATAACTACCGTCTCGGGCGATACTGCAAAACAAATAACCTTATTAAAGTTTTTCTACGACCGGTAAAAAGTAGCTATTTTTTACAGCATCTACTGTATTAAAAGTCAAATTTACACTATTGCACCTTGACATTATTAATGACGAGTTTAACTAAAGAGAAAAAAATTGTCAAATCCTGGAAGGTAAACCAAGTACCAGTACTGGGCAGTGGGCACCTACGGTAATCGCAAAACATTTTCCAATGCACGCCATCAATCATATCGAAATTGACACTAAAGCCTATAAACCTGACTAATTTTTTTTCTTTTTACTTTTCGTTTACTTTATTTTACTTATATAGCATATGATTGTAACATATTTTAGTTAGATTAAAGCGGCAAAAATTAGTTTAAACGGAATTTTATTATCGCTATGTTCATCACATTGCGTCGTATTCAGCAACAGTGTTGTTTATTATTTGACAATTATCACAATATTAGTCATTATTTTGTATAATGTCGTGTTGTTCTTGAATCTTTGTGAGTCATTCTCGTTTTTTTTGTCTATTTTCCTATCCTTTTTTAAAAATTGTACTTTTAAGCACAAACAGTTCTTTTAAGAACTAAATTGTCGAGCTGTGTTGAAAATATGCCGAAGCATTTAAAGAGTCGAAGTAAAGAGATTGTAGCTTCCCTGATAAACTATTTTGAATGAAAATCTGCTTTATTACCCTTGATTGCAGTCAGAGAAGTAAGTTTGATTGGTAAGCATATCAGTAAGGTACCACTTTCAAAGTTATTTCTACGTTAGTTTTTAGTAAATTCTGTGATTATTAGTTTGTGCATTAGTGTTAGTAGTGACTAGTACTCTTGTTGTAGTTACCCATTTGTTATTATCACTTGTAGTGTAGTAAGTTACTAAAATATTAATTATTTAATTAAAAATAAAACGTAAAAATCTTTAAATGATTCCTAATTTTACATTAAGATTCATCCCGTAAAAATCCATCACAATCTGGCAGCGTTGTCGCCATCGCTTGTCACTCAAAGTTGATCACGTGCATCGGAAATTGTTTTGCGATTATTGTATCAGCAACATTCCGGAAAAGTGAAGAACAAGAACTAGAGACCTCCACGAGGAGAAATGAAAATAAAATTCCGAAGACTACTGGAAATTAAGTTTCTCCATGAATTACGAATTGTTCAAACTGCGATATTAAAATTAAAATGAACTCACAAAAAAATTAAAATAATATTTGTTTATAGTGTCATTGTTAGTGGTAATATTATTATGTGAATTACCGTAAAAACTTTTTATTAAACATATAAATAAGAATTTGAATACGATCGTAGAAAAAATGTAGTGTGCAACATGTGCAAAAAGCATATTTGGTGCACTCAGCATTGCAAAACTCATGCGGCATGCAACAAATATGTCCTTTTTGCAATAGTTACACAAATAACTATTTTAGAATGCTGAATAATGTAAAACTGAAATAAAATAATAAAGAGACATGGGAAATATTAATAAAAACCAGTATATGCTTATGTAGTAAGTACTATTGGCATTTATTTTTAAGTATCAGCAGATGCTAGAATCAAATGCTGATATTTATATTAATAACTAAATGCTAATACTAATAAGTATGTGCTTAATCCTAGTCAGTATCTACTAAAATCGCAAAGTTATTTGGGATCCATTTCTTAAAGAACTGATAAGAAAAAAATCATGTAGTTTATATCTAGTTTTCTATCAATACATTACAAGCTACTACTACAATTTCTATGAAAAGTAAACATTCAAGAATATTTAACAAACGAGCAAATAAACGTCTTTTTGCATCTGAAAATGTCGGACTCCGAGAGTAGTGACAATTCCAGTGTGCAAGAAAAACCAAATTCGGAATTAGAATTTGTTGCAAATTTTGTGAAAGAACACGTAATTATCCTTGATAAAGGAAAAACACCCTCAATCACCCAGAGGAAAAATTCTGCATTGCAGTTGTTAGAGGAAGAATTTCAAAGTAAGTCTTTTGGACGAATTTCAAAGTATTTAGCTACATTATGAAGAACAAAACAGGCCACGATGAGAGAACGAATGAAACTTAAATCAACTCTAACAGTGTTTTGTAGCAACGTTGCTTTAATTATTGTCCAAAGCAGCGGTCAATTATAACGTTCTTTTTTAAATAGATTGTTGAAACCAATTTATTCTTGGGTTGTCGGGTTTTGGTAAGGGGTTATCAGGTATGGCTCAATTCCGTAGCCTTGATCTCCCAAAAGCATGAAATTTCGAGTATTTCTTAATACATTGCATACATCACTGTTTCTCCAGATACGGCTATCATGTACAGACCCTGGCCACTCGGCACTGACACTGGTAAATCGTTCATCAGCGTTGCATTTTGCTTGATCATTAATTGCGGGAAACTGTTTCTTACAAATATATTCATGGCCATGTGGATTTTGATGAATCTTTTTGATTTTAATAAGTGTGCAGTCTATGACGCCAACTGCGGTAGGAAACCTATATTTTTCTAACCGATGAAGCGTTAGAAAAGACAGTTTAGAGGCTGAAACCTTTCAGCCTCTAAACTTTCTGCGTCCTTAATTTACCATCATTTTAGTAAAACCTTTATTAAATCAGTGTATTACTTAATTGAGGAAAACGAATCCAAGTATCTGCTTTGTTAAGAATTTGCGGAGTGACAAATTTGACAGTGTTGGATACCGTAGGTTGACTAATAGCAATATCTTCAGCCACGCCTATCTGGAAACCTAATTCATCGCTTATTATAATTTTAAATCTTTGATAAATATTGTAGAAACACACCAGGATCGGAAATATATCTTAAAAACGTCTTCATCTTTGTTACTGGGTAGCACCTCCTCGTCTTTCTTCACTTTCCCCCAGAAAATGATGTGCAATCCATTCTACATTTTCACTAGTAAATCGATATAATTGTATAAAGTCACGTTCAGAAGGATTTCCGCGACGCGGTTTAAAAACTTTTGGCGATCGAATCCGTAAAAACATTTTAAAGATTGCCAAAAACTAACTGCTACTTGATATGCTATCAAATAACCACTAAATTATAATGAAATTAAAAAAAAAGTATGAGGAACCTATAATTTTTCTAGGAGGTACTTATTTGTAAAAGTATCTACTGGTTGTTATTAATACTTTTTTAAGGATATCCTGATACTTTGAAGTAAACATTAGAAGATGTTAATCCTTATCATCAAGTACTAGTAGCATTAGCATCTTCTTAAATTTTATTAATACAATTAAAAGTATCTACTTCTTAAATTAGTAGTATAAGCATATGCTAGTCTTTATTAATACCACCTAACTTTATTAATGAAATGTAAAACAGCTTGTCAGAATCTTCTGAATCCAGTTTTTGCCTTGTATTACCTGTGGGATATATTAATATTACTGGCCTCTTGCTGTGAGAATTGACCTGGTTTGAAGCGACGGAATGAGAATTTGATTCCACGTGAGTTGACATTGTCGATTCTTAAACTTCCGGATGGTTTTCTGTAATAAAAAAAACTTAATTGAGATAAATGTAATTATTTATTATTTTGGCAGTACTTTCTGTGTAATTGGGTTTATTTTTAGTTATTCAATTGTATTTTAAATAGGCTAATAAATAAGTAAACTATAGTGTTTGAGTTATCCATCACATAGTTTAAGTTATTTTTTATTCTATGGCCAAAATTTTTCAATATCTAAATAATAAATAACGAAATTTTAGGTAAATAAAGCAGGTACAAACTCTGTTATAATTAATTAATGATGTTTTCACCGCTTAAAACTTGTTTTGGTAACTCTGAAACAAATTTGCTCTGTTTCTATTGGGTGTTTTTTGTTAATTACTAATTATTAAGGTAAACAGGAGAGTACTTTTTATCAGTTTTAGAACTTTTAAGTTAAAGAAAATTGGTGCAGTTTTTTTTTATGTTTTTTATTATTAAAGCAATAATGTTAACTTGTAACGAATACTTTTACTGCCTAGAATAGGGTTGCCAACTCTCAAAATAAAAAATAGAGGACGAAAGGATAAAAATATAGGCAAAATATTTTTTAAAACCTCGCCCAAAAAATGTTAAAAAAATTGATCAAAGAATTATGTAAACGTTATGCGAATGATGGTCTTTCTTAAAAACGATTTTCTACAAAAATAGTATATTGTTTTATTAGGATTAAAAATTATACTTTTATGGAGAGGCTGTACGTTTGTATCGACATACAACCGAGGCACAAAAAGTAATTTTTACTCCGAATAGAACATGCCATTTTTTTTAAACGCCACAATTAAGTTTTTAAACAATTTCAAACATTCCAGATAATATAAAAATATTTAAAAGTAATACCCAGATTTTAAACTTATCGTCAAAAGCATTTTTTTTTCGTGGTTCCAATTTTCGGAGTCGCGCACTAGTTAGGTTACTGGTTTGCGCACAAGCACGCCCACTTATGGCCTCTAAAATTGTGCACAGCGCCTGACCGGCCTTGTGATCGGCCCAGTTATTACGCTGTTTAAACGAGTGTTTATTTTTACGCGCAAGAAAATTTACTCGTTTGCTCATCGTCATAAAAAAAACAATTTTCGTACCACGAATTAGGAACAAGATTTTTATCTGTATACTTGGTAATACCTTATATTATTATTAAATAATTATATTAAATAAGTGTAAGTATATTAACCCAGTATTTTAACTGGTAGACCCAGTAACTGTTCAACCCCAGAAACACGTCTATGAGTTTTTTTTTGCTTTGGTTCTCAAAATTTTAGCAAAATATCATTTTTTTTGGAGATTTTCAAAGTAAAATAACTCCGCTTTTTGGACTTCTTTTATCGAGATCTACCACCCCTTAAAATATTTGCACTTATTACTGGGACACCCTGTATATCGACAAACTATGTTTATGTTCGTTGAATTTGACGCTTTATGTCAGTTTAATAATATACTTTCGTACTTTTATGCTTAGGCGTAAAAGTGCTTTACTTTTATGCCTAGGCGTAAAAATGACTTTTTTATATTGTCAATCGCGTCGCAAAAATTAATACTTTTGTGACGTTTGAAAAAAAAAATGTTGTTAAACCTCTGTGAATATCATAGAATTAAAATCATAGACAGATTTGTCCTTGTCACCAGAGATAACTACTTGTCACTGTCCTGTATCCACTTTTTGGACAGACTATACCTTTACCACTGATTAGAAAAAATTAAAAACAATTTTTCTGTTCACATCATTTCAAGAGAATGCTTATTATTGATTCATCATCATCCAACAATCATCATGAACAAATTAGTTATTTAAACTTTGTTTTAAAACTATAAGGAAATGGCGTCTGATGTCGTCGATTGCGTCTCTAATGCATGGATATAAAAATAGTACCGTATAATTGAAAAAAAAACGGCGTCAAGGAAGATAGGGAATGACAATCGATGATAAATTTAGCGAGGTCAATCTCTAGAACTCTAGACAACATTTACTAAAAATTGACATAAAACTTGTCAAAAATTTACACTAATTATAGCAAGATTAAAAAGGATAGAACTTTTCCCGACAAAGACATCTATTTCCAAAAAATTATATTTTGTCGAATTTTAAACACCATTTAAAAATAATTTTTACTCAAGATGAAAGTAAATTACAATTTGCTTAAAGTCAACTGGCAGTAAGCGCCATTAAAAAATAAAGAAGAGCACGGACAACGTAATGACGACTAGGGCTTGACCTCGCTAAAATTATCATCGGTTGTCATTCCCTAATCGTCCCTGATGTCATTTTTTTTTCGATCCTATGGTACCGTATGATCGAAAAAAATTGGCGCCGGGAAAAAAAACGCCCATACTAAAATATGTTAATATCTCGAAAACTGCGACTTTGACCGATTTTGATGTTATTACAAATTTTGTTGAAAATATTATTCCTAATCTTAATTTAAAAACCGCGTTCCGCTAGCTACTGTAATTTTGGAGTTACGATTTTTTAAAATTTTTAACCCCCTCCCATACCCCCTTAACAACCCCCCACCCCCACCAAAAACTAATAGCCAAATTCTCGGGTGCCACAGTATTTTTGTGCCAAATTTGGTTAAAATCGGTTCAGCGGTTTTTGAGTTATCGTGTTACAGACGGACGGACAGACAGACAAACAGACACCATAAAAAAATTTTGTATTTAGGTCATTTATGACCCAAGTAACTCATTTTGAGTGAAATTAAAAAAACTTTTTTTTGCCGATCCTAATAGCCTACCATACCTATTGGTATGGTCGGCTAAAAACGGCATCCAGTTGGTTTGGAAATGTCGATCGATGACATACCCTACATAAATTTTCATATAAAATAAAATCGATCTTTATTTCATAGCCATCGTAGACTCCTTAATAAGACTTTTTATTCAAAACTTAGCAATTGTACTATACACAACTATTAACAATAAAATATACGATAATAATAAATTATTTTTACAAAATATGTATGCTCAGAATAAAATATGATAAAAATATGAGGTTTTTATGATTAAAAGATTTAGTAGGTATCATTATCAAGAATAAAATGTTCCATTTTAAATCTCGTATTATCGTTGAAGCTTTAGAAAGCTTTTTAGAGAAACTATTAGGCTATTTACGCTTTTGTGAGATTTCCAGTATTATTGCCTTTAATATAATGGTCGCATCTGCAAATTCTATAAATCGGCTAATTGGTGCATTCAAATTAGTGCTTTAATTACAAATCAAGCCCATAGATAATCAGATTATGTTTATAACTTTTGTAGAGGCATATTCGCTGATAATTAGATTAGAAAATTAAATATAGTTTCTATGTTATTTTTAATTAAACATAAATAAAACAGCAAAATATTTATAATAATATATTAAATAAACTGAATTTATTAGCTCAGTGGATTTGCCATTAAATTTATTAGTTATTAAACTTGATACTGTACGGTACCAATATCCTCTGGCTGTGTGCTAGAAAGTAAATTTTTATGCATATTTTTATCGATATATTTTTAGCTTCTGAATAACGGTCTTTTTTTTATAGATAGGAAACGCGTTTGAGATGGGATCTCCCTCATGCGAGAGGGTCTACCCACTAAAAACTCATCTGTGCTCTAAGCTCGCCAATCTCGGTACCGCCGAAGGCATTTCATCAAGATTAGAGACTTATCATTCTTCTATGTTGGTCTTGTCTGTACCCAGATCTTGTCTTTTTCGTCCTTCGCCTTTTTCTTCATAATGTTCTTCAACATGCCGCAAATCGCTTCGATATTTTCATTCAATGATGTTAGAAGGTTTGCGACGTTTACTCTAGTAATCTTCGTACCACATACTGTTTCTGCGTTTTCCCGTAAATTCTTCGTGCGCGTGACACAAATAGTGTGTGGTTAGCCGTGTCTGACACATCGCAATACCAGCATGTAGGAGAGTCAGGCTTGCAGATCCTGTGCAGATACTCGCCAAATACTTCATGGCCAGTGATAGCTTGCGTGATGTAATAGTCCGTGTTTGCTTGGTCGCATTCTATCCAATCTTTAATATTGGGTATGAAAGTCTTTGTCCATCCGCTATATGCTTCCCATCGTGTCTGCCATTGCTCTAGTACCATGTTTCTGGCCTTTTTCCGGAAGGAAGTTTCATTTTTATATATTTGATTTCTTTCCTGGTTCAGTAGACTGACTGGAGGTATCTTAGCAAGACACAGTACCGCTACTGTTGGGCATGTGCAGTATGCCGATGCAACCCTGAGTGCTAACTTCCTATTTATCCTTTCTAGCATGTTTTCGTAATGCTTGAAGCGCATGGATCTGTCCCAGATCGCCGATGCGTAGAGTATGGTCGAATGAAGTACCGAAGCGAGAAGTCTTTTTTCCGCGCGAGGTCCTCCGATATTGGGAGTTATTCTCGTCAGATGCTGGATCATGCCAGTCGTTTTATCCCTGATTTCTGTGACGTGTGAAGTCATTTCTGGGGCCAGTTTGACGCCCATGCTTTCCAACTTATTTTTAATCGCTAGCGCAGCCGTCTGAATCTTTTCTTCAAGGATCGTGTAGGTTGCAGTTATTAATGCAGTTATTAAGAGGACTAGATCGTCCGCATAAGCTAAGATCGTGTTGCCCAGGCCTGTATCGGTTCTAAGTATCTGATCGTAAAATATATTCCAGAGGGTGGGTCCGAGCATCGAACCTTGAGGGAATCCGTACGTCATTCTGTGTTTCCCGCCGTACTCTGTGATGACATATCTATGTGACAGGAACGACTGTACCATGCTACAAGGTATGGGCTAATTCCCTTATGCTCTAGTTGGGTTGCAATGGCCAGCCATGGAGCCGAATTGAAAGCGTCCCTTATATCAAGGGTGAGTAATGCCAAAAATCCTCTATGTCGGTAACTCTTGGTTTTAATTCGATCTACTTCGTTGACCACCATGTTTAATGCGTCAATGGCGGACTTCCCTTTCCTAAAGCCGAATTGATTAGGGTGAAGTTTGTTGCCTTCTTCTAGTTCTGATTCCAGGCAATCCCTTCCATAGGCATTCCAGTAACTTTCCGCTGCAGTTGAGTAAACAGATTGGTCTATATTTTTTGGTATGGTCGTTCTCCCTCTTCGGTTTTTCGATCAGGACCAGCTTTGCAACTTTCCAAGGTTTTGGGAATTGGCCAAGCATAAGGCATTTATTTATGACTTCAGCCACGGCGGGCGTATCGCGCATGGTAGCGATTTTAATAATTTCTATCGGGATGGTGTCCGGACCAGGTGCTTTCCGATTTTTAAGCGTGCATATGAATAACGGTGTAGGTAAAGCATTTAGCTCGTTTGCTAGCTCAGAATTGGAATTATTAGGGTTAAGTAACTTGCATTTACATTGGAGGACATCGTCATATTTATTTGAAGCCAATAATCAATGAGAATACTCGTATAATTTAACAAAATTACTCTAAACCACTATAAATATGAATTGTTGGTTAGGTTCAAAATTTTATCTCTTTTTAAATAAAAGCGTTAACATTATTAGGCATGTGCATAAAAATGTGTATTTTGGGTGGTATTCCACAAAATTTGCAGGCTATTGAGGAAACAAAAAAAACAACGCTTTTTTGTACAAAAAGCCAACAGCTTCATCGACAAAGCATTCACAAAACAAAAAAGCACAAAAACAAGTATACAAATAATAAAAAAAAAATGTCATACAATACAAATCAATTCAAAAAAATTTACGTCATAAAATTACAAATAAAAGAAATATATGGACATTGCAGAACACAGACGTACCTATCTAGAAAATTTTACAAAAGGAAAACTGTAAATGGATAAAATCATGTTATATATCATAAAATCAAGAGTTATAAAATATTAAATATTAAATACTAGACCTTTAACCAGTGTGTGAGATGATCAAAATTTTAAATTTCAAAATTGTTCATGATTAAACATCAACAAAAAAGTCGTTTACCGCATATCCAGTAAGTATGATTTCAGAGCTTTGCGAAATGCGGTAAAGACTGAAAGTGACTTGATATTCGAAGGCAGATGATTGTACATTTTCTTGGCATTGTACAGTATTGAGCCCTTAATTAGTTCTGAGCTCGGGGTTGGCAGATAAATATCGTGCTCCGCATTCCTAAGTGGATAGTTGTGAGAAGGCCTTTCCGGAATAGAGAATATGTGCTTGCGGATTAAGCAAACGGATTCAAAAATGAATAAGGAAGGAAGAGTCAGTATTTTGAAATTTTTAAAGAAATTCTGGCAGTGAGTTCTACTGTTTAGTCCCAATAAGTATCGAACTGCTCTCTTTTGAAGTTTGAAAATACGATCAAATTTTGTCGCTCAGCAAGTACCCCAGAATGGAAGGGCATAACGAAGATGCGACTCAAAATGGGCATAATAGACCATTCTAGAGGTTGATGAGTTCCTTAGAAACTGATCTTAGCGCAAAACAGGCAGCGCTCAGTTTCTTTGATAAAGCTTCGAAATTGTATTCAGAAAATGTACAGATTACAGAAATAAATTGAAAATAACATTTATATTAAAACAGCATTATATTATGTCACTTTCTCAAACATGTCCATCAAATCATCTAATTTAATAGCTGTTAGTAAGAAGTTCCACTTCAAATATATGCGCACACAGTGCACACACAATTTTTTTCAATAAATCACTTATTTTCAACAAACCGTATGCCTCGCTGTCAACTTCCTGCTATCTTGTCACCTGGATAATTTTCAGAAATTCAATTTAAAATCGCAATTTTCCTCTAACTTTCCCCTTTTTTCCTCGAGCGTGCTTCGTTATCAATCACTATTTTCCGGGGAAACTTCTATAAAAGCGCCCGTAATAGAATTAAGAAGTTTTATAAATAAACGGCGATGTGGAAAATTGTCTCTTTCATTTTCATCATTTTAGAGAGAAATAGTTTTGAGAATAGGAGAGATAGAGTCTCGATTTTATCTATAGATTTAAAGCGACATATACAGGGTGATTCTTGGCCATGGCACGTTAGACGTTTATAGAGAACCGGTGATAGCATTTTTTTGATAATTTGTATTTTTACATAAAGGCACTTGCTCTATCTGTCTAAATTATTTTCAGCTTTACATACTAAAAGTGGTAGCATCTTTGTTATTTTAAATAGAACACCCGGTATATTAATATATTTTTCGAAACTACTTCCAAATCTCAAAATTTTTCTATTATACTAACCTATACCAATCTCTAATAGTTTTTGAGATAAAAAATAAAACATGTGTAAAATTGGTGCCCTCTAACCGTGTCTCTGTAGATTATAGAGGTTTGTCACTTAAAGATGAAAATGTAGAGAATTTAATTCTCTTCATTTTTTTTCCATAAAATTTTCTGTGGGACCTATGGTTCAGCCAGAAAATCGAATCCATATTTTTTTTTGAGTTTCTCAAAAACGGTGGGGTGGGGGTAATTTGATGAGAGTTAAAGTGCCAGATTAACTGTACTATGGGCCAGTATATACAGGGTGTCCCAGAAATAAGTGCAAATATTTTAACTGGTAGTATAATTCAAACCCAGAAACACGCCTATGAGGTTTTTTCGCGAAAAAATTTTTTTTTGGAAATTTTTTTAGTTTTTAGTTAAAAAACATAATTTCTTGATAATATGGCAACATAGGTATTAGATTAAATGTACAAGAAAGAAAATCCAGAAAAGATTCAGTGGATCTCAAAATTTTAGCAAAAAATATTTTTTTTTTGGAAATTTTCAAAATATAATAACTCCGTTATTTTGGACTTATTTGAAAAACGATAAAGAGAAAATATATCATATATAAGTATGTTTCTTTTATCGAGATCTACCACCGCTTAAAATATTTGCACTTATTTCTGGGACACCCTGTATAATATATGTATAGTAATGCCACAAATTTATAAAATGATAAAAAAACAACATTGAAAATACCGGGTGCGTCTCAAAAGTGGCTCACCCCTGTAACTTTTTTATTTTTTCAGATAAAAAAACGAGATTTGGTATTTTAGTAAATGGCATAAATTAGGATTGATTGACGTATTCAATTGTTTTTGGTCACTTCGTGTTTCACCGGAAATGACTACAACTTTTGATTTTTAAATGGCACCCTCGGTATTTTTTTTACTTTATTCGATAGATAATGTCATTCTGAATAGAACGACATATCATATGTCAACTTTTGACAATCTCACTTAATAAAAAATCGTATTTTAAAATTCAATCTAGAGTACCATGGCTATGTTAAAAATACTAATTCTTAATCAAGAAGCCTTGTCCTGGCCAGTTAGAAAATGCTCAAATCGTATTTTTAACCATATCTCAATTTTTTCATATGGAACAGGGGTGCCTCATTAGCATATTTGGAAAAATCATTTTTTTACGAATAATTTGATACCACACACGTGGTATTTCGAGCCAAATTTTCGTTATAAACAGCAAGTTATTATTTCAAATAAACGATAAGCAAAAATGTCAAAAGTTGACATATGATAATATGTCAACTTTTTCAGAGTGTTATTTTCTATCGAATAAAGTAAAAAAATATCGAGGGTGCCATTTAAAAATCAAAAGTTGCAGTAATTTCCGGTAAAACAGGAAGTGACCGAAAACAATTGAATACGCCAATCAATCCTAATATATGTAATATACTAACATACCAAATATCATTATTTTAACTGAAAAAATAAGAAAGTTATATGAGTGAGCCACTTTTGAGACGTACCCGGTATACAGGACGTTTAGACGTTTATGGAGAATCGGTGATAGGATTCTTTTGAAAATTTGGATTTTTGCACAAAGGCACCTGCTCTATCTGTCTAAATTATTTTCAGCATTCCAGTGTTGCCGCTTCATACTAAAAGTAGTAGCAACTTTGTTATTTTAAATAGAACACCCGGTATATTATGAGACAGCGGAGATAATTTCATGGGATTGCCAGATTAACTGCACTATGGGCTAGGTTATTGTAATGCCACAAATTTATAAAATGAAAAAACATTGAAAATATTTTGTCAAAATCGAACTGTGTCTTTTTTAATGATTAGAAGCATTTTAACAGCTTACAAATGTTGTGGATTTTATTTGACAATCGTTGATTTTCATATCTAAATAGTTATAATACGTATGCGTAAATATTAATTATTATAATTATACGTGTCGTTTTTAAAATTTTCGCTTACCTCATTATTTCTTATCACTCTGAGTTAAATCAATAGACCCCGTCGCACGTGTCATTTAATAATTAGAAAAAAACATACGTCCTTGACTGCCTGGCTAATTAAAGCAAGCCGTGACCTGATAAATTGCTCCCGAACAAATGAACGCTTGAACTTTCGAAAGAAGGAAGTAGGGTGGAGGTAGCGCAGGATTAAAAAAAAGAAAGAAGAAAAAGGAGGAATAGCGAGCCAATAACGATACAAAAGAAGATCGTAGAGTGTCCGGGATAATATATTTCGAGAGTCGACTTTTCGAAGGAGATCTAACCTTAAAATAGTCGATTTTCTGGAGCTTGTGTATATACTTGAACCTCTTATCCTCTTTTGGCTGATGTTCTGAAAGGAGAAAAAAAGGAGAACTGAGTAAAGGACGAGGTGAATAAATTTGGATAATGGCGCTGTCAATTGGTTTTTCTTTCTTTTTAGGGTTTACCTGCGTTTGCTTGGCTTATCCAAAAAAAAATTGTAAAAGGAAAATAAATTGGTTTGTATTTATTTTCATGTAGTTATATTTTTTATGCGGTACCTAATATCTAACTCTGAGTTTTTAAGTTGTGATATACAGTATCTCGATTCGAATAAAGTACATAGTAGAAGGAAAAGAGTAGTTGCACTCTCCCAAATATTTTCTGGCAGTTTTTACAATCTGTCGAATATCGGCAGATTGCAGAGCGTTTCAGTTGAGTTCTGTCCGTCGACCTGCGAGGTTCGAGCGTTGCGTCCCAGCACAGAGACGGATTGACAAAAAATGAGTGCCTTACTGTATGCTTCTATTGGTTGTAGTAATAATTAAAAAAAAATGTGCTTTGAGTTTTTTTTGAGAGTCATTTGTGATCATGTTTGTGTTCAGGTTAATTTTCTCATGACTGATTACTACTTAATAATTTGATATGATTTTCATTTAAACCTCAATTTTTTATTATTGAACAAAAATTTGCTAGTACCGAAAGTACTGAAAAAAAAACTGTAAATCCCGGTTACTTAGAGGCATGATACCAAAATTACCGGTTCCGAAAAACAGCTCCGGTTCCGGAAACGCTATAACGTGAATCGCCCTATACAGGGCGAGTCTTAAATAAGTGCAAATATTTTTAGGGGTAGTATATTTTGGCACCAGAAATATGAGGATTTTTCTGCGCAATTTTTTTTCGAAAAAAAAACTGGAAATTTTTTTAGTTTTTAGTTAAAAAAAACAAATTTCTTGATAATATGGTAACTAGGGTTGAGAACCGGAATTTCCTGGTTTTTTTGAGATATCAAAGAACCGGGACTCGAAATTATTAATTCCCGTTTTTTTCGGTACCTTCGGGAGTCGGTAACAAGAACTAAAAAATTATTCTTTTATTACGTGAGAAAGTAGTGATGTTATTTCTCATTGTTCTTGCTTCTTTTCTCTTTTGAAATTTCTGTAATGTTTATTAGCAATTATTGAAGTTTAAATATGTTATTTTATTATTTAGTATAATGTGTTGTTCAATGTATTAGTTATCCAATGAAAATCACCTAACCAATATATTACTACAAAACAAACACGTTAATATTAAAATTAAACTTGTTTTAAATTAGAAAAAAGTTGTAGAAAATCCTTGAAATAGATAATAATATAAAAATATATCATTATATATTTTTTCTGCATTTCTTCCCATCAGAAGATTTTCAGATACAGAAGAATTGTTACTTACACGAAATGTGAAAATATTCTGTTTTCAAGCAAATTTTTACAGGATGATCAATTTTTTTTATTTTATTTTCCTAAATACATCTCTGCGAAACTATGGCGACTGCCACTATACTTTGCCTAGTTATAGATCACGACTATACAGCTACGTCAGTGGTCACGGGACGCGAGAACAAGGTCATATAAAGTGACAGAAAAAGAACAAAGTGTTTGACAGGGAGTTAAGCTACTAGTTTCCTTATACTTTGGTTATAAACTATAACTGAATACAATTTTAATATCATCATCATTTTCAGCTTATTCATGTACTGAATAATCACAAATATTGAATATAAAATATGATAGATATACTTCTAGATTTTGAATATGAAATATTATTTTCCTTTGTGCTACCATATTTATGTTATTTTTTTATTTCCTTAAAAGGAAAACTTATATGAAATGGAAAATTGAATTTTCCTAAAAGGTTGCAATATTTCCATTCGGTCCGATATTAGCTCTATCCAGTCAATATGTTGTTTCGAGGAAACAACCCCAGTTTTTTTAATAATCTTCCGACATAAAATGTTTTACTAACTTTTCATAAAAAAAGTAATAAAAGTTTAATATTACCTTTTTTGCCAATGGAGTATTAAAAACTTATTTTTCCTCCACTTTGCGTCGAATTTTCAGACGATTTTAATGTTATAGAACGTAAATTTTATAACGCAAATCATTTTAGTGCTTTTATTTTGCTTTAAATTTACGACCGGAAGCATACTTTAAAATTAATAATATATAATTAGGTTTTTAGTCAGTAATCAGAAATAAATCATCAAGTCTAGTTTAATGGTTGTGACGTCAGCCTTTGTAATTTAATTTACAAGGTACCTAGAAGGCTAAAGGCAGTATTTTCCAGTAGCCATAAATAATACTGGAAACCGAGGTATGATATACGTTATACAGGGTGTCCCAATATTCCGTGGACCTAGAACTACTATGTATTTTTGGAATCAAAATAAGTTCATTGGACATAATTTACATCTATACAAAAGTGCTTCGTTTGTCCACTAGAGGGCATCAAACTTTAAAAAAAAATAAACACATTTTTTCAGATATTTTAAGAACAGTTATTCCGATTTGAATGATATTTTGGGTGCTTATGTTTTGCTAAGTGCTTTAGCATTTGACTTTCACAACAATCAGGAAAAACTATTTTTTTTCTTAACTGCACCAACATCTCTCACTTCAGAAATATTTTTATCGTTAAAAAAGAAGCAAAGTATATTTTTATTTCCTAACGCATTTTCCGCCGAAACTTTTCGTAAATAATTAACATACAGGGTGTACTAGGCTGAGCGTGCATTAGAAGTTTCTAGAGAACCACAATATCTAGATCGAAGAGAAGAATTACAACGAGTTCTATCGATTAAAAATATTTTCAATATGGGGGCACTTCCGGAAATGCCGGAAGTTGACAGCAACTTTCTTATTTTAAATGGGTGCCCCAATTGTTTATTGCATACTTAAATTCTCTGTAAAATTTGATGAATTTTGATATTAAACACTCTATACCTAACATTAATCGTTTTTGAGAGAAAAAAATATTTAAAACTTTTTGGACGAAAAAAACTACCTGTCAAAAAAAATTCAATAGCCTAAAAGTCAAATTTAGTGATTACCACAGCCACTATGACATAAAGAGAAGACATGTGGCTAGCTATTTCAAGAATTAAATTTTCCAAATGTCATATAATAATTGCGGCAGCTGTCATGGAATGGATCGATTAAAAAATTATCATAAATCATTTTTTTTTCAAATGGAAACCCTCTTTTTTATTTCACTAGTGAAAAGGTTTTCCAATTCGTTACGTTTTGAGTATAAATGTTCCTAAAATAAACCGTTTTTAGGTTATTTAAGATTTAGTTTGAAAACGTATTTTTCTTGATTTTATCTAGCTTCTTTTGACATTAAGTGTCAAACAGACAATTTATTTCCATCTGTCAGAAAACGAATTATTTCAATTTTCTATATTATAAATACTGTCTACCCCTAAGAGTTTAAAAGGTGTATTTATAAAAATATATCTCGTATTTTCGCTTTTTAGTGATATCTAATAGTTGATATAATTATTAATAATATTCCGTATGATCGAAAAAAAAACAGCGGAGAGTTGGCTCGGAAATGATGCTGCTTTTTGAACAAAGCGTCACAATAATATGATATGCCCAGATCTATTATTTTACATCATTTGACGTTTAAAGTCATAGGCTACTGGTTAAAATCAAGAAAAATATACGCTATATAAAAAACTAAATCTTAAATAACTTAAAAACGATTTATTTTAGGTATAGGAACATGTATAGTCAAAAAGTAGCAAATTGAAAAGCCCTTTTACTAGTGAAATAAAAAAAGTGGGTTTCCATTTGAAAAATATTATTTATGATAATTTTTAATCGCTCAATTCTATGACAGGTGCGGCTATTATTGTATGACATTAGAACAATTTAATTTTTGAAATAGGTAGCCACATGTTTTCTCTTTATGGCACAGTGGCTGTGGTAATCTCTAAATTTGACGTTTAGGTTATACGCATATTTTTGACCGGCAGTTTTTTTTCGTTCTAAAATTTAAAATATTTTTTTTCTTAAAAACAATAATAGATACAGAGCATTTAGTATCAAAATTCCTAAAATTTTACACAGAATTTAAGTATGTAATAAAAAATGGGGACACCCATCTAAAATAAGAAAGTTGCTGTCATCTTCCGGTATTTCCGGAAGTGCCACCATATTGAAAATATTTTAAATCGATAGATCTCGTTGTAAAACTATGATATGCAAAAAATCTCCGAGCTAGATGTTGTAGTTCTCTAGAAACTTCTAATGCACGCTCAGCCTGGGACACCCTGTATATCAATAAATTGCATTACAGACACTGTTTTATCTCGATCAATTCGTCTGCCATTCCCTTTAAAATACTCCTTTAAAACTTTAACTCTCCCATAACTTGATTTCCGAGAGGTATTTGATGGGAAACTCCGGTGAAATCAGATTATATTGTTAAATCTATACGCTCTGACTAGCCCCGGATTAGATTAGAGAACAAATAGATACGGTATCTTATGCAACAGCTGCCTCATACTATTAATATGGATTCAGTTCACTCGCTTTAATTTTTTACTATTTAATTAAAGTGACATTTGTTGGTATATATTACGGAAAATTTGAAACTCGTCGCACTTTAAATCTACTTAAGCGTGTTAAATCTAGTTAAGTTAACGTTACTTTGAATTAAAACAAAATGGTTAATTTGGACACGCATTCTATTCTGTGACGCTACAATTTGAATAAATTTATGTTGAATATAAGGTTGAATATAATGCGGTTGAGTGAAAATCACTGTCATTTTATATGTAAAATTATATGGGGAACGTCAAAACGATCGTCATTTCCAAGCCAACTGGACGTTTTTTTTCTGTGGTACCGTATTAAAGATAAATATCCGATCGATCACTGAAGTTAAGCGACGTTAGATGTTGTGGGTTAGGACCCAGACATCAGAGGTTAGAACGACAGATTTAAAAACTGTATGAAATCTGCTAAAACATATCCGGGAGCCGATGTCAATTCTGACTATAACCGAGTAGTAGCCAGTATAGAAGTCACGTTTAAAAAGCTTAAAAAGCCCAGTAAAAAATAGAGGCTTGACTTGAGAAAGCTTGAAAATGTTGATGTTCTTCAACAAACACAGACAGAAATAAATGACAACTTAAAAGGTATCTCAACTTTGCAAGACACTTCTAATATGAATGAAAAATTGTCCGAAATAAAAAAGGTAATCTCAACAGTAGATCAAAAAACTTAACTGCAACCAGAAAAACAAAACAAAGATGGATGACCGATGAAATCTTGGATTTAATGGATGAAAGGCGGAACAACAAAAACAAATATAAAGAAATACAGAACCTGATTCGACGGAAGATCAGACAGGCCAAAGAAGACTGGGTCCGTAGAGAGTGTGAAGCCAATGAAGAGTATGAGAGAAAGTATGATAGCTTTAACTTGCACAAAAAAGATCAAAGAACTGACTGGAATGGCGAAACATAAAGAACCGACAGTAATAAAGGATAAAAATGGTACTTTAATTATTGATATTAATCAACAGCTGCTTCGATGGTCTGAATATATAAAAGACCTGTTTTACGATAACCGTCCGGACAGGGTGCCCATTTTCTCAGAAGCCATAGGCCCTACCATTTTGCGAGAAGAAGTATTACACGCAATTATACAGATCAAGAATGGCAAAGTGAATGGTCCTGATGAACTTCCAATCGAGCTTCTCAAACTCATAGATGATGAAGCCATTGAAATTTTGGTTAATCTTTTTAATGTTATGTTGCGAGCCGGTGTGGACTCGACCTAACCTCACAATATGGCCCGCCCTCGGATGACCTTAACATCGCATAGACACCGCAATGATTCATTCGTTCGAGAAGAATCGAGACCCACTAGAATGGACTCGTACATACGAGAACATTCGAAAACCTTCTCTATGCGCCTAACGATCTTTGGACTATTCTAGATTTCTTTTACCTGTCGGTATAAAAGCCGGCGGCAGTGGCCTAGAGAGGGCAGTTATAAATATACAGTTGACGCGCTAAAATTCAAAATAAATTCTTAGTTATAAATCGTTTGTAAATAGTTCTATAAGTCTTTTATCGTTATTATTTTTGTTCATTAGTGTTAAATAAATAGTGTTTAAATAAATTGTGACTTTCTATCCACACGGAACCGACGAAAAACGTAACAATTGGTGTCAAGTGTGGCGTGTGTGATAGACAAGAAAAATAAAAAGACTGACCATGGCTCTGAAAAAATTGTTGAAAGACTTGAAAGTGTCCGAACTGAAATGTATATTGGAAGAGAGAGAGTGCGAGACAGATGGAAAGAAAAGCATTTTGCAAGCTAGACTGAGAGACGTTTTGGTGGAGGAAGGTGAGGATCCTGACACATTTTGCTTTGAGTTGGAAGGTGACCTTGACTCGTGCCTACAAAAATTAGAAAATAAAATGACAGAGAATTCTCAAAAATTAGACGACAACTTGAACAATTTGAATAGTAAAATGATTAACTTGGAAGAGAATTTGAATGATAAAATGACAGAGAATTCTCAAAAATTAGAAGACAGTTTGAAAGATAAAATTATGGAAAATTCCCAGGATTTAATTAATATTTTAGAGGATAAAATCATAGAAAATTCTAAAGATCTACAAGCCAGTTTCAATGACAAAATACTTAATTTAGAAGAAAGTTTAAACAATAAGATTATAGAGAATTCTACGGAACTACAAGACAAAATAACGGAGATTGAGGAAGATGTAAATAGAAAAATCGAAATTTTGAAAGAACAAATAGCAAAGACAAATTCACCAAAATGTCAAGAAACATCGGAGGCACCGAAACTAGTCGAAAATAAGTATATCTCAAAGTCAGTTATTAAGCCTCCACAGTTTGACGGAAAAACCGCTTGGGCCAATTATTTTTGCCAGTTTGAGGCCGCTGCGAGAGCGAACGGATGGACAATCGCTGAAAAGGCTACCGCTTTGACTGTCGCACTGCGAGGAGATGCGACTGATATTCTGCAGACATTGTCACCATCGGAACAGGGAGATTATCAGCAGTTGGTACGACATTTAGAAATGAGGTACGGCCAAGCTCATTTGGAACATGTCTATCATTCTCAGCTAAAAAATCGCATTCAAAAGTCAAATGAGTCTCTGCAGGAGTTTGAAGCCGACGTAGCCCGCCTCGTTCGCCTTGCGTACCCTGCTACGCCAGAGAATGTTATGGAGCGGTTGGCAGTACAGGCATTCTCCGACGGCTTACGTGATAACGAGACAAGACAAGTACTTCTCCTAGCCCACCCAACGCACTTGGTGGATGCTTTAGCACGTGCCCTAGAATTTGAGGCCGCGAAACAAAGTTCTCGGTCTTTAGGAAGAGTACGGGCCATCGACGAATGTTCCGACGAATCCGTGGAAGGGATTGTTCGGAAGGTAATGGACCAGTACATGGGCAAGAAGGGACCGATTCGTTGCTGGAACTGCGGACAGGTGGGACACGTGCGAAGCCGTTGTAAGGAGAAGAACGAAGAACCGGCTTCGTCGAGGTCGGAAAACTACTAAGGGTCGAAATGAAGGGGCACACGTCGACCTGTACCCAACATGCCCTAACGAAAACTGCTCAAGTCGCCTCGCTACAACACAAATTCAACAGCATTTTTGTGGATGGTTTTGTTGATGGAGAGTTCCGGACCATGCTGTTGGATACAGGTGCGACGAAAACTATCATCAGACCGGACATTCTTAAAACATCGAAGAAGGTTAAAACAACACAATGGGACTACGTACAGCTACAGGAAGCTCCGCTCTCATCCATGGAGAGGTAGATCTTAATTTTGTTATCGGAAGCACCTGTTTTAATCATCGAGTGTTAGTAGCAGACATCGAAGATGAACTTATTCTCGGAATGGACATCATGACCACTAGAGGTTTTGAGCTAAACCTCAAACAAGGAATTTTGAAAATAAATGAAGAAGAAGTGGTTCTGCATCGAAAATGTGAGGAGACGCTTCGCGTGGTGGTAGCAGAAGATGTTTCGATCCCTGAGCGCTGTGAGATATTTTTGGATGGTTGCCTAGAAGGTAAAATGAATAATGGGAGTATTATTCTGTTGGAGCCAAGGAACCATGACAGCGAAATAGGACGAGGGATCGCTGTTGGAAAAGCCCTGCTACGAGCGAAGAAAACTGTACCGGTGAGAGTAATGAACACGAATTATTATTCTGTATCCTTGAAGAAGGGAACCCTCTTAGGGTACTGTTGTTCGGTCTCCTCAGTCGTTCGAAGCGTGGAAGCCTCCAAAGTTTCGACTTCAAAAATTCCGGACAAAATGGTGAAGGAGTTAGTAAACGTTAAAGGATTATCTCCCGAAAATAGAAGAAAATTGAGAAACCTGATAATCAAGTATCAAGATGTGTTTGATAAAGGAGAAGCAGGACAGAGAGGTCGTACCAATTTAGTACAACACAAAATTGATACCGGAGATGCACGACCAATCAAACAAAATCCGAGAAGACTTCCGCTCGCCAAACGTGAAGAAGCTGATAAAATCCTTCGAGAAATGAAAGAAGAGGGTGTCATCGAACCATCTAACAGCCCGTGGACATCGCCGGTAGTACTAGTAAAGAAGAAAGACGGTACCACCAGGTTCTGTGTTGATTATCGGCAGCTCAATAATGTTACCAAGAAGGATAGTTATCCCCTGCCGAGGATAGACGATACTCTAGACACGCTGGCGGGGTCAACGATATTCTCTACGTTAGATCTGAAGAGTGGATATTGGCAAGTCGACATGGCGCCGAAAGACAGAGAGAAGACAGCGTTCTCGGTGGGCTCCGGACTGTGGCAATTTACCGTCATGCCTTTTGGATTGTGCAACGCGCCAGCTACCTTTGAGAGACTAATGGAGTCTGTGTTAAAGGGACTATCCTGGACTACCTGTTTAGTGTACCTGGATGACATCATAGTGGTTGGGAAATCCTTTGACGATCATCTGAAGAATTTGGAAGAAGTTTTCAAGCGACTAGGGAGCTCTGGTTTGAAACTTAGCCCCAAGAAATGTCATCTGTGTCAAGAAAAGGTACACTACTTGGGCCATGTAGTCTCCTCCCAAGGAGTTGCGGTAGATCCACAGAAGACCAAGACAGTGGAAGAGTGGCCGATACCTAAAGATAAACATGAACTACGAAGCTTTTTGGGACTATGCACATACTATCGCCGCTATGTACAGGGTTTCGCCACCATCGCAAAACCATTGACCAGACTTACCGAAGGCGAGAGGCGTTTCTTTTGGGACTCAGATTCTGACGAGGCATTCCGAAAATTGAAGAAGGCCCTGACTAGTGCGCCCATACTTAGCTACCCTCTTGGCAACGGAAACTTTATATTGGATACCGACGCTAGCAATGTTGCGTTAGGCGCTGTTCTGTCTCAGATCCAGGATGGTCAAGAAAAAGTCATTGGTTATTTTAGTAAGACCTTGTCAAAACCGGAAAGGAACTACTGTGTAACCAGACGAGAATTACTAGCAGTAGTTAAAGCAGTGGAACACTTCTACAAGTATCTCTATGGAAGAAGTTTCTTGTTAAGAACAGACCATGCTGCTTTGAAATGGCTGTTGCAATTTAAGAATCCTGAAGGGCAGGTAGCTAGTTGGATTGAACGATTACAAGAATTTGACTTCGACACAGAACATCGAGCTGGGGCAATCCATCGGAATGCCGACGCACTTTCCAGAAGACCTTGCGCTAAGGACTGTAAGCATTGTTCCCGAGCTGAAGAGAAAGAAGTGAAACTCCTAAGAACAACTGTGGTTAATGATAGTTGGCAACCCGAAGATCTTGCAAATGACCAAACCAGTGACCCAGAATTAGGTTTAGTAATTAACTGGAAAAACACAGGCCAAAGACCAACGTGGGAAGAAGTTTGCAGATATTCGCCGAACGTAAAGTCGTACTGGGCCCAGTGGAATCCTTGGTAATAGATAACGGACTACTTCGCCGTGTGATCGAGAGACCGGAGGGACAAGAAGAGAGAAGGCAGATCGTCATTCCAAAGAAGAGGGTCCCAGAAGTCTTGGAGGAAGTTCACAATGGAACCAGCGGAGACATCTTGGTGTTACCAAGACACTTGGCAAGCTGCGTGAACGGTTCTACTGGGTGAACTGCAAAGAAGATGTGAGGGCCTGGTGTAAGAAATGTGACATTTGCGCAGCCATTAATGGGCCACAAAAGCGTGGTAAAGCCCCTATGCGCCAGTACAATGTTGGTAGTCCCTTCGAACGAATAGCGATCGACGTGGCTGGTCCTTTCCCGGAGACGAACGATGGCAACAAATACATTGTGGTAGTAATGGATTACTTCAGCAAATGGGTCGAGGCCTACGCGTTGCCAAATCAAGAAGCGTCCACGATTGCTGATGCCCTTGTTAAAGAATGGATCTGCAGGTTTGGTGTTCCCATGGAGCTTCATTCAGATCAGGGAAGAAACTTTGAGTCCAATCTGTTCCAAGGCGTCTGTGAAGTCCTGAACATCCGCAAGACCAGGACGACTGCTCTACATCCACAATCCGATGGGATGGTTGAACGCATGAACAGAACTATCAACCGTTATCTGGCCAAAGTAGTCTCTGACCACCAAAGAGACTGGGACAAATTTCTTCACCTGTTCCTGTTGGCCTACCGTTCATCCGTCCAAGAATCTACAGGGCAAACTCCAGCCAGCATCGTTATGGGACGGGAAGTGCGCCTACCCTGTGATCTGAAATTTGGTTGCCGACCGGGAGAAGAAGTCGCCGGAGAAGATTATGTCCACACACTACGTCAAAGGATGGACGACATTCATCAGAGAGTCCGCCTAAATATTCAAAGTGCTAGTGACCGAATGAAGGAACACTACGACATTCAAGCTGAGCATGGAGGATACCAACCAGGGAAGTTGGTGTGGCTATATAACCCGCAGAGACGTCGTGGGTTATCTCCGAAGCTACAATCCTCGTGGGAAGGGCCATACGAAGTCATGGATAGAATTAATGACGTCGTATACCGTATCAGAAAATTGCCAAAAGGAAAACCGAGGGTAGTCCATTTCAACCGTTTGAGCCCCTACCAAGGCGAAATAGAAGATCGTGCTGGGACCGTGAGAACCTGCAGCTTTGATCCCCCTGATTCGGAGATGTCCTTTGACGATTTCATGGCCCGATACAACAGCAGTGAGAAGGCTCGCTATGGTGTAACCAAAGAAGATCAACGAGACCTCTTTTCCGTGCCTCCTGATTATTCGCTCGCTCATTGTGTGGCTCGAGATTTGCGGATGTCCAGAGGAATCGCTGCGACGTTCAATGAGAAGTTTGGGCGTGTCGGAGAACTACGCCGACAGGATCCAGAGGTTGGAAGCGTCTTGAGGCTAACCGACAATGCACATGGTCAAGCAAGGCACATCTTCTACCTGGTCACCAAGGAATGGTCCCCGAGTAAGCCGACTTATCTCAATCTATGGAAGACCCTGATTGAACTGAGAGAAGCCCTGCTAAACAACAACATTGCACGATTAGCCATTCCGAAGCTGGCGTGTGGACTCGATGGTTTGAGTTGGCGTACAATCCGGAACATGATTGAAGTCTTGTTCAGATTTACGGGAATCGAGATCCTCGTTTGCTGCTACAACCCAAAGCTGAGATCGGGAGAGAAAACTGTAGACTGCTATTTCTACCAGACTTCGCAATGTACCAGGGGCCAGCTTTGCAAATACCTCATTCACCGTATACATCTCGGGACGAGCATGTGCCTAAGAAGGGGGCAGTGTTGCGAGCCGGTGTGGACTCGACCTAACCTCACAATATGGCCCGCCCTCGGATGACCTTAACATTGCATAGACACCGCAATGATTCATTCGTTCGAGAAGAATCGAGACCCACTAGAATGGACTCGTACATACGAGAACATTCGAAAACCTTCCCTATGCGCCTAACGATCTTTGGACTATTCTAGATTTCTTTTACCTGTCGGTATAAAAGCCGGCGGCAGTAGTAGCCTAGAGAGGGCAGTTATAAATATACAGTTGACGCGCTAAAATTCAAAATAAATTCTTAGTTATAAATCGTTTGTAAATAGTTCTATAAGTCTTTTATCGTTATTATTTTTGTTCATTAGTGTTAAATAAATAGTGTTTAAATAAATTGTGACTTTCTATCCACACGGAACCGACGAAAAACGTAACAGTTATATACACTACGGGCATTATACCAAAGGATTGGTTAATGTCTAGTTTTGTACCGTTGCCCAAGAAACCCAATGCCAAAGAATGTTCCGACCATCGAACAATTGCCCTGATGAGTCACACACTGAAAGTGTTTTTGAGAATTATTTATAATAGAATTTTTGCTAAGGCGGACTCAGAAATCAGTGACAACCAAGTAGGGTTTAGAAGAGGCATGGGTACGAGAGAGGCTCTGTTTAGCATAAATGTGTTAGCACAGAGGTGTATTGATATGAATCAGGACCTGTATGTGTGTTTTATAGATTTTGAGAAGACTTGTTTAATTAATTTTAAATTATTAAGATCTATACAATGTTCTTTATTAACAATATGTTGGGCAACGCAAGATTTATCCGGTCTACCATATCTTATCTGAGCTAAATGTTCTTTAAATCTAGTTAATATTGATCTTCTAGTTTGCCCAACATATTTCTGATTACAATCTTTACAAGAAATTTCATAAATACCCGACCTTTCCAGTGGAGGTATTTTATCCTTTGAATTACCTAATAATTGTTGTAATTTATTATTAGCACTATTCACAAGTTTATAATTGACATTCTTAAAAATTCCTTTTAGACCACGGGATAACTCTCTATCAAACGGTATCGAAAAACCGTTTCGTTCAACCAGCAATGTTGGTGCCATTGCAACAACATTGCTGGCAGAGCTATTGAGTGGAAGCTACAAGGCAATAGAAAAACTGGTCGTCCAAGACATACATGGCAAAGGACAATTAAAAAGCGAAAAAAACCGATCATGGCGAGATGGTAAATCAATTGCCAACAACCAAAACCACTGGAGAGCGTTTATTGAAGCTCTATGCTCCACGTAGGAGTACGGACAGAATGAATGAATGAATAAACTAAAATATAAAGAAAAATATTTCTTTTTTCTTTGATCAATAAAAAATTAGCTAGAAGTTAACGTCCTCTAAAGAAACAAAAACACTCAACCTGAATCTGTCAGACACGTTGAAACATTCCCGAAACACCTTCAAAAAATGCGAAACTTTTTTCCTGTACTGATGCCGTGCAGAGAAAGTGTCTATTTTTAAAAGAGAGACAACTTTTCACGCGCAGTTATTCCCTGACATTCGGCTAATTTACCATTGTAGAGATAAATCACGGTTGGCATCGGTTTTAGCCTTGCCCACGTATACACGCAACTTTAAAATAAAATGCTTTGGCGTTCGTGAATCACGGGCATCGAATTATTTCGTTCTGTGATGTTATAGACAATATTTTCAGTTTTTTTTTTCATTTATAGCACTAATAAACGTATACAGGGTGTTCATTTTAAAACTTACCACCGACCTTATCTGCAAAAATAGACAGATTTGTGATATTCGCGGAAACACGCCAACAATTTTATCGAGGGGGAAGGTGTTTTATGAAAAATCGGATAGCCTTGCTTCAACCCCCTAACCCCCAGAGCTACCACCCCAATTTTTTTAAATGAGACAAGGGGTCGTGTGATACATCATTTCAAAGGGCTTTTTATTCTGAACGTTTTGACGTCCTATTTTTTAAATTTTAATTTACCATTGAGGAATAACACCCATTTTAAGTTTTGAATAGTTATTTTTATTTAAATCATTACCTAATCACTAAGCTTATCTAATTAGTTGCTCAAAGTGTTCTCCATTGACTTGTAAACAATAAAATAATCGCTGTTCAAATGCTTGACGGACATTTTGAAAAGTTTCCCGGGGTATGGCCCTACACGCTGCTGTTATGCGATTTTTTAAATCTTCAATGTTTTGGGGAACGGTTTTATAAACTACTGACTTTAAATGACCCCAAAGAAAAAAGTCGTTCGGGCTAAGATCAGGTGATCTTGCAGGCCATTTTATTGGCCCTCTTCTTCGTATCTACCTCTCTGGAAATCTATCGCCCAGCCAATCCCGAACATATCTGGCGTAGTGGGGAGGTGCTCTGTCTTGTTGAAAGTGAATAAAATCTTTATTAAGTATGGCGTTATCGACTTCGTCCCTTTCATTTTCCACTGCATCAGTAATTAGTGGATCAATTGCTTCTTCCAACATGTTTAGGTAAATCCCTCCCGTCAGATTTTCATTTAGGAGTATTGGACCTAGTACAGTATTACCCAGAATTCCCGTCCAAACATTGATTTTTTGTGGGTACTACGTATAACCTTCTCTAAAAATATGAGAGGGTTTTCATCACTCCAATAGCGACAATTATGTTTATTGACATCTCCATTAAGGAAAAATGTGCATTCGTCAGTAAAACATGTATTTGAAAGCAAGTTTGAAGTTCGTGCAATGTACTGGATCATTTCTTCACAAAATTGAATTCTTCGATCTGGGTCATCTTTATTTAATGGGTGTAGAACTTGAATTTGATATGGATGGAAGTTGTGAAGCTTAGTTACCTTGTGGATTGATCCGACTGACACGAAGGTGGCATTAGAAACCTGCCTTATCGATCTGCCGCAAAATGTCCTAAAACCTCAATTTGAGTTGCCTGATCAAGAACCCTAGGACCCACGTTTTGGCTACAATTGGCTACCGACCCCGTGGTTCTAAACTTTTGGATAAGCTGCATGCAATAAACGTGAAAAACATTTTTATCGGGGTGTCTCGCATTGAAAACAGCGGCAGTAGTCCGAGGTGATTCCTCGCATGCTCCATAAATAATCACTAATTCAACTCTTTCTTCCAGAGAGTAAACCATTTTTGTAAAACTGTAGCGCGAAACTGACAGGAAACTTATGCATTCACATCACAAAGTGACACTGATATTTCGTTGGAATTCTTCTGGAATAATAAATAAAAAAGAAAAAATGTTTGCAAATTTTAATGATAACAAAAGAGCCTGTTTAAAAAGGTGGAATGCATGTTGTTTATTGATTTTTTTTAATAATAAACATGTAATTTTTCTTAATATTTACAGCATTTATGGGACAGAGCAGTAATTTGAATATTTTTATTATCTCTACCTATTTAAACCTTAATATGGGTATTATTCCGCAACGGTAAACTAAAATTTAAATAATAGGACCGCAAAATGTTCAGAATATTAGCGCTTTAAAATGATGTATCAAACGACCCCTCATGCCATTTAAAAAAATTGGGGTGGTAGCCCTGGGGGTTAGGGGGTTGAAGCAGGGCCATCCGATTTTTCATAAAACACCTTCCCCCTCGACAAATTTGTTGACGTGTTTCCGCGAATATCACAAATCTGTCTATTTTTGCAGATAACGTGGGTGGTAATTTTAAAATGAACACCCTGTATATAAACGGAAAAAATTACGACGGAAACATTAGAAGAAATCTCCCGTCAACTGGACTGGACCAACAAAATATTAAAAATAGATGGAGAATATCTTAACCATCTAAGATTCACTGATGACATAATTCTTAATCTGTCAGGTAGTTTTGATGCTATACGCATCAAAACTACTTGACTTGAACACGCATCTGCATAACTGAGATTTTCTAAAATGCTAAAGGGAGTCCACCATATTCCACGATGATTCCTGAAAATTGTTCCTGAAATTAGAGAGATAGTCTTTTTTGAAGCTTTGCGAAAACAATTTCTAAAAAAGGTATCTCAACTTTGCAAGACACTTCTAATATTAATGAAAAATGGTCCGAAATAAAAAAGGTAATCTCAACAGTAGGCCAAAAAAACTTAACTGCAACCAGAAAAACAAAACAAAAATGGATGACCGATGAAATCTTGGATTTAATGGATAAAAGACGAAATAACAAAAACAATGCCGTTAAATATAAAGAAATACAGAACCTGATTCGACGGAAGATCAGACAGGCCAAAGAAGACTGGGTCCGTAGAGAGTGTGAAGCCATTGAAGAGTATGAGAAAAAGTATGATAGCTTTAACTTGCACAAAAAGATCAAAGAACTGACTGGAATGGCGAAACATAAACAACCGACAGTAATAAAGGATAAAAATGGTACTTTAATCATTGATATTAAACAACAGCTGCTTCGTTGGTCTGAATATATAAAAGACCTTTTTTACGATAATCGTCCGGACATGGTGCCCAGTTTCTCAGAAGTCACAGGTCCTACCATTTTGCGAGAAGAAGTATTACACGCATTTAAACAGATCAAGAGTGGTAAAGCGAATGGTTCTGATGAACTTCCAATTGAGCTTCTCAAACTTATAGATGATGAAGCCATCGAAATTTTGGTTAATCTTTTTTGTTATATACACTACGGGCATTATACCAAAGGATTGGTTAATGTCTAGTTTTGTACCGTTGCCCAAGAAACCCAATGCCAAAGAATGTTCCGACCATCGAACAATTGCCCTGATGAGTCACACACTGAAAGTGTTTTTGAGAATTATTTATAATAGAATTTTTGCTAAGGCGGACTCAGAAATCAGTGACAACCAAGTAGGGTTTAGAAGAGGCATGGGTACGAGAGAGGCTCTGTTTAGCATAAATGTGTTAGCACAGAGGTGTATTGATATGAATCAGGACCTGTATGTGTGTTTTATAGATTTTGAGAAGGCTTTCAATAAAGTTCAACATCATAGACTAATTGAAATTCTGAAAGGCATGAATATCGATAGCCGAGATATCAGGATAATAGCAAATCTTAATTGGGGGCAGACAGCGAAGGTTTTAGTGGACGACCAACTTTCTGATGAAGTAAATATTCTGAGCGGCGTTCGTCAAGGATGTATACTTTCTCCGCTATTGTTTAATATATATAGCGAATCAATTTTCCGGGAGGCCTTGACTACTCGTAGTAGAAAGGAGGGCATCACTATTAATGAGCAGGTCTTAAATAATATGCGGTTCGCGGACGATACCGGGTCTGCAAACACTTCTACAAAGACTAATCAACACGTGTAGAGTCTATGGCCTGAAAATTAACTTTAAGAAAACTAAATTTATGATAATCACTAAGAGAGAAGATATCCAAGCCAATGTTCTAATAGATGATATATACACCTATGGAGAGAGTACAAAAATATAAATATCTAGGCAGTTGGTTGACCGACAACTTGGATCAATCAGCAGAAATAAAAGCTGGAATAGAAATAGCCGGAGCATCCTTTGTAAAGTCAAAAAATGTATCTGCAGTGGATCTACTTAAAGCTTAGATTAAGAATGCTAAGAGGTTACATATTTGCAACTCTACTCTATGGTTCAGAGGCTTGGACACTTAAAAAGGCCGAAACGGAGAAGCTTGAGGCATTCGAAAGATGGTGTTATCGGCGTATGCTGAGGATTGCATGGAATGGCAATGTGCGACGCAGAATTCAGAAGGACGAAGAGGTGATTAATAGTGATGGGCAAAACTGTTATTTTTAGATAACAGTTGAAACTGTTATAGTAAATAATTTATAAGTAATAGTATAAATAATTTATAAATAATATTTATAAAAAACAGTTTAAAATAACAGCTTAAAAATAACAGGTTTCTTTATTTTATTGCTAAATATCTGAAAGTATGAGGCGGTCACCGCCAGGCGTATTAACGCAGTTGCAAGTTGCAACAATGACGTGCTCGGTGGTAATATTTCCAGGGTGTCAAAACATTTCTAAATATCGATTGTTATATAAAATACCTCTCTAAAAACGGTGGTTGTTTACAAATAAGCGCTGTTTACAAATTGCGATATAAAAAAAGCCAAAATTCCGCCACCCGTCTTTACCTATACATTCCGATCTACCTACACCCTGCCCCTCGATCCGCGTAGATCCTGAATTGAGTAGCAGTGTACAGGGTGCATCTTACTCGACGGGCGAGAAGCTCTTAGTTATGATTTTACCATTTGCGGTCAAAAAATAACAATATAAGAAAATGTGTAGTATATTCTTCATAAGTAAACCAACTACACACTAGAGTTCGAATTCATTTTACACTTAAACTAGCGTGTACCCGCGACTTCGTGTCGAATTAATAATTTCTAATGGTGATGATAAAGCAAAACAAGAATTTCCATTAACATACAGAGTGGATAAAATTTTCTCACATGTGCCAAAAATAAGCTTTAAACGTCGAGCAGTTTAAACAGAATCGTGGTTAATCAATTACTCAGCTTTTTGGAACACCCTGTATGATTTTTGAAAAAATGTCAACATATGTAAAAACAAAATAAATTATGCGTGTCCAGGCGTTTTCCCGAAAGACTAACCGTTTTTAAATAACAAATATTGTAATATTTGAGGGGTTTTTTCACCCTGTTGGAATTTGAGATTCGAGAAACCCCTCCTTATCGAACCTCAACCCCACAGTCAATCCGTTTGCCAAAAATCAGCTTTAAACGTCAAGCAGTTTAAGCAGAATAGTGATTACTCAATGGTCATATTTTATGAAACACCCTGTATATATTTTTTGAAAATCTGAATATATGTAAAACAACATAATAAAATATACTTGTTTTAAGAGTTTTTCTGAAAAACTCACCGGTTTTTAAATAAAAAATATTCTAATATTTGAGGGTAGTTTCACCCCCTTAGAATTCGAGTTTCGAAAAATCCCTTCTTATCGAACCTCTACACCCTAAAGTCAATCCGTTTTCCAAAAATCAGCTTTTTACGTCAAGGGCTTTAAGCAGGATCGTGATTAATCAATCACCAGATTTTTCAAAACACCCTGTATACATTTTTAAAAATCTTAAAATATTATTCTGAATTTTTTTCAGAATAAATAAATACCTAAATATTGAAACTTAATAAGTAAGTACTGAAACATACAGCGCCATAATATCTCGATCTCCGCCCGTTATGCTCGTAACAGGTTGAAAAACAATGTACTATCTAAAATAACTGATGCGTTATTCTCCAAACTGTTTCGAACCTCCATCGACAATCGACCGATGCAGCAGCGTTCCTTTCCCACTCCGATTATCTCGACCACCGCCCTGTTATGCTCATAACAGGTTGAAAAACAACGTGTCTAAAATGACTGCTTCTCCAACCCGTTGCGAGCCTCCATCGACAATCGACCGATGCAGCAGCTTTCCTTTCCCACTCCTGTTATCTCGACCGCCCAGGCGTTATGCCCGCAACTGTTTCAAAAAACCTGCTTCTTTTATATCCTATTATTTTTAAGCTGTTGCAAACCCAATACGACCATCGACGGTTTCGACCGAAGCAGCTACGTTCGCCGTAGCGCTTCCCCACTCCGTTGTCTCGCCGCCTGTATCGATGGTTGACGAAATAACATGTTTTCCATCCATACTAGTTGTTTTTTGGAATTGCTTCGAGCAGCATAGACTTCGTTTTTCGTTTTACGAGCGGCCGATCTCTACCTGTCGTTATTTTATATCTGTTATGTTTTAGAAGTAGTAACGGTTGCGTTATGTTATTTATAAATAATTGTTATAAAATAACAGATAGTTAAATAACAACCCATCACTAGTGATTAACACCCTTAAAAAGAGAAAACTTGAGTACTTTGGACACATAATGAGAAGACCTAAATATGCCCTGCTGCAGAACATAATAGAAGAAAAGATAAAGGACAGAAGGAGCCTAGGAAGAAGAAGAACATCATGGCTCAAGAATTTGAGAGAATGGTTTGGAATGACTTCAAACCAGTTATTCAGAGCAGCCGTTAACAAAGTTAGAACTACCATGATGATTTTCAACCTCCATTAGAAGATGGAACCCGAAGAAGATGTTGTGGGATGTGTGAACGATAGTGATGAACGATACTGTGCTCTTGGTCTGGCAGAAAGAAGCAATACCAAGAGACCGACCCGCTCAACACTTACGCAAGGCCATGGTCAAGACCAACACCCCGCATGCAAGACTCTTGTGGTTTTGCATTTATTTGTCAAGTTTTATATTTTTCATCTCGTTTCGTTGTTAATAATTAAATAAAATATTTTCCTATTCCCTCTTACAATTTATTAAATAAAAACTAATAAAAAAAAGGGGGTTCCGAAATTATTACCTTAATAAAAATATAATAGTAGAAGAGCCAGGAAAACGAGAATTTTAAGAATGCTTGTTCTTTATTATATCTTTTGCTATGCTCTCCTGACCAAAATGCGGGCTGTCTGGCTGCCGGTAGACTACTGCGCTTGACATCTGTACAGCGTATTCCATTTTTCGTGTGTTTTATGGGATTTCTCGTTTATGCGTAGAGATGCAATGATGGGATTTTCAAATTACTTTGTTACTTTTTTATGAAACTAAATATGCTACATATTATGTTTGTACCACCCTCCTTAGTTCCTGACATACAAAGCGAATTTGTGATGCGCAGTAATGAACAGATGTTGAATACAGATATGATGCGCAGTAGGGAACGCAACGTCTACCGGCAGCCAGACGGTCCGAACTCTGTTCAGGAGAGCATAACAAAAGATATATTAAAAAACCAGCTTTCTTAAAATTATCTCTTGAATACGTTGCTAGCTTTTAGAATATAAGTAAAACAGCGAAATCGTTATAGAAATGAAAATATAAAATGACACCAATCACATGCAAATCATACATCCGATGAACGGAGACATGAAAATGCAATAAATTTAAAAACTGCTTAATTTTCTAACCAATCGAAGTCTTTAAATTCAACCAATAAAATTACTATCGTATCATCGTATCGTCGGACAACGGATGCATGAAAATCAAGCTTTAGTTAAGGCGTTTATGTTTTTTTCAACCATTCAAATAAATAAATATTGTATAAAAAGTTACATATTTGTTCAAAATTATTGTTTTAATTTATTGCAAATAATGTTTTTTTTTGACTTTTGCATTTCATTGAATATGAAAAACATAGGTATCAGACAAATATTGTTTTTTTCATATGCAGTAATTTACTTAAACTACAATTAAAAGAAATATAAATCATCTTTAGAACAAGTCTATTAAAAAACTGAGTCCTGCAGCAAGATATAAACGAAAGCCAATACTAATAGATTGGACCCTTCAAGCCCAAGTTCGAAACTACGAAGAAGACTACTTATTAGACTGCAAAACAAAATCAAAACCAAGAAAAAGTCTTGGTCTTTGTCTTACTCATCATTAGTCATCATGTCTTACGCTCATCATTAGTGAACTAGGAACGATTGATAATCTCTGTCAAATTTCTGTCAATTTGTTTTCAACATACTCGAAAATAATAGTTTTTATTGTTTTGAAAATTCTTGTATTGAAATGTTAATTAATCTTGTATCTTGTTACAATGCATTTTATCTAAAATATCTATATATTTTATACACTCTTTTGCCAATTTTAAGAGGGTATGTTATCACGATTTTGTTTTATCGTTTCAATAAATCTCTCTTTGTATTTTGTTAATTTTTTTATCGACTTTACTAGATTGAGATCTCAAACTCAAAAACTCAATTACCAAAAAGCGCTCTTGGATCTAAAGAGTCTACACTAATAAACGTGAAAAACGGCAAATTTACTCGGTTAACGACGAAATTTTGTAGGGTTTTCCGAGGACTGAACCTACAGGGAGATATACTCAGCTTAATTTTCCCTAAATTTCACCCTAAAAATTTCCCACAAAGAAAGTTAAATTAAATTATCCGACATGTCAGCGGTGAATCTTTCGCTTCGTACACAGTTAAAAGTTTAATGCAAATATTTTTGAAGAGACCTTTGATTACAATCTGTGTAAACTTGAATAATGAACAATGCTTAACGTTTCAAGAGGTATATTTCCTCTCGTCGTCGTCAGAAGCAAAAAAAAACAAAGAAAAAAATAATATTTAAAGTATCTAAATACTTCTTCTTCTTCTTCTTCTTCTTCTTCCTTCTTCATACTAGGCAAATCGCCTGTTTGGTTTTGTCGTCTCTACCGGTCAGACTGACAAGTTGTCGCTCCATCGTTTTCGTGTACGTCCTAAGCTTCTGCCACAGCTTAAGTAAAATTCTGTAAGCTGTGCTTCTGCGACCTAGCGGTGATTTGTCGCGTGCAACTCTCACTATCCTTCTGTTGTCCATTCTGCTGATATGCTCGTGCCATTCTTCCTTTCTGCTGAGTACCCACTCATTTACATTTTCCACCTTGCATGCTCTTCTTATGCTTTCATTTCTCTCCCTGTCCAGAAGCGTCTTTCCAGTTAGTCTACGGAGTACTCTCATTTCGGTTGTCTCTAATAGTTGTTTAGTTTTCGCTGTATCAGGTCGAGTTTCTGCAGTGTATGTCATTATTGGCTATGGGTTTACAAGGCAACGGTACGACCAATAATATCTAAATACAACTATTCAAAAACAGTTTAATACAAACCGTTAACGTTCTCTTACATTACATTACCTAATGTACGTCTAATCGATCTGTGTTTACAAAAAGAGTTTTAAGAATGCAGACACAATATTGGAGTATAATCAATTTACTACAAAACATATTTCAATAAACAGCAATATATTTTGTAGATCCCTATCTATATACACGCGGCAGAGAGCCCACGTGGACTTGACAAGTACGTCACCCCAAGACAAAACTTTGATAGATAGTTATTGATAGAATTTTAATTAACGTTATATTTTTTGCTGTTTTAAAATGTTAAAGAAGCACAACATTTATTTAGTTCAATGCTACGGAAAGGGTGATAATAATTAGTCTTAATATTACATACATACATACCGTGCTGGGAACTGTTACTTTTGGGTCGGCATTTACATGTGTGGAAGTAAATCGCATAGGGATCTTATTAAGTCGGAGTGAGAGAAATGCGACCGACCGACGAGACGCGCGACGGTGCTGTTGCGGCGTTGCCGATACACCTTTCCCTATCAAGTAAAGTAAAATCACGATCGCAAACCGCTTATTTTTAAAAGTTTTTTTCAAGACATAACCAGATAAAATAATTAGACATGTTTCTGAGCATCTGAAATGGAATTATAATGATATCGTTAGGGTGTCATTTTTTTTATAACGAGAAAACGTCAGTTATCGCGATAATTTAAAAACTCAACTTTTTAACACATAACAGGCCATAACTCAAGAACCACTTTAGATATTGAAACTTTTTTTTTATTTTCAAGATCGGATATTTTACAATATGTTTACATAAGAAAAATTCGATAAGGTTGTTTTTTCCATTCAAAAATTGTAAACAATCCATCCATTTACTTTTAGAGCATAGCAATTTCCAGCAATCGTGTAATTTTTTTATTGATAAAGATTTTCGCATACTGTCTACAAAGAAAATACAGCAGAAATATTAACAAAGTTCTTGAAAAAACTACAATCTATTATTTCTAATAGATTTCGAGATATCGATTTTTGAATTCAGAGTTCTAATAGCGCGACCACTATCGAACACCCACTCGATTCCACTTATTTTTACCAAAAATGCAAGTGTTTCTAGCTTGCACTTAAAAAAATTCAAGCTATAGGGAAAATTACAACGACTCGTCAATAAATAAACAAATCAAGTATCACGAGACGTAATTAAATCATGAAGCTGAAGGCATGACTTACACCTTTCCCTAGAACTTTAAGTACTGACAGAGTTATTGATATCAACTGCGACAAATCTGCTATATCCTCTTCCACATCTCTTAGCGATGTGCACAGATTCTCGGTTTATTTCATACGTTTGGCAACGTATTTACTGTCCTCTCTTTGTTCAGTACATTATAAACGCATTGTACTCTTCTTACATACGGAAATCTCGACCCAAGACTAACGTTTGCCAGCCTTTAGTATACACTTATTACCTACATAATATTACATATATAAATACATTATTTACACGGACTTACAATTAAAAATATTACCTGTACATGCAGCTATACTTATACCAGATTGTTTTATGAGTTTTGGATTTAAAACAGTTATTCGCAATTGAACGTATTTATTTCATATTCAAAATAATTAAATTCTTTGTGACAGAAAGTTTTGCAAAACCCATCCAAATTGTCTTTCATGTAAATATTAATTTCCAGTTTCAATAGGCTGTACAATACCTATACGTTTTTTTGTAAATAACGTTTCAAAACGCAGTAAAATTTGAAAACGATATAAGGTTAATAAAGAGTAATACTAATTTTAGAACACTGTGTGAAAAAAATATCTCGTTTTTATTTGAAGGTGGTATAGATAATGTTTAAACAACTTATTTCATTTTTTGGGGTGTTTCAAACTGTTGTCATATTAGAATGTAGAATGTTTAGGAGGAGAGTTAATCACCGCGACTTTACAGATCTATTGTGTGTTTCCCTTTTTTGAGTTATAACGAGTTATAACTCATCATACAGTTTCAGGGTTTTAACAAAATCCAGTATCTGAGACGGCTCCACAGAGGCCAGCTCTCCATCCTCGACATCAGCCGTATCAGAGTTCATGGCACGAACGGTCGTCGTCTCGATGCACTCAGTGAGAAGGTGTTCTGGCGTTTCCCCATTTTTCCTCACAGAATCTGCATTCGCCGTTGTTCCTCAGCTTCAGCCTACTGAGGCGTTCGTCAATGAGACAGTGTCCTGCTAGAAACCCCGTGACAATCCGAAGATTTTTTTTTACTTATATCAAGGAAAATTTTTAATTCTTCTCGGTCGTAAGTTCTGAGAAACTTTTTAGAGTGCCTTAGACCGTTGGAGGACTCTCATTCCAGTTTTCGGATGTAGTCTTCCAGGTTCCTCAGTTCCGCCTTTAGTTGGTTCCCGCTTGGAAAACAGAACGGTTCTGGTCCAGTTAGAGGAGTGTTCGCTCGTTTTCTAGCTAGATTATTTACTTTTTCATTGCCTTCTATCCCTTGGTGAGCGGGCACCCAGAGTAGGAGGACTTTATTTTCTTTGCCTAATTTGTTTAGCTTCTCTAGACATTCTTTGATCAACTTCGAATTTATGGTTACTGAGTTGATCGCATTTAGAGCTGGCTGACTATCGGATAAGTTGCTATTTCCTGTTTTCAATGGTTCCTATCTAAGATAAAATGTACGCATCTTTCGATAGCGTAGATATCTGCCTGAAGGATGCTGGGGTAGGTGCCCATTGATACGGAGTATTTAGTTTTCGGCCTCGCTGAAAGAAAGATTAACTCTTATGAAGAGCTATGGAGAACGAGGGAGAATTTCAGAAGTTACTCGGCTCAAATATGATCCAGACTCTTTGTGGTGAGGCAGTACATACAGGCGAGACACAAAAGTTATTTTTACTGAAACGCCACAAATATTTTTTTAAGCAATTTCAAATGTTCCAAATAATATACAAAAATTTAGAAGTAATACCTAGAAATACCTAGAATACCTAGAATATATGGTTACGGGGGAGGGGCTTGTTGAATTTGATACTTTCAAGCTTCATTCAGAGTCTCGAAATCAGTGGAATAAACATAGATAAAAGAAAATAATCTTCTATTAAGATAGATATGAAACTTAATAGTAAAATTTTGGGTCAAAGCGCCCCTCCGTGTTCTTAGTAGAGACTACGTTTAACCCAGCGCATTCGCCTTTTCTGCTGCAAATATTTTATGTTTATATTTGAATTCAAAGGATTTATTTTTAAAGTTACACTGATATAGTATAGTAGAGTAACTTTAATAAAACATAAGAATATATATATATTTTACAGTTTATTAGAAATAAATTTTGACTACAAGGTAGAAAGTAAATCACAATATTTGATAAAACTTATAAGTATACCATTTTTACATTTAATAACTAATAAAACTATTTCTGATTAAGATATTTAAAATTTAGATATATAGAAAATTAAAAAACATACCGGTATTTGCAGACGCAGGCCCAAATTCAATAAAAACCAAATTTTTTCCTGCGAAAATCGGGATTTTTTCTCTGAAAAGGTATTTTTTTATTTATCAGCAATCATTGTCAAGTTGACAATATACAGGGTGTTTTCTAATTAGTCTAAAAAAATTGTGGTTTGATTCCTCATGTGTTCTTAAAACAATTTTTATATAACCATTAGGTCTAAAGTACTTCCTATCTGATCTACAGGGTGTTAAAAATTAAAAAAAATCGATATATTTTTTAACAAAATTGATCTTTTGAGTTTTTCTTGTTCATCAAACGGTTGTCGAGAAAAAAATAAATATACTTATTAAGATCCCGCCTTAAGCCGTTTTCTAACGATTTTTTATTTTTTAGATTAATTAGGAAACACCCTGTATGTGCATATCACAGGCAACCAAATAACCTAGTAACCTTTAAAAATTATTTTTCCTACCACTAGCGACATACCGTGTTTTTAGTAAGTACTAAATTATTTTATCAAAATTTCACCATTTAAGTTTCCAGGCAATGGGAATAAATTAGTAGTTTCAATTAGCCGTAGAAGTTTGTTCACCTAATTTTAATGTAAGCAATCTGAACGTCATAATTTGTGGAAATTATTGGAAAAAGTTAACAAACTTTTGGATTTTCTACTAATTATACTTCAAAATTTGCGAGGAATGTCATTTTGGCCTTTGATTATTACCCCTCAAGAAAAATTTTAGTTAGAAATCAAAAGTTTGTTGTTTAGCTAAATATTATGCGTTCTCTATGGATACAACAGACAACCGCAAGTTGTTGCTAGGATATTTTATTAATTTTAATTGTGTTTTTTAGACATTGTGAATGATCGTAAACTAAAAAGTATAAAGTGTAATTGAAACCACTAATTTATTCCACTAATTGGGAGGTTCTGAATGAAGCTTATGTCAGTTTAATTATATATTTTTGTATCTCCAAAAAAAATCTTTTATGCGTATTTTGCCACTGCACTGCAAGAAAATCTACAAAGTAAAATAGTTATTTTTTGTAAACACTTCTGCGTTAAACCTAAACGGATACTGCTTGTCAGAAGTTATGTTTACAGTTTTTTAACAGAACGTCAACGGTTTCTTGTAAATGTATCTGTTTTAAAAAAGTAAAGTGTTCTCGAATAGTTGAATTTAAGCATTTTAAATAGTTTTTTTCTTTATTCTTTGTATTTTTTTTGCTTCCGACGACGGAAAGAGATAAACTTTCCGAAACGTTAAGCATTTTTTTTGTTAGGTAAATTTGTATAACTGTAAACATAACTTCTGACAAGCAGTGTCCGTTTAGGTTTAAAGTAGAAGTGTTTACAAAAAATAACTATTTTACTTTCTAGATTTTCTTGCAGTGCAGTGGCGAAATACCCATAAAGGATTTTTTTGGAGAGATGAATCCGCCACATAGATATATACATTTTTTATATTTTTGTACTTTTGTGCACTAGGCGTAAAAGTGCTTTACTTTTATGCCTAGTTAACGCCTAGTCGCAAAAATTAATACTTTTGTGAGGCGATTGATAATATAAAAAAATATTTTTTTTCCAAACGTCACGGTTCAAATTTCATTGTGCGATTTCCTATTCCCACAGTATTTCAAACTGTAGAACAAAGACTTCGGTATAATTCTTATCTAATAATAAAAAAATCTGAAAATATTATTAAACATTATTGTTTGATAAACCAACTCAACTAAAAACAACTTTAGCAGTTAGTTTTTGTTTTTAGCAGCGTAAAATTTGAAAACTAAACAAAGAATGATGTTCAAGTAACTTTTTAATTTTATATTCCAAGAATATTTTTTACATAAACATAGACCTTTCCCTTCTTTATTCCCAATAAAAAAAGGTTTGTAACAAAAAAATTCTTATCCTAACATTCCAGGTTATAAAATAGACCGCTTATTTTACTAGAAAGATTTCTTTAGAGAAATTTCCACATTTTCTTTCTGTACAGGTAGTTTTACCCGGCCATAATTTTCTTTCTTTTTAAACGAAAATATAAATCTCGAATTCCGGACACATTTTATCAGAAACATCGGTTCTTTAGAGGAAACAAAAAACGGTGAAATATATAGCAAAAGGTAAAGAAAAAATGAAAAGGTGTAGATATTAATGAAACTATTATTATTAATTAACTAACAATGCACCCCCTAGGGAAGGTTAGTGGAGTGCATAATAACTTACACAATTAGTCTGAGTTTGCAATTTACTGGATTAGAATAATTAATATTTACGCATTAGTGACAGAAAGTCAATTAGTATAATTATTTAACTATAGATCGTATCAAAAAAACTTTTAGTTACGTGATTAAGCTTGACCGGCACAGCGTTGCCCACTTTTACATACAGGGTGGCCCATCGAAAACGTACCGCAAGGTATAACAGCCAAGGTACCTATTTATTTTTTCACAAAATCCGAAAACACGTCAATTTTGTTTGTGAGGGGGACAACTTTTGCCCCAAAAATGATTGCAAAATATTCAACCCTCTAAGCGGGGATGTCATCCCCCAACTTTTTTTAAATGGAAAGGGGGGTCAAGTGGCGCCGCAATGAAAAGAGCTTTCTGTTCTCTATATTTCCCCGCTTCGTTTTTGAAAATCGGTCGAGTCATTGAGAAAATATGAAGGATTGAAATTTGAAAAGTTTATTTAAGCATTTATCAGAGTAAATGATAATTAAGGATAAATTCGACCAATTTGCTGTTTTTTCTTATTATTTCTAGATGTTTACCCATTTTTTCCCTTGCCACAACGTTGAACGATCAGGTGCGGTAGTTGCTAGATAGCTGTTCTGTGACTTGTACGTTGAAGTTCTTCTCAATATCGTTAAACTGACCTACAATAGAATTTCCAAAAATACCAGCCCACACGTTCCAATTCTGAGGGTTTTGTGTGTGCACCTCGTGAAAAACCCTGGGATTGTCCTCAGCCCAGTACCGACAGTTGTGCCGATTAACTACACCATTCAAAAAGAAAGTACACTCATCCGAAAAACACACATTAAATAGGAAATTATTATCATTCGCCACTCGTTCACTCATAGTTTCACAAAATTGCAAGCAACGATCAAAATCGTCTTGTAGCGAGTTCTTGTACCAACTGAATTTTGTACGGGTGGAGCTTGAGTTTTTTTAATATCCTTTGGAAACTTGTACGATTCCCGCCGGTCTCATTGGCTAATTTTCTTGTACTCAGAATACTGTCCATGGCAACTTGGCCCAATACGAATACCTCCATAGCTTCATTTACTACAGGATTTTCCCTCTGCCTCTTTTTATTCATAACGGAATCAGTTTCGCAAAATTTTGCTACTAACTGGCGAACAATTTTGCCATAAAGGTGTTTTTCAGGATGGCGTTCATTGAATATCTGCATTGAATATCCACAGCAGTTGGTTTCACTGCTGTGGTTTGTTTGGCTTTGACGCTGTTCACCTTCCAAACCAAGTACGATTTCACCACGAAGAAAGGTATTCTACTGGTAGCTGTGATAATCTTACTGGTTTCTGCTAGTGTAGCGTCCTTATTACACAGCCTAATAACACGGAAAACATATAATAATTTGTTATCTGTGCTAACAGTGAATTTGGTCTACGCCTCTTTGGGAGCGCTGGTTTTCTCTCTTTATCTCATTTACGATACTCAGTTGATGATGGGTGGCAAGCATAAGTACAGTATTTCTCCTGAAGAGTACGTCTTCGCTGCTTTGAACCTCTATTTAGATATTATCTACATTTTTCCGAATCTTTTTAAACAAAGTTCGAAAAACAAAAAGAAAACTTAAAGCAGGATGAAATACATTCTAGAGGCCACTAAAGCTTTTATTTCTTTTAAACAACCGGTTGGTCAGCGTTCGGAGATCTTAATAGAAGAGCGCCACGAAATTATACTCTATGAACTCTGGATAAAAGATGAAACTACTAAGTAAACTTCAACGCTAACCTCGAACTGTTGAGTGTATCTACCATGAACTTCAAATATGCTATAACTATTTCAAGTTAAGTGATTCTGACTTAACTATGAGACTAGACTGTATAAATAATATGAAAATATGAAAATTAAAGGTAAATGTAGTTAAATATACAGATAGTTTTTGTACATAAAAGGACTAATTAGATCTCTCAACGAGATAACATATAACAACAGATAACTCTACACGGACAAGTGGAACTACCAGGAATATCCGGACTGTCCGGTGCTGTACGGCTCTGGAACGGCTTCTCAAATAAGATTTATGAAAGATAACACTCAACCAATCTTTCTACGCCACGTGGGCGTGGGAAATTCGAAAACCAGTCAACAATATGAACAAAAATCAGTTGAGCGTTGATTTAGAATAGGCAAGAGAAGATTTACAACATAGCTTAGAACTATTCAGCCAGTTCTAAACACGAAGCTATTCGGACGATGTAACTATTCATTTTTATCCTTGTCATTTACTCTGATAAATGTTTAAATAAACTTTTCAAATTTCAGTCCTTCATATTTTCCCAACGACTCGACCGATCTTCAAAAACGAAGCAGGAAAGTATAGAGAATAGAAAGCCCTTTTCATTGCGGTACCACTTGACCCCCTTCCCATTTGAAAAAAATCGGGGGAAGACACCCCCGCTTAGAGGGTTGAAGATTTTGCAATAATTTTTGGGGCAAAAGTTGTCACCCTCACAAACAAAATTAACGTGTTTTTGGATTTTCTGAAAAAAAAATTACCCTGACCGTTATGCCTTGC
The DNA here is from genome assembly GCF_002938485.1 of Sitophilus oryzae. Taxonomy (NCBI): domain Eukaryota; kingdom Metazoa; phylum Arthropoda; class Insecta; order Coleoptera; family Curculionidae; genus Sitophilus; species Sitophilus oryzae. The sequence goes on from NW_022146866.1 coordinate 659,768, forward strand.
GGAACGTTTTCGATGGGCCACCCTGTATTTTCTTTTAATCAAAATATTTTAAGAAACAAAAATAAATTAATTATAAATATAATCAACTATTATTTTCAAGTTACGGATTCCACGTTACTGAGTAAGTCTTCTATGTTCTTGACTTCCGCCTTAGGGTACAAACATAGTTTTAAAACGGGTGCAAACGCACGTTTTAAGCACTGTTTTAAAACGGCGAATAAGTGCGCGTAGGATGCATCGCGGCGGGCATCGCATCGAGATGCCTCACTATGTAGGTACCCTTAGGATGGTTTCCACTTAGAAAGCAGAACGGTTCTGGTCCAGTTAGTGGAGTGTTCGCTCCTTTCTAGCCAGATCGTTTGCTTTTTCATTGCCTTATGTCCCTTGGTCAGCGGGAACCCAGAGTAGGAGGATTTTATTTTCTTTGCCTAATTTGTTCAGATTCTCCAGGTCTTTGATCAACTTCGATTTGATGGTTACTGCGTTGATCACTTGTACATCTATCTAACTAAATCAAGTTCGAATCTGAATTCAAATTCTGAATTGAAATCAGTGCGCAGTAGTGATGGGCATTACGATTATTTTAAGTGAATTGAATCACACGATTCAATTTCTCATATCGAATAGAATCCTACGATTCGTTCATTTGAACGAACACAGTTGCACATGCACAATTTTACGTTTCATAAAAACAAGGATCGTAACTGGCACTACCGGCGATAATTTCATCGGAATATTACTTAAAGGACCAGAAAAAGAAGTATACAGTTCTTTCATTATTTGTTTTTCAAAATATTGCAAATATAATAGACAACGCATGTAACAAAATGATGTTGTTTGTGATTTAATTGGGCTTCGAGTTTACAAATTTATTTAATAATATGCACAAAGATTATGAAAGTAAAAAAAAAATAAGTAAAAAGTTTTAATTTTTAACTCTATGGTAAAAAGACAGACGGCCGTCTGGCTTTTTATTTATTTTGGATAATACGTATGGATTTGAAATATTTTAAGAATATCTTATCTCGATGAATATCCTTAAAAAAAGCTATGCTATTAACGAATTCTCCCAAAAGGTACATGGTAAGTTTACATTATAGTTTTCTAAATCAATCAATCAACAAAACAATTTTTCAATTCATACATACTATTTATTAAATACTTCTTAATACCAATTTAATATTTTTAGAGTATATTTTAATTCCGATTTAATAATCATATAATAAATAATATATAATACTGCATGATCGAAAAAAACGGCGTCTAGTTGGCTTGGAAATGAACATCGATAACATTCCCCATATAATTTTACATATAAAATGACGGCAAAAAAATCGTACCAGCTTTTTTTTCTCGCAATGGTTCATGGATACAAAAATAATTCATTCTATTGATTTTGACACGTTTTGACATTTTTGTTTTATTTTTAGGCTCTATTTCTTTTTTTATGACAGTCGTTCAGCATTTTTTATACGTTTTCCAAAGAGGTGTCGCAAGTGGGGTATCGCTATCTTAAGGTTAGAAGTGAGGGGGTGGCACCTAGGGGTGGGTCGGGGTAGTTTGAAAAAACCTCATTTAGCTGGGTCCCAATTTGTAACTTATGCTGAAAAAATCACTTTTCTCATTAATGTCCACCTGATTTTTCGTGTAAGGGGTAGTTTTTCAATTTCACCCTAAAAACTTTATGATCATCGTTTAGCATTTTTCATGGGCTTTCCAAAAAGGCGCCACAAGTGGGGTGTTGCCATTTAAGATTTTCAAGTGAGTAGTGGTGCCGCCTTAGGGGTAGGTCGGGGTGGTTCAAAAAATACGTCATATGTATTCCCCCTCTATATTATAGAAACGGTATTTTTTATTTTTTTGATATCTTTTTTGGTTTAAAAATTATAGTCATTGTAAGTTTTCAGTGGCCCACTCTGTATATTAGAGGGCTAGTCTAATTGCTGCCGAATAAAAATCGATAATTTATTTTATGTGACATGAAAATAAAATTTGTATTTTTTTGAAACCCGCGCTTCACTTACTTCACAAATATTTATAGTCCAAGATCCCAGAGCGATCTGACATAAGGTGTCACAGGGCGAACTCCCCAAACACGCCGGTATTGAAAGCACATAAGAGCACTAATGAGAGCCTAAGGTTTCATCCTTGTAAAAATAAGTTATGTCAGATCGCTCTGGGATCTTACTCTATTATCTCTTTTGAATCATTCCCTGTTCTAAAATTTTTCGGCGCATATTTTAAATTTTAGGTTTTTGCTACAGCAGCACCATCTTTCGCAGCACCGTCTTCCCTTCTTTATGACCATTTTTTAATGCACGAAGATATTTCTCCTTACCTCTACACTCCATAGCTGTTACTAAGCAGTCTAATAATTACATTAAATTTCCTTTGTGACATATCACACCATCATTTTCAGCGAAATAACAAAAAATTACTCTCTGATGTTTATCTAATACCCCAGAGCGAACGGTATTTATCTTTCATATCCCTTATATACACCAGTACTTAACGACATTAATGGTCTAAACGTGTAATTGAAAAACGGTTTTTAACATATTACACCCTTTTAATGTCAGTATTTCACCGACTGTTGTCGAAGATGGGTCCTGTAGCGCGCGTCTCCTCAGAAAGTAAAGTTTCTGACCAAAAAGTGACAGAATCATGCGATCCTATAATTTTAAAATGTGTCATGGCCTTGCTTAAAAGAAAAAAGCTGTCAATATTCGTCCAAACCATTCTTATATTACTACATGTGGTTGGATTAGGTTACGCAACGTACGGTAAATTTTCCTGGCTTTACCAAGCACAAAAATATGACAACGCCATCGTGAAAATCACTGACTGTTTCACAAATTTCATGTTGGTGATCACCAATATTGTTGGACTGGCCAAACTGTCAAAAAACCGGCTGCTGTTAAACCTGGGTTCGTATCTGTGCAATAAGCAATTCAGCGACCACCATGATGATATGCTTTTCAAAAGAAGCATTATTGTGCTGCATATTCTTGTTTTTCTACCTACAGTTATTAATTTGTACATGTATTCTGTCAATATTGGTATGGATATATACCAGCATTTATTCCCAACTGATTTGGAGTACTACTTATTCAACTTGATAGTGTTTGCTGTGTTTTGTATTCCGTACAAAATAAGAAATAGATTGGCTGAAATCAATAGTGCATTGTCAGCTTTAACAGAGAACGATGTAGAAGATTCAGTGTCGCATATTAAGAAATCTAAACCAATGAATTTACTAGAGGACTTGAAAATAATTACTAGGCATCATAACGATTTGTGTGATGTTTTGGATAGATTCAACAACTCTTTCAAGATTATATTTTCGTTAATTGTGTTTACTATTAACGGACAGTTGCTGTTGTGCTGCACTCTGTTAATAGAGTTCGGAACCAAAGAAAAAATGGTTAATGGTGTTGATCCCAAATTGTTTGTTAGGATTGTTTATAGTTTGTTTATAGTTTCTGGAGTTGTAAGTATATAATTTTAGTATGTAAAGACAGATTAATTATATTTAAAATAATAATAATAGGCGTTGAAACATTTTTTTCAGTCTCTGTATACTCTGTATTGGTATATACAATTAACTCCACTTTATACATGTTTTTAAATGTCATTTATTGTAAATTGTTGCCTTTACAGTTGTCACATGTTATACAGGGTGTCCCAGGCTGAGCGTGCATTAGAAGTTTCGAGAGAACTACAATATGTAGATCTGAAATTTTTTGCACATTATTGATTCACAACGAGATCTATTGATTAAAACTATTTTCAATATGGCGGCACTTGCACACTAACTTTCTTATTTTAAATAAGTCTCCCCATTTCTGATTACGTACCTAAATTGACTGTAAAATTTTATGAATTTTGATATTAAATACTCTATACCTAACATTAACCGATTTGGGAAAAAAATATTTAAAATTTTTGGACGAAAAAAACTGCGTGTCAAAAAATTTGTATATAGTCTATCCAACGAGAAGATCCTTGACAGTGATAGATGTGTCTGTCATTTTAATTTCAAAGTAGTTTATTTTATTTTACAAAAAAATAAGTTGGTACAACTGGAACGCATAGCAGGAAACAGAGAATAGGTACATTAAAGAAATGCTAACTTCATGTTAAAAAATGGAAACAGACGCCACCTGGTGTCGCCTGGCAGTACTAGCTAAATTGAGGGGAATTGGAGGGGCGGGGCTTAAAAGAGGGGAAATTAAAAAAAAAATATTTTTATAAGTATCACTGACTTACTGTTTAAAGTTAATAAACATATTTTTTATTACTTTAATATAATTTAATGTATTAAAAAATATGTCTATTAACTTTACACAGCAAATCAATGATATTATTAAAGGCTTATTATTTTCAGAGAAAATTCATAGTAAATAAATTACACATTAGTAAACAATATCATTTATTTTTTAGAGCTGCGATTTATATTACAATAATATTGAAATACATATATATATATTTTTTTAACAATGAAAAACAATATCCCGGAACCTGAAAAAGAAAGATGATCAATTAATGACTTAAATTAGTTCAAAATACATTTTGCAAATAACTAGTGAATTGGAAAGATAAACATACTATTAAAAAGACATTTTAGTAGTATATTATCATCTATTTACTGATAATACATAAGTATATAATAGGTAAATAACATGCATAAGGCACTATGATACAACTACCTGTATCATGATAATACACTAATATCACAAAAAATATATGCTAATTTAAATTCCTTTAATGATCTAATGAAACACTATCTAGCCTCAATGCACGCCATTCCAAAGGCAAAAAAAAGCTGTTATACCAAATAAATATAAGCTGAATAAAACATAAACCAAGCCAATGTGCATAAAAAACCAAAAAATGCATCAAAAAATACTTTTATCAGATCATACCCTTGGATATATTATGTATTTTATATATCGCACATCTTGTTCAAAAGTTTACTAACTCAAAATAGAGAATATAGAGAACATTGTCAGAAGTAAAAGAAAATTTAAGTTAAGGCATTATGCTCCTTTTTGCATATTAATGGCCAAATAATATAATGTTGATTTAATAAAATTTTACTGGCATCCTTCTGAGGTATAAATCAGATTAAAAGGACATTGTTTTTGTAATGATTGTTTGTTTTGTAAACATTTTTTGAAGACAATACAGTTTTGAACGGGCTGTGCGATATAAACAAGGATCTTACTATTATTTGAGGTTAGAAAGTATTTAAATAATATAAAACATAATCAAAATCATTTTTCATCATAAATTATAGAGGTACTTACGTGTTTTGATATTATTATCAGGAAATAATACGTTTAGTTAAACAGGTACGCTGCCAGGCAAGTTCTATCGGCGGGTCTTTGCAAAAGTTGAAATCTAAAAATACAAAAATACGTTTACATCTTAGTTGTATTTACAAATAAAGTATTTGTGTGTAATTTCTGACTTACCAGTTAACTGAATAATAGCATTAAATACATCCAAATGGTAATTTAATATTGTAAAAAAGCAAAATTGTTTTAAAGCAGGACAGCTTGCCAGGACAGCCCGGCTAGCTTCTTTGTTGGCAAAATGGCCGCGGTATCATGATTTAAGCAATGTGAGTGACAAAGAAAGCCAATGCCTGGCAGATGTTGCTTTCTTTGTCGTTGGTCCTGGCACGTTTAAATTTGACTGTTGCCTGTTTTCCCATACAAGTGACACCCCCGTGGCAGGAAATATTTAAAATTTGATTGACAAGATGACAAGTGATTACTTCAAAATATTGTGAAAAAAACTGTATAAAACTGAAAAAATGTAATCGAGTTATTTTATTTAATAAAAACGGTATGTGTTAATACAAAACAAACAAGAACAAGACACTATATACCAAAAAAATATAAAAAAGAACTATTATTTACTTTCAAGCTTTATGAAACTACCCGCATTTTGTAATATTCCACAGGAATAAATAAAACAACATAGGTAAATAAAACAAACTATTTTATTAATAATAACACCTACCAAATTTTATACCTTAAAGGTTGATTAATTAACTTTAATCTTAATTATTTTAAACCAGTACCTTTTGACATTATTTTCTGCAGTACTAAAATCCATTATTTACCTATCGTGTGATGTCGATATTTTACAGCTACTCCAGTTTTTAGTATGTGTTTAGTTTGATCCTTCTACCATATACGAGATGCACTTACATATCTACGACGAAATGGTATACAAACTTTATCGATGGCAACTTCATTGGTGTATAAAACTTTCTGCCTGGGCAGCGAGTATTAACCATAAACTGTGCTCTGGGTCTACAGTTAATTTTCACTCGATTTTTCCTCCACTTGACTTCAAAAGACACAAAACACACGTAATAATACGAATCAAAATGCATCATCTTCCAAAACGCAGGGTATTTAACAAAAGTTGACACAAAATTATAACCTATAATTTATAATTTGGCAAGACTTTGACAAGCGTCAAAAATGACAAAAATCTTAAAGCGAATTCATACGCATCGGCGTCCGTTTGTCGTTCATCGTTCCGTCAAACCAATAAAATTGAAATACGATCTGTCATTTTTTAAATAAACCAATAAAACTGGTTAAAAACAAGACACGACGCATGACGGATTTATATTTAAACCCATCCATAGATAACTTAAAAATTATTAGAAACTTTTTTTAGTAAAATAAATAGATTGGTATGGGACGTCATCTGCTTTTCTTCTGTCATCGTCTGTCGAAATCTTACCTGAGAAAAAAAACAGAGTATAACAACAAAAAACTAACTAAACGTCAAATTTAGTAATTATCACAGTCTCTGCGGCACAAAGAGAAGACATGTGGCTATCTATTTCGAAAATTAAATTGTTTGAATGTCATATAATATTGGCCGTAGCTGTCATGGAATTGAGCGATTCAAAAATTATCATAAATCATTTTTTTCAAATAATGGAAACCAGCTTATTTTAGTCGATTAGCGAAAAGGTTTTTCAATTTGTTATTTCTTGATTATACATGTTCATGTACTTGAAACAAATCGTTTTTAAGTTATTTAAGGTTTAGTTTTAAATAATTTATTTTTTTTTATAAACGTGAAGTGATGTAAAACACTGGATCTGGCCAAGTCATATTGTGACATTGTTCAGAAAGCAGTATGTCATCTATCATCATTTCCAAGCTAACTTTGCGCCGTTTTTGTCGATCATACGGTCGGTATATTATTAATAATATCACAATTAGTTTGGTTTTGCATACCACTAAAAAGCAAAAATACGAGATATATTTTTATAAATACACTTTACAATTTTTTAAGCAGCAGTATTTATAATATGGAATTCAAATAATTAGTTTTCTGACAGAAGGAAATAAATTGTAACAACTTCGGCCAATATTATATGACATTCGAAATAAACAATTTAGTTTTTGAAATAGATAGCCATATGTCTTCTCTTTATGTCACAGTGACTGTGATAATCACTAAATTTGACGTTTAGGTTATACACATTTTTTTGACAGGCTTTTTTTTCGTTCAAAAATTTTAAATATTTTTTTTCTCAAAAATCATTAATATATAGAGTGTTTCATATCAAAATTCATAAAATTTTACAGAGAATTTAAATATATAATAAAAAATGGGGGTACCAATTTAAAATAAGAAAGTTGCTGTCAATTTCCATCTAGATATTGTAGTTCTCTAGAAACTTCAAATGCACGCTCAGTCTGGGACACCCTGTAGATCAAATTTTTTTTTTCAAACGTCACAAAAGTATTAATTTTTGCGACATGATTGTCAATATAAAAAAGTCATTTTAACGCCTAGGCGTAAAAGTAAAACACTTTTACATCTAAGCACAAAAATAAGAAAATATATTATTAAACTGACATAAAGTATTAATTTCAACGAGCTTAACCATAGTTTCTCATTTAAATGTTTTCGAAAAATCCACTGGACATACAAAAGACATCTCATTCCATTTAAGACTACACGCACACTTGTGCGATCACGCCGCGATCACGATCACGATCAGGGCAGCGATAACATGAGCGATCATTCTAGCACACACCAACGCATTCACGTTCACCGCCGTACCTTATGTAGTGCGCCATTCTGTAAGTATACACAGGTACAAATTAAAAATGTGAATTATGTATACCGAAAAAAACATTCTTAAATATTTACCTACAATATTTAAACTTAAACAATAAAAATGTATACATTATGTACTACCCAATCCAATTGCAACTCCAATTTTGTCTCAAACTTTTTATTTTTAATTCTATTATTTTTGTAACTTGGATCGGATAAATCATATATAGAATGTTGTGTATTTTACAGCCTTAATTAGCTGCTCTGACAATTGTAAACAAGAAGTTCTAAATTGCAACAAGAAAAAACACACAAAATAACGGAAAATTCCTATCAGTTTGGTCGCGATCACGCAATTAAACTCAACAAGTTGAATCTGATCGCCACCGCAGAATAGAACGCCGTGCCGCGCCGCCAGGCCGTTTCGTCTCCAAAACTCGATCGCGCCAATGTGAAACGGTTCATATGTATCCTTCAGCAACTTATGGCCGCGGCGGCGTGGAGATCGTGATCGCGGCCGTGATCGCACCAGTGTGCGTACAGCTTAAAACTACTACTTTAATGAAACTATTTTTGAATCAACCTGTATATCTATATAAGATATATCATTTTTATGAAACATTTCCATGAAAATGATTGACGTGGGAATCTCAAACCTCACGAAAACATGATATGGCGACTTTTCAAAGAACTGTGCCATTGTATATAAGTAATTTAATAATTTGATTCATTTTTAGTGTTTAGCAGCAGTCGGAGGATACGTAGGAGAAAATATTTGCGAACAAGCACTACAAGTTACCAAGCAATGCTACGATCTTCTGAACAATCTTCCCTCGTATGATACGTCTGAAAATGATCGGCTTATAGAAAAGCAACTGAATTTCCTTTTAGATCAGAATAAATCTAGGAATATTGGTTTATACGGTTTGGGATTTTCTATGATTAATTGGAGTATTTTAGGCTGTATAGCTTCGACTGTGGCTACTTATTCCATAGTTATTATACAGTTTTTATTATAAATATTGTTAAAAGAATGCATATAGAAGTCTATAACATCTATCTAGGAAAATAATATAAATACTATATTTTGTTATTCTCGTTTAGTTCGTTATTATCCTGTATTTTTCGTTATTGCTCTATATTTAATATAATCCTAAAAAAATATTCAACACTTCATTATTGCAGTCTGTATTTTTTGCAATATGCCTTCAACAGTTGATAAAATATTATTTCAGCCGTCTAAATGCAAAACCCGACAAGTCCAATGAAATACATTTTACGTAAAACGCAAAAAATTATTTAAAATATTATGGATATTAAAAAGTATAATAAATCTAAAGCATTGAATTTATCTAGCGTATTATTTCTTGAAAATATCATGCATAAAGATCTAATTCAGGGATATTTCTTGTAAAAAATTCTGTATTTAGAGTATTTCAAAATTTTTAACGGTTTCGCATATATTCGCGGTTTTATATTTCATATTTCATATGGCATTTTCCACAGTAAATTTTTATCAAAACCACTCAATGATTTTTCTGTCGTATCTTACCACTGAAAGCGCCATACGAAATAATACTGCGTGTATCTGCAAAACTCTCCATCTAATAAAAAAATAATATACTGGGTGTTCCATTTAAAAAAACCAAGAAAAAATATTTTATATTTTAGAAAGTTTGGCGTAGAATATTGAACATCCTGTATGATTTACGATTACCATATTTATAGCAAAGTAAGAACAGACCATCTAAAGTAAATACCTAATATAGTTTTGATTTCAGACCAGTTCTTGTATTTTTAATAATTTTTTTAAGAAGGGCTGAAAAATATATATTTTTTATTTATTTTTTAATACCTCTGAAACTATCGAAATATATTTCCTCATGTCTTACGATTATGTAAAGTGATCTAAAAATTTTTTTTTTCTCAAAAACGGTTAATGTTAGATATAGAGTGTTTGACATCAATATTCATAGAATTTTACAGAGAATTTAAGTCTGTAATAAAAAATGGGGGCACCCATTTAAAATAAGATAGTTGCTGTCGATTCACCCAAACTTCCGGTATTTCCGGAAGTGCCGCCATATTGAAAGTATTTTTAATCGATAGATCTCGTTGTAAAACAATATTTAAAAAAAACTTTTAATGCACGCTCAGCCTGGGACACACTGTTCAGAGCTTGCAAATCAGCAATCGTGATAATCAATTAATGAAAAAATATTACAAGGATAGATATAAAAAAGATAAAAAAAAGGAAAAATATTAAATCAATGTGGAAGTTGGATGGGCATGAGGGTCGCAAGGGTAACGGAAAAGCAGATGAAAGATGAAGTGGCCAAACAAGGCTCATCAATGACATTTATTGATTCAGAATCCTTCTGCAGCGCTGCAAAAGCAATTACAAGAATGGCCACAAAACAGATGGTGACCTAAATTTTTTTTTAAACCATTTAAAAAAATCATCCAGATCCACTTACTTTTTTGAGCCACCCTATAGAAGTTAAAATATTTTCCTAAAATATATCCTGGAACATACTTGAGGTTTGCACTTAAACAAAATTCCCAAGTTTTTTATTCTAGGAGCTACAGATGCCCGACGCCCTATTGCCTGGACGCCCCATGGACCCTGTATGGCAAGTTATATAGATTTAAAAAAAGAATAAAATAAATAGTAGACAGAGTTTAAAAATTAGGTAGGTAGTTTTTATTAAAAAATAAAATAATTTAATAAAATTTTGAAACGTAATATTTTATTATTATGGAAATACTATTTTTAAAATAATAAAACAAATAAACAATTTAATTATCTCTGTGAGCAATATATAGTAAAATTATAATTGGAATGGCCGTGTATAAAGGTGGAAAAATGAAATGAAACAAAATCAATATTTATTCATCCAACAAAACGAATATTTTCTCTCCATTCTATGTTTTATTTGAATGTTTACCAAACTTCCAAGAATAACCTTATATTTTGGGATTATTCATGATAGCAGAAATAAAAATTTATAAATCAATAGTTATACAGGGTGAGTCTTAAGTAAGTGCAAGTATTTTTAGGGGTTTAGTATTTTTACCCCAGAAACCCGATTATGAGTTTTTTTCGCGAAAAATATTTTTTGAAAATTCGAGATTTTTTGAAAAAAAAATTGTAATTTTTTTTTAGTTTTCAGTTAAAAAAATAATTTCTTAATAATATGGGACATAGGTGGTAGATTAAATTTACAAGAAAGTAACCCAAAAAAGATCCAAAAGGTAGATATTTTGACCCCAGAAACACGTCTATGAGGTTTTTTTGGATTTTTTTTTAATTTTTAGTTAAAAAACATAATATGGCAACATATTATGTAGTATTACAAATAGTAAATTTATTTACAAGAAAGAAAACCTAGAAAAGATCCAGTGGTTCTCAAAATTTAAGCGGAATTTTACTTTGAAAATTTAAAAAAAAATGAATTTTCGCTTAAATTTTGAGAAACACTGGATCTTTTCTGGCTTTTTTTCTTGTAAATTTAATCTACTACCTATGTTGCAATATTATGAAGATATTATGTTTTTAACTAAAAATTAAATAAGAAATCCAAAAAATTATTCAAAAAATTCCAAATTTTCAAAAATTGTTTTGTTCGCGAAAAAACCTAATACCTAGATGTGTTTCTGGAATCCAAATATACTACCCCTAAACATATTTGGACTTATTTAAGACTCACCCTATACAGGGTGAGTCTTAAGTGCAAATATTCTAAGAGCTGGTATATTATCTCGATAAAAGAAACATATTTTTTCTTTATCATTTTTAAAATAAATCCAAAATAACCAAGTCATTTATGTTTGAAAATTAAAAAAAAATATTTTTTTTGGAAAAATTTTGAGAGCCACTGGCTTTTTTCTGTATTTGCATCCCTTTTAGTGCCGTAACCATAGAGTAAAGCTGTAAGTATGGTAATATCAGAGATTAAGAAATTATACCGTGCATGGGAAAATTTGCGGTGAACAGGCAGTTCTAAAAAAGTTTTCGGAAAATATACAGGGAAATTTAAAAGAAAATGCACGATTTTCAACATCTTTTTTTTTGCGAAAAAAACCTCATAGACGTGCTCCTGGGGTCGAAATATACCACCCCTGAAAATATTTGCACTTATTTAAGATAACTCGTTGTTAAAACAGTTGTTTTCGATTGACAGCATTTTTATATCTTCATATTTTATCATAGTTCTGAATCTGTTTCAAAACAACATATACACTCGGAGCAGCAATCTAAAGATAGGTATTTTTTAAAGTTCCAGCGAATTTTCGTAGTTTAATCCCCGAGGAACGTGGAAAGAAGAAATAAGACTAAAAAGAAACGTCGATTCCGTCCGGGATAGAGTGTGTGTGAGAGAGAGAGAGAAAGAGATAGCGAGTCTAAAGTGAAAATTACGCTTCAGTTTGTGAATTGTACAGTTTTCTTTCTATTTTATTCAGCGATAAATATTTATGGACGCTCCCCAATCGCGATGAGTTTATTGGAAGAGGAAAAGAATATGAAATAGAGATGTTAACGTTTTGACATATTAATATGTCGGTATATTCGCAGTTTTATGTTTTTGTTATTTTTCCGATTGTTTCCCAATATTAAATTAGTTTTTTCCATAGCAACTGTTAAAAATGCCTTATATCTATCAAAAATAGTAGATAAAATAGTACTTTAACCGCAACGGTAGATTAAATGATACTTTAACAGTGAGGATAGGTTAAAAACTTTATTTCTTCTCGCACGTTTTTTAATTGCTTCCATTTTTGAAAACTTTTGTATTCCTTTTCATAAGTTATTCGGTAAACTTTACAGTAATATAGCTTATACATTAGAATAATACAGGCTATAAATTACAGGTAGTTCGGTAGTTGGGTAGTTGTATAGTTCGGTACTTCGGTACTTTGGCACTTCTGTACTTCTGTACTTCTGTACTTCTGTACTTCTGCACTTCTGCACTTCTGCACTTCTGTACTTCTGTACTTCTGTACTTCTGTACTTCTGCACTTCTGTACTTCTGTACTTCTGTACTTCTGTACTTCTGCACTTCTGCACTTCTGTACTTCTGTACTTCTGTACTTCTGTACTTCTGTACTTCTGTACTTCTGTACTTCTGTACTTCTGTACTTCTGTACTTCTGTACTTCTGTACTTCTGTACTTCTGTACTTCTGTACTTCTGTACTTCTGTACTTCTGTACTTCTGTACTTCTGTACTTCTGTACTTCTGTACTTCTGTACTTCTGTACTTCTGTACTTCTGTACTTCTGTGCTTCTGTACTTCTGTACTTCTGTACTTCTGTACTTCTGTACTTCTGTACTTCTGTACTTCTGTACTTCTGTACTTCTGTACTCTGTACTTCTGTACTTCTGTACTTCTGTACTTCTGTACTTCTGTACTTCTGTACTTCTGTACTTCTGTACTTCTGTACTTCTGTACTTCTGTACTTCTGTACTTCTGTACTTCTGTACTTCTGTACTTCTGTACTTCTGTACTTCTGTACTTCTGTACTTCTGTACTTCTGTACTTCTGTACTTCTGTACTTCTGTACTTCTGTACTTCTGTACTTCTGTACTTCTGTACTTCTGTACTTCTGTACTTCTGTACTTCTGTACTTCTGTACTTCTGTACTTCTGTACTTCTGTACTTCTGTACTTCTGTACTTTGGAAGTTCGTAGTTTGGTACTTCAGTAGTTAACGTATACCTAAGCCACAGCAACGCGTAGACGGGTCTGCTTAGATAAGATATAATTATAGTTCTTTTATGTAGACTTTTGTATTAAGTATGTTTTAATTAAATAAAGAATATTACTTTTCGTTCTGAAAGTTAAATTAAAAAAAAACGGCATCAGCGATGGTAGGATCTACGTGGCGCTACAACTGCCGTAGGATGTCCACAGTAGTAGTTATAAAAGTAGTAGTTAGTTAAAATATGTAGAAAGGTTATCTAGAATGGTAAAATTCATCTTTCCAAAAGAAATTAAAATAAAAAAAATTTCCTAAATAAAATGTATATGCAATAAAATGTATGCAAATATATTAATAAATATTCACTACTCAAAATAAACATGAAGAAACATGAAATTCTAAGAATTTAAATAAACTTCAAATGAATATTAATATCAAGAACATTTTATACAAAATATTCATATTTATTGTTCTCTAAAGGTCGTCACATTTCGAATACAACATTGCTGAATATTTAATTTAGTATTGAAATTTGACATTTATCAAGAAAATAATTCTGTATTTTGTTTCTTAGGGGAGCTAGTATTTCTGTAATTATTTTGAAGAATATTGTTGTTTCATTGTCTTCTTTCTTAAAATTAAATCCGGCTGGAAATTTAATGAGGAAAACAGTAAACTGATACTCTTTTATTAAAATATTCTTGTATTTATATTTCCAAATAATTAAAATTTAATGATTGAAGAACAATTATTTAGCAGAGCTTTAATGCAATCAATAACTGTAGGAGTTTCAGTAGTTGTTTTGAGTAGATTATATCCTAGTTTTAATACTGTTTAATAATAGAAACAGGTACACGGACATATTTTAAATAATAAAGTACTTCACTGAAATACTGACATAAAACTTTGATGGGTTAACAAGAGTTATGATATTACTCAATTACGGTATTTATGAATAGAATGATATTGCATTTCTGTAAATAATAATGCTGAAATAAATAGATACCGTAAAATGGGGTGAATAGAAACAGTTTCGTAGGCTATTAGCGATATACCGGTTGATAAAAATGTGGTATTATGTTCCCGAATATTTTAAAACATGGGTCTTTGTTTGTTCTTTGCGTATACATATAATTTGATTTTTGAAAAATATGCATATAAATATTAAATAAAAATAACTTTTTGTGTTTCTATTCACCTGCTATTCGGGAGAATAGAAACACATTGATGTTAAGGTTTTTATCTATTCTGTTTCCAACAAGGTGATTAGAAACAGATAATTATTACATATTTAAGTAGGTTTAGCAATAATTAACAATACATATAATATAACAACTTACATGTACCAGCTTAAGTATTACTTTAAAAATAAATATTTTATTTATAAAGTTTTCGCGCCATACAAAATAGGTGATAAATCGATCTCACATTTATTGATCAGCTGATTGACAGAAACAGTGCAGCCACAGATAAAAATATAGTTTTTACATTTTATTGTGTATTACCAATGATAGAAAAATTAGATATGTCGACTCTTTTTACTTTGAATATTTTTAATCGTGATTTGATTTTTTTCAGAAATTTTGTTTCTATTCACCCCTATGTTTCTATTCACCCCATTTTACGGTAACCTTTTATTTATTTGAAAAAAAAAATAGATGCATGTAACAATTTATGTTGAAAAAATATACGTGGATTCAATATTTTAAATGGAAATTGGAATTCCATGATGTTCATTTTATATTTCAGTTGCTTGTTACTGGATATGTATTTCAAAAAATAATTGAAGTTTTTTATGAATGATGCTATTTCTGTATACCGTCATAAACTATTTTTATTGTTATATGATATGATCCCGAAAAAAATGTTTTTTGAAATTTTATTATACCATTATATTAATTAAGATATAATTATGACTCTTTTATTATCTTTCGGGTTGACTTTTATACTTAGAAGTATGTCAGTAGTTTTAACACAGGGTTGTAAAAAATTGCTATATATATTAATTTTTTATAGTAGGGTGATGTCTAGTTCATATCAAATAAACTTTTAGTAACGTGATTAAGCTTGACGGGCACAGCGTTGCCCACTTTTACATATTTTCTTTTAATCAAAATATTTTAGAAAACAAAAATAAATTAATTACAAATATACAGGGTTGTTCACCACATACGACACGGAGTATTGTAGCTAAACGATTAGATTTTTACAAATTGTAAGTTTTGGGTTTTTTGAAGGTCTATTAGAGCTACAATTTAAAAATATTTTTACAATATACAGATTGTCCCAAATAAGTAAAAAATATTATAGTTGTATTTTTTTAAACGGAACACCCTGTAGATTATTTTATTTTTGGATTCTACGATTGAAATAAAGGTAAATTTGATTAAGGTTTATCACACTTAAACCTTACCGTTTTTGAAATATTTTCAATTTTATGAAATTGCAGTAAAAAATTTAAGGCTTTATTTCTCCAAGGGTATCAAAGTTTTTAATACTAAATATTTACTGAAGGTTATTTATTGATCAGATATTGTGTTGCAATAATAAAAATGTTACTACCTTATACAGAGTGTCCAAAAATTTATATTAAATTATTACTAGCTTTAAACCGCAATAACTTGTTTAATTTAAATGGAACGCCCTATATATTTTACGTGAGTCAGATGCACAATGTAATTGTCTATCAAATTGTGATATATCATTTTTGACGCATCTCTTCAAGTTTTCGTAGAAAATGCATTTTCTTACAATTTAGACCTCATTTATCACTATACCTATGAAATATTGACATTTCCGATTTTTTTATAGCACCATAATATGTACAAAACGTACAGGTGGTAAATATTGCAAGCCTATTGGCATACAAAAAAACTATTTAAATCTTTGTAAAAGAGTATACCGATTAAGTATACCACCATTATTTCCTACCAAAAACACCAAAAATTAGTTAATTACATACCTTTAAATTGTTTTAATTAATAAATTATTCTAAATAAATGTGGATTTGGCTCAGAAATCAATATAATAATAAGTTATGAAAATGAATGTCTCTGTTTTTATAAATAAGCATTCGTCAATAAATGAAATAAAATTTTTAAGATGTTACTTTTTACCACACTGTCTACAGCGTAAGCAGTCAATTAATGTAGTTTGAATACTGGGATCATATTAATTGGTCCTCTTTACCAAAAAATATTATAACAGTTGTTTTTTTATTTTTTAATTAAATAAACGAACTATATCGACAATATTAGTATCTGTACCCTTTAAAAATTTATTACATCTTAAAAAATAAGCTAAAATGTCAATATTCCATGGGTATAGCGATAAATGAGGTCTAAATTATAAGAAAATGCATTTTCTATGAAAACTTGAACAGATAGGTAAAAAATGAAACAATACAATTTGATAGACAATTACATTGTGCATCTGATTTACGTAAAATATATAGGGTGTTCCATTTAAATTAAACAATTTATTGCCGTTTAAAGCTAGTAATTATTTAATATAAATTTTTGGACACTCTGTATAAGGTAGTAAACTTTTTTTTATTGCAACACAATATCTGATCAATAAATAATCTTCAGTAAATATTTAGTATTAAAAACTTTGATACCCTTGGAGAAATAAAGCCTTAAATTTTTTACTGCAATTTCATAAAATTGAAAATATTTCAAAAAAACGGTAAGGTTCAAGTGTAATAAACCTTAATCAAATTTACCTTTATTTCAATCGTAGAATCCAAAAATACAATAATATACAGGGTGTTATATTTAAAAATATACAACTGTAATATTTTTTACTTATTTGGGACAATCTGTATCTTGTAAAATTATTTTTAAATTGTAGCTCTAATAGTCCTTCAACGAACCCAAAACTTACAATTTGTAAAAATCTAATCGTTTAGCTACAATACTCCGTGTCGTATGTGGTGAACAACCCTGTATAAACAGTTATTATTTACATCAACAAAACTTACCTTCTCAAGCACTTGAGGGACATAAAGGGCCATTACGACCGCTTTCTCGTTCAAAATATTCTAATAAAGTTGCGATGAGTGTTTTACGGCTATTAAGCTATCTTGTACACTTCGCACTAAAATAGGTTTTAAAAAGAATATGTCCATGGTTGGCAACAATGGATTTAAAAATCGCGCCCTCGATTGCGTAACTAAAAGTTTAATTGATATCAAATATACATCTTTAAGTATTTCGAAAAATTAGATCTCTTATCGCTTGAACAAATTTCAAAACTAGAAGTTGAACTTAATATTCCAGTGGACCGATTTTTTAAACAACTTTTTAAATTAATAATTAAATTTGCCAATTTGTCTAATTTTAAAAAAGTGTGGGACAGTTTAACACAATACTGATTTATTTAGCATTTTTATCTGCTGATGATGCTAACATGATTAGTGAAACGCGCGTCCAGTGCAAAAGTAAAGTGTTTTGGTGTATTGTGGTGAATTAATGATTTATTTTGCTGTTTAACACCAAAGGTTCCAACCCTCAACTCTAATAAGCCATTATTTAGACCACCCTTTATCTAGGCAAAATTTTGTACAACGTTCCACTTTATTATTTGTTAGTAGTTACTAACAGCCATTCTACAAATTTGAAAATAATTTCCAGCAATTCCTCATGGCCTCTTTAGTCATAAATATATTTTTCCAAAGGAATTACGTTAATACTTTTCGAGAAACAGCCGAGTGCTATTCTTAGAGCTCAAGAGCGCACTGACGGCCAGGTTGCAGTGACCAGGTCGCTGCTACCTCTACTACCATTAAATAAAATGATAACGCGCACTCTGACCGTTGGCTGGTCGCTGCGACCAGTAGACTGTACTAAAATATTATTATTTTCTACCGCTTGTTGCCGGTTCTCTTTAAAATTAATAATTTTTCAGATGAAATCCCTCAAATTCAATGCAAAATTTTCTATAAGATATACGGCCGTATTCATAGTCGAGCGCCAGCCGCCCGCCGAAAAGAAGCGCTCGCCGAAGATTTCTCCGGCGAGCGCTTCGATATCGGGAGAGAAAAAAAGCTCTTTCATAGTCGGCCGCCAGCGCACCGCTGGCTGGCGAAAATGACGGCGCGTCGCCAACAAAATTTCTATTCGGGTGGAGGGTTTTAACAACAGGGAACATGTTTTCTTCCTTTTTCTACACAAAATCGGTTATACGAACTTAACATTCTCTAAATATTTAAATATTAATAATTTAAATATTTTATTGATATTGGGTAATTTAAATATTTTATTGATATGTCCATTATTTTGTTATAATTCGTTTTAAAGTAATGAATAATATCTTCGTAATCCTTCACTTATAGTAAAAAGATTTACAATTTTTTATATACATATTTTTTTGGCTAAGTATATTTTTGGGTCATAATAAAAAGGATATTAAGTTAATAATTTACATAATGGGGAATTCCATAGGTCTGTTCGGTTTTATTTGAAAGTTTTATGGATTCGTTTTTATTACGTTTATAAATTTTTATAGACCTTAACCTTAACCTATTGGTGCTGTGTTAAGGATTTTAAAATTATTTTAAGGGAAAATATGACCAGAGTAGAAGTAATTTATATTTTTAAATTGGCTCTATTTTTGTTTTGTGTAGATGACTGATGTTTGGTGAATTTGGTATATTTTTTCCAGTTTGTGTAAATTACAAAGAGAATTAATGTAATAACCGTAAAAACAATAGGAAAAAATAAAAAAATCATAAACATAACAAGAACAAAACGATAAAACATTTAAATGGTCAAATAGACGGACGGAATTCATATGCCTCAAATGTAATGAATAATGGCCTCAAAAATACGAATTTCATCGTTCTCGTTAATCGTCACAATATTATAAATATCCATAATTAATTCAGTTTGCTTGGTGCTTCTTTCAACTAGAGAAATAAACCAGACTAAACTGGCGGGCCGCCCGGAGATGGTAAGGACATGCTCCAGTCGCCGGCCGAAAATCACCGGATGGGGTTTAAACTGCGCAAGGGTTCTTCGCCTGGAGATCGACTATGAAACGGAAAAAAATGCTTATCCTACCGCCCGCCGCGCCGGCGAGAGAGCGGTTACTCTATATGACGGATGTGCGCACGCGTTAAAGATCGCGCACACTATACCTACACGGACCGGCACGGACCAGACCAGTAAAATCTACCGGTGAAGGTGACCGTGTTATTTAATAGAGTAGAGCACACTAGACCAGTACCAGCACGTACCGCCACAAGCCACGACCGTCAAAACAGGTCGTGTCGGTCAGGGACAAATATGACCGGCAATATTTATGCCTGGTCGTGCTGGTCCGACCTAATGTGCGCACGGGCGAACCAGTACACCTCCACAAACATGCAAATATTGAAGGGTTCGTCAGTATTTCGAGTACGCTAGCTGGCTCAAGTCGCATGATGTAGGTTAGATTTCGTTTATTTTTGTTCGAACCTTTAAATCGTTTTAAATATGAATGATACGAGCCAAGCATTTTATATATAGAGACCAAGAAAGAAAAGATGCAATATGGGAGTCGATAGCAAAAAAAAATAATCAAATTTGATTTGTGACATTCGAAAATATTGGAAAAACTTTTCTTCGAATCTTTTTAATTCAGGAAAGAAATGATGAAATTCGCCATATTGCTTTCTCTTTTGATTTATAGGGTGAACCCAAAATCTTCTTTTTTTTCTTAGCTTCCTTCTCTTCCTCCTCTTCTTCACACAACATGGCTAAAATAATAATTTCTTCCTCTGAACTACTCATTTTCAATACTTCTATGTTGCACGCTCTAGTAGTTGAGCCTTGACAACTGTACTTTTTTCGAAACTCTCGCTTATGTTGCTGGTCTGTGGCGGTAAAGTGTGCGACGTCATGCAGGATGCAGGTTTGTGCTCTGCTGGTCCGTACTGGTCCGTGTAGGTATAGTGTGCGCGATCTTTTACTCGGAGAGCGCTCGACTCTGAAATAGGAACGAAGAATTTCGGGAAAGCTCCCGCCAGCGGGAGGCTGGCGATCGACTATGAATACGGCCGTAAATAGTGTTTTAGCGTATTTTTTGCATACGTGCAGAAAAATCAAAGAAATAGTATACAGACTCGATCAAAGAGAAACTTAAATCTACTCCCTTTTATTATCAAGGGTCGATTTGAGTAAAAATTCAAAACATTTTTATATGACATACTCTATTGATGGTTGCTATGAAACCTGTAATTATACCTTCGAGTTTCGATGTTAAAAAATAAAAAAATCATATTTAAAGTTTCTTTTTGATCTGCCTTGTATAATCTTTTTTTTTCTTCCCCTACAATGTGTGAAAACTATACTAATTACCCTAATGGCCGTCGCGCTGTGTCTTAGTGGAACACCCGGAACATTTCGATATTGGAGAGTCTTAATGAAAAAAATATTAGTAATTTATATTACAGAAAACAGACAGTTTTATTCTATAGCAGAATACTGAAAAAGCATCATAGTTTACATCAAAGAAGGTGTAGTTAAAAGAACGCAAAAGAACAATTGCAATATATTTTTATTTAATTCCGTTTCCAAGCCAAGAAAGCAATTTGTATCATGACCTATTTTTTTGATTTCGTGTCGTCTGTTGTATATAAATTGTCTGTTATTAAATAGCTATAAAAATAGTGTTTTCTACAAAGGGAAGAAGAAAGTTAATTAACTTTATCAATTATTTTTGTAACATAGTTAATGAATGTCAATGTTTGTTTTTATCGATGTGTTTCGGTGGAATTATGTAGCTATGAAGCGAAAATAAAAAAGCCATGAAAGATATTGTTATAATAGATTATAGTGATTGGAAGAAACTATTATATTTGACAGCTGGAAATTATATGAATATTATATCAACTTTTATACTAAACTTTTCTATAGAGTAACTTTTTTTATATTATTTTGGTAAATTATAGTATATTATTCTCAATATTTTTTATCGTTTTGAAGTCTCAATATAACTGCTAATAATTAATACACCATAACAGATATTAAGCAAATTCGGCATTTTTGTGGATCCTATGTTTATAAAATATTATATTATGTAAATATTGTAAATATTGATTACTAGAATGCGAAACTAATTATCAAAAATTAAAAATTGCAGAGAAACTTAAAACTAACATTCCTTTTATATAACTCATTGTGAGATTTTGGTTTGCTTTTCTGGCAAAACTCTAGTAATATATTGATAAAGCACGAGATTTAAGTACAAAGAATGTCGCCAGTGCCAGCTAAAAGAAATAAAAAGACTATTTTAATCTATTTCTGTTCAATTTCGTTTCCAAACCACAAAGCAATTCGTATTTCGGCCAGTGGCAGCGAATATTTACTCACTTTTTCCTTCAATTTTCGTTTTTTGTCTATTCGAGTGTATAAATTCAATTGATTCTCATTCAAAGTCTATCGTAGGGAACTTTTATCGCCTAGAGAAATGGGAGGGGCAGATCTCTCCAAACCCCAACAGACCTCACAGTTTGAAACTCGCTAATCTCCAACGTAAATTAAACTGTTTGATTAGAGGCACAGCCACCAGGCATTGTGCAAAAGAGTTTATTTCAATTTCACCATCGCAGTTGTTCGATAGATTCTATATGATTTCATTTGAGTTAAATAATTTTTTATTTGTTTGGGTATAATCTTAAGTAATATGTTAAAATGGCTCTAGATTTTAAGTATAAGAAATTAAAATGAAAAAAAAATATAAATATAATATAAATTTTTTCATCTTTTAGATAACGATATCACTTTAGTCTTAGGAGAATTTAGGCAAATTCCATGTAAAGTACTTTATTCAATTAAAGCCAGTGCTCCTATAAGACAACAAACAAACTTCACGTAAAAATTGTGACTAACAATCATCTAACAATAATAAACCCATGCAGTCTATGAGTGGTTTCAAAAGAGTTACAGCCCTTTCACATGGAGCGGAGCGTCCGCGACTTCGGGCAAGTACCATGAGTTTATGTGAACAATTTCACATGGGTCGCGTATGCTCCGTCCGGATGAGCTTTCTTACATCGAGCTATAATACATCGTTGTTTGAAGTCGTTACCGCTGACGGGTTTCTTATATCTGTTGTAACAGCGCTTTCAGATGGAGCGGACCGAACGCGCGGAGCGTCCGCGGGGATGTTTTTTAATTATAGCTCATCCGGACGGAGTATACGCGACCCATGTGAAATTGGTGGTGGGCAAAACTGTTATTCTTAAATAACAATTGAAACTGCTATAGTTATTTATAAAAAGCAGCTTAAAATAGCAGCTTAAAAATAACAGTTTTTTTTATTTCCTCTTATAAAGACAATCCGAGGACATACTGTATAAACAAGGGTAGTATCTAATTATAGTATTTCAAGAGATTCATTTTTCTTAGTGCGATTCCAAATAATTTGAAGTCTGTATAATTTAGCATTTACTTGTTTTATTAGTTGAAAGGTAATATCTTTATTTAGTGTATTTTTAGTATCTATCGTTTGTTGTATTATTATCTCTAAATAGTAAATTTGTTTTTTGAAGAGCTTTAAATCGCAGCAAAACCAACGAATATACATTATTTAAAATTAATATTATACTCAATGTGTTTGCTACCTTTTAAACAGTCTTTTCTTAACATAGTGTTTTTATTCTTATCACCATCTAGGTATAACAGTAATAGTCTTAGACAGTGGTGAAAAATACAAAACTACTTTGCAACTACTGTATTCTAATAATTTAAGACTGGGAAAATTTAGAAAAACTCAAAACTTATTTTTTTCTAAAGCATATCTTTAGAAAAATATACATATTACTAAATAATTAATTAAATTGTTATTTCTATTTTTTATTAGGTACTTCTCATTATTATAATAAATAAATTAATCACTAAATTTCTAAGCACCATTCATAATTTCTTAAAGTAAATCTTAGTAAAATTGTCTTTGAAGAGTTTTAAAATTTAGCAAAAACAATGAAAGTATATATTTAAAGATATTAATAAAAATAACTAACTAACTGAAACTTAATAACTAAGTACTGAAACATACAGCGCCATATTATCTCGACCTCCGCCCGTTATGCTCGTAACAGGTTGAAAAATAATGTGTCTAAAACAACTGATGCGTTATTTTCCAACCTGTTTCGAACCTCCATCGATAATCGACCGATGCAGCAGCGTTACTTTCCCTCTCCTGTTATCTCGACCGCCAGGCGTTATGCCCGCAACTGTTTAAAAAGGGCTGCTTCTTTTATAATATCCTATTATTTTTAAGCTGTTGCAAGCCCAACACGACCATCGACCGATGCAGCTACGTTCGCCGTAGCGCATTCCCCACTCCGTTGTCCGTTGTATCTCGTCGCCTGTATCGATGGTTGTCAAAATAACATGTTTTCCATCCATATTAGTTGTTTTTTGGAATTGCTTCGAGCCGCATAGAATTTCGTGGCGGTGCAGAGCGCTGACTTCGTTTCACGAGCGGTCGATCTCTAGGTGTCGTTATTTTATATCTGTTATTTTTTAGAAGTAGTAACGGTTGCGTTATGTTATTTCTAAATAATTGTTATAAAATAACAGATAGTTAAATAACAACCCATCACTATGTGAAATTGCTCATATAAGCTCATGGTACTTGCTCGAAGTCGCGGACGGTCCGTCGCGGAGCGCTTTCAGATGGAGCGGAGCGTCATCAAAATCATCCGGACGGAGCATACGCGACCCATGTGAAATTGATCATTTAAACTCATGGAACTCACGGACGGTTCGCGCAGATGCTCCGCTCTATCTGAAAAATGTGACAATAAGTTTGAATCACTCAGTAAATTAACAATATTTTAAAATGTGCATTTTTTGCATGTGTGTTAAAAATTTAAGCTTTCAAATGAAAAACAAACAATTCTATTTGCACCAAATAAAAACATAGAGAAACTGCTGAACAACTGCGATGGTAAAATTGAAAAAAACTTTTTTTGTACAACGCCGGGTGGCCGTGCCTCCAGTCAAACAGTTTAATTAACGTTGGAGATTAGCGAGTTTCAAACTGTGAGGAGGTCTGTTGGGGTTTGGAGAGATCTCCCCGTTCCATTCCTCTTGGCGATAAAAAGTTCCACACGACGGACCTCGAATGAGAATCAATTCAATTTATACTCTCGCGTAGATAAAAAACGAAAATAAAAAGAAAAAGTGAGTAAATATTCGCATGCGGTGGCCCAAATAGAAATTGCTTTGTGGTTTGGAAACGAAATTGAACAGAAATATATTAAAAAAGTCTTTTTCTTTTTTTTTAACTAGTAATGACGAAAATCTTTGAAATAACATTTAGCGCCTTTTGGACAGGATGGTGCCCTTCATTCAGAAGGCGAATGTAGGTATTAAAATTAATTTCAACAAATTAAGATTCATAAAAACTAACTGGTAGACATTTTCAATTAGTAGAAAAAGTTATCAAACTTTTAACTTTTCCATTAATTATACTTCAAAATTTGCGAGAAATGTCATTTTGACCTTTGATTATCTTCCGTCAAGAGAAATTATGGTTAGAAATCAAAAGTTGATTGTTTTATATTCTGTTTTATAATAAGCTGTTGCTAGGATATTCTATTAATTTTATTTGTGTTTTTTAGACATTGTGAATAATCGTAAAAAAAGTATAAAGTGTATTTTGTGTGATTTCCTTTCTTGCAAATTTAATCTACTATATGCCATATTATGAAGAAATTACGTTATTTAACGTAATTTAAAAAAAAATCAAATTTTTTTCCATATTTTCAAAAAAAATTTTCGCGAAAAATACTGGGGTCGAAATATGTACCACTAAAAATATTTGCACATACAGGGTGTCATTGAAATGGTGTAAAAAAAAATCGGAAGTTGATAGTACACCTAAAAATAGTAAAAAAAGTTCCTATAAGTATAGGGCGGAAAATGCATATTAAGGAAGTTAGGGGCACTGAAAGGGTGAATTTAAAAAACGGTTGTTTTGAAATTGTAGGCTTAAAAAAACGAGATAAGACTTCGAAAAAAAATTTCGTGAATAACTTTTTTGAGGTTATTTTTTTGCAACGTGGGTTCATTTTTTGAAAACTACATACTTTTTCCTACAAAAAGGGTACTCTTGTTGCACATCGCCCAGAGCGATGGTTTTCGAGAAAATTGAAAGCAAAGAGATTGCCTTGATGGGTTGCTAACTGGTTAATCAACCTAAACTTATGAAAGTTATGGCGGTTCAGAAGTAACCAAGTAGTTTATTCCAATTATTATTATTAAATAATTAATTGGAAAATCAAAATTTCATGATTTTTAAAACATCTTATTGCTTTAAAAACGAAATAAACTTTTTTGGTTTTAAAAAATTTGGTGTGCTCAGTGCCGATTAGTACTGAAGAGCAACTACGGCAACGCATTATTGATTGTTCCAATCAAAGTTTCAACCAAAATTGTGGATATTCCACAGGGTACCTACGCAGATCGTGGAGAAGAAGATCAGATGTCTACATTGAAATGAATGGTGGTCACTTTGAACATTTACTACGAACGAATTAAGGAATGCATTATTTTAATAAGGAATTTTGGTAATTGGATTATTTAGTTTTTTTAAAGCAATAAGATGTTTTAAAAGTCATGAAATTTTGATTTTTCAATTAATTATTTGATAACTACTTGGTTACTTTTGAACCGCCATAACTTTCATAAGTTTATGTTGATTAACCAGTTAGCAACCCATCAGACCAAACTCTTCGTCTACAATTTTCTCGAAAACCATCGTTCTGGGCGATGTGCAACAAGAGTATCTTTTTTGTAGGAAAAAGTATGTAGTTTTCAAAAAATGAACCCACGTTGCAAAAAAAATAACCCCAAAAAAGTTATTCACGAAAAAAAACCCTCTCCTTGCAAAAACTACCCTTTCCGCTTTTCCAAATAATTTTTCAGTATCACCATTTGATTTAGGGTCAAAATTTATTTTATTTATATTTTTTTTCGAAATTTTATTTCGTTTTTTAAGCCTACAATTTTAAAACAGCCGTTTTTAAATTCACCTTTTCAGTGCCCCTAACTCCCTTAATATGCATTTTCAGCCCTATACTTATAGGAACTTTTTTTACTATTTTTTACACCATTTCAATGACACCCTGTATTTTTAAGATTCTTCTGCTCAAATGCAATATTTTGTAAAAATCGCCTTGTCTATCTACTGTCTTCCAAGTTTTGCGGACACAAACATACGCAAGCTGAATTTTAAGTATAAAAATGTCAATAGCTTTTATCTAGACTTGCGTGTTTAAAGAAAATTAAAACCATAAAAGTTTTAACTTTCTTTAAAGGCGCGTATTCATAAGATTTTATGTTTCTTATAACAAAAATAAATGAAACAAAAATGTATTATGAAATTTGCTCATTAGCTTCATATTAAATTTATTTTATTTATTTTTAATTATTATTATTAATTAAGACTTTTCAATTAAGGTTAATTTAAGTTCTATAATAAACTAGTAAAATAATATTGAAAAAAAATAATGATTTAATCTAGCTAAAAATTATTCATTTAAAAATTAAGTATCACAAAATTATTTAATTTAGCTATTGTAAGTTTAATTGCGGCATTTTTTCACAGTAATTTTGCTCCATTGTACCCGCTTAAGGTTTGTTTAAATTGCCCAGAAAAAAAAAGATAAAAAGCTTTTTATGAATCCGTAAAAATGTTTGACAAGGAATAAATTACGGAAGGGTGAAATTAACAATGTAAGCAGAAAAAAAGTTTCTGGTTATTTGTCCAAGATAATAAAAATTCTCCATAAAGAACCTCTTTTCTGAACACTATTTTTTATACAACATTTACGACAAAGTTAAAATTATAACTTATAAACTTAAATCCTTTTATATTCAAAGTTATTTTGTTCAAAAACTAGACAGATATATTTAAATTATAATAGCACAGCATCAATGTAGGATAAAATACATTCTGTGATAATATTACGGTTTACGAGAACTTAATGCAGGAATTGTGGAGTTTCTGAACTATAAAAGTTGAAATTTAACTATTAAAAGTTATATGTGTACTGTTAAACAGCCGCTACACTATCCCCGAAATGTTTTACGAAATATTTCTGGAAATATTTCGTGAAACATTTCGCAAAACATTTCTGGAAACAGTACGGTAAGCATAAGCCCGTAATTTCAAGAAACGTGGGAACTAATTTTTATAACGATGTACTTAAACAGCCGCTAAACGGTAGCCTACTAAAATGCCGTTAATAGATATTGTGACGTCGTTCATGTCGGCGGAAAGTAATGCCTGGCTATAAGCATTTTGCAAGAGCACCTGTGGCTCCGTGGCTGAGGCTATCGCTTCCTGAGCGAATGGTCCGTGGTTCAAATCTCACGCCAACCTAGACTTTTTTATATTTTTTTTTTGCTTATAGCGTGATCTTATTGCATTGGTTTCACTCTTTTTGGTTGGATTGGTTTAGTTATTTGGCGGATTGGTTAGCGTGGTTATTTGGAGAGTGTTAATTCATTGGTTAGTTGGTTATTTGGTGGGTTGGTTGGTTTTGACTAATTTATATTTGCTTTTTATATTTTTTTATCAGTGTCGAGGTTAGTTGCGTTGGTTAAGTTAGTTATTTGGTGGGGTGGATATAGCGTTGGTTAGTCCTTATAAAATTTCTATATTTCATAAAGCCGTCAAGTGCGTCACATCAACGACGTCATACCTATTAACGGCATTTTAGTAAGCTACCGTTTAACAGCAGTTTAAGTACAGCCTTTTTATAAGACGGGCTTATATTTATCGTAATATTTTGTGAAATAGTACGAGGCAATCAAGGTCAAACGTTGTGGTGGCTCCAGAAAAATACGTAAACATGGAAACACTGTAATGAAAACAGTTACCGATGGTAAATTAAATTGTCTATTCCTCGAACGTTACACAAGAATATTTAGTTTTAATCATTGTCTAGTAATATTATTAATTACAATATAGTAAAAAAATATAAAACAGTGACTAACTAGCGGCCTACCATTTATCGGTTTATAATCCACGGTATTGCGCCTCGTGAACAAAATATACACAAAATCTCGCACAAAATTATTTTAAAAATTGTCTATATAGTTATTTATTATTTCTGGTTATGATAAAGTAACATTTATACTGTAGTCTGTAGCAAAGTTTAGTTTACGAATTTGGTTTGGTTTTTCTAGTTTTAATTGTCTAAATCCCTGCATAATAAATACTAGTTGAATGGATTTATATGAAACCATGCTGGGTGCTAATAAAAGTATCGTATACAGATTTCTCTTAAGAACAATAAAATAATATTGCTTTTTATTAATGTCCGTCGAACATGCTTGTAGGCACCAAGCCTACTAGAGAAAAATTATAATGTATAGTACTTTAGCTCAAAACTTAATATAAAAGTGTTTAAAACTACATAGGCCAGTTATAACTTTAATAAAACTTATTATCATATTAAATATATTAAAATTAACAAGCAACCCATAAGTGAAACAAATCGCAAAGACAAATAAATTTATAATTATATTATAAATCAGCAGCAACATAGCAACAGCATATATTAAACCGTTTATATTTACTTTGATAATTAAAATAAATATTCATTGGTGTGTGCAGAATTGTTTGGTGTATAAATAAATTTTGAAACTGCTAATTAGCTGTTTCGGGTAAAAGATAATCGATATATTCTACGTCAGTTTTAGCGAGAGGCATGCATAATAAAATTAAATAATTGCTTTAAAAACTGGCCAGCTTTATATAGTTAATACGGAAATATTTATGGATATATGTTGAATAAATTAAGTAAAAAAATAATAATTTGACTTATATTTATTTATTTATTCATTATAACGTCTACATATATATTCATTTACTAAGTAATAGAAAGAATCTATAAAACTAACGTTTTAGTACTCATAGTAAAAAAAAATAATAGGGAATCATAATTTGAAAAGTTATGAACACTATTTAATAAATCAGGCAAATAAAAACAATAAAACATTTAACTTATTTTATAAAATTTTGGATATAATTTTTATATATTTACCAATATAATTAAAAATATTAGAATTTAAAGGAAATTATAAATTAACATAAAAAATACTGCGTAGGATTGCTTAATGAAAATGAATGAAGCAGTTATAAAATATTTCTAAAATGAATTGATATAATTACACTATGTAACATTGCCAAGCGGGTACCCACACAAAATTTGTATAGAAATTTAACTTTAATTATCTACATTTACTTAATTATTTCTATTGATTGTGTTGATTTTGCATTAGAATTTAGTTGCTGATATTACATACATAGTTAAAATGCGTCCAATATATGGTATAAGTGTTCAAATGACTTGCGTATTTTTTTAAAATTTTTAATGATATGTCTCTCATAGCTTCGAAAGTTATGAAATACATTTTTTAAATATATTATTTTGAACTTTTAAGTATACACATTATTTATAAAGATATGAATTTCATATTATTATTTTATAATGGCTTCTTTAACGCATATTTGAATATTGCAAACTGAATAATTATAGGAAAATTCCACGTCTTTTATTACCACCGTCAATTTAGTGACAATTGACAGAATAAGTCTAATTAATTTGTTTTAATTACTACTGTTTTAATTGATTATTACTCAGTCACTTTATAAAGCTTAATGATTTTATATAAAAAATCAAACATGGCTCCAAATTATCAATACCTTTTTTAGTATACAGGTTAAGTCTTAATAAGTGTAAGTATTTCAGGGCTGGTAGATCTCAATAAATGAAATATATTTTTTCTCTACCGTTTTTCAATTAAGTCCAAAATAACCGAGTTATTTTACTTTGAAAATTTCCAAAAAAACATTTTTTGCTAAAATTTTCAGAACCACTGGATCTTTTCTTGGTTTTGTTTCTTTTAAATCTAATCTACTACCTATTCTAAAAAAATTCCAAAAAATGTTAAAAAACTTTCAAATTTTCAAAATTTTATTTTCGCGAAAAGAACCTTATAATCGTGTCTCTGGGGTCGAAATATACTGGCCCCTAAAAATATTTGCACTTATTTAAGACTCACCCTGTATATCGGTTCATTTGTTGGATTTTTTATAATTATTTTAATTTCTAATATAATATCGTATGACTAAAAAAACGGCGTCAGCTACGAAATGAAGATTGCTATCATTTTATACAGTGTGTCAATTTTAAAACTTCCCACCTTTAATATCTTTCTTGCAGTTAAAAATATGAAAAATCGGAAAGACACGTCAATTTTATTAGTAAGGGGGACACTTTAAATAAATATTTTTGGTCTTTTTCTTTCAATCCCTTAGGAGGGGTAGATGTCACTCTTACAATCTTAAATGGGAATGGGAGTCAAGTGGCACATCGTTTTAAAGGACATTTAATTCTCTTTTCAGTGGTATCCTACTTTATTGCTTTTCATCCAGAGGTTTCCGAATAATCGCGTTTCAAAGGTGCAGAAACAATTAAACGTGCCAGATTTTGGTTTTCAGGTTAGTGTTTGCACAAAAGTTTTGCAATGGATCTCCTTGTAGTACAAATGATTAGACTAGGTTACACCACTTACATCTTATAAGTTGTTCAAAATGTTGTCCATTTTTCCGTAAACAGTAATAAAGTCTGTTTTCAAACACCTCCCTAACATTTCGGAAAATTTCACCGGGAATTGACTGGCATTCTGCTGTAATTCGCCTTTTAAGATCATCAATATCAGTAGATTGTGTTTTATAAACAACGGATTTAAATGTCCCTCCAAAAAAAGTCTAAGTGATCTTGAAAGCCATTCAATTGGTCCCCTTCTGCCAATCCATGTACCTGCAGATCTCGTTTAACCACTGTCGGACCGGAAAAAATAATGAGCTGGAGCACCGTCCTGCTGGAATGTTAACAATTCCTCCTGTAAAACTGATTCGAGGTTGCCACTCGTTCAAATTTGAGAAAGGAAACGTTAATGTTTATGATGTTTTCTGTTTATTAGTATTTCGAATTTCGACCTCCTAGAAAAATGTAATGGCTACGTCCATGTTGCCACCTAATCTTCTAATTATTTGTACTACAAGGAGATCCACTGCAATAATTTTTGTGTAAACACTAGCCTGAAAACCAAAATTTCAATGCAGGCATGTTTAATTGTTTCTGCATCTTTGAAACGCGATTATTAGGAAATCTGTGGAAAAAAAGCAACAAAGTAGGATACCGCTGAAAAGAGAATTAAATGTCCTTTAAAACGATGTGCCACTTGACTCCCATTCCCATTTAAGATTGTAAGAGTGACATCTACCCCTCCTAAGGGATTGAAAGAAAAAGACCAAAAATATTCATTTAAAGTGTCCCCCTTACTAATAAAATTGACGTGTCTTTCCGATTTTTCATATTTTTAACTGCAAGAAAGATATTAAAGGTGGGAAGTTTTAAAATTGACACACTGTATGTAAAATTCCATGGCGAATGTCATCGACGTTCATTTCCAAGCCAACTGGACGCCGTTTTTTTCTATCATACCGTATAAGAAACATTCTCGACAAAAGAAATATATTTATATATATCTTTTTGCTATTTTTCAAATAAGTCTAAAATAAATTAGTTATTTTACTTATTTAAATAAATAAGTTTTGCCATATATTCTGAGAACCATTGGATTTTTATCTAAATATATTTTATTATATATGTTGTTGTTATTATATCAAGATATCAATTTTAGAAATATATGTATTTTTTAACTAAAAATTTCAACAATTTCTCGTTTCAAAATATACCCATAAAAATATTTGCACTTATTCTCTTAATTTTTAATGCAT
Organism: Sitophilus oryzae; assembly: GCF_002938485.1. Classification (NCBI taxonomy): domain Eukaryota; kingdom Metazoa; phylum Arthropoda; class Insecta; order Coleoptera; family Curculionidae; genus Sitophilus; species Sitophilus oryzae. The sequence continues at coordinate 692,387 of NW_022146866.1, forward strand.
TTTTTATCCTATCTTCTAGAATTATGGATTTTCAAAGACATTTTAACAAATAGAAAGATAAGGAAGTTTTATTTCTCTCATTTCTTATAAGTATTCCATCCTTCCAAAATCAATTAGATAACAAAGAACTTCAGACTTTTTCCACAGATTTCATTACTGTCGTCGAATTAGTGACAATCGACTGGTTAAAAATCTAATTATTTTAACGTTCCGGAAAATGACCGGATTAAAACCGGAACAGGAGGGATTTTCACCCTCGATTTTTTATTTTCATCGTTTTTTGCTCTTCGAGCAGTCGGGGAAAAACCGCACTTGAAATCGTGCAATCCCAATTTGACAAGTGTAGTAAAATTTTAACTAAGTTTGGTTACTTTTTGGAGTGAGATAGCGTTAATCAACATCAAAGGAAAATAGTAGATTAGTTATTTTAATTTCTTTCATTCGTTACTACTATTTTTCGGTTTAATAACTTTTAATTTAGAAGTTTAACAATCTTACATTCATTTTAGCTAACAGAAAAAGTAAAAAATCAATCGTTTTGAGGTGAAGATGTGCTATACTTAGTTGTTATCTAAAATATATTGGCAGAGCGTCAACTAGAAGAATATAATATTTCTTTTTGCATTATACGAGCCCTAACAGCTATATGTTGGGACAATGTCTTTTTTTGCAATAAAAATAGTAATTTGTTAAAACAACTCAATTTATTTTGTTTATTATTCTAAATTCAAATATTTCAATATGATCTAGACAATTTTACTATATTTTTATAACTTTGCAAACAAATCACTTTTGATAATAGGTAATTTTGCCAACTATGACAACTATATATTGGGACAGCACAACAAAAAATTTGTTTAATACGGAGTTACATCACCTTTCGCCTTAACAACGGCCTAAACTTTTAATGGCATTGTATTTACCAAAGATTGGCACATTTGAGGAGAAAAATTATTCCAAATTTCCTGCAGTTTTGTCCGCAAATCAAAAATTGTGCGTTGAGGGTGGTTTCTTAAATATTGCTTCATTTTATGCCACACAGTTTCTATAACATTGATGTCCGGACTATTTGCAGGATAGGATAGAACTTTTATATTATTATTACCGAACCAATTTTAGTTGATTTTGCTGAATGGCACTTTGCTGATTCTCCATCTTGTTGAAAAATATAGTCTTCGTTTGGAAACAATTCTTGAGCACTAGGCAAAAGTGAGGTCTCAAGTATATGTTGATATTTTTGGGCGTTAACAGTGCCATCTATAAAATTTAATTTGCCCAAACCTCTTGCTGACATGCAACCCCAAAACATAATCCCCTTAGGAAATTTAACAACCCTCTTTAAGCAATCTTTATGAAAGGCTTCTGCTTTATTTCGTATTATTCTTATTCGATGATCTCCAACGCAAACATAAAATTTAGACTCATCGCTAAATATGACCTTATTCCAATCATTTTGTGTCCACGATAATTTAGATTTTGCCCAATTGTAGCGATTTTTCTTTTGAATTTCTGTCAGTAGCGGTTTTTCTTTGGCCTAAATAAGAATTTGTATCAATAATCTTCAGGTAATTGATTAACCACACAAAATAAAGTTTACCTTGTAAAACCCCAGACCGCATTTATGGATATATTTTCGGCAACATTCTCTTGATATATTTAATCCAGTTACAGTATTCCATTTAACTGTTACTTCGCGAAGAGTACTTCTTCTCGCAGACTTGCAAATTTTTACTAAATTTCGTAAATCTCTCTGAGATACAACTTTTGGCCTTCCCGAACTTTTACCTCTAACGCCTACACTGGCAGATTCGCCGTATTTTTTTATTATATTAAAGACCGTGGTTTTTGGAATACTTCAATCATCAGAAATTTTTCGAATTGTTTTTCCCGTACTGTATTGACGAATGATAATTTCGCGTAGTTTTTGATTTGTAGCTTTTCCACGGACCATTACTTTAAATTAAATTAACAAAATTGAAAATTAAAAAAAATTAAATTACTTACAGTAAGTCTCACTACTCAAAGTATCGAGTCACTTACAAGCTGTCAATGCTGAAGTAAACAGAGCTATGATATTAATTATTTAAAAATACTTGTCCCAACATTTAGTTGTCAGGCAAATTTGTCCTTTTATGAAAAAAATCCGCTACTGTAAATATGGATTGATTTACAAATTCATAAAAATATTGTCAAGTTGTTTAGGATATATGGCTATGTTTATATTTAAAAAATTAAACATATATTTTTCAGTCATTTTGAAAAACCAGGGCAATAATTCCAAAATATGACCTTGTCCCAACATATAGTTGTTAGGGCTCGTAGTATTCTTTGGACAATAAATATATTTTTTTTGAAGATTGTTTATTGGGGGTTTATGGTCGGTGATAAAAATGTTTTCAAGTCAAACACATTATCATTGTTTACGTTTCGATCTTTGTTAGATCTTTACCGAAACCTTTTTATTATAAACTTAGGCCGGGTCCAAATATGTAGCAACTTGGTGTATCATATCTCCGTCGCGTTGCACCAACATGTATCATGATCGCTAGTTTGGACGCCGAATAAACGCGATCATATGGTACACCTTTGTGATACCGTATCTGATACATGCCAATCCGAATTTTGGCGCGTATCTTAACACTGCGAATCGGATACACGTATCACGATCTGTCATTTGGACGTGTTTTGATACAGTATAACGATACAATTGACTTGATACGCCGTGACCCGTCTTGAGGCGGGTTTTCTCCGATCATCAAAAGGGCATCGAGGGTTCCGTCCTGATAATATAAATGAGAATTGATGAACATGATACGACGATACAAGGTGATTTGTTGTACCGTCCACATACACTGATACGCACGCTTGTACACTGATACGTATGAATTTTATAAGTATGGACGCTTACTTTGGCATGATATGCATATTCAGTCAACACAGCCTAAACAAACGTCCATACTTACGATACAAGCTCTTGATACGTGATACATGATCCTGATACAATAGAGTGCTACATATGTAGACCCAGCTTTGACGTCACAAAATCAAAATTATATATTTACATTTTCACACCAGTAATAGTCACATTACTATGTTTGTTTGATATTAAATGTAGTAATGTGTGTAATGTGAATTACAAGAAACAATCTTCAAAAAAGAATATAGTATTCGATATGGTAGTTCGATGGCAGTGGCATGAATATCGCCAATTTTTATTTCAAATCTAATTACAGAACGTCAACGGCCAATTATAAGGCCAATATTTTTTAGATGCGAAACATTTAATAAATTTCTATTGATATTAGTCCAGTAAATGAATGTTAAAACCACGGCTTAAATCGTTGACCGAGACTTTTCAGGTGGATTTTGCGGAGTACTTTTAGAGGGAAAAATTGTAACACCGTGCTCGACGAGCTTTGGCCGAAAAAATGGCTCCAAATGGCCGCAAAGTCATTTTTTCGCAAATACCTGCCAAAATCAAAAATGAAGCTTAAGTAATTACCTATAACAATAGTCGGTAATTATTGGGAAAACTGGAAATCGTCAGATTTTCACCAAAATTGGTATACACTCTATTTTGAGGTTGTAGATTACGAATCTGAACTATTTTCTTGGCGGTCTCTTACCGTTTTTCAGGAAAACGAAAAATTATTTCAACATTGAAATTTTTCTTTATTTCGGCCCTATAAAGTAATAATTTCACTATATTTTCATTATATAATAGTTTATCTAAAAGCCACACTTGATTGGGGATAGAAAAATGTCCAAAATTTTACTGAAAAACCCTTTTCTTAGCAAAATAACAAAGAAAATTGGGACCAGATGGAAGTTTGACATTTGATATATCCTTCTTTCTCTCTCCTATGTAATGAGAGAGACAAATACATTCTAGACCTAATCTAGAAATTTGAAAATTTACAACGTTGCCATATCTTCTATTTTTTCGGGTGATTAGGGATTTTAAATAAATTACCTATTATGAGATAGACAATAATTAAATATATCTACCTACCTATATCCACAACACAATAGAGTGCTACCAAACCACAAAGTTACGCGGAAGAGTTTTGATTGCATTGGCTTCAACTTCTATGCGGAGGGGGTTAATCTTTTTTTTGTTATATTATATTAATAACCACGAAGTTGCACGAAAGAGTTTTGATTGCATTGGTTACAACTTCCATGCGGAGGGTGTTAATCTTTTGTTATCAAAAAAAGATTAACCCCCTCCGCAAAGAAATTAAAACCAATGCAATCAAAATTCTTTCTTGCAACTTTGTGGTTATAAATAGTCTTTATATAACTTCTTTGCGGAAGGGGTTAACCTTTTTTTGATATAATATAATAACAAAAGATTAACACCCTCCGCATGGAAGTTGTAACCAATGCAATCAAAACTCTTTCGTGCAACTTCGTGGTTATAAATAGTCAGATCTCGTTGGTAAAATAGCAATTATTGGAAGGAGCCGTCCTTCTGGCGACCGCCTTTCGTAATCCCAGAATGAGTAAAAAAACACGCTAAATTTAGGTTTAGCATTGGCAACGTTGCTTTAAATGCCAGAAACACATAACCCAACATTTTCAGATTGTTTACAAATTTATTTTAACAAATTTTCCTCTATTATGCATAGAATTTGTAAAAAAAGTAACAGAAAATAGCAATAACATCATTGTTTATTGAATACCTAACAAAATATGCGCTAGAAAATCTTAAAAATATGAGAAATTAAAAAAAATTCGATGTTGAAATAATTTTCCGTTTTTCTGAAAAACGGTAAGAGACCGCCAAGAAAAAAGTTCAGATTCGTAATCTACGACCTCAAAATAGGGTGTATACCAATTTTGGTGAAAATCTGACGATTTCCAGTTTTCCCAATAATTACCCAATAGTCCTTATCATTTTTAAATAGAATTAGTACATAGTTTTTTAGATATTCCTTAACGCTCGCGCTCTGGAGATAGATTTCATAAATGTATCATCGATTGATAGGACAAATTGTTTAATAACTTGGCTAAAATTTAATAATTTTTGATGATTCAAAATTCATTTAAAAGGTAGAATCAACAGCTATCACATTTTAAAAGTTGTTTGAATTTTGTCTATTTTATGATAATAAAAAAACCGGGCAAACATTCCTTGCCCCAATTTTTTTCAGCTTTTTACAAACTTATTCATATTTTTACTAATAGTAGCTTGTTTGTCAAGATTTTGATGAAATTTTATATGTATATTCAGTAGGTCTGAGAATAGATTGTTATTTATTTTTATACCCCATAGCGATAAAATGGTCCACTCCATTTTTTTTTAAATTTTTTGGACAAAATTTTTTATTTTAATTTTTTTATGATGTGGCATTAAAAAATACATACAACCCTAAATTTTCACCCTTCTACCATCAACCCCTATTTTTATATATTAGTACCTATTTGTAGTATTTATTACTATTTGAATAATTTTCAAGCTCGCGAACAAAAATTACTGTTATCCCATTAACAAATATTTATACGGCAAAACAACTTAGGCCGGGTGAGCTAGTTATTCATATAAAATTTATTATTAAATATTGCGTTGTAAAAACGAAATAAAATAGTTTTATCCAAAATAATGCAAAATGCTAAGACAACATTTTCTAGGTGAAACACAGACAGATAGCAAATGAATATAAATCCCCAAACTAGCAAAAATAGTGTTAACACAAAATCTGATGGATTAAAATAGGTTTGAAACAAGAGAAAAAAGGAATAAAGGTTTTGGAATTTTAAGAAGAATCTTCGCTCGACTTCTGATAATAAATTAAAATTTAAAACGGCATTTACATTAAATATTCTACCAGTTAATTATTTTACCGTTACCTATGCTGTCTGTTTCGGATTATGTAAAAATAACTAGCAGTAGGCATATTTTTAATCATATTATTAATCGAAAGTACAGTTTCGTAATTAATCATATTATTAATTTTTAATCATATTATTAATCGAAAGTGTGGCAGTTTACAATTTTGTTCAGGCTACATTTTAACAGAACGATGACGTCAGATCATAGGCACCATAAAGTCGATTCTTAACAGTGTACCATAGTTCTCTATTTATGATGAATTATCATAATTTTAAATTTTATGAGTCACGCGTCTTCATATAGAATAGTTATTATCAATCTAAATGATTCTAAATCAAAATTTTTCTAAAAGCCAATAATAGTAGTTTCATTTAAAGTAATACATCATAGGAAAACGAAACTTTCCAGCTGAAACACAGACGTTAGCGAATGTTTTTAAATCCTTAACCGGTGTTTTGGAACAGTAACATAAAACGCGATGGATAAAACTCGGTTCGAAATAACGGAAAAAGGAACACAGGTACCGGTAATCGTTTAGGGATAAGCTCCGCTCAATCGACGTCAAAATATGAACGAGATAAAACTACTTCAACTGTTAAGGATTATAGGAAATATCGATACGTTGCGAATTTAAATCATACTACGTTAAAATACATAAAAAAAACTAAAAAATCTAAATCTCTCAAAAATATTTTCATTTTTTATTAGCTATATATCAGAATTCCTTTATTTCTTTATGTTTTGTGATTAGTGAAATTATTCCGTTTCGATTGTAAATAAAATGCTGGGTATTCTATAAAAAATATCTTTACCTTTTGTTTTTTTGCATCATTTACTAGATACCCAAAAGTTTTTGATACATATAATACCTTACTATTTTATTTTCCTTTAAATTATTTTAGACTGAACCTACTTAGTACTTAAATATTTCAGTTAATTTAGTAATTTAATTTACAATATTTGATAGATCTTCCTTTAAAAAATAAAATGGCTGACCTTGTCTAGCGAATTATGATCATCCATTATTTTTACGAGATTAATTTCTCCACTTTGTTTTAAAATATAAAACAGTGGAATCTGACAAGAAAAAATGTACAGAATTATTAAAAGCGCAATATACTTATTGATAAATAGTGCAATTTTTGGTGTTTATATGATTGAAATTTGACCATTTTATGTAAACAGCTCTATTTGATAGAATATTTCTTATGTAACTTTTTCACTTGGAGAGCAGGCCTCTGTGTAGCCGGCTCAGATACTGGCTTTTGTTAAAGCCCTGAGACTGTATGATGAGTAGTGTTGCACAAGACAAGAATTCTTGTCTTGAAAATCAATTTCTTGTCTTGCCTTGAAATTCAAGACAAGAAATTTTCAAAGTCTTGTCTTGCAGATTTCTTGAATGGCAAAGTCTTGTCTTGTCTTGCAAGATTCTTGAAATTTCTTGTCTCGAATAATTTTACATTCTAACAAAAAGGTAATAATGGGTATTTCTATATTTTATTTCATAGAAAGCGTCGTATACAAAATGTAATACGGAAAAATAAAGAACAACGATGCTAATTTTAGCAAAAAATCTTAACGGACCGCAAACGAACTACGTCAACTCGCACCTTTGACGAAACAGGAACCATTACCAAATAAAAGCTGAATAAGAATAAGTTCATTTTTTAGTTCTAGTTGTTAATTCTTGTTAGTTTATTATGTTCTATTTTGGTTACTTCTTTGTTACTTTTATTTTTTATGGTATTTATTTTATATTTTATTATGGAAGATTGGTTGGAAAAGTTTGGACGCAGGGTGTACGGAAATATAGAGTGTACGGTCATGCTAGAGTGTACTATTTGCGCTATTTGATACTACTTTTTGTTGCGGAGCAATTTCGTGCATGAAAAGTAGTACTAAATAGCGCAAATAGCGTGCTCCACAAACCCACCATTAGTTTTAACTACCGTTAGCTTTTTTATAATACCATTATACTAATATAATTTTCTGTATAATACCAATAACCAATATACGGTTTGTTGCATCGACTTTATTTTATTTCATTCTCAACTCTAAAACACTGGCTGTGATAGAAAAAAAAATGAACACTGGTCAATATTAATGCCGGGTTTATACAACATTTGCATAAGTCGTAATCATAATCACAGTCTTAAGTCTTGGTAGATATCAACAAGTTTATAGGAAGTGGATAGTTTAACTTTTATGATTATGTCTATGATTGTGATTACGACTATGTAAATGTTGTATAAACTCGGCATAACTTGCGCGAAAACCTAATTATCACTTAAAAAAATATATCATTTCTAACTTTCAAGAAATCTTGGAAAACTCTTGAAATTTCTTGCATATGTCTTGTCTTGTCTTGAAATTCAAGACAAGAAATTTTGCAAGTCTTGTCTTGAATTTCTTGCAAGAGTCTTGGTCTTGCAAGACTTTTTCAAGACTCTTGTGCAACACTAATGATGAGTTATAATTTTTTATAACTCAAGAAAGGGGAACACACAATAGATCTGCAAGGTCGCGGTGATTAACTCCCCTTCTAAACATTCTACATTCTACATTCAACTTTTTCATTTTGGTTTAATAGTAGTAAATAACCCTTTAAAAAAATGAAAACTAGCGATTTTCTAAAATATTCATATGAATAAAACAATTTCATAAACTTAATTATTAATTATAATTATTTGGACAATTCATATTTATTTGTAAAAAATAAACTGTTGGACAGTGTTTGGTGTCGACGCATTGACTTTTATTGTTGATCTCAATGTCGAGAATGTCACAGGCGCATATTTGATATTAGTCAATATCCGAATTTTACAAGCTGAATTTTCATAATTTATAATTATACGGTACGCAAATATTAATAATAAAGTTTTTATTAGTAATAAAAAATCTAAATACGCAATAATAGCAGTTTCATTCAGAATAATGCATCATAAACAAACAAAATTTGCGGGATGAAGCACAGATGTTAGAAATGAATGTTCTCAAATTCTTAACCCATGTTCTCGAAGGTAATACAAAATCCGATGGATTAAATTTGGTTCGAAACAAGGAACAAAAGTCCCGGTAATCCTTCATGTATAATGGACGCTCGATCGACGTCAAATTATTAACAAGATAAAACTACTTTAAATGTCAGGGTTATAGGAAATATTGATGCGTTTAGAATTTACACTGTAATAACGTTATAAACCTTAAAAAACTAAAACACTTATATGCATTAAAAAATTAAACGTTAATTTTAACGTTTAACTTTTTAGATGTTCTTACTTTTATTTCTAGATAAATTTAGCTATTTTAAATATTTTCTCTGTATCCTTTTGCTTTTTTTGCCTCGGCGCGGCGGAAAATATACTGCCTTTAAATTATCGGTATTTGGGAACAGTAACACAAAATTCTATGTAGATCCCACTCGTATATATCACGATAAAAAATTATAATACAACTTTGACATTCTAAATTTTCATAATTCCTAATTATACGATTCGCAAATATTAATAATAGATTATTTATTAGCAATAAAAATGTTTCTAAATACACAATAATTACAGTTTCATTCAAAGTAATGTATTTTATACAAATAAAACTTTCAAGTTGAAGTACAGACATTAGTGAATGTTTTCAAATCCTTAACCCGTGTTCCGGAACAGTAACACAAAATCCGATGGATTAAACTCGGTTCAGAATAAGAGAAAATGGAGCAAAAATTCCGGCAATCCTTTAAGGATAATCCACGCCTGATCGACGTCAAAATATGAACGAGATAAAACTACTCCAACTGTCAAGGATTATCGGAAATATCGATAGGCAGAGAATTTAAACCGTATACTACGTTACAGATACTAAAAAAGAAATAAAAAAATCTGCAGCTTTCAAAAATGTTTACATTTTTATTGGCTGTTTATCAGTTTTTCATTATTCTTTTTTTGTATTTGTTTGTTAGAAAAATTGTTCCGTTTCGATCCTAACCCAGTAGCATTTTATAAAAAATTATTTTACCTTTTGGTTTTCTGTCTCATTGATTTTTGATATACCGGGCGCGTCGCAAAAGTGGCTCACCCCTATAACTTCCTTATTTTTTCAGATAAAAAAACCAGGTTTGTTATGTTAATATATGACATAAATTAGGATTGATTGACGTATTAAATTGTTTTTGGTCGCTGCCTGTTTTACCGAAAATGACTACAACTTGTAAATTTTAAATGACACCCTCTCGAATAATACTGAGGCCTCGGTATTTGTTTACTTTATTCGATAGAAAATGACACTGTGAATAGAATGACATATCGTATGTCAACTTTTGACATTTTCGCATATGGTTTATTTGAAATTGTAACATGCAGTTTATAACGACAATTTGAAATACCAAGCGTGTGGTACCAAATTATTCGTAAAAAAATGCTTTTTCCAAATATGCTAATGAGCCACTCTTGTTCCATTTCAAAAAATTAAGATATGATTAAAAATATGATTTGGATATCTTTTAACCGGCCAGGACAAAACACGAAAAACTTTAGATGATCAAATCTATTTTTCCAAGACTCCTTGATTTAAACATTAATAGCTCCTTGTTTTAAACACAGCCAAAGCATTCTGGTTTGAAATTTAAAATACGATTATTTAAGCCAAAAAATCTAAAGTTGACATAGGATATGTTATTCAATTTAGGTGTCATTTTCTATCAAACAAAGTAAAAATATACCAAGGATGCCATTTAAAAATCAAAATTTGCAGTCATTTCTGGTAAAACAAAAAGTAACCAACCTACCAAACCTAACCAAAATTAATTGAATACGTCAATCAATCCTAATTTATGTCAAATACTAACATACCAAATAATGTTTTTTTATCTGAAAAAATAAAAAAGTTATAGGGGGTGTAACGTTTTTAGTTCGTTACATGTCTTTTTTATATATAATATATGATGTCTGGGCCTATTATCACCGGATTCCGTATCGTTCAGGCCGGATAGTTTATTTGACGTGCTTGGAGTAATTTTTACGTTCTCTAGTCCACAACCCTGTTATCGTTTGACACAACCCTGTTATCGCTCTGTGGAGGCGCTGTCAACATCGCTTCTGTCAACTCTCTGTGCTGTGGACTCACTTTTGCTTTTAGCGCTCTGTAGCCTAACCTAACCATCCCGGCTTTTAGAAATGGTGATTATTTAAATCTTGCTGTATAATCTGAATCAGCTGCTATTTCAAAGCAACAGGTAAAGATGAAATATTATCCTTTTAGATTCGATATTATTACTGCATATTTTTAAGGTAGAGTTTTGGATGTCCCAACTTAACTTGTATTTGTATTTTGCTGGCACGTTGGCGTCCCTTTTCTTTTGTCCTCCAGAATGTTACATGGAAGAAAGGACAGTTTCTTTGGTTATTATTGAGCCCTCGGAAGTGTTTCGAGGTAGGTTTATTTTGTTTATTAGATCTTGTTTGGTTCTAAACAAGAGTTTCGTATTTTTAGGGTCTTATGGACGTACATTATCTTATGGACGTACATTATCTTATGGACGTACATTATCTTATGGACGGACTGTGTCCAAGGTACGGGTAGTGTTCCCCTGTACCGTTATCTTATGGACGGACTGTGTCCAAGATTATGATCCAAGGTTTTGGTCCAAGTTACAGACATTATCCAAGGTCCTAGTAATGTTCCAAGGTACGGGTAGTGTCCCCATATTGCCACAGTATGGATGTAGCGTAAGCCCCATGCTGCTTCGTTCCCATTTCTCAGTCTAGTCTTTTGTTGTATTGGATGGCCGAGTACAGAGATGCGAGACCACCTCACGCTGCTACTGTTTGAAGCAAGGTTACATAAAGAACTGCTAAGTGTAGATTTAAGTTCTAGTTTTACATTTAACATCTAAAACATTTTCAGTCTTAAACAATAATGTATATCTTAAGTAATATCGTACAGACTATGTTTAGTGGTTAGATTGTTAAGAACATTCATGTCGATTTAATATTTAAAATATGATTTAGATCTTAGTTTTCATTACATTACGTCTTGTAATGGTATTACTTTCATAGATATTTAGTACAACACCATTTTTTTTACATATAACCACTATATATTTATTAGAACTCTACATGTCATGTACCAATAAAGAACATCATGAATAAATATAGTCATTAGTTTTAAGTAATATACAACTGTGTTTTCTTTCTCTGTACATGCCTGGCGCCCAATATCTGTATTTTTTTGTTTATTGTTATTGATTAGTTTTCTCTCTAGTGAAATACCTTACCCACGACTGCTCTCCGATGAAAAGCTGCCGTTCGCAGTGGTAATGTTTTAAAAAAACGCTACAGGGGTGAGCCACTTTTGAGACGCACCCTGTATAATTTTCTTTTACTTTTCATTACTTTAGATTAATTAAATTTTAGACTGAACCATTTATTCTGAATATTTTAGTAAAATTTCTTCTTAGTACGTAAATAATTCAGTTAATTAAAGTAATTTAATTCACAGTATTTAATAAAACGTCCATTAAAAAAGAAAATGGCTGCGAATTATGAGCAACCATTAGTTTAACGACTAACAGAGATATATTTCTTCGTTTTGCTTTAAAATATAAAACAGTAGAATCTGACAAGAGAAATGTACAGCAATATTAAAAGCGCAATACACTTGCTCAATGATAAATAGTACAATTCTCGGTATTTATTTTAAATGACTAAAATTTAGCCGTTGCGTGTAACATAATCTTAGTTTAAACAATATAATTGAAAATTAATTTGATAGGATATTTCTTTTTTACTTTTTTTGACTTAGGCTGAATAGACGGAGAGCTGGCTACGTAAAAAACCTTATCGTCTTTACATGGCCAATTTTTCTTGTGAAGTATCCTTTTGAGTTGCCATTTCTAAATAGTCATGTCTGCCAGAGCGATTCCGGGGGCTTAAAGCGGGAGCCGCCTGTAAAAGGGTGAAATTTTGACACTTAAAATATTATAAGGTACACAAGTTATAATTACCAAATAGCTTTCATTTATTATTAAGAAACGTGAAACATTATTGGCAGAGATTTTTCTCGTGGCTAAAATGTCGACAGACAACACGAAAGAGGCATGAAATTTTTTCCAAAGGCCATAATTTAAAAAAAAGATATGGCATACATGCATGCCGATTGGTGGAATATTTATTTATTTTAAAAGCCGTATACAAAAGGGCAGACAAAAAGATCATGGCTCAGTCAGCGGTAGACAGTGGTTATCAAAAGTGCGATATTACTCTGTACAGGATGAGTCGTAAATAAATGCAGATATATTCAGAGCTGGTAGATCTTGATAAAAGAAACATATTTTCTCTTTACCATTTTCCGAATAAGTCCAAAATAACCCAGTTATTCAAGTTCGAAAATTTGAAAAGAAATTGATTTATTTTTAAATAATTTTGTAAGCAACCTGGTTTTTTCTGTATTTGCATTCGTTCTTTTAGTGTCATAACCATGGTACGTTAAGAAATAATTACGCAAATTTACCCACGGTATAACGTGGGTAACTGTATAAGAGTTTTCAGGAAACGCTCGTCACGCAGAATACAATTGAAACATAATACATGTAAGTCTACAAAAATTTTCCGGTGCAGATATCGACTCAGAGGAAGACTCGTTTGAGAGAGCGAGGATCTACAGTACGATAAGTCAGATACAAATAGTGAGGCAGAATAGTAAATGTATGATAATATCTGTTTTGGAAATAATAAAAAAATATATATTTATAATATAATCGTATACATGATTTATCTATACTTAAATGGATGAGGCGGCGAGCGTTCCCTGAAAGCGCTAGAGTAATATCGCGCTTTTGATAACTGTCTGCCGTTGATTTAGCCACGATCTTCTTGTCTGCCCTTTTGTCTACAGCTTTTAAAGTAAATAAATATGACATTCCACCAATCGGCATTTATGTATGCCATAACTTTTTTTTAAATTATGGCCTTTGGAAAAAATTTCATGCCTCTTTTGTGTTGGCTGCCGGCATTTTAACCACGAGAAAAATGTCTGCCAACGATTTTTCACGTTTCTTAATAATAGTGTACCTTATAATATTTTTAGTGTCAAAATTCCACCCTTTCGATTGGCCGCCCCCGCTTTAAGCCCCGGGATCGCGCTGGCAGACATGACTATTTCATAATGGCTACACAAAAGGATACTTCACAAAAAAAATTGGCCATGTAACGATGGTTAGGTTTTTATGTAGCCAGCTCTTAGACTAGAACTTCATATATGAATATGGTTTCTGTTTGTTCAGTTAAGTGCAGTACAAAAGACAGTGTTTTCTACAATAAATACAGATTAGATCATGATTTGAGCACAAAAAGGAAACTTGCAGTGTATCGAGCATAAAAATAATCCCCACCATGTTATATGGAATTTTAGATTCGGAGATATAGCAAAAATCGGACCTTTTTTAAAAAAAGTTAAATTTTTACCAAGAAACTATTGGAGACATGAGTTTTTAAAAATGTTTTTTTATACATATTATTGGGTAAATTAATTTGTAGACATAATTTGACTTTTTATGAATGTTTATGTATGTCTCAAACGTATCGGTCCTTGAAAAAGCTGGCTGCGAGAGCGCTGAAGTCATGAGTCTTACTACATCCCGCTATACCCCAGTGCAGTTATAACATTCACCATGTTGAAATTGCAAAAATTTTTAGAAAGCTGCGACCATTGAAAATAGTTAGCCTTAGTAACCCTTATTAACATACTAAAAGTCCCCATTTATCCGATGTGTGCGTCATCAAAAAAAATCGGCCGCCATCTTGAATTTTGGTACTTTTTGGGAAAAACTGTAAATAACTCGAAAACGGTTTGTTATAGCGAAAAACTTCAAGAGGTAAAAATTAAAGAGAATAAAAATGGAATATAGAATCAATAAAAAATAGTTTATTATCCTAACGCAATGACGTACAAAAAAATTTTGAAAATCGAGCAATTTTTAAAAGGAATCACCGAAATGCAAATTACTAATTTTTTAAGCTTATTAACAAATAACATGGATATTTAGCATCAATTCAACTGAAATACAATCCTTGTGACATTTTCAAGAAATATTTTTTATTGGTGGGTTAATAATATTTCAAAATTAACAGAAATTGTAAAAGCTATCCTTTACTAAATACATGCGTACTAATAATGTGCGAAAGCAGTCTCCACCTTGTCCCGGTCGGGGCTATTTGTACTTAAACCAAGGTCTTATTGTTACCATTTTGTAAACAACTTGTTTTTAAAAATACAGTGACAGTTTGAAAAATTAGGCTACAGGTTGAAAAAAAAAATGTAATGTAAACTGGCGACTTTCAAAACGTTGCAAAAAGATCCTCATCTGCAGCACAAAAATCTGAGCTGGAAATACATTCTTATTTTCATTATATGGTCGACATAGGCTAGCAAAAGATTTAGATCAGTTGTGGTGTTTTAAATATAAAGCCCTTACATCTCGTCAAGTAAGTACTTATTGTAAAAATTGTGATTTAGCTACCTTAACTCCAACAACTAACGAAGCTGAAAATCATTATTATAGGACCTATTTATAAATGCAGTATTGGCTAAATAACGGAGAAGAGGCAACAGAATGTGGATGGAGTAAAAAAACGGATACCTTAGTTCCAAAAACAATGTCCAACGTAGTGGCACCAGAATTTGTATTGAAAATGATTTACTGTAATTGCAAATCTGGATGTAATAAACTATGTACCATTGCGATAAAAAAAAAGTAGTACAAGAATTAGTAGTCCCAGATGGAACTCCTGGTCTATAAGGATATTTGAATTATATTGAATTTTTTTTTTATTTAGCCAACAACACTGTTTTTTTTTTGTTTATCCTTAATGCATCTGCAATGTCCCTTATGGGAACCCCATCCCTTAATCGCGTAAATATAATCGATTTTTGCTCTGAAGTTAAAGGCATTTTTAAAAATTACGTGGCACTGACACAAGAATATAGACCAGCAGATTAATCATATTTTGTTGTACTATTTTTTTTAATCGCAATGGTACATGTTTAAAATCCAATATGCCATGTTCATGCTTGTGTGGTAACTGTAATGGTATTTCTTGCGAAAACAAACAAATATGGGTCGATGAAGAACAAATCGAATAAAATTGTAAATTTCATTTTTTTTCTACAGATGACACTTTGAAAAGTTAGGTTACAAGTTGGTAACACATTTTTATTAAAATGGTCATAATTTGAATTATTGTTATTCGATTTCTAGGGGTATGTTTATAATGTATTTATCATAATGAAAAAGTGTTAAGATCTTAGGTTAAGATCGTAGATGATATTTATATCAAAAAGACATTCGCAAGTAGTTTATTACATTTTATTTTTTTCTTCCAACCTGTACCCTAATTTTTCAAACTGTCACTGTATTTTTAAAAACAAGTTGTTTACAAAATGGTAACAAACAGACCTTGGTTTAAGTGCAAATAGCCCCGACCGGAACAAGGTGGAGGCTGCTTTTGCACATTATTAGTATACACATGTATTTAGTAAAGGATAGCTTTGACAATTTTTGTTAAATTTGAAATATTATTAAACCACTAATAAATATTTCTTAAAAATATCACAAGAACTGTATTTTAGTTGAATTGATGCTAAATATCCATGTTATTTGTTAATAAGCTTAAAAAAATAGTAATTTGCATTTTTTTTATAGATTCCTTTTAAAAATTGCTCGATTTTAAAAAAAAATTGTACATCACTGCGTTAGGATAATAAACTATTCTTTATTGATTCTGAGAGAGTTTTTTATTCTCTTTAATTTTTACCTCTTGAATTTTTTCGCTATAATGCACCGTTTTCGAGTTATTTACATTTTTTCGCAAAAAGTACCAAAATTCAAGATTTTTTTTGATGACGCACACATCGGACAAATGGGGACTTTTAGTATGTTAATAAGGGTTACTAAGGCTAACTATTTTCAAGGGTCGCAGCTTTCTAAAAAATTTTACAAATTCAAAATTATTTGCACTGGCCTATTAAGATGGGCTGGTCACGTATGCAGAATGCAGGAAAATCGCCTACCGAAATCTTTTCTTTACGGTGAGCTTGTAGACGGTAAGAGGAAATCTGGTGGACAACTCAAAAGGTACATACAAGGATATTTTCCACGAAAACTTAAAAGGGATAAACATACAGAATCAATAGGATGAAGTAGCGCACAATAGAGCACAATGGAGAAGAATGGTAAACTCAGTTAACAGCAACAACCAAAAAGTAAAGAAACAACAAAGTAATGAGATTTTTAAATGTCCAGAGTGCGGAAGAGAGATAACATCACGTATCGGGCTTCTCAGTCACAGAAAGCTCGTGAAAGAAAACGCCTTGCGTAACCAACTTCTGATTCGTGTAAAATACTCCTCAGCGAGTAATGGCAGTAAGTAAGTAATTGTAGTACATTAGACTATATCAGACTTTAAGTCTATATATAATTATGAGTTATTAAAAATGTTGAAATGCATCAGTAGTACACGTTTACGTATATGTTTTTACGTTAGGGTTGACAACTTTCAAAATTAAAAATAGAGGACGCGAGTGTAAAAAACGGGACAGGACAATGTTTAAACCTTGCCTAAATGTCAAGGATTTACCCAAAAGTTATGTAAACCTTATACGGATAATGGTCTTTTTTACTTTCTTAGCGCATCCATACCAATATTCCCTGTACGTAAGTAAATATTTCTTTCCTGTATGAAGAAGTGGAGCTAGCAAAAGACATGCTGTTGCCAGATTAGCAATTTTATTAAACCTTGTTGCGATAGACGATAATTTTTTAGATTCTGAGTTTGGTGTGTAAAAAAGGACTTTTTCAATGCGCTAGAGGAAAGAGGACAGTACGATCAAAAAGAATACTGTCCTCTGAAATAGAGGATGGTAGCAACCCTAAGTTACGTATAGTTTTTCTTTCTTGTTAAAATAATCTCTAATTTTCCCAGGTATAATTTGTAACACTTTTCAAAAAAGAGGTAAACAAGCCTTTATTACGTGATTTAGCGATTATTTGCAAACTGTGTGTCACTTATTTGAACATTCAAAAGTGTTTGTCCCATTAAATCTTTATTTTCTCTCTTAATATATTTTTTTAATTTTTTCTTTAAAAAAGAAACAGGAATTCAATGGTGGTAATTTACATCACAATTGGCTAGAATATGGCTTCATTTAGTATCCCCTTCATATTACCAATTTCAATCCAATATCAGCCATTTCACTGCAACGTTTTCTCCTATCTGTTTCCGATTAAACTTAATGTATGGACATTTCCGTGCTGCGATCAGTATCCCCGGTGAGGAATAGAATATTAATTGTGAAGTTATGATGACGAAGTAACTGTTGCTTTACCAATTTCCTAGGAATAACTGGATTAAAATAGTTATGTTTGTATCTAGTGCGCGAAGTGATGGTTTGGTGTTTCAGAACTGATCTATTTATCGAGTTGCAGCGAGTTAAAAAAATAAATTATTCGAGATATACGTCAAAATATATACAGGTTGTTAATTTGTTTATTACCCGCGGCAAGAGCTTTATGGTTGAAATATGGCAACCTCGGCCCGCTCGTCGATAGACGACGCAACGGGACGGGTCGGCAGAAAAGTCAATAATGCATGCGTTCTCAATAGGCAGTCTTGCCATTCTGTTCCCCTATAAGTAACTGTCGAGTTAACAACCTGTATATTATATATACAGGGTTATTATATATATATATATATATATATATATATATATATATATATATATATATATATATATATATATATATATATATATATATATATATATACTATACAGGGTTCGGCAGGATGTAGCTCCTAGAATAAAAATGTTGGGAATTTTGTTTAAGTGCAAACCTAAAGTATGTGGTAGAATGTATTTCAGGAAAATATTCTTAACTTCTACAAGGTGGCTCAAAAAAGTGTGAGATCACATATGATTAAATATATTTTGATAGTTTTAGAGATATTAATAAATAATAGTATAAACGAAAAAAAATATATATATCGGGTGCGTCTCAAAAGTGGCTCACCCCTATAACTTTTTTATTTTTTCAGATAAAAAAACGAGATTTGGTATGTTAGTATATGACATAAATTAGGATTGATTGGTGTATTCAATTGTTTTTGGTCACTTCCTGTTTATATATCTGGTGCGTCTCAAAAGTGGCTCGCCCCTATAACTTTTTTATTTTTTCAGATAAAAAAACGAGATTTGGTATGTTAGTATATGACATAAATTAGGATTGATTGGTGTATTCAATTGTTTTTGGTCACTTCCTGTTTATATATCTGGTGCGTCTCAAAAGTGGCAAACCCCCTATAACTTTTTTATTTTTTCAGATAAAAAAACGAGATTTGGTATGTTAGTATATGACATAAATTAGGATTGATTAATTAAATGAGAAACTCGAGACAAGTTGTTTTTAAAAAATGTTTTATTTAATAAAAACCGAAGTTAACAGCTCTAAGATCTACATTGGACTCAAACTAATGTACTGTTTGAGTCATATTTATAAGGTTACAATAATTACAGAACAAGTACATTTTTATGTGTACTAAACCTAATGTACAGCAGAGATTTTAGTAGGCGGTTTTCTTGCATTCTGCATATGTGACCAGCCCATCTTAAGCGGGATTTTGTAATCACGACTTCAACGCTCTTGCAGCTAACTTTTTCAAGGACCGATACGTTTGAGACATGGTGAAACCATTTGATTCTCAAGAGTTTTCTAAGGTGTCTCTGTTACAACTTGTTTAATGCGTTCATATGTCGGCGGTACGGCACCCAGATTTCGCTCCCAATAACATGGTGGGGATTATTACTGCTCGGTACACTGCAAGTTTCGTTTTAGTATTGAAAATACTTCTGGCCGCGTTTATATGGGACCCATCTTTGAAAAAACGACATGCTCGATGCCACACGAGTTCAATAACCTGCCTAATCAACTTGTCAACACGTAAGTCGATAGTTTAGCCAGCGTTGATCATCGAAGGACGTTTGAGGGCCGAAATGAGGTCTTATTAATTTATCAGTGTGTGTGTATGTGTGTGGCCCAACTATTTTATGGATATGGATGTATGTCTGGGTCGGCGGATAAAGAAAGCCCATATTATTATAAAAATGAATGTGCGTCAAGGCATATGGGTTGTTAGGTACAGTTTGGCTATTTTAATCTAACTCTTTCCGTATGAGAAGCAAGAGGCAAATTATACGTGAAGGAGTGGAATCACATAAATAATAAATTTTTTCTTGGCGCGTAGGATAGGTAAATGCATTAAAGGGAATAATTAATTAAATCATTAAGTTCCAAAACATAATAACTCGGATCTCATCGGATCTGCTGATACATTTTGCTAAAACTTAGGCTATTAGGACGCTTATTTTTTATGATTATTATTTGTTTAATTAACAATTAGGCCAAAGAAAAAGCTTGCATGGTTTCCACCGCCAACAGGCGTAAAAACACATGAATCCAAGGCGTTGCCAAATATGTATTGGGATAAGATTTTATCCTTTGAATATTGTTGTAAATAATAATTATCATTTAATTAGTGCTAACTTATCAAAGTTCACAACATGGCAAAATTTCAGTAAAATCGGCCAACGGATCTTTGGGATATTAATAAAAAAGGTCTATTAGAAAACACCTTGACACCCTGTATCACTAAGAATCACCTCCTGAAGTTTGGCCAGATACTTAATTAACACCCTGTATTTAAAAATGGCTAGCTAGTGATCTAGTAAGCTATGTTTATTTTAATGGAAAAAAAATACATCTCATAAAAAAATAAACTCATAATACAAATACTATACACGAATTAATTCATTTTAAATGTATCTAAATAGGCACTTTAATAATTGAAAAATGGCCAGGAGCACTTAAAATCACTTCATAGAATATACCAAATAGTCAAATAAAATCCAATAAAAAAACCACAAATGGCACATTAAAATCTGCATTATCTGATCGAATATTGGTTAAACCTAGGAATACCCAGGTAATAGCCCGAAATATGCAAAATAAGAAGTGAGTTTAGGTTAGATTAGAATTAGGTTTTAGTTGGTTTTGCATTAATAAAAAATATAGACCTAATCTAAACTTAAGTTAAACTGACCCCCTTTTGCATATTTTGGGCTCTACGTGGGTATAAGAGCCCGTCATAGTGTCGTGACTGTGATCGTGACCAATCACGAATCCGCACACGTTCATATCCATCATTAATATTTTTCTCACTAAATCCTTCACTTTTACAAAAAACCATCATGATAAAAATCAAATATCAAAATTATTTAACGTTGCGAACGTTAAACTTGTTCACTATACGTATCTGGAATATATTTGTGAATAGCGATCAATGATACGTTTACGTTAGACTGCCGGAGTGCTGACGTCACGAATGTCAAATTGCTTTCCAACGAACAAGGTTTAGTTCTTTTATATTTCTATTGAGCTCTTCCAAATGACGCCACAAGTTAATATAAAATGTAAAAAAACAGGTGATTTTCGACAACCGCCGACTTTTGTCTGGTATTTTCAATACGCCTATGATGGTTGCGCATGTTGCAAAATCTGTGAATTTTTTGTGCTCAAGTCATGATTGTAGAAAACCCTGTCTTTTAATTTCCAGAATGCTCTTGAAACGCTGTTAATCCTGTACTGAATTTCAGAGTCGAAACTGACCTTTACGAAATCAAACTGCCAAGGTAATTGAATTCCGCTACATATTCCAATAGTTTTTGTCCGATTTTTATCCCATTATTGTTCTTATTTATATCAATTTATCTTTTGGGGGTTTATCTTCCGGGGGAGTGCACTTAGAGTGGTATTATGTATAATCTTAAGAACGTCATACTTGCATCTAATAAAAAATAATAAAGGTGACTATATATATATATATAGGTATAAAAATAAAGCTTACTTAATAAGTACTCTTCCAAAACCTTTAACAAATTTTGTATTTCTTTTTTTAACCACTTTTCTGACATATCGTATTGAAAATATCGATATAAAATATCGAGTACACAGTATTAATATAAAAAAGGCTGGCCTCATATCGATTTTACAAACTCTTCTTATTAAAGCGTGTCTCCACTTAAAAGAAACCGCTGTAAAGCAAAAATAAAAATTAAAAATAGAGCTGCAAAGAAAAGTGTGCACCATTAGTGTTGGAAAGGCGCTTTTTCCAAGGAAAAATGTGGCGCTAGCAATTTTATTTTCTCAAATTATTTTCTTGAGTAACAATCGTTAGAGACCTTTTCTTCTTAACTATTCTTTTTTTATTTTTCAAGAAAGACTTTTTATAGCTAAACAAATTTATTTTAATAGGTATATCGAAGTAGATAAAATATATTTCTATTTTGATTTAAAGTTGTTTTTAAATAGGTTATTGCGACAGGCTTGGTGTGTATTCTGTGATTCATTATCGTAATTTATTAAAAAAAATTGTTACCCGGTATACAGGGTGTCCTATAAATAATAATAATATTCCGTGTACAGGGTGGGTCAAATTGGAAGCTTTTAAAGGCAAATACCTTTTTCTATAGGAGATAGACAAAAACTAATATCGGTGCCTGTAGCTCAATTTTCATCAAAAATATGATGGTGAAAACCGCACATCGATATCTGTTACGTTTCGGAGTTACGAGGTGTTTTTCAAAAACGTGCATTTTTAACAAATCGCTATAACTTTTTTGCTATAGAAAGTTTTGTATTTCTATGAAAACATTTCCAAAGCACCTTTTTACGTAAAATTTAATGGTTTAGGTATATTTTTTTTAAATTAGTAATTTAATTAAAGTGTTATCAACAGAATTTTTTTTCTATTTGGGACACCCTGTATATTCTCAATTAACTGAAAAGAACTTAAAATTACTTTTCCAAAAATATAGCACACTTGATATTTTGTTATAAACCTCTTCGAAATAAAGAATTTTTGAAAGTTCGCCACTTTTAACTAGTAGGCCTTGGACCTCTTATTGATGTACCATTTGCAGCCATTTCAAGAATAATTGAATAACTAACTAAGATCCCAGCCGTTAACCGTCGAGGTCGCCGGACTTAGTGCCCTATGGAACTAATCTTATGGTGTTTTTTCTTTGCGGAAGAGTAAAGGTTCTTATTTTTAAATTGCCCGTATAATCTAGACAAGAATTAGAAATACTTAACAATTATGAGAGGGTACCTTTCACCCCCACTGAGTTAATGAATTCCGCGAGAAATGTTTAAAAACGGCCCCATCTGTCCATGACAGAAGACGGTTATATGTCGTCGTAAACGCCAAACACCTGTAGCAAAATCTCATGTCTTGGGTTGCTATTTATTTTTATTGTTATTAGATATAGTTTAAATGTGTTGATGTTGTTAAATATAGTTTAAATTGTTATAAAATTCTGCATCTCTCATTGTAAATATTATTTTTATTTTAATTGATGCTCACAGCTAGAATTTTTTTGCATTACAGTCGGCGCCGTTCAAAGCCTACTTATTTAAAGTGGGCGAATTTTTATAAACTCTATATCTCGAAGAGGAATCGAGCAATATATCAAGTGTGCTATATTTTTGGAAAGGAAATTTTATATTGTTTCAATAAATTAAAAATATACAGGGTGTCCCATATAAAAAATCAAATTTTCTGTTGATAATTCTTAAAATATTAATTTTAAAAATATTATACTTAAACCATTAAATTCTACGTAAAAAGGTGATTTGGAAATGTTTTCATAAAATTTTCAAAATTTTCCATAGAAGAAAAAGGATTTATTTTTTTAAAGTTTGATTCCAAAAATACGTAGTAGTTCAATGTCCACGGAATATTGGCACACCCTGTATTTTAATAACCAAAAAAAATGTTTAGTGACACTTAACAATACATTTCAAATTTTTTGACAACACATTTCAAAATTTTTCGTATTCATTTTGCTCATCAAAATTTAAAAAAAGTATAAAAAAACACATAAAGAAAAGGATTATGTAAAGACAAAATTTCAATAAGCAAAATTATCAAAATTCTCAGTGAACAATGTCAGAAAAAAAAGAAAAGCCAATCCCCAACGGGTTTAAATTTTTATTTGGTGGTTCAGCTGGTAAGTGTGTACTAAATTTAGCATTTAAAAACATATCTAAATACTAACAAATAATAATCACAGCTTATTGAGCACCAGCTAGTCATCTTCGCTTGTTTTTGATAATTTGCGACTTTCACTATACTACTGCGCTTATTCTTATTATATTACATGATGCTTATACAGGGTGTTTTAAAAAACGGCCCATCTCCCGTGAGGAGATTCCCCAAGTAAAAATAATATATATTTTTCGTATCAACATAGGTCCAATCTCGGGTCCAATTCATAATATTTTTTCGATTTATTATAATTTTCTTCCAAGTATTTCTAGCGTTTCGAATGAAATTTTGAGGGGAAAAGTTACTATAAATGCGACATATTTTAAAGCTAAAAAAGTCTCGACATATTCGCAAAAAAAAGGATGACGCAACTAACTTTTTTCACTTGTTAGCGATATAGTGTAAGCAGTTTAATGGCGATTAAAAGTTGTCTCTTGATATTTTGTCGATTTCGGCCTCCTTGATGAGATAAACGCAATTTTATTAATTTGCCTTGATCCAAATTGAATAGCAAACCTTAAAAAAAATAATATTGTTGCGGACCGGTGTGGACTCGACCTAACCTAACTATATGGCCCGCCCTCGGATGACCTTAACATCGCATTAAAGAATAGACACCGTAATGATTCATTCGAAGATTCGAGAAGAATCGAGTCCCACTGGAATGGAGTAGTACATACGAGAACATTCGAAACCTTCTCTATGCACCTAACGATCTATGGACTATTCCTATTCTAGTAAACTTTAACTGTAGGTATAAAAGCCGGCGGCTGTGGCCTAGAGAGGGCAGTTATAAATAGACGAGTGCAGTTGACGCGCTAAAATTCAAAAATAAATTCTTAGTTATAAATAATTTGTAAACAGTTCTTTAAGTCTGTTATCGTTATTGTTTTTGTTAATTAGTGTTAAATAAATAGTGTTTAAATAAATTGTGACTTTCTATCCACACGGAACCGACGAAAAACGTAACAATATCATTAACTTGCGAAAGTTTTAAATAAGTACTCATTGATTCCTCATCCCAAAACATGAAAAAAAAAGTTCCTATAAACATGGGTATGGAAATGCATAGTTTTAGAATTACAGGATGTTAAAAACTTTTTGTTTTAAAATTAGGTTTTTTTGTAATTATCTTCAATTCCATTATTTTTTATTTGAAAATGCTGTATCTTGGACTAATAGTAATAATAACTGATGTAATAATATTTAATAATAAATTAAGTAAAATACCGTAAAATTCAGTGAATAGAAGCAGTTTCGTAGGCTATTAGCGATATAACGGTTGATAAAAATGTGGTATTATTTTCCCGAATATTTTAAAACATGGGTCTTTGTTTGTTCTTTGCGTATACATATAATTTGATTTTTGAAAAATATGCGTATAAATATTAAATAAAAATAACATTTTTGTTTCTATTCACCTGCTATTCGGGAGAATAGAAACACACATTGATATTAAGGTTTTTATCTATTCTACTTCCAACAAGGCGATTAGAAACAGTAAACTATTACATATTTAAGAAGGTTTAACAATAATTAACAATACATATAATATAACAACTTACATGTACCAGCTTATGTATTACTTTAAAAATAAATATTTTATTTTTTTTATAAGTTTTCACGCCATACAAAATAGGTGATAAATCGATCTCACATTTATTGATCAGCTGATTGACAGAAACAGTGCTGCTACAGATAAAAATATAGTTTTTACATTTTATTGTGTATTACCAAGGATAGAAAAATTAGATATGTCGACTCTTTTTACTTTGAATATTTTTAATCGTGATTTGATTTTTTTCAGAAATTTTGTTTCGGTATACCTTTGTTTCTTTTCGATACTATGTTTCTATTCCCCCATTTTACGGTATATAATTTATTTATTTTAATTTTATTAATTGTGATCAATAAAATTGAGTTAATCTCATCAAGGAGGTATTTGACAAAATATCAAGAAATAACTTTTAATTGGAATTAAACGGCCTACACAATATTGATATAAAAAGAAAAAAGTCAGTGGCGCACATGTTTTTTTTTTAAATATTTCAGTGATAACCCATATGCACGTTCCTGATGAATTTATCGATACTTTTTTAGCATTAAAATATGTAGCGATTATAGTAATTTTTACCCTCAAAATTTCAGTCGAATCACTAAAACTACTTGGAAGAAAATAATAATAAATCGAAAGATTATTAAGACTTTAACACTCTGTAGCTACGAAACAAAGCAGAATCGGACCTATGTTGATATGAAACATAAATATTATTTTTACGTGAGGAGAGTACGTACTCCCCACGAGAGATGGCACATGTTTTTTGAAACACCCTGTATGTATATTTTTTGGAACATGTTGAAACATGAACAAATGCGTAACAAAAATACCAATCGAAGTATCTTTTTTCTATGGCGTTTGAGCGTTTTTTTTTGGACAAACACCCTTTATTATCTAATTTATTCCATTTGATTGCTGGAAGTATGTATATCAAAATTAGATGAAATATTTTTAGATTCGTATAATGTCAAAAATAATTGATTTTTTTTAAAATTCAACACCATGCATTTTACAAACGAAATATGTTTGACCCTGAAGGTTTTCTATTGATTGTTATTTGATCGGCTCTTATAATGTGGATCACTCTGTAACAATGTAAATATATTAAATCCCATCAAAAACATAGGATTTAAAAAATGCCGAGTCTCGCAACACAATTCTTTCACTATAAAATGTTGTAAGATCTCATGTAAAACCAAGTCAGTTTATTTTATTTAGTTTCTCTTTAAGCATATATTCATCAATGTTGTTACAAATTGTTAGTATCATTATTAGTCATCTTTATTTCTGTAATTATTATAATGAGGCTTGGCAAATGAATGTGTTCTAGCTTCTCTCCTATTCAACATATTCATGGCAGCGCTCTCAATTATAGTGGACAGCAAACTGTAGGAAAGAGGAATGGGTGTTAGATACAGGTATACTGATGACTGCGCTCTATTTGAAAATACGTTACAGTAATTACAGGAAATGCTGAACACATATACCTGGGCATACGATACTTTGGGCCTTGAACTGAACATCGATAAAACTAAAATCATGTGCACTCCCCCGGAAAATCTTAATAGCGCTATAAAAATCGGAGAAGAACTATTGGAACTGAGCATTGGCAGTTTGATTTCGGAAAAGGCAAATATCGACTCTGAAATTCAGTACAGAATTAGGCAGCGCCTCAAGAGCATTCTGGAAATTAAAAGACAGGGTTTTCTACAAACATGACCTGAGCACAAAAACGAAACTTGCAGTGTATCGAGCAGTAATAATCCCCACCATGCTATATGGAAGCGAAACCTGGGTGCCGTACCGCCGGCACTCGAGAACATTAAACTCCAAGTTCTAAAACTAAGTTCCAACAGAGATATCTTAGACAACTGTTAAGAATCAAATGGTACCCACATGTCTCAAACGTATCAGCCCTTGAAAAAGAAAGCTGCGAGAGCGCTGAAGTCATGATTACTAAATCTCGCTTAAGATGGGATGGCCACGTATGCAGGATGCAAGAACACCGCCTACCGAAATTTCTTCTTTACGGTGAACTTATAGAGGGTAAGAGGAAACGGATGGACCACTCAAAAGATACAAGGATGTTTTCCATGAAAACTTCAAGGGGATAAGTACGCAGCATCAGCGGGATGAAGCAGCGCACAATAGAACGAAATGGAGGAGAATTGTAAGCTCAGTTAACAACGACAACCAAAAAGTAAAGCGGCAACAAAGTGATGAGATTTTTGAATGTCCGGAGTGGGGAAGAGAGATAGCATCACGTATCGGGCTTTTGAGTCACAGAAAAGCTCATGAAAGAAAACGCCTTGCGTAACCATCTTCTGATGCACGTCAAATACTCGTCAGCGAGTAATGGCAGTAAAGTAAGTAAGACTGGGCAAACGATATGATATTCTACACTAATTAAAAAACTTTATTTCCTAGGGCACTGTTTAATGTTAATGTTAATGGTAGATTATTTTTTTATAATTATTGTGCTGTGCAATTGTCAAGTCATTATAATTATTACAGAAATAGAGGTGATTAATATTAATACCACAGATTATACAGATTATAAACTTATCGTCAAAAACATTGTTTTTCGTGGTTCCAATTTTGGAGTCGCGCACTAGTTCGGTTACTAGTTTGCGCACATAGCACGCCCACTTATGGCCTCTAAAATTGTACACGGCGCCTGACCGGCCCAGTTATGACGCTGTTTAAACGCGAGTTTATTTTTGCGCACCGGAAATTGTACTCGTTTGTTCATCGTCATAAAATACAATGTTCGTATCACGAATTAGGGATAAGATTTGTATCTGTATACATATAGTATACCTAATCTGTGTTACTCCTAACAATTTGTAACAAAATTGTTGAATATGTGCTTAAAGAAAATTAAATAAAATGAATTGACTTGGTTTTACATGAGATCTCACAACTTTTTATAGTGGAAGAATTATGTTGCGAGACTCGTTATTTTCAAAACTAAAGTTTTGTCATATAAAAGTACTATACAACCTTTTGTACTTAATAACACCACTATTGACGTCGTGGACTCTGTGAGATTCTTAGGACATGTTGTAGACAACTCGTTAAAATGGGACTTGCACATCGAAGCCTTATCAAAGAAACTAAGCTCTGCCTGTTTTGCGCTAAGATCAGTTTCTAAGGAACTTAACTCATCAACCTCTAGAATGGTCTATTATGCCCTTTTTGAGTCGCATCTTCGTTATGCCCTTCCATTCTGAGGTACTTGCTGCGCGACAAAATTTGATCGTATTTTCAAACTTCAAAAGAGAGCAGTTCGATACTTATTGGGACTAAACAGTAGAATTTCCAGAATGCCAGAATTTCTTTAAAAATTTCAAAATACTGACTCTTCCTTCCTTATTCATTTTTGAATCCGTTTGCTTAATCCGCAAGCACATATTCTCTATTCCGGAAATGCCTTTTCACAAATATCCACTTAGGAATGCCGAGCACGATATTTATCTGCCAACCCCGAGCTCAGAACTAGTTAAGGGCTCAATACTGTACAATGCCAAGAAAATGTACAATCACTTGCCTTCGAATATCAAGTCACTTTCATTCTTTCTCGCATTTCGCAAAGCTCTGAAATCATACTTACTGGAGAGAGCCCTATATGCGGTAAACGACTTTTTTGTTGATATTTAATCATGAACAATTTTGAATTTTAAAATTTTGATCATCTCACACACTGGTTAAAGGTCTAGTATTTAATATTTTATAACTCTTGATTTTATGATATATAACATGATTTTATCCATTTACAGTTTTCCTTTTGTAAAATTTTCTAAATACGCCTGTGTTCTGCAATGTCCATATATGTTTTATTTGTAATTTTATGACGTAAATTTTTTTGAATTGATTTGTTTTGTATGACATTTTTTTCAATATTTGTATATGTGTTTTTCTGCTTTTTTGTTTTGTCGATGAAGCTGTTTTGGCTTTTTGTACAATAAAGCGTTGTTTTTTTTTACATTCTATGTTTTTGAAGGGATCTCATTTCTTTTTGTTATGTTATCCTTCTATTACTTTCTAGAGTAATATATTATTCAAAATAATATTTATATAATATTTTATAATATATAAATAATATTTAAGAAAATAATATTTAATAACTAGCAATAATTCATCCACTTTGAATTATTGTATAAAGTCAGATAATATCAAATGGATTAATTCTAGTTTTCTAACGACTTGTGTTTCTGACTTTTCGTTATAACCCAAATTTCAACTTTAAAAATTCATATTTTTACCAAAGCTTATTCAAAATTATGTTTTTGTGAATTTTATTTTTTATCTCGACATCTATAAGAGATAGGTATAAGTTAGTATAATAAAAAAATTATGAGATATCAGAGTAGCTTCCAAAAATGTAATAATTTACTGGTGTTCCACTTAAAATAACAAAGATGCTACCACTTTTCAAATGATCCGCCAACACTGTAACGCTGATAATATTTTTTGATAGATGGAGCAGGAGTCTTTATATAAAAATCCAAATTTTCAAAACAATCCTATCACCGGTCCTCCTATTACCATCGCCGGAAAGACAGTTACCGGTAACGGCTAGACAGCTAACTTTTAATCTATAAGAATATTTAGAGATTTTTAATTTTTTGTTTTGGTTATAAGCTTAAAGCTACCTAAAATTCAAAATTTGAAGTTTGTGACACTACTCTTTACTAGAAGTACCTTAGAATTTTGATAATGTATCAGTGAGTCAATGTCGAAATTAAAGAAATTTGACAAGCAATAATTCATAAACTATGAGAGTAGTCATGGGGTCACTTGAGACAGACAGCCACATCCGGTCCAGACACCGAATTCCAGGAACCCAATCAGATAAGAACATGTAAAATACGTTAATAAATAAGGATAAACAGCTTTGAGCCACGGTGAACCGCTTTTGAACTGCTTTGAACAGCTTTTAGTTTAAAACAACAGACCTGTTAATTTTTTGTTCAAACCTGTTTATTTCTGTTTTAAAGCGGTTCACCGCGGCTCAAACCTGTTTATCCTTATTTATTAACGTATTTTACATGTTCTTATCTGATTGGGTTCCTGGAATTTGGTGTCTGGACCGGAAGTGGCTCTCTGTCTCAAGTGATCCCATGACTACTTATGAGGTATAATTACTAGATATTTCGGTAATCTAGCCAGCTATAGTATGTCTTCAAGTGTGGTGAAAATTAATATTCTTGCTTTATCCACAACGAAGTTACAGCTGCCTCCTGATAATAGTAATTAAGATAATACAGCTTTATGTCTATTCTAAGGTATGATGGGTACTTGCGTGGTACAGCCGTTGGATCTGCTGAAGAATCGAATGCAGATGAGCGCAGTAGGTTCAAGGGCCGAGCGAAAAACATCCTTTGAAGTTCTCACGGGTGTAATAAAAAACGAAGGATTTTTGACGCTGTATAATGGCTTGTCAGCTGGCCTGTTAAGACAGGCGACCTACACTACAACGCGATTAGGTAAAAAGATAAAAAATATATAAAGTTCATACCAAATAAACTTTTAGTCACGTGATTAAACTTGACCAGCACAGCGTTTGCTCACTTTTATATATTTTTTTTATCAAAATATTTTAGGAAACAAAAATAAATTAATTATAAATATATAAACAGTTATTATTTACATCAACAAAACTCACCTTCTTAACAGCACTTAAGGGACATAAAGAGGCGAGGAGAATACTACCGCCGGCGTTCAAAATATTCTAATAAAGTTGCGATGAATTTTTAACGGCTATTAAGCTATCTTGTACAGTTCGCACTAAAAGAGGTTCTAAAAAAGAATAATGTTCGACTGCGACTTTTTTCGGTATATTTAATGCACTTCTTACCCGAGAACTACTAGTAGGAGTGAAATTTTCTCTTTTAATAGCTGTGAACCATTTTTTACGTAGCTCGTCATTTTTGGGGAATATAAAAGCGGAAATCTTGGGACCCCCTCTATAATTCCCGTGACAATTTGGAACAGAGGATGCAAAAGGCATGCTACAATAAAATGTTAATCCTTTAATACCTATCTTTTTATTATTGTAAGTAACCATTATAAAGTACTATGCAGACTGGCGGTTTACTCATTTAGGTGTACCTAATATCTTGATAAATACTTCTAGTTCTGGCTTGCTTCATCCATGTTACCGTAGATGGAGCTAAGAAGGCTTAGATAGGGTATATATAATAAATAAACAAAAATACGAGTAGCAAAAAAAGGGGCCAAAACTTCTAGTTCTTACCTTAAAATAATTAATAATACAGGAGTAGGACAAGCACAAATAACACCGACCTGCTTCATCTTACAAACCAAAAAGAAGTAGGCATTGAAATCCGCAAAAGAAAATGGGGCTGGATAGGTCACACCTTGCGGAAACCTGATATGGCGAGATCAGCGTTGGAGTGGAATAACCAAGGAAAAAGAAGGCAGGGACGATCTGATACTCAAACATGGAGACGTTCCATACTGGATGAGCTTCAACAAACAGGGTCAACATGGAAGGAAGCAAAAATAACTGCTAAAATAGAACCCGATGGAGAGCTTTCACTGAACTGAAGCCCTTTGCTCCGCGTAGGAGATATAGGATCCTATATTCGACAAGCACAAAAGTTTGAAGTTCCCTATGTGGAATGTCTGGTTTGGATTTTTATTACACTCTTATTTTATCACAAATCTCTGATCACACCATGCACTGAACACTAAGAACTAAAGAAACGTGTTGCAGAAGCACAACAAACTAGAGATAATTAAGTATTTCTGGTATGCAATCGGAACGAGAAACCACTACCAGCTTTTCAGGTTAAGGGTAAACAATTTAATAATGCGCTGCCTTCGCCGCCATATTTGCCTTGTCCATATCATGTTGATTGGCTTTCAGTTGAGGTGGTGCTGCTAAAACTCATATTTGACAAATAATCATGACTTAACGGTGATCGATGGCTGAACAGTCTTTAGGTTTGTTAATTTGCATCCCTCCTTAATCTGTTTATTGCGAAGCGTGTTTATCTTTAATGCAATTATGTTACTTTATTAACACTATTTATTAATGATTTTATATTGCTTTATCTTTTTACTATTTTTTTTAGATAAACCTTATATGTATTATAAAATCCCAAAACTGTCCCCTCATGCGTTAAGCACGGTTTTTACTGGCCAGGTATCGAATTTCTATGGAATATCCCAAATGCAACACGCCATGTCGAGTTTATGTATCGATTTTCTTCATAGCCATAAAAGCTCATTTATCTTTGGCGAGGGCTTTCATCAATAACGCGTATGTCCATAGATATTTCCTGCTCTTTGAAGCAGCTTCAAAAGTGTCAGGAACAATCCTAGTTGAAACTTTAGAAACAACAGAGGACGCGGATTTTATACCACGGAAACGTTCTTTTTAAGAGTTTCGACATTTTTGCTGTTTTTCTATTTATTTTAAAAAATATATATCTGAGAAATATTGTTCTATAACAGTTTTTTATTATTTTTTTAGGTAAGTTAGTTAAAAATAAGATTTTGTTTTCGTTTACATCTGGTGTTCGTTTCAAATAATTGTGATTATTATTACCTACTGTGAAGTGTAAAATCGGATTAACCACAAAGTATTTGGGAATTTTGCCACTCTCACTTGAAACAATTATTTTAAAACTGTTTGCAAACAAATGTTTAATTTTGTTACTTGAGTTTCGTTCATAATCTCGAAATTAGTGGAGTAAATTAGTAGTTTCAATTAACGTAAAAGTTTGTTCCTCTAATTTCAATGTAAGCATTGAGAACGTCAAAATTAGTTGTAGTAATAATCAATTAGTAGAAAAAGTTAACAAACTTTTATCTTTTGCCAATATGAATGAATATACTTCAAAATTTGCGACTAATGTAATTTTGACCTTTGATTATCATCCGTCAAGAAAAATGTGGTTAGAAATCAAAAGTAGTATATTGTTTTATAAAATTTTTATAAGCTAAATATTAGACTTTCTCTATGGATACAACTGATTACAGCGGGCGGTTGCTAGAATATTCTATTAATTTTAATTATGTTTTTTAGACATTGTGAATGGTCGTAAACTAAAAAGCATAAAGCTTCATTCAGAACCTCGCAATTAGTGGAATACATTTGTGGTTACAATTAGCGTAGAAGTTTGTTTCCTTAGTTTAAATGTACGCATTCAGAACGTCAAAATTAGTGGTAGACATTTTCCGTTAGTAGAAAAAGATATGAAACTTTCAAGTTTTCCACTAATTATAGTTCAAAATTTGCGAGAAATATCATTTTGGCTTTTGATTATCTTCCGTCAAGAGAAATTGTGGTTAGAAATCCAAAGTTGATTGTTTTATAAGCTAATTATATTAGGCTTTCTCTGTGGATACAACTGTTTAACGCAAGCTGTTGATAGGATATTCT
Organism: Sitophilus oryzae; assembly: GCF_002938485.1. Classification (NCBI taxonomy): domain Eukaryota; kingdom Metazoa; phylum Arthropoda; class Insecta; order Coleoptera; family Curculionidae; genus Sitophilus; species Sitophilus oryzae. Next base: position 726,343 of record NW_022146866.1, read on the forward strand.
ATTAATTTTAATTGTGTATTTTAAACATTGTGAATGACCCTAAACTAAAAAGTATAAAGTGTAATTGAAACTACTAATTTATTCCACTAATTGCTAGGTTCTGAATGAAGCTTAATGCCATTTTGGCCATTACCAACCGTTAAGAGAAATTGTGGTTATAAATCAAAAGTTTATTTTTTTATGAGCTAATTATTGGCTTCGAATAAAAAAAACTTAAGGAATGAGTACATATAATGATATCCATGTATTCATTATGCATGGTAGAAGGAGGTAGTGCCCTAGGGTGGGGATCTTTGACAGTTCTGTTTGACGATTAATTTGACACATTTAAATTTGATTTGAAATTTTGAGGATTTGTCGGCCTTTACTGAGCTTATTTTATGTTATTGATTATTTATTCTACAACTGGTAGTTGTTTAGAGGTAAATATAAAAGGAAACTTTTGTGTGGCAGAACTTAAATTAATAGTGATACTATTGCGATTTATCGAAAAAGACTGTAAAATAGTTGTTCGTTGATTGTGTAGCGTGCGGTAGATCTCGGTCAAAAATCGAGGGAAATAATGGAATAACTTTTAACTAGCAAGTCACTATATAATATACCGGGTGCACCATATAATATTTTTATTTTTGGATTAAAAAACGAGAATTGGTATGTTAGTGTATGACATAAATTAGGATTGATTGCCATATTCATTTATTTTTGGTCATTTCCTGTTTTACCGGAAATGACTACAATTTTTGATTTTTAAATGGCATCCTCTGTATATTTCTATTTTATTCGATAGAAAATGACATTCTGCATAGAATGACATATCATATGTCGACTTTTGACATTTTCGATTAAAGAAAAATCGTATTTTAAATTTCGATCTGGAGTGCCATGGCTGTGTTCAACTAATACTAATTTTTAATCAAGGAGCCTTGGAAAAATATATTTGATCTTTTAAAGTTTTACTTGTCTTGTCCTGGCCGATTAAAAGATGGTCAAATGGTATTTTTAATCATATCTTAATTTTTTCAAATGGAACAAGGTCGCCTTATTAGCATATATGGAAAAAGCATTTAGCAATTGGCATTTTAAGCATTTGGTACCACACCGAGTCAAATTGACGTTATGAACCGCCATATTACAATTTTAAATAAACCATATGCGATAATCTATTTCTGCATTTAATATTTTATCCTTAGCTGCATTATTCTTTTCATTTCCAATCAATTTAACCTCCCTTTTTGTTAAAGTTTCCCATTTCCTATACAGGGTGTCCCAGAAATAACTGCAGATATTTTAAGGGGTGGTTAGATCTGGTCAAAAGAAACATCTTTTCTCTTTACCATTTTTAAAATAAATTGAAAATAACCGAGTTATTTAACTTTAAAAATTTAAAAAATAATGACAACATTTTGAGAAGCGCTGGTGATATCCGAATATTAAAGATTTTTCACCAGGCTTGTTCGACGACTCAGGTGAATAAACAAGTGACACTAAAAGTTTTTTAAAATTTCCCAGGAAATGTAAAAAAATACAAAATTTTCAATATTTTTTTCGCAATAAAACTTAATAGGCGTGTTTCTGACGCCGAAATACAGTGTGTCCCAGAAATAAGTGCAAGTATTTTAAGGGGTGCTAGATATCGATAAAAGAAACATATTTTCTCTTTATGGTTTTTTAAATAAGTCCATAATAACAGAGTTATTTTACTTTGAAAATTTCCAAAAAATCATTTTTTGCTCAAATTTTGAGCACCACTGGATCTTTTCTGGATTTTCTTTCTTGTAAATTTAATCTACTACCTATATTGCCATATTATCAAGAAATTATGGTTATTAACTAAAAAAAATCCAAAAAATTTTTCAAAAAATTCCGAATTTAAAAAAAAAATTCGCGAAAAATACCTCATAGGCGTGTTTCTGGGGTTGAACTATACTACCAGTTAAAATACTTGCACTTATTTCTGGGACACCTTGTATAATATCAGTTAGAATATTTGCACTTATTTCAGGACCCTGTATATTTTTTTTGACATCTGATATATGAGAGTTATGAGTGAATTTAATCATTTCATTATGTCATTAAACTTATCGTGTAATTTTCAACTACTCTTCGAAATTATTGTGTACTTAATAGGTTTGTTTTAACTTAGTAATTATTGTAAGGTTTAACTATTATTGGTTTCAAAAATATTCCATATAAACAACTTTGACTCAAATAACATATGAAAAATCACTTTGCCTCGAGGGTTTCCAAATATTTTTAAACTATAATTTACGATATTGTACATATCAGTTTACATCGGCTGCACCATGTGGCCCAGTTTAAATAAAATTTTGACAGCCATCAAAGAAATCTCAAACAGCAATTTTTCATATACGATGGCCGTGAAGCCAGAAATTCGTACACCTATATAAATCATCGAAATTTTATATGTCGATGTTGAAATATAAATACATTAATCTTTCACCTTTAGGTGTGTAATTTATTTGAAAAATGTGTATTGTAAAAATATGTCTAAAGAGATATATTTTTTTAAAGGATTTTTAAAGGAAGTTTATTGCAGTACAAAGTTACCTTGTAAAATTTTCATTGCAACGGAGATTTTTCGTTTATTAATAAAAATTGAATCGTATGGTTTGTTTCAACATAAGATAGTACCTTATGTTAGAATCTAGTAGTTTTGTGAGATTTTCTCTTATTATATGAATTTTTGAAATATCGACCAATGTCTCTTTTATAAAAAGCGATTGCCATACATTATTAACATCTACAGATGCATGAGCAATCCATTTATTTTTATTAGATTATATTAAAAAAAACCACTTTTATTTTTCTTTTAGAGGCTATCGCTTCTTTCATCATAATTGTGTCCTGTGTCCCACGAATGCTGACAAATCTTAGATTTGTGAAAATCGTCCTTTCTTAAATAATCTTTAGTTTCGAACATTTAAGGGTCTAGATGTTTCACCAATATAAAATTTATCACATTCACATGGTATTTTGTATATTAGATTTCTTGTTTGTTTGGTTTAGTGTGTGTTAAAATGGATCTAAGTGTATTTTGTGTTTTGAAGCATGTTCGTATATTACCTTGTATATGTGTTAAGAAATTTATTTATCTTGTTATTTCTCTTTAAATTTTGTTACTTTACTACTTCCTTTTACTCACTTGACAAAAAAACGAGATGGTATGATGGTATGATCGAAAAAAAACGGATTTTAGTTGGCTTGGAAATAAAGATCGATGACATTCTCCATATAATTTTACATATAAAATGACAACGATCTTCATTTCATGCCATCGCTTACGTCGTTTTTTTTCGATCATATTGTACATTGGTATAAAAAATAAATCAGGATTGATTGACATATTCAATTATTAGTTGTGGTCTCCTTCTGTTTCACCGGAAATTACTATAATTTTTGATTTTTACTCAATATTCTTTAACTTTATATCATCAAAATTGACATTTTGAATAGAATGACATATAATTTGTAAACTTTTGACATTTTCGCTTAAAAATCGTATTTTAAATTTCAATCTTTAGCTTAAAACTATTAACTTTTAATCCAGAATTTTTCGAAAAATAGATTTAATCATTAAATGTTTTTCCTGTCTCTCTAAATGCATAACAACATGACATGACCAGATTGAACGTACGGGGTCTAGAGAACAACAATACCGCCGACGCCCTCCGGGAAGCCATCAAAGTATCACTTCAATCTCAATATTGGAAGCTAAACAAGGCTGGACACAATTAAGGGATGCGATTCATAAAACCAGCGAAGCAGTACTGGGAAAGTCGAACAAAAAGAAACAACCAGACTGGTTTAACGAAAATCAACCGCATATACAGGCTTTGTTGGAACAAAAGCATAGAGCACATCAAGCAGTCACTGCAAATCCACATAATCCAAGACTGGACCAACTTTAAAGCAGCCAACAACACGCTTCGAAGAGAACTGCGTCAAGTAAAGGATAAAAGTAAATTCTTCGAGGCTGTAAAAGAAATATACGGTCCAACTAAGAAGGTAAACTGCCCAATCATGGCACAAAATGGTGAACTTCTAAAAGAGGAAGAACAAATCAGAAATCGCTGGAAAGAACATTACAGCCATATCCTTAACCAAGAAAAGAACCCCAATATGGAAGCACTAAACACAATACCTCAGTATAACAGCCTCGATATATTAGATATCCCAATAACAGAACAGGAAATAAAGAACTCCATAAAACAGCTTATAAACAACAAATCAGCTGGCTGTGACGCGATTCCGGCGGAAATCTATAAGTGTGCAAGTAAAGAACTTATTGGTCATCTTAAGGCTCTCTTCGATGTCGTATGGGAAAGCGAAGAGGTACCTCAGGACTTTTGCAACGCGAATATAGTGAATATATTTAAGAACAAAGGAAGTGTATCAGACTGCGGAAATTATTGGGAAATTTCGCTATTGGCTATAGGCGGAAAAATTCTAGCAAAAATAATGTCAAACCGCCTGCACCCATATACATATAGAAAAAATCCTTCCAGAATCGCAAACGGGTTTTCGTACCAACCGCGGCACCGTCGATTCCATATTCTCCATTCGTCAACTACAGGAAAAAGTAAAAGAGCAGCAGTCTAAACTTTATGTTGCATTTATTGACCTAACAAAAGCCTAAAACCTATAAACCTAACAAAAGGCAAAAATACGAAAAAAAATTATTTTTATTTTTTTTTATTATTTATTATTTTAACATCACGTATCAACATCACGTATCGGGCTTTTCAGTCACAGAAAAGCTCATGAAAGAAAACGCCTTGCGTGACCATCTTCTTTATGTATGTCGCATACTCGTCAGCGAGTAACGGCTGTATGTATGTATGTATTTTCTGTCTCTTCGTGGCCGGTTAAAAGGTGCACAAATCGTATTATGTATCATAACTCATCTTATTCAAATGGAACGAGGGTGGTTCATTAGCATATTTAAAAAAAATACGTATAGTTTGGTACAACATACTTGGTATTTCGAGTAAAATTGTCGTTAAGAATACAGTCAGTGCGTTCTAGATTGAAATTTTAAATATTATTTTTTAAGCGTAAATATCAAATGTTGACATATGGTATGTCATTCTATTTGGAATGTCATTTTCTATCAAATAAAGTAAAAAAATACCGAGGATGCCATTTAAAATTCAAAAGTTATAGGTAGTCATATTCGGCGAAATAGGAAATGACAGAAACTATATTTGATACCAAATAAACTTTTAGTTACGTAATGGAGGGCGTGATTTTTAAATTTGTTGTTACCAATCATGGGCATATTCGGCGCCGGGCTAACTGGAATTTAAATTGCCTGCTGGGGATTTAGGTGGCAGTTCTGCTGTAAAAAATGTGAAGTTGCCATATTTAATTATTTATTTCCTGACATTGTCATTCGTTTTGACACTTTAGTTTTGTATTACGAGTTTTGGGATTAAATAAATAGTGTTGTGATACTTTAAGCTTAAATATGTTTACTAGCTGATCTTGCAGTCGAACATTGTTCTTTTTAGAACCTATTTTAGTGCGAAGTGTACAAGATAGCTTAATAGCCATAAAAAAACTCATCGCAACTTTATTAGAATATTTTGAACGGGAAAGCGGTAGTAATGGTCCTTAAGAATATGGGTTTTGTTGATGTAAATAATAAATAAATAATAAATTTAATTTCTCCTTTAGGTATCTACACGTACCTGTTAGAACTGACTACCGTAGACAACAAAGCACCGAATTTCGCCTTTAAGGCCACCATGGGTATGTTTGCCGGCATTTGTGGTGCTTTTGTAGGTACTCCCGCGGAAGTGGCGTTGATTAGGATGACGTCAGATGGGCGTTTGCCACCAGAACAAAGAAGGAACTATAATAACGTGATTGACGCCTTGATACGAATAATGAGAGAGGAAGGAATACGGACGTGGTTCAAGGGAGCTGTACCAACTATGGGCAGAGCAATGGTACGAATGTGCAGTCTAGGGTGTCCGTTATTTCCCAAGTTGATTTTTTTTTTGTTGCCGCCCTCTGAAATTTTAGTTTTGGCTCTAAAAAAATTATCCAACCTGAACAAGCTCTTAATTTTTAATTTAAACCGTGCCCGAATCATGATACTTGTCCCATTTAAATAACATGGGATTTTCGAACCTTTTGTATTTATTTTTTTTATCTCTAAAGCAAATGAACCTACAACTTCGACGAATACATATTCTAATACAACATTTTACGCTCTATAAAAAAGGTCCCTTTGGTTTTTTTCCATAAAAATATTCATTTAAAAGTTATTCGCTGTAAAAATTATTGCACACTGAAAGGCAATGAAACAATAACCTTAAATTATAGTTTTGGTCTTAGACAAGGGAAGAGAGGGGACAGCTAACACGCATATTCTCCAGTGAAAAGTTTTTCAGGCCAAAATTTGATCGGCGGTCATACTTTGGTGACAAGATTTCGAGGTGACACCAAGCGAATTTTTATGTTTTTTTGTGAATACTGTTTTGTTTTAAATTTATAAACTCTGTTGTTTAGTATTGTGAGATGTTCAGCGTATGGCTGCAAAGGCCGAAGCGAGAAAAAAGTAGCTGGAATTACATTTCACAGGTAAATATCGATACACAGCTTTTGTTATGTAGTCATAAAATGTACATCTTTTCATCATAGTAGTAAAAATATGTAAAATGCTTTTAATATGTCTTGTACCACATCCAAAGCAAACTATTTTTATTAATTCCAAGTAGTATTTTCAATATCCTATATTATAATTAATGTTTGAAACTATAAATAATGCTACTCAGACTGGATTCCTCCAATGGCGTATGGAATTATAATCAGAGAAATACAATTTCTGCAATAAACGTTTTTTTATATAGTATTTTACATGTAAAAAAATGTATAAAGTATTGTTATCAAATATGTAAACTATAAAAAAACATGAAAAATTTTGGTTATAAAAAATCTATATGTATAATGTATATAGTTGTAAAACTTAAATTTACCTGGCAAGATTTGCTAGGGGTGGACAAACTTGTGGTGGGCTACTTATTGTTACTATATTTTTTTAAATATCCTGTGAAAAAATTTGCTAATTTAGGTGTATAATAATCATTTCAGTGAGTAATTAATAAAAATTTAAAAATAAATAAATAAAATAACACAAAGCTTCTAGAATTGTTTATTTTTTTTACGGAAAATTAGGATATTCTTATGATTGAAGGTAACAAATATTAAAAATTACATTATTCATCGAATCCGTAGGCGAGTGTGAAGGGAATTGGCTAGATTCATTATTATACGTAGGATCGAAAAAAAACGGCGTCCAATTGGCTTGTAAATGACTGTCGATGACATTCCTCTCAGTCTTTTTTCGATGTCATTTTATATAGTTTTTATGTCATTTTATATGTAGAATTATATGGGGAATGTCATCGATCGTCATTTCCAAACAAACATGATGCCGTTGTTTTTCGATCATACGGTATATATGTATTTATGTCGCACCCACTTAGTGTAATTGTCCGTTTCATGAAATGGATATCCACTTCGCAAACTGAAACCAACCAGTTCGCGAACCTAACCTAACCTAACCATTTCGCGAAGTGGATATCCATTTCACGAAACGGACAATTACACTAAGCGTGTTCGACATATACACGTTTAAAACAGATATATTTACATTATTTTTATTTAATTATATATTATACACACGTTAATAAATAAATAATTGTCTTGACGATCAGTTCACTGTGACTGTTAAATAAATTTTGCATTATCGACTTAGATATTCTAATATTATAAAGGTGAGACTCTAAAATACAAAATTGTATATGCATTACTCAAAAATAAACGATGTATTAGTTAACGTTTTAATAAATATTTTTTACCGTCTAGGTACAAGCTAATTTCTGATGCTACGCCATTGGAGAATTTCAAGTGGTGACAAGTGGCTTCACTTTCAGCTGCCTTGTTACCTGTGCTCTCTCTTTCCTTGTCTAAGGTTTTGGTCAATTGATCATAGATGGCGCAATATTAGTTTTCCATATTAAAGTTGGTAAAAAATTTTGTTTTATTGAAAAAAGTGTGGCTCTAGATCCTTTTTTAGTTAAAATCAAAAGGCGCAATTAGAATTTGCAGTGAATAGGAGAAAAATTTGATTATAAACTATGTGCACAACTTTGACCGCGAATAACTTTTAAAGGAATGTTTTTATGGAAAAAATCAAAAAGACCTTTTTTGTAGAGCGTGAAATTTGTATTAGAATATGTCTTTGTCGAAGCTAGTAGGTTCACACATTTTTTTGCTTTGGAGATAAAAAATTAAAATGCAAAAGGTCAGAAAATCCCATATCTAAAATCTAAAAAAAAAAAAACAACACCAACTATTGAAAGAAGAATATACAGAACTTTATACACATACAAACATATATTAACAGACTTACAACGAACATTATTAACACCCCATTACAGTAAACCACCTCATTTATACGGTTTACCTAAAATACACAAACAGGGTATACCTTTTAGACCTATAGTCAGTAGTATAAATTCTCCATGCCATCCGTTGGCAAAATTTTTACTAGACATACTAAATCCGATTGCAAATAACACCGATTCATACATTAAAAACACACCACACTTTATAGAAAAAATTTCAAAAATTAATATAACACCTAACAGTTTAATGGTTAGTTTTGACGTTGTTAGTCTTTTCACTAACGTGCCGGTAGATAAATCACTTAAAAAAATTAGGGATAGATTAGAACAAGATACACATTTAATAGATAGACAAAATTAAACATAGATAGTATTTTGGAATTGTTGACACTTTGTGTTAAAACTACTTATTTCCAATTAAATAATGAATTTTTTCAACAAGATTTCGGTATGGCAATGAGATCACCTCTCTCTCCTTAAGTAATATTTTTATGGAAGATTTTGAAAATAATACAATAAATAGTTTTTCAAAAAAACCTGTAATATGGCTGCGTTATGTTGATGATATTTTTGCAATATGGCAACATAACGTTTCTGAAATAGATATTTTTTTGGAATATATAAATTCTCGCGAACCTACCATAAAATTTACTTTAGAAGTAGAGAGAGGTGATCGTTTACCATTTCTTGATGTTTTAGTGTCAAAATTTCAAAATAAACTAATTTTAGATGTTTACAGAAACCCCACAAACACAGATAGATACTTAAATTTCACATCTAATCACAGTATAAGTGTAAAAAAAGGTGTTATAAAAAGTTTATATGATAGAGCAAAAATAATATGTACAGATGACATTTCACTAAACAAAGTTATAAACCACATAAAAAATACATTAATAAAAAACGATTATCCACCATATTGTCGCGACCCCGTTTTAGAGGGTTGCGGCTAGGGACGTTTTAGGTATCGAAGATCATTAAAACAATCAATATATATAAAAACAAAATATAAATTTATTAAAGAATTAAATACATTAATTTAGGTAGGAGAAATGTCAAGCAGAATACCTTTTGACCAATAAAATATACTTAGAGAAAATATATAAAAAATATAAACTTACTTTACTGTCATTATGATACTTGGAGAACTCAACTCAACTGAACAGCATGACTTCTTCATTCGTTCTCCCCGAGAGCCCCTGACTCTTCCCTGATTTACTTTTTTAATTATTCTCCCATATTGATATTTACAACAATAAGAATTAAACAAAGTTCACCTTCAGATCTTAGGATGACGTCAACTTGTTCTAGTTTAATTTTCATTGTGCAAATATTGCGTTTATAGAAATATACTTTATTTAATATACTGGGTGATTTATTTTAATGATAAATACTTAAATTCTTGCTCTTGACATTTCCCCCGGTCCTGAAAAAGCTGGTCCCCAGCGTTAAATATAAAGAAAATATAGATATTAAAATAAATTACCTGTGAATATAATAATAATGCAATAAATAAATGAAAATTGTGTTGTGTTATTTTATACATATAAAGTAATAAAACTTAATACTCATAAAATAGACTAATATAGAATAATATTTCTTAGAGGCAATGTAATATAGTGATATAAAACAATGAAAATAATATTTAGTGGGATTGTAACTTGAAACATTAATTAAATTAATTTCTCGTACTCTTTAACCCTTTACATTAATAAAAACAATCTTGATACCACTTTGTACTGTTGGGAGCAAATTTTCTGCTGGGATCTTCCAATGAACTTTCTTGGGGTGCTTCTATCAGCTAAGCAATGCACACACCAGCTTCTACCCTTGCCTATAATCCATGTGTTCCTAGTTGCATGGGTTTTTCTGTTTTCATTTCCATGCATTATTTAAATATCATATGCGCTGAAGGTCAATGGCGCGAGAACGACGACTTTTAAATTTGCAGAATCAGCATACTGTCCATTTGCTTCTTGTTTACTATGACATTTCTTTGTTTATCATTCGTTTAATTCTGACAATAAACGTTCTATCCAATATTTTCATTCTGGAGTTGTTTAATATCTGACCATTTCTGACATCATGTGGATGCTGGATGGTAGTCGGGAGTTACGTACATGTCTTTCTAGTGTCTATAAGTGTATCCTGGTTACTTATATAGGGATTTAAACAAAGGGCGCCTCCACCACATGTCGCGACCCCGTTTTAGAGGGTTGCGGCTAGGGACGTTTTAGGTATCGAAGATCATTAAAACAATCAATATATATAAAAACAAAATATAAATTTATTAAAGAATTAAATACATTAATTTAGGTAGGAGAAATGTCAAGCAGAATACCTTTTGACCAATAAAATATACTTAGAGAAAATATATAAAAAATATAAACTTACTTTACTGTCATTATGATACTTGGAGAACTCAACTCAACTGAACAGCATGACTTCTTCATTCGTTCTCCCCGAGAGCCCCCGACTCTTCCCTGATTTACTTTTTAATTATTCTCCCATATTGATATTTACAACAATAAGAATTAAACAAAGTTCACCTTCAGATCTTAGGATGACGTCAACTTGTTCTAGTTTAATTTTCATTGTGCAAATATTACGTTTATAGAAATATACTTTATTTAATATACTGGGTGATTTATTTTAATGATAAATACTTAAATTCTTGCTCTTGACAATATTTTATTGACAAAACATTAAACGAGAAATACAAACCCCAAATCATAGACACAAAGATAACAATACACAATATAATATACAACTTACAATTCCATACATACGAGGCGTTTCGGAAAAAATAAGGATAGGAAAACAATATAACATACAAACATCTTTCAAAACACAAAATACACTTAGATCAATTTTATCACATACTAAACCAATGGATACAGAACAACAAACAAAAAATGTAATATACCAAATACCCTGTGAATGCGATAAATTTTACATTGGTGAAACATCTAGACCCTTAAATGTTAGAATTAAAGAACATAAAGATTATTTAAGAAAGGGAGATTTTCACAAATCTAAGATTTGTCAGCATTCATGGGACACAGGGCACAGAATAAATTTTAATAACGCCAAAATTATAATGAAAGAAGCGATAGCCTCTAAAAGAAAAATAAAAGAGGCTTTTTTAATCCAATCTAATAAAAATAAATGTATTGCTCATGCATCTGTAGATGTTAGTAATGTATGGCAATCGCTTCTATGATTTTAAAGAACATTACATAAATAAACATAACATACGTAAAATTTAAAAATAATCATACAGAAAGTTTGGGCTTTTTGGTTTTACCTTATTAAGTAATTATCAGGTAGTAATTGTTAATTTTGAAGTTTCACTTAATATAATGTCATTTTAACAGAACGTGAACGATTTCTTGTAGACGTATCTGTTTTAAAAAGTAAAGTGTTCTCGAATAGTTCAATTTAAATATTTTAAATAGTTTTTTCTTGATTCTTTATATTTTTTTTGCTTCCGACGACGGAAAGAGGAAACTTTCTGAAACGTTAAGCATTTTTTTCTTTGTTAGGCAAATTTTTATTACTGTAAACACAACTTCTGACAAGCAGCGTCCGTTTAGGTTTAACGCAGAAGTGTTTACAAAAAATAACTATTTCATTTTGTAGATTTTCTTGCAGTGCAGTGGCGAAAAACCCATAAGGATTTTTTTGGATAGATGAATCCGCCACATAGGTATAGACATTTTTTAGAAAATCCCATGTTATTTAAATGGGAAAAGTATCATGATTCCGACTTCCGTCACGGTTTAAATTAAATTAAAAATTAAGAGCTTGTTTACGTTGAATACCACTGATTGTAGAAAGATTAAAAAAGAATAGAACGTTTTCAGGCACACAAATTTATTTCCAAAAAAATATTTTTTCGCGAATTTTAAACTATACAGGGTGGCGCACCTCATTCGCCTCGGTTGATTATAGGAAAACGGAAAGATTTAGAAACAAAATATTTTATAGGTATATGTGGAAAGATAATGTGCATAATTTAAAATTATTTTGAAATATACAGGTTGTGTCAGAACTAAGATCCATACGAAGGTTATATTTTTTCTTATGGAACACCCGGTATTTTATTTAATTTTTGGATTCTTGGACATAAAATAAGATATTTATTATAAGGGTTTAATATGTTTAAAAGCTTTGGTTTTTGAGATATTTAAAGATACTTAAATATGCATGCTATAATAAAAAAGAATTAATTCTTGTGCTGACTTTCAAGCTAGAGAAATAAACTTTACTAAAAAATATGATTGCTTCCTTGAATGTATACAGGGGTATCAAAAATTGCTGGTCAATTTCAAATATTTATTTTACATAAAAACTTGGTTATTTCAAGTACAACACTATGTATTTTTTTTGAATAAGTCGAAGTAAATCTGCTTGAAATGCTCTTTCAAAATATATTAGGATTTCCTATACTTATCTGGCTCAGATTTTGAATAAAAAGCGATTTTTCAATAAAATTGTAATAAAGATGGCTGGTGTCGCCATGGCAATTTTCTAGTGACACTTAGTAGCTATTTTTAAAATCATAATTAGTTTATGGACTGTATTTAAATTTATAAAAGGTTATTTTTATTTAATTTCCCTACAATAAGGTTAATTAGTAAGTATTTATTATTTTATCAAGAAAAATGAAGCAGTATCTGCTGGCGGAAGGAATGGATATGTTACTAGTGATTTTATTTTGTGAGGACAATTGCTTGTTGGCCTGAAGGGTTTTTGCTCAAAGATATCCAAATAGGAATTTTTTTGACAGGCGTTCCTTTGAAAAACTACTTTTCCTATTTCGCAGAGCTGATAGTGTGGTATATGTAAAACCTATTAGACAGAAACCTGTCCTTGGAAGTGAAGAAAATGAATTTGCCTTGATTGGCTCTTTTATAGAAAATCCAATATATCTACCAGTCATCGTAATATAAATCAAAAAACTACTTCTTTATTTTTTCTTGATAAAATAATAAATAATTACTTATTAAACTGTTGTAGGTAAATTAAATAAAAAAAATTTAGTTATAAATTTAAATAAAGTCCATGAACTAATGTCGAATTTGAAAATAGCTACTAACTGTCACTAGCAAATTGCCATGGCGACACCAGCCATCTTGATTGCCATTTTATTGAAAAATCGCTTTTTATTCAAAATCTGAGCCAGATAGGTATAGGAAACCCTAATATATTTTGAAAGAGCATTTAAATCTGCTTCGACCTATTTTAAAAAATACATTAGTAATATATAATATTTATAATTATTTTTGTATATATAATAATATATACTTGTGTATTTGAAATAACGAAGTTTTTATGTAAAATAAATATTTAAAATTGACCAGCAATTTTTGATACCCCTGTATACATTTAAGGAAGCAATACAATTTTTTAGTAAAGTTTATTTCTCTGGCTTCAAAGTCAGTACAAGAATTAACTCTGAAAAGTAATGTACAGGGTGTTAACAAACTTTTTCATTATAGCATGCATATTTAAATATCTCAAAAACCAAAGCATTTAAACATATTAAACCCTTATAATAAATGTCTTATTTTACGCCCAAGAATCCAAAAATGAAATAAAATACCGGGTGTTCCATAAGAAAAAAATTAACTTTGGTATGGATCTTAGTTCTGACACATCCTGTACATTTGAAAATAATTTTAAATTATGCACATTGCCTCACTACATATACCCATAAAATTTTTTGTTTCTACATCTTTCCGTTTTCGTAAAATCAACCGAGGCGAATGAGGTGCGCCACCCTGTAGGTATACAATATGGTTCCCGTTTGTTTTTGTTTCTCTGGTAATATAATTTCGATTTCATTTTTGATGAAGTTTATTATTATTAACTTTGATTAACGTGATATTTTTTGCTGAAAACCCGTTTTATAAAAATGGAACCCTTTTTAGTAGCTCAAGGATCGTTGATATATGCTATAAACTACTCGTTATTTTAACATGCTAAAATGGAACTGATGCATGCCTAATATTGACATTGTTAGAAATATTATGCATTAGCTATTTTTCCTTCCCTGTATAAGCGTAACAAGCCTTTTTACTATTATTTTCTTGCAAACAGCAGTAAAATCGTAGTTTGCGGCTCAATGTCGGCAAAAATATATTTACCGAGTAAATATAGCCGTGCTATTTCACCTGATATTCCTCCTAATATTCGAGTTTTACGATTTTGTGCTGTCACATATTGGTTCTTTTCTTCATTTATGTTACGGGAATCATTCTTTTATTCTATTAGGAAGGGCATAAAGTATAAAAACATGTTTTATTGATTGGAAAAACATAAAATATATGTAGGTGTGAATAGTGATATTATTTTAATGTAATTTCTGTATAAAGTTTTTTGTTTACAAATAAACAGAGGGTGATTCTTGGTGAGCGACGTTTTTGAAGGATAGATATTTATGTAGAACCGGTGATTTTTTTATAATTTAGATTCTAATATAAACGCCTAAGGACTAGTTTTGTGACTAGCTAGATCGTTCATTTTTTTAATAAACTGCAGCACTATGGGTTCAAGGGAACATCTCTCGAATGGTTTAAGTCGTATCTGAGCAACAGAAGTCAACTTGTGAGGGTGGATACCACGTTGTCTTCTAGCACGCCAATAGAATGTGGAGTACCTCAAGGCTCAGTACTAGGTCCTATTTTGTTTCTTCTTTTTATTAACGACATTGTTAACATAAACATCAGTGGTAAAATATGTGTTTTTGCGGACGACACAAGTTTCACTTGGGGCAACAAGGACGTCACGGCACTTCATAGGATTATATCAAATGACTTAATTACCATTAAATCTTGGTGCGGTACGAACCTCCTGAGTCTCAACATTTTTAAAACTAAAGCTTTGTCGTATACAAACTCGCTGCAGCGTTTTGTACTTAACAATACCACCATTAACGTCGTAAAAGCTGTAAAATTCTTAGGGCTTGTTGTAGACAATTCTCTGAAATGGCCGAAATGGGACATGCATATCGACGCTTTGTCGAAAAAATTAAGCTCTGCCTGTTTTGCATTAACATCTGTTTCTAAGGAGCTTAACTTGTCAGTCGATAGAACTGTTTATTATGCACTTTTTGAGTCGCATCTCAGATATGCCCTTCCATTCTGGGGTACGTGTTGTGCGACTCAATTTGACCGCATTTTCAAGCTCCAGAAGAGAGCGGAAGTCATTGCCAGGACTTTTTTAAAAAATTAAAAATATTAACTATTCCTTCCTTATTTATATTTGAATCCGTTTGCCTAATACGTAAGCATGTATCAGCTTCTCAAGAAAGGCCATCTCACACTTATCCACTCAGGAACGCGGAGCATGATCTTTATCTACCTACTCCACTGCACAGAGTTAGTTAAAAGTTCAATACTATACAACTCGAAAAAAATGCACATTCACCTGCCATTTGAAATCAAATCCATAACATTATTTTCTTCATTTCGCAAAGCATTAAAATATTATTTACTAGACAAGGCTTTCTTCGCCGTAAATGACTTATATTTTGATAATCGACTTTGATCTTGTAAACACTCTCGTCTAATATTTGCTATTAGTATATTTACTATAAACTTACTAAATATTTTTGAATCTTATTTTTATTTTTTTATTCTTTGATATTGTAAACATTTATAAATGTTTATTTTAAGTAAAACTGACAATGTAATTTGTATACTTGTTTTGTATTCTCTCTTGTTTGTTTACTTTATTTTTGTCTACAAATTTTAAAATTTTTTGACAATAAAGGCATTTATTTATTTTCCATTACCTTATATACCTTGGTGGGCTTGCACCTACAGTAGGAGGACTTTATTTTCTTTGCCGAATTTGCTCAGCTTTTTTTTTGCAAGTCCTAAAAATGAAAACGTGTTTCTGTGGTTATACAGGGTGAGTTTCCTACGATGTTCTCTATGGGTATCTCGGAAACTACTGGAGATAGAGAGTCGGTTAAATGGGGAAAGAATTGCAGTTTTGTGGAGTCATAAACATGCGCCTTTCAGATTATTGAAAAAATTCGTGGCTTACTAGATATTTTGAAAAAAAAAAAATTCTGGCTATTTTAAAAATTGTCCGTAATTTCATTACAATCTATTTTAGACAAAAAGTTTTCAGATAAAAGTTGTAGATAATCACATCCTTAATGAGATTGTGTCCCCGTATTTTTCTAAAGCTTGTAATTTTTGACATATGACACAAACATATGTTTTTTTAAATGAAAACCGTAGTTGGCCATGACTTCATAAAAAGTGCCATTTTTTAAGCTTTTTAGCCATATAAGCTATAATAGGTTTCTTTCGAAAAATTACTGAGTTATAGCCAATTCTCATAATTTTTAAACAATTTCACTTAGTTAGCCATGGGAACAAGTTCAATCGTCTTTGCTCTCAGAAATATGAAACTGCCACATCTAAACTTAGTAAATTAAAATAAACAAAAATAGTAAATATGAATTTTTCAAATAAAGAAAAGTTTGTTTCAGGAGAAAAGAGTAGGATTATTGGTTCAACTTTTCTTGGACATACATTTTCGAGGATACGTTGACCGGTGAACGTTACTTACGTTTTTTTAGAAAAGACAACATGACTTTCATTATGACACTTATAATGAAAGAAATGTTAAAACTTATTTATATCATAATTATGCAAACTGAGGGATAGGAAGAGGTGGACCAATTGCATGGGCTTCCTCGATCACCTGACCTATCCATTTTAGATTTTTTAGACGATATGGTTAACAATAAGAGTTACAAAAGAACTTATGAACTAAGAGAGGCAGTCGAAGAGGTGGCACGGGAGAAGTTTATTAAAGTCGACCGGCCGTAGTCAACCGTTCTGTGGGAAAAGCTTGTAATTTATTTTTAAAAAGATGCATTTTATGTACTCAAAACAATGGCGGTTTTTTTGAACATTTGTTAAAGTAACTTATGTAGTGATATTAGTTTTTTAAGTTTCAGTTTGTGTAATGTAAATTGTAAAGAACCGTTTAATAAATTATTCTGTCTTTTTATAAGTTATAAATCAAAACCGAATAAGAATGCCAACCTATGCCAACTAAGTGAAATTAGCCCAGAAAAATAAGAATTGGCTATATTTCGAAATTTTTCGCAAAAAAAAACATATTATATCTTATATCGCTGAAAAGCTTAAAAAATGGCGCTTTTTATGAAGTCATGGCCAACTATAGTTTCCATTTAAAAAAAACATATGTTTGTGTCATATATCAAAAATGATAGGCTTTAGAAAAAATCAGAGAACTCAAACTCATTAGGGATGTGATTATCTGCAACTTTTATCTGAAAACTTTTTGTCTAAAATAGATTATAATGGAATTATGGACCATTTTTAAAATAGCCGAAATTTGTTCTTTTTAAATTTCTAGTAGGCCATGAACTTTTTCAAAAATCTGAAAGGCGCATATTTATGACCGCATAAAACTGCAATTCTTTCCCCATTTAACCGACTCTCTATCTCCAGTAGTTTCCGAGATACCCATAGAGAACATCGTAGGAAACTCACCCTGTATAAGTTCGTTTTCATCAGTTTTCATTCTTTGATAGATTGTTATTGATAACAGTTTAATTACCGTTATATTTTTTGCTGTTTTAAAATGTTAAAAAAGCACAAAATTTATTTGTTTCAATGCTACGGAAAGGGCGATAATAGTTATCGGAAAATGTGATATTACAAGAGCATAAAAATACGATTTAAAATAAAAATTAATAATAATAATCTATCAAAGAATAAAATCGAAATTATATTATTTTCCTCTTGAAAAGACAAACTGGGGACATACAGTAGATTGGAGAGAATCAGCCATATACTTAACTATTTGTAAATATAACTGTTAACAATATAATTGACTAAAATAAAAGCTGAAAAAATACCAAACGAGAGACGTTAAATTTTTGCAAAAACGTTAAGTTGTTCAGATGATTTAATAATCAATAAATATAATGGAACTACAATAAAAAGATATATGTGTTTTAGGTCGTTAACGCAGCCCAATTAGCCACTTATTCCCAGTCGAAGCAACAGTTGTTAGCCATGAAATTTCAAGATGGTATATTTCTTCACTTTATGGCTTCGATGATATCAGGTAATATAAACTTATTTTAGTACCATAATTAAAATACGTCTTATGGTCTCGAAGTTTGTGTTAAAAAGAGTGAAGATTTCTTGATATGTTCACGCTGTATATCATTATATGCAGAGTTAGGACTAAACAAAACATTTTCCGATGCACGTCATCAGTCATATCGACATTGGACACTAAAGTCTATAAACCTGACTAAATGAAATTTTAGGAAAAATGTTTAAATTTGTTGTATAATTTAAGGTACCGAACAGCTCTTCATTTTACTTTAGAGAGCGTTATTTTATTTAGATTAAAGCTGCAAAAATTAGTTTAAACCGAATTTTATATCGCTATGTTGGCCACATTGTGCCGTTTTCAGCAAGGTTGTCGTTTATTATTTGACAATTATCCTAATGTCAGTCATTATTTTGTATAATATCGTGTTGTTGAATTTTTGTGAGTAATTCTCGTTTTTTTGTCTATTTTCATAGTATTTTTTTCAAAAAAAAATGTACTTTAAAAGCACAAACAGTTCTTTTAAGACCTAAATTTTCGAATTTTTGTATTGCATTTCATGAAATTATGTGTTGAAAATATGCCGAAGCATTTAAACAGTCCAAGTAAAGAACTTGTAGCTTCCCTGATAAACTATTTTGAACGAGGGAGAAGTAAGTTTGATTGAAAGCACATTATACCACTTTCAAAGTTATTTCTACGTTAGTTTTTATTAAATTCTGTGATTATTAGTTTGTGCATTAATACCATCCTCTTACTTGTTATTACCACTTATGGCGTTGTATGAAGTACATCAATAAATAACCCCATAATAACGCTTAGAATAATCTTCATAATGGACTAGTTTTTGCCAATATGTAATACGTGCTGGCAACTGTTACTCTTGGGTCGGTATTTACATGTGTGGAAGTAAATCGCATAGGGATCTTATTAAGTCGGAGTGAGAGAATTGCGACGGAGTGCTGTTGCGGCGTTGCCGGTACGCCTTCCCTATCGAGTAAAGTAAAATCACGGTCGCAAACCGCTTATTTTTAAAATACTTATTTCTCGAGAAGATAACTAGATAAAATCATTAGAAATGTTTCTGAGCATCTGAACTGGAATTATAAGGACATCTTTAGGGTGTCATTTTTTTATAATGAGAAAACTCAACTTTTTAACACATTACACGCCATAGCTCAAGAAGCACTTTAGATATTGAAACTTTTTTTTATATTGAAGATAGGATTTTTTACAATATGTTTACATAAGAAAAATTCGATAAAGTTGATTTTTTCCATTCAAAAATTGTAAACAACCCATCCATTTACTTTTAGAGCATAGCAATTTTCAGCAATCGTGTAATTTTTATATTGATAAAGATTTTCACTTACTGTCTACGAAGAAAATACAGCAGAAATATTAAGAAAGTTATTTATTATTATATTAAGAAACAGATTTTGAGATATCGATTTTTGAATTCAGAGTTCTAATAGCCCGACCACTGTCGAAAACCAACTCAATTCCAGTTATTTTTACCAAAAATGCAAGTGTTTCTTGCTTGCACTTAAAAATTTTCAAGCGATAGGGAAAGTTACAACAACTCGTTAATAAATAAACAAATAAAGTATTACGAGACGTAATTAAATCATGCAGCTGAACGCATGATGTACACCTTTCCCTAGAACTTAAGTACTGACAGAGGTACTGATTGGGTCGGCCGGTCAACTGCGACAAATCTGCTATATCCCCTTCCACGTCTCTTAGCAATGTGCAGAGCACAGTTGCTCAATTTATTTCATACGTTTCGCTACGTGTTTACTGTTCTCTCTTTGTTCAGTACATTATAAACGCATTGTACTCTTCTTACATACGGAAATCTCGACCCAAAACTAACCTTTGCCAGCCCTTAGTATAGTAAGATAAGCTATAAAACAAATAAATCAATTAATTACTAAAATATTAGTTATTAAATTAAAAATAAATTTGTCACTTTTAAATTAAGATTCATTTCATAAACCGATCACAATCTGTCGCCATCGCTTGTCACTCAAAGTTGATCACGCGCATCGAAAATTGTTTTGCGATTACCATAGATTATTAGCGCATACTAGATTTTATGCGCCTACAAGCTTGATGTGCCAAGAAATATTTTTTTAAGTCAGCTTCGGATTTTTTTTCTCAAAATGTATGCGCGGTGACGTTTTTTGCAAGAAACAAAAATGTCGTAAATACTAGAAGAATTATGTTACAAAAAAAACAGTCATCGGGGGAGTCAGAATATATTTCTACCCAAATTTATGTAGGCGTGGGGGTAGTTTTCACCCTTCCAGTACTTTTTATGTCAATGTTAAAGCGCTTAGCAAAACATAGGCACCATAAATCTCATTCAAGTTGGTATAACGGTTCTTAAAATATCTTAAAAAATGTTTTTATTTTTTCAAAGTTTGATGCTCTCTAGCGGACAAACTAAGCACTTTTGTATAGAGGTAAATTGTGTCTAATATACATATTTATTTTGAATCCAAAAATACGCACTAGTTCTATGTCCACCGAATACTGGGACACCCTGTATAAATCCAATTTTAAACAAAAATATTTGTTGTACAGGGTGGCGCCTCTCATACGACAAACGAAAACGACAGTTTGTATTGAAATAAAATTTTGTGAGGATATGTAGGTTAATTCCGAGCACTTTTCTTTTTAAAAATATAGAGGGTTTTACAGGGTTTCCCCAAAAGAAGTTACATATCAAAGTTGTGTTTTTTGTAATGGAACCCTATATATTAATTCATTTTTGGATTCTGGGAGAAAATAAAGGTGAGTTTTATAAGGGAAGTATATGACTAAAATGTAAGGTTTTTGACATATTTAACATTTTCTAGAAATAAAGAATAATTTTTAAATTACAATAAAAGCTACCTAAATTGGAATTTACCCGGTATAGCCTACTATGTAGTTAAATTAACTATCGTACTTAAAATCAAATTAAAACTTGATCCAAAAAGTTATACAGGGTAAGACAAAATTAATATTGAACATTAGTCACCTTTTAAAGCATGTTACTCTTTTATTTTAAATGGAACACCCAGTATATTATTCCGATATTCAATGGAGAATTCATGCCTCTTGAAAATACTATTAAGGTTGCCTACCCCTCAAACAAAGATTTTCCTAGATATTTTCATATACATGATTTGATCTGAGTAGATCTTTATTATTTGATAAAACCTAGGTGGCTGTGATATGGCCTGACGTTACTTCAACATAGCTGTCAAATTAGTCCAACTTTAACAACTAGTTATCATTTTGTGTGAGTTAAAACAAAAAAATTCTCAGAAATTTGCTGAAAATGCAAACTTATCGTACATCAGAGAGAATTGATATGATTCTATTAGTTATTTTTTTGTTTCTATTTGTTATTAGTTATATCAATTAATATAATACTTAAATGCTCCTGATTTTAGCTAGTCTGGTTTTTTATGGGGATATGTTAAAGACAGTGTTTACAAAACTCGACCAACTGTTGTCGGCAATATGAGAGAAATTATTATAGCTGTTTTTCGAGGTACAACTACACATATGCCTTTTAAAATAAAAAGATCCTTTTGAAGAGACAATCATTTTATGCAGTTAACAGGAAAAGAAGGATTTTGAGCATTTGAACATTTTTCATCTAGCTAATTTTTGTTACATAATTATAGGTTTATATCTAGTTTTAATTCTGTAATAATTAAAATATGTTTTAACCGTGTATCTTTTTATTACCGTTGAGTATTTTACTCTACAATTTTTAATTTTTGTTAAATTAACAAAAGGTATATCCACAGTATATCACACAGCCACCCTAGATTTTTTCAAATAATAAAGATCTACTGATGTAAAATCATAAAAATTAAAATATCTAGGAAAATCTTTGTCTGAGGGGTAGGCAACCTTAATAATATTTTGAAGATATATAAATTCCCCATTGAAAACCGGAAAAATATACTGGGTGTTCTATTTAAAATAAAGGAGTAACTTGCTTTTAAAAGTGACTAATGTTCCATATTAATTTTGTCTCACCCTGTATAACTTTTCGAGTCAAATTTCAATTTGGTTTAACATACAATGGTTACTGTAATTAAATATCAGGCTATACAAGGTCAACTAAAATTTATGTAGCTGTTATCGAAATTTAAAATTTACTCTTCATTTTCACAAAATGTGAAATATGTTAAAATCCTTAGTTTTTAGGTATATGTTTCTTTAATAAAACTCACCTTTATTTTTTTCCTAGAATCCGAAAATCAATTAATATATAGGGTGTTGTTCCATTGGAAAAAACACAACTTTGATGTGTAACTTTTTTTGGGAACACCCTGTATAATTCTATATATTTTTATAATATGCTTTCACTTAACCTACATAAGCTGCCAACATTTTATTTCGATATAAACTACCGTTTTCCTTGGAGCTTCCGCGGCGTATGAGAGGCGCTACCCTGTATAAATTTGCATTTTATTAATTATTGTCTTTAATTTTAACATTTTAAACAAAGCCATACGAAGACAATGTCAGCTGAAGGAGATATTTCATTTCATTAAAATTTATATTTTCCGCTTTAGGTTTAATGACTACAATAGCTAGTATGCCGGTAGACATCGTAAAAACCCGAATTCAGAACAGCAAAACAACGGATGGCTCCAAACCACCAGGATTAGTGCAAGTAATGGGCCTTATAATAAAGGACGAAGGTATTTTCGCCTTGTGGAAGGGTTTTTTGCCCTACTATTTTCGTCTAGGACCCCATACAGTGTTGACATTTGTATTTTTGGAACAGCTGAACAGCGCTTACCGAAGACTTTCCGCAGATTAAAAATATTATTTCGTCGATAATAGTTATGCCAAAACCATAAAAAATGTAAAATATTGTTAAGGTCAAACGTGAAAGAAGATAAAAATAGAAAAAATATTTTATGAGTTCATAAAAGAGTTTTATTTTATTCCGTTCTTTTCTAGAAAATAAGCAGTAATTTAAGGCATTCCTGAAAAGTTTTCCAATTCATTTTATTTATCTGAGGCTGTTTTACATTCTACTATAACTTTTCTCGTTTATTAAAAGTAAAATGATCTTTCCGTAAATTAAGTCTTCCAAAAAACCTTTCAAAAGATTTTCCAATTTTAGAATAAAATTCTTCTTTTGTATTCTTACGTTTACTATTTAAAGTTCTTTAAAATTTATTCCCGTTATGATCATGAAAGTTTTGATCCGACTGAAACTTTTTCCAATGAAATATGTATACCGGATGCGTCACAAAAGTCGCTCACTCCTGTAACTTTTTTATTTTTTCAGATAAAAAAAAAACGGGATTTGGTATGTTAGTATATGACATATAAGATTGATTGACGTATTCAATTCTTTTCGGACACTGTTTCACCGGAAATGACTACAACTTTTGATTTTCAATGGCACCCTCGGTATTTTTTTACTTTATTCATTAGAAAATGACATCTGGCCAATTTGAAAATTATTTTCAAATTGGTCAGAGTGACTTTTTCTTTTTTTTTGTTAATGTCGACATTTAACCGGACATCGGACTTTAACCCTAACATATATATACTTTGCAATAAATACCGTAATCTTAAATCATACGGGGTGTTCAAAATTCTACACCAAACTTTCTAAAATATAAAATATTTTTTCTTTCTTTTTTAAATGGAAAAATAATATACAGGGTTATTATTATTTTACTAGATGAAAAGTTAAAAAATGAACATTTCATGTATTTAATGGTTTCGCAGATACACGCAGTATTATTTCATATGGCTCTTTCAACGGTAAAATAAGAGAGAGAAATCATTGAGTGGCTTTGATAAAAATTTACTGTGGAAAATGCCATATGAAATATAAAACCTTCGCGGTTTTATATTCTATATATAGTTATATATTCTTCGAAACCGTTGAAAATTTTGAAATTCTCTAAATACCAAAAAGTACATTTTTTAATTCTACATCTATTGAAAAATAATATACAGGAAAATATTTCGTGTTCAATTTAGAAAAACGAAGAAAAATTATTTTATATTTTAGAAAGTTTGGCGTAGAATTTTGAACATCCTGTATGATTTACAATTACCATATCGTCAATGAAACGTGATAACCTGCTAACTCCATTTTTTACGTTAATAAGTTTTTTTATACCATTAGAAAGAGAAAAATACTCTACAAGTAGGGAAAGCAAATACATTTTTTCCCATTAAAGAAAATTTACTATTTTAACTCAATAATATTTGCTAACTCCAAGTGATCTGAAATAGCCACCGAAATGCTGCTATCTCCGTAATTTCCGTTACGATCACGCTAAAGCAAATACACAGATTCTTACTCGTATGTTTCTTTAGTACAATACGTCGATCCAGGGTCGCACTAGGCCAAAGGGGCCTGGGTGGTAATGTAAAGAGGGACCCGTGTGGATTTTTTTGCGTATTTTTTCGCCTTACGTTTTGGTCAATTTTTCTCTATTATTTATAGGGTGAGTCTTAAAAAGTGCAAATATTTTTAGTGGTAGTATATTTTGACCCAAGAAACACGATTATTAGTTTTTTTGCGCGAAATTTTTTTTTTAAAAATTTGGAATTAAAAAAAAAATTGGAAATTTTTTTAATTTTTAGTTTAAAAACATACTTTGTTTGTAATATGGCAACATAGATAGTAGATTAAATTTACAAGAAAAAAAATCCAATGATTCTCAAAATTATAGCAAAAAATTGAAAATTTTAAAAGTGAAATAACTCGGTTTTTTGGATTTATTTGAAAAAAACGTAAAGAGAAAGTATTATGTTTCTTGTATCGAGGTTTACCAGCCCTGAAAATATTACACTTATTTAAGACTCACCCTGTATAGAAATCAGGGAACTACCCTAATGCAAGGTAAACCAATGCAATGCAAATGGGTGCCTTCCTAATAGTTATATACAGGGTCCTTCAATAGTGAGTCGGGCATCTGTAGCTCCTAGAATAAAAAACTTAAGAATTTTGTTTTAAGTGCGAACCTAAAGTATGTGCCCGGATGTATTTCAAGAAAATATTTTAACTTCTATAGGGTGGCTCAAAAAAGTGTGAGTGGACCTTGATGATTTTTTTTTAATGGAACACCCTGTATATTATTGCATTTTTAGCTTCCTTTCAGATCACTTTACATAATCTTAAGATATGAATAAATATATTTTGATAGTGTCAGAGATATTAAAAAATAAATCAAAAATATATATTTTTCAGCCCTTCTTAAAAAAATTATTAAAAATACAAGAACTGTCCTGAAATCAAAACTATATTAGGTATTTACTTTAGATGGTCTGTACTTACTTTGCTATAAATATGAAAATCGTAAATTATACAGAATGTTCAAAATTCTGCGCCAAACTTTCTATAATATAAAATAATTTTTCCTCGTTTTTTTAAATGGAACACCCTGTATATTATTTTTTCAATAGACGGAGAATTAAAAAATGAACATTTTTTGTATTTAGAGTATTTCAAAATTTTTAACGGTTTCGCAGATATTTGCGGTTTTATATTTCATATGGAATTTTCCACAGTAAATTTTTATCAAAGCCACCCAATGATTTTTCTCTCGTATTTTACCATTGAAAGCGCCATATGAAATAATACTGCGCGTATCTGCGAAACCGTTCAAAATTTTGAAATACTCTAAATACAAAAAAATGTTCATTTTTTAACTCTCCATCTAATAAAAAAATAATATACAGGGTGTTCCGTTTAAAATAACAAAGAAAAATTATTTTATATTTTAGAAAGTTTGGCGTAGAATATTGAACATCCTGTATGATATACGATTATCATATTTATAACATACTAAGAACAGACTATCTAAAGTAAATACCTAATATAGTTTTGATTTCAGAACAGTTCTTGTATTTTTAATATTTTTTTTAAGAAGGGCTGAATAATACATATTTTTTATTTATTTTTTAATATCTCTGAAACTATCGAAATATATTTATTCTTATCTTAGGGTTATGTAAAGTGATCTGAAAGGAAGCCAAAAATGCAATTATATACAGGGTGTTCCATTTAAAAAAAATCATCCAGGTCCACTCACACTTTTTTGAGCCACCCTATAGAAGTTAAAATATTTTCCTGAAATACATCCTGGTATATACTTTAGGTTTGCACTTAAACAAAATTCTCAAGTTTTTTATTCTAGGAGCTACAGATGCCTGACGCACTATTGCCGGACCCTGTATATAATATGGCCAATCCGACCATGCTTCGATCCGTTCTGTAAATACGGGGTATCCGTAAAGGGTAAGGGGAAAAACGAAATTTTCTATATACGAGCAATTCATCAGCGCGCTATAAATAGTTTAAATAACAGTACTTACATGTACAAGAATTTCCATAATACCTAATCAGTTTTATTTTTTTCAACGTTTTTCCACGTAAATGATACATAATTTTTATAAAAATTAAAAAAATAAGGAGAGAAGTAATAAAAATTTAATAGAATCACGCACTGTTTTCCAAGCTCGGTCTACTACCGTTGTATAAAATTTAGGATAAGCATGGAAGGATTCTGCCATATATACTAAGAATTATAAGTTTAATTTTGAAATTATTTTCATATTCATTAAGTCCAAAATACTGTTTTTCTTCAGTTCTTTAAAAATGCATTAAAAATTTATTCGTTTTTGGACTTGTAGGTTTTGCTTCTAGACCGACGATATTATAAATATATGATTATGAATATCATATTTTTTAAATTTAATTGATTATTTCAAAATTTCAAACAATAAAGGTTGCTATCTCCAGAAGTATATTTTTATTTCTTATTTCTGCAAGACGAATAGCTGCTATCTCCCTATTGTGTCTGAAAAAAATTATGTAACACCAAATATTGAGTTTTATTCTTCACAAGCAAATAAAGTTCTTATTTCTTTATCATATTAACGCATGAAAATACTTCCTACAGGTGTACATATTTTTTTGTACCGTTTTTATGCTCTCTTGTAAAATTAGGAATAATGGAGTTAGCAGTTTATCACATTTCACCGACGATATGCATATTCATAGCAAATAAAAGTAAGTGCAGACCATCTAAAGTAAATACCTAATATAGTTCTGATTTCAGGACAGTTGTTACCCCGCCAACGAAAATATATGACAGTTGTTGAATAGCTTTTAAATTCAGAATTAGTTGTTTTTATTATTTCTTGCTTGTATACAGGGTGATCCGAAAACTTTGGTTGCATGTTCTGTATAAATTGCGGTTCGGTTCGGTATATATTGCGTAGTTTCGGAGATACAGGACGTAGAAGTTTAATTTTTATTTCAAATAATTTCTGAAGTAATGTCAATATTTGGATGAAAATTGGTGTCTGGGATTTTTTTGACATGAGAAATTTGATTTTGATGTTAATATGACTCCCATTTGTAGGGGGCGCCACCTACATGTGTTTTAACTGTTTGAAGGGTAATCATTTTTTGTCCGTACCTGTATAAAACTACTGAGTGAAAAAATATACATTACCGTAAATTTTTACGTAAAAAATGTTTCTTGGTAAAAATCGCTACAAGTAACCGTTCTCAAGATATTTAGAATGCAAATAATCAGTACATGTCATTATTGACAAAAAATAAACATGTTGGGTAGATAGTTATTTGACTGAAATAACAAATTTGGAAATTTTTTTATTTTTTAGATTAATCATAAACTTTTTTTCGAAAAAATGATGATAAAACAATTTCTGTTGAACAACTTCGGACACAAAATCCTTTCAAATTTACGATTTCCAAAAAACTCCCAGACAAAAAATTTCATCCAAATATTGACGTTATTTCAGAAATTATTTGTAAAAAATCGAAATTAAAATGAAACTTCTACACCCTGAATCTTCAAAACTAAGCATCTTAGGACATACATTTATACGAACGTTTTTACTTATTTTTATCTGCAGAATATGCAGCGGAAGTTTCCGGAATACAGTTCGGACTCTATAAATATTAATAAATAATCTAAATTCAATAAACTTTAGAAGTTGACATTCCTCATAGTCTAAGAGCTAGCAATGTTTTCAAGAAAGTATTTTAAGACGTCTGGCTCTTTGATATATCTTTTACTATGCTCTCTGGAACAGCATGCGGTCCGTCTGGCTGCCGATACCCGTTGCGTTCACTACTGCGCATCGAAAGAAGATCCTATATTTTTTATTAATTTAGTCCTATCAATTCTAGTATTGAATATAAATCGAACATGTCTCCATAGCGCAGTGCATAGAGTTTCCGACCACGAACCGATGATTCAGAGTTCGAATCCGGGTGAGGTCAAATACTTTTTTATTTTATTTTCGTTTATATTCTGATAGTAAAGTATTAAATAATTCTGGTAATTAAAAAAAACAAATATTTAATACCTACTTTACTATCAGAATATAAACGAAAATAAAATAAAAAAGTCTTTGCCCTGACCCGGATTCGAATTCTGAATCATCGGTTCGTGGTCGGAAACACTACGCACTGCGCTATGGAGACATATTCGATTAATATTCAATACTAGAATTTAAAGGACTAATAAAAATATAGGATCTTCTTTCAATGCGCAGTAGAGAACGCAACGTTTACCGGCAGCCAGACGGGCCGCATGCTGTTCTAGAGAGCATAGTAAAAGATATATAAAAGAGCCAGACGTTTTAAAATACTTGTTTATCCGACGTTGCTAGCTCTCGTACTATCAGTTTTATATCACATTTCCATCATATTTTTATGATACTTTGTCAGAAAAATCGAAATAAAAATGAAACTTCTACACCCTGTATCTCCAAAACTAAGCAACTTAGGACACACATTTATACGAACATTTTTACTTATTTTTATCTGCATAATATGCTGCCGAAGTTTCCGGAATACAGTTCGGACCACCCTGTATAATCTGAGAAATCGTAAATTCTCTCTTGAGTCCTCTATAAATATTAATAAATAATCTAACTAAATTCAATAAACTTTGGAAGTTGACATTCCTCAGTTTTATATCACATTTTCAGCATATTTTTACGATATTTTGTC
This sequence comes from Sitophilus oryzae, assembly GCF_002938485.1. NCBI lineage: Eukaryota > Metazoa > Arthropoda > Insecta > Coleoptera > Curculionidae > Sitophilus > Sitophilus oryzae. The sequence goes on from NW_022146866.1 coordinate 755,947, forward strand.
AGCCTTTTACAAAAAACATGCCCGAAAAAATCTTTATATTATCCGGGAGAAACAAGGAATTTTGACAATCCACCCGGAATGCCGTCGTTATCTCTTTACGCTTCCGCTGGCAAATCTTTCTCCAGAGATGCGTGCCAGTCATGCGATGTCTCCGCCTGGAAAAGCAAATAAAAATCGTCCTTATGAAATTGCCATTCGGTTGGAACTTGTAGACATCGTTCAGGAGACAAGCTTTTATTAACTCTTGTCTCCGACTTTCCAATTTTCCGGATAAACGATTAGAGCGTTATTTAAGCGGGAAATAATATATTTTGTATTATATTGTTTTATATTGTATTATATATTTTTTTAAATTGGTGTGAACATAGAGGAACCATTTTTTAAATATACTAAGTACAGACTATACCGGGTGCGTCTCAAAAGTGGCTCACCCCTATAAGTTTTTTATTTTTTTATTTAAAAAAACGAGATTTGGTAAGTTAGTTTATGACATAAATTAGGATTGATTCAATTCAATTATTTTTTGAAAATGACTACAACTTTTGATTTTTAAATCGCACCCTCCGTTATTTTTTACTTTATTTGATAGAAAATGACATTCTGAATAGAATACTATATCATATGTCAACTTTTGACATTCTTGCTTAATAAAAAAATATTGAAGCGTGGTATTCCCAAACGGTCCAAGTGCCAAAATTCTACTTGCGAGAAAATTAAGAAAAACGAATATATTTAGACTTAGAACAATGTCAAGTGAAGCCAAAAAATTGCGTAAATTTATTTATTAAAGCGACAGTTTTATAAAGTAAATAAGAATTTTAGTAAAGAAAAAACAAAATTTCTAGAAGGTACCATGACGATCTTGGGCTTCAGTGTAAAAGGGTCTATGTGCAACCAGCAATACCGTTTAAAAGTCTAGTCTGCATATCCTTGAATGACCTTTTTGATTATGTCCGCATAAAATGAGATAAAAACAACTGGGGTATATTACCACAATGTATTTAAGGTCGCTCGTGGAACAAAATCACATGAAGCTGATTTTTGGTTAATATCTAGTTTTGGTCATCCCGATTAACATACAAAAAGTTCCCACCCCTGCGAGGGTGCAAACCACCCCAAAAACACCCCCAAGTATACATTTTTTTAGTTTTCGCCCATTATCTCGAATATGGTTGATTTTTTTCGAAAAAATACGAGACATTAAAATTAAAGCCAATAAAATTATCTACAAATTGATGTATATAAGTGTTTACACAGTGGCGTACAGCAAACATTTAAAGTTGACAAAGTCCATTTTTTTGTACATTTTTTAAAGTTTTCGTTATTTATTACAAAAATGGTTGATTTGAGAAAAAAATACTACATAACAATATAGAATCCAGTAAAAATACCTACAAAATGATGTGTATAAGTACATATTTAAGTTAACACAGTGGCGTACACTAAAGGTCTTTATGTTGGTGTTAATATTTTCCATCGTGTAGCGTAAAATTAATAGGTACCTTATTTAAACAAAGTCTTCTTCGTGGTCATCCTCGTTTTCATCAGTCTGCTTAGAGACGAGAACATTGCTACAGGACTGTCCTTGGTATTGCCAACAGGGATTGGAGCAATCTAATCCAGCTTTTCTGCAACTGCGCAGTTTTCCACAACCTGTCCTACAGTTGCAGAACAACAATTTTAAAATAAGATCTTGGGCAATGGGCTTATTAACAGTTATTGGTACCAAAAGCCCTGTTTTTTTCATCCCCAAGAGGTATATAGCATCCAATTCAATCCCCAACCATGCCTGAATTTGGTGATACACCTGCAAACTGTGATTGGATGCAGCGTCGGATGTTGGCGGCAGAGATGTCAAGACGAAGGTCGAGTTGAGGCTTTGTCGCGCAGTATTGTTGTTGAATTTTACGAACCGTAGTTGATCTAATGTTTTTATTGATTTATCGGCTCCATATAAAATTAAAAGAAATTCTTCTCCTACAGAAATTAATTCACTTTTGTTGGCATTTGGCGTTAAAAAACTGCTACTTTCCTTTGTAATTCCGGATTTTTTCTAAAAGCTTATGTGTTGACAACTTTCCCTTTTTATAAATTGCCGAAGTTGTGTTACATCCAGAAATGGCATGGCAAAGTAGGATAGAGGTTGTAAGGACACCTATCTGGTTCTGCAGGGAACCTATGCTTTTATTAAGTTTTGTAGTTTGGCCAGGTCTTAACATAAAGATGTTGTCGGATTTTGTTTTAAATAGTAGTAAAACCATTAAATTAGTGTCTTCTCCAACCAATGTTACTCGAATTTCTGATTTTCCTAATTCTAAAACTTTGTCCACTCTAAGTATATCTGCATCACCTGAATTATTTGAACACCAGCGTCTTTAAGTTTTGACTCAGTTGTTTAATAAATAACGACTTATTGTTCTTATTCGAAAAAAAAATGTGATTGGTTGATGGTTGCCATAGTGTCTTCTGAAAATTGGATGTCAGCACAAGTATTTTTTTCATACCGACCATAAAAACGGAAAGTTGTCAACCTTTAGAAAAAAATCCAGAGTTACAAAGGAAAGTAGCAGTTTTTTTAACGCCATATGCCAACAAAAGTGAATTAATTTCTGTAGGAGAAGAATTTCTTTTCTTATATGAAGCCGGTAAATCAATAAAAACATTAGATCAACTCCGGCTCGTAAAATTCAACAATACTGCACAACAAAGCCTCAACTCGGACTTCTCCCCTTGGCATCTCTGCCGCCAACATCCGACACTGCATCCAAGCACAGTTTGCGGGTGTATCACCAAATTCAGGCATGGTTGGGGATTGAATTGGATGCTACCTCTTGGGGATGGAAAAAACAGGGCTTTTGGTGCCAACAACTGTTAATAAGCCCATTGCCCCAGATTTTATTTTAAAATTAGTGTTCTACAACTGTAGGACAAGTTGTGGAAAACTGTGCAGTTGCAGAAAAGCTGGATTACATTGCTCCAATCTCTGTTGGTAATGCCAAGGACAGTCCTCTAGCAATGTTCTCTTCTCTAAGCAGACTGATAAAAACGAGGATGACCACGAAGAAGACTTTGTTTAAATAAGGTACCTATTAATTTTACGCTACACGATGGAAAATATTAACACCAACATAAAGACCTTTAGTGTACGCCACTGTGTTAATTTAAATATATACTTATATACATCATTTTGTAGGTATTTTTACTGGATTCCATTTTGTTATGTAGTATTTTTTTCTTAAATCAACCATTTTTTAAATAAATAACGAAAACTTTAAAAAATGTACAAAAAAATGGACTTTATCGATTTTAAACGTTTGCTGCACGCCACTGTGTAAAAATATAGACTTATATACACCAGTTTGTAGATAATCTTATTGGCTTTAATTTTAATATCTAGTCTTTTTTTGAAAAAATCAACCATATTCGAGATAATGGGCGAAAACTAAAAAAATGTACCTTTGGGGGTGGTTTTTGGGTGGTTTGCACCCTCGCAGGGGTGGGGACTTTTTGTATGTTAATCGGAGCGACCAAAGCTAGATATTAACCAAAAATCAGCTTCATGTGATTTTGTTCCACGAGCACCATAGGATCGAAAATAACGGCCCTGGAGTATATGTATAGTCCAACATGTCTTGCATTTTCTTTGCCTTTTCTTTTGATATGCGGCTTTTGCATTTAAGTAATGGTACTAGAGGGACCATTTTACGAAAAAAAAAATCGGTCGTCGGTTGAGTTAGAAAATATTTATACCAAAATTTATTTAGGGGTGGGGGTAGTTTTCATCCTCCCTCTGCTCTATCTTGATATTTGTGGAAGTCAAATATTGAAGCACTTAGCAAAACATAAACACCAAAAATCTCATTCAAGTCGGAATAACGGTTCTTAAAGTATTTGAAAAAATGTGTTTATTTTTTCAAAATTTCATACCATCTGGCGGACAAACGAAATACTCTTATATAGAGATAAATTTATTATTAGTGTCCAATAGTACAAACACGTAGTAGTTCTATATGCACGGAATATTTGGACACCCTGTATTTGTTAGGAAAATCGCGTAATGATACAAAGGTAAAAGCTAATGTAAGTTTAAAATTATTCTGTACTGCATTTTACCTATCAATATCCAATTCAAATGTCAATATTCCATGGATATATTGATAATTGGTCTAAATTATAAAAAATGTATTTTCTACGAAAATTTGAAGAGATGAGTAAAAAATGTTATGATACAATTTCATAGACAATTAAGTTGTACATCTGATTCTCGTAAAATATATAGGATGTTCCATTTAAATTAAACGAGTTACTGCAGTTTCACAAAATTGAAAATATTTCAAAAACGGTAAGGTTTAGTGTGACAACCATCAAAATTACCTTATTTCAATCGCAGAATCTAAAAATAGAATAATATACAGGGTATTCCTTATAAAAAATTACAACTATAATATTTTTTAGTTATTTGAGACATACTGTATCCTTGAAAAAATAAATTGTAGCTCTAATAGTCCTTAAACGAACCCAAAACTTACAATTTGTAAAAATCTAATCGTTTAGCTACAATACTCTGTGTCGTATGTGGTGAATAACACTGTATAATTATGATATAAACAATTAATTTTAATATGAAACTCGATACCTACACAGTTATTTATTTTATAGACTTACATAGCTAATTGATTTTATTCCATAACTTCATTTAATTAAAATAATTTTATATTCCTGATAGAAAATTGGTAAGTAAAATAAATGTTACAACTAAAATATAAACTTAAATTAAGTTTTTAGTAATTCCCCCCCTTTTTCGGGTTCTAAAACAATTTTATGTCTATAAATTAATAGTTTTTAAAATATAATAATAAATATCAATATTGCTACAAAATAATATAGACCCAGTATAAACATTCTAAAGCACTGCTTTGGAATTTCTTTTAAGCTGAATAATAATAAATTCAAAACTATATTTTTATTAATAAATTGATAGGCGAAATAAAATTAACTTCTTATTAATTTAAAGAAGCAGTGTAAAATTAAACCAAATAAATTGTATTCTAAAATTAACACTTACCTCATCAACTACTAACAATTTCTTACATTTTTTTTGAAAAATGTCTTTTTCTAACAAAAATTAAAAAAAAAGCAAAGAAAAATAAACCAAAACAAACGGGACGAAAATATCTGAAACACGAACAAGACTTTGTTTTTCTTTGATTTTATTTTATACGCTGATCCTTCGAGCGTCGCGTTCGGCGGCGTCTGGAGCGTCGGGACGCCGTGGGAAGTGCGATCGATGACGTCACCGGGCGTCTGGACACGTTGCCGAGTCCCGACTGGCGCTTCGAACCAAGTTCACCAGGCGTAGGGCACGGTTTGGGCAGGTCATGCGCCCAAAAAAGGTTACATTTCCCGTCCATACCGATTAAAGACTAGCCTGAAGAATGCCGGGTTCAATATTTGATGTAATAAGACAATTTTGGAAATATAGAGTCTCTAAAAATTTAGTTATATTTAACTTAAGCGTTCATTTCACTAGTCCGAAAAAGTAGAAAAAAAAGCGTTCGGCATTTAACGTTTTATGTAAAACCGGCTAGGTATTTTTACACAAATGAAGAAGGAAATTAAAGATAAAGGATTTTACTATATCCGTATTATAGCACATTTTTAGACAACTTCTTTATTTTTAAGATTTTGATGGTGAAACATCAACAAAATATTCCTTATGTTTGGAATACATTTTCTCAAAAATAAAGCCATAATTTAAAATTCCGTTACAATACGGAAATAGATTGAAGTTTTGTGATTACAGTGATATATAATTTATCTAGTTTTGTAACAAATTGCTCGCTATTTTATGGCAAATGCTGATGCTCTGCAAACCTTAATCAAGCCTTAATGAAAGCACGTGTGTTTGGACTTTTAGGTGTGGTTTAACACGATAGAATCGGGCTAAGCCTTAGGCAGATTTCTGAAATATAATATATATTTCCATCGGCCACACACCTGCTTTACTCGACCCCTGAGAGCGATCCCAAAGTACAGCGTAATAGAGTTCTCTTAACCAAGTTTCGTTAGTTGGGCATAATACGGGTGAGTCTTAAATAAGTGCAAATATAATTAGGGCTGGAATATTTCGACCCCAGGAACTTGTCTATAAGGGTTTTTTTCGCAACAAAAAATGTTAAAAATCATGCATTTTCTTTTAAATGTTCCTGTATATTTTAGAAAACTTTTTAATACTGACTGTTCACCGCAAATTTTCCCACATTATCGTTTCTTAATCTCTTCTATAGACCAGATCACTTCGGGAATAATAGACGACTTTTTTAAATTTCATAATCTCTGATATTACCACGGTTACGGCTCTACTCTATGGTTACGGCACTGAAAGGGATGATGCAAATACAGAAAAAATTTGGTGGCTTCCAAAATTTTTAAATAATAAATCAATTTTTTTTTTAATTTTCAAACTTGAATAACTCGGTTATTTTGGACTTCTGAATATAAAAATGTGAAATTGAATGGAGTGCAAAATGATACATTTACCAAATTTTCTATAATCATTTCTCTATAACAGAACCCCCCCAAGCAGCATTTGGACGTCGGGACAACGTTGTGTCACGCGATCAAACGTCGGGGCGCAACGTCGGCACAACCTCGTGCCAACCCTAGTCTGCACTAGTTTGGAGAATAATTTTTGGGTCGAAACGACGTTGGATACCGACGTTGGCTAGAAGCCTAATTTAGTACAAACTGCAACGTTGTTTAAAATCCTAATTCACAGAAATACAAAACTAATATGGCGTCTAAGTCGCGTTTTATCCTAAATTGGGATAATTATAGTAAAAATATTATTTTTATGATTTAGTTAGAGACATATGTCAGATGGCAGTGAAGGAAAATAAAACTTTTTTTTGACTTTTCTAAATTTCATAATCTCTGATATTACCACGGTTACGGCTCTACTCTATGGTTACGGCACTGAAAGGGATGATGCAAATACAGAAAAAATTTGGTGGCTTCCAAAATTTTTAAATAATAAATCTATTTTTTTTTAATTTTCAAACTTGAATAACTCGGTTATTTTGAACTCATTTCAAAAAGGGCAAAGAGAAAATATATTTCTTTTATTGAGATCTCCCAAGTAGCAAAATTACGTTGTTCAAAGTAATCACAACGTCGCCAGGAGCAACCCAACGTTGCCGGACAACGTCGAAGCGACGTCTAAGCGACCCATATTTGCACCAAAATGGTGGATGTTTTTAGGGTCGCTACAACGTCGCCAACGTTGGCGACGTTGTTTGAGGCGACGTAGTACGTCTTGTGCTAAAAGTTGTTTTTCATGCCGATTCGCGATATTTTGGGGTTAGAGTTAAAAATATTAGTCGTCAAATATTACTATATTCAACCATGGGGAAACCAAAATGAATGATGTATGTATTAGAAATGGAATATATTATGCTCCATTAAGAAATAACTAGGTGAATTTAACTTCGCCAAATCTGCAAAGTTTTGAGATGTCGGCAATTGAAATTCATCAATGAAGATTAGTTTACTGTTGAAAGTGACCATGATACTTCGAAATATGGCGAAACCCCTTTATTATTTCCTAGTTTTAATTTTAAAATTATAGTTTACTTGGTTAACCTAATTTTTTTTTGTTTAAATTTGAGACAAATATACGAAATCTATCAGGAAAATTAGCTTACAACCCTAACAGATACAGTTTTTTAACGAAATTCGCAGTATTTTGTGGTTTCTGATATTTTATTCGATTCGTCCACAGCGCATGAAAAGATAAATCGTATTAAAATGGCGGAGTTGCCTAAGGCAACCTTTAAAAAACCAATATAGTGCATAAGGTGCGGTAACCGACCTTTAGGTCACCTATGCCAACCTTTTGTTCAGAAATTGACACCTGCTTTGACGAAATAGGGCCTCTGAACCCTACCGACATCTAGGAGGTAAATAACAAAATTCCTTCTTACAGTGCTCTTTTTTACCAAGGAAAAATAAAATAAAGAAGAAAGCTGGGTCATCTTTTGGTAGTGGTGGTCACATACTCTTTTATAAGATCGCTGACATTAGATCAGTATTTCTATTTATTTATTGTTAAAAAAGCCGTACAGGAAGTATTCTTGATCTTACCACTCCACGTGCATCAATCGGCAGCCCTTTTATACCACAAGATAATAATCCTTTTAAAAGCTAGTTTACAGCTGAATCGGATATATTATTTTGTACAGTCCACTGACTTAAAAATGTTTTTATTTTTTGGTCGAAAGGACGTCAGGATGAATTTCAGTTGACTGCTCTTCTGGAGAATCATTATTCATGGAGAATCATTAGTATTCCTCTGTTGTATGGACTTCAAGTGTACTGTTATTTATTTCTATAGTATCCATTGATGATAAGCTACCACTAGTAGCACATTGCGAGGATGTGGATGACGAACGTAAACTCGTTATTTCCACTTCATTTTTCGGACACTGACTTGCTCGCTGACTTTCTTCTAAATACTTTTTCCTTTTTCTATAAAAAGTTGTAGAGTATTTATATACTGTTTTCCTATACATCTTCTTTTCGCTTTACACAGTAAGTACCACTGAAAAAATACCTAACCAATTGCTCTGTGACAGTACAGTACAGAATTTTTTGAGGTTAGGTGTAGATAGTTCCGCTTCCACAACAAAAATCGATATCGTCGCGCTCGTCGCCGTAATCCAACATAGTAATTGGTTATAATTTTGAAGTTGCTTTGGGTCGTTTAATGAAACGTTGTATTACGTTGTAGTTAGTATGTACTTACACTCGTAATTTAAAAGTACGTTGCACAACGTTGTACTACTTTGTTATTCTGTAGTACAATAAACTGCCTTCTGGCGACGTAATGACAACGGTATAAAACCCCAAAATATACAACTGTTTAAGTGCAACGTCGTAGCGACGTTTTGGCTACGTAATTTGAGGTTTGGGTATACATAGGGCAGGGAAAAGTACCAATTTCAACGTTGTGCGTAGTCAAAACTAGTCGGAAGTCGGAATTTTGTTACTTGGGCTATCAATCCTGAAAATATTTGCACTTATCTAAGACCCACCCTGTAAAGCTACAGTCTATTGGCGACCTGAACATATGGCAATCCCATGTAAGAGTGTGAGATATATCTTTAGTCTTTTTTGTCTTTGAGAGACTATCCTTTGTCTGGGTTTAGAAAGAAGACATTCTTTATATCAAAACTACATAGGCCAATTGAAACAACCAAAAGATGAATATCCCCCCTTATTGTGACGTAATTATTTAATGGGGTCAACGTAAGTGCTTTTCGCAAAAGACATCGGCATCGTCCTCAGCCTGATGAGCTCAACTGGGTGTTGAGCCCAAACAGTTCTTCAGAGAAAAAAACTTATATAATAAAAATTATAAGAAATGGTATGTGCTTTAATTTTGATTAGAAATATTACGAAAAGTTGATATTTTTAAAGTTATAAACAAAAAACTGCAAAACATATTTTTGCATTTTTTTTCCATGTTTCGTCACGAAATTTTGTTAGCAGAGCTCAAAAACGTATTGAGGAATCATTCAACTTTGTTTTTTAAACAATCTTTAGCGCTTTCACCTTAAACGTCGATCAGGTTTTTCTGGACACTGGCAGTTGCTAGTGTACGGTGCTAGTATAACGTGAAAAAAATATGCCCCACGTTGGGCGCCAAAAATATGCCCCACGTTGGGCACCAAATAAATATGTGTCTTAAGTTTTTTTCTAAACGTTGTAAGGTTAGTAAAAACATTTAAAATAAAGTAACAATAACAGGCTTACTATTTCCACAAATGTCCATACACCATGGATATTACTAAAATCGCAGTGAGACTTTTAAATGTTGATATTTTTATTATCAAAATTTATATGCAATAATATTCGTTATTAACGATTACTTGTGCGGCAAAAATTCGTGATGGAAAATCCAGCAATACTGCGCCAAAAAAAATGTATCAATCCGCTTATTAACTTTTTTAACATGTTTGATTTTTGTAATGGAACAGCTCTATCAATATTTTACTGGCTTAACAAACTATAATTGCTTCACCTTCTAAGCACCCTCCTTCTTGGCGTTTTCTCGCTATAAATTTATTTCCTTTTATCTTATTGGAACCTTCATATTACTTAATTTGTAAATCGTTTATGTACGTTTTAAGTATATTTGACATGTGTTTTAGTGAGAATAAATATAGCCATCCAAGTTCAAATACAGTTTCCCTTATCTTCATCAATATTAGAGCAGTCACTGCACAATTCGATTAACTTATGAAAAATCTGAAATTTAATTATAAAATCGCTTAGTATATTTATTAATTATTTTAATATTTTTTCAAACATCAGAGGTTTTTTTTAATGTTTGGACAAATGTTATAAATATAAAAAGTTATAAATATACCAAGTGGTTTTACACTTAAATTTAAGATTTTTAATGTTGACTATTCAATACTTTCTCAGTAGGTATTGTTACCTTTGTTTAATACGATTTTTCAAACTCTGTTATTTTACCTGTATCATTTTCTTTCCCACACACTCCAAAACGTAAAGGATTTTATTCTTGTCAGCTAGAAAATTGTTTTTCGGATTTAGCATACAAGACACAACAACAAAGGCGCTTGCAAAAATCCTCTCTAGGACGCGGCGAGCTCACTTTATATTATTTTCGTTTATTCAAATTGGGAAACTGGCGAAAAATGAACGATTTTTGGAAGTGGCAATGGGTAGAAATAGTTCTTAAAATTCTAACTTATTATTAGGTCTGTTTTTATTATATTAATTTCTCGAACGGGACCTTAAAGTTAAAATTTCACCGAAACAGTAATAATATTTCAAATCGTATGATCCTGATATTTATAAGTCAAAGCTTATATCAGGCAATGGTTATCATCGGATTATTACTTGTTTGCGTTGCCATAGAAATGCGCAATTAGTGAGAAGTTTAATGTCAAACATATTTCGGTTGTTCCTTGTTTGAAATATTGCTCATTAATTAGTTGATTAATTCGTGACGATAATTTCTGATGCCGAATGCTTCATTAAATGTTTGTTTAACAGTTTTGATACGATACAGGAAATTATGTACAGGGTGGGTCAAATTCGATGCTTTTAAATGGAAACACCCTTTTCTATAGGAGATAGACAAAAACTAATATCGGTGTCTGGAGCTCAATTTTTATCAAAAACATGATTGTGAAAACCGCATATCGATATCTGTTACTGTTTCGGAGTTACGGCAGAGTACGTAGATCACCGAGTAGCGACAGACACCGTCGGCTCTTTTGATGTGGTGGGACCAAATTTTCTTTCTCTCTCTTATCACGTGCTTGACAGATAAACAACGTATTTAACTGCTCAACTTATGAAGTGGTCCTATAAACGTGGTATACACTGCTCACCATTTGAAGTGGAATTAAATATTTATAATATTTAGAGATAAATGATATAATATGAATCTCATTGAAAAAGATTGAAAAGAAACCTTGTGGTTGCTATTTAAAATGCAAAACAAGTTTTTTGTGCTTTTACCTAATATCGATTTTTATCTTTTTTTGTCAGTTTATTTTTTACCTATTTTACATAAAATAATTTGTATAAAACTTAGTAATAAAAAAAATGGAATTGATGCAAAAAAGAATTTAAAAAGTACAATATGTAAAATTATATGGGGAATGTCATCGATGTTCATTTCCAAGCCAACTGGACGCTGTTTTTTTTCGATCATACAGTATTACCTGGTATTACATTTTACCCGGTTGACTCGGTCCAAGTACGCTTGGATCGTGTCAACAGGGCTTTACTAAAGATATCTAGAATACTAATTTATAAGGATGCTGGAAAGAAAAAAAAAACAAATGTTTCGATTTATAACTTTTTTAATTATACATGCATTAAGTTTCTTAATTTACGTACATTTTTTTTGGTTTTATTAAATTTAAAATCTCTATTTCTAAATTTTAAAGTATAAAATATTTTACACCTAATAAATAATTTTAAAAGAAATGATTTTGGAAAGTCTTTACAGGGGTGATCAAATTCAATATTTTTGAATATATTTAAAAGCGAATTTGAAATTTGATCACCTATCATTTTTTTTTCAAATTCGCTATCAAAAATCAAAACGAAATACTAAGATGAACACTTTTTAAAAACACAAACGCACAAGGATCACACGGGACACGTCGACTGACTAACTCACAAGGAGGTCCGACTAAAAATGAAGCGTACTTGACACTGGCAACAGAGTACCTAGATCCGTTGCCTGAGGCATACTTGAAATAAAGTATATAGAGATATTGGATAAATGGCAACAGTGGCAACGTCGCCTCTTCATATGACAGATAAACAACTTATTTCGCGCAGCCGCAAAGAAAATTGAAAACGGGACTGTCGCTACTCGGTGGTTTAAGTACTCTGGTTACGGGGTGTTTTTCAAAAATATGCATTTTTAACAAATCGCTGTAACTTTTTTGCTATGGGAAATTTTGTATTTTTATGAAAACATTTTCAAAGCACCTTTTTACGTAGAATTATGGTTTAAGTATAATTTTTCTTAAATTAATAAGTTAAGAATTATCAACAGAAAATTTGATTTTTTATATGGGACACCCTGTATATTTTTAATTTATTGAATAGAATTATTAGTAATTTAAAATTACCTTTCCAAAAATATAACACACTTGATATTTTGCTCGATTCCTCTTCGAGATATAGAGTATATAAAAATTCGCCCGCTTTAAATAAGTAGGCTTTGAACGGCACCGGCTGTAATGCAAACAAATTTTAGCTGTGAGAATCAATTAAAACGAAAATAATATTTGCTATGAGAGATGCAGAATTTTATAACAATTTAAAATAGATTTAACCAACATCAACACATTTAAACTATATCTAATAACAATAAAAATAAATAGCAAACCAAGACATGAGATTTTGTTACAGGTGTTCGACATATCGACCGTCTTCTGTTATGGACAGACGGGGCAGTTTTTGAACATTTCTCGGGAATTCATTAACTCAGTGGGGGTGAAAGATGCCCTCTCATAACTGCTAAGTATTTCTAATTCTTGTCTAGATTATACGGAAGAATAAGAAACCTTTATTCTTACGCAAATATAGCCATAGGATTAGATCCATGGGCACTAAGTCAGGCGGCCTTGACGGCCAACGGCTGGGATCTTGGTTAGCTATTCAGTTATTCCTGAAATTGGCTGCAAAAATTTGCTGATAACTTCAGCGTTCAGAGGTGATGCGTCGTCTTGCTGGAAAAGTATGTTTTCCAGTTCCATTAAGGGCATATCATCAATAATGGGTCCAAAGCCTACTAGTTAAAAGTGGCGAACTTTTAAAAATTCTGTATTTCGAAGGGGATTATAACAAAATATCAAGTGTGCTATATTTTTGGAAAGGTAATTTTAAGTTCTTTTCAGTTAATTAAAAATATAGAGGGTGTCCCAAATAAAAAATCAATTTTTCTGTTGATAACTCTTAAATTATTAGTTAAAAAAAAATAAACTTAAACCATTAAATTCTACGTAAAAAAGTGCTTTGGAAATGTTTTCATAGAAATACAAAATTTTCCATAGTAAAAAAGTTACAGCGATTTGTTAAAAATGCACATTTTTGAAAAACACCCCGTAACTCCGAAACGGTAACAGATATTGATGTGCGGTTTTTACCATCATGTTTTTAATGAAAATTGAGCTCCAGACACCGATATTAGTTTTCGTCTATCTCCTATAGAAAAGGGTGTTTCCATTAAAAAGCGTCGAATTTGACCCACCCTGTACCTAGTTTTAACATGCCCAGTTCAGACATAAACTTATATATTTTTTGGTAAATAATCTTTCTTCGACATGAGTGGTCCAAAAAGGCATATTATCCACGAATAAAAAACAAATGTGTTCATCTGAAGATGGAATGGCTTTTCGATATAAGATATGCCAATAACATCCTAAATGGCTATCCAAAGAATCAGAAAACTTTAGAAATAGACAGAATAGTCCATTTGATGTACTATCAAACTTAGATTCAAATAAGAAACGACTCGTATGACTTGTTTTGTAAAATTGCTCGAGATTTTATTTTTGGAGAACGTTCCTCAAGAATAACCGAGAATAAGCGAGCAAAAACGAGCAAAAGTCGAGAACTAGTCATAAATACAAAGAAGAGAGTTTTGAAAGTAAATATGTTCTTATTAATGTAAAGTAAAATGATAATTTTCAGAATATTAAGAATAAAAAAGAAAGTCATTTGAGAACAAATAAGTTAAAACGCACATTTTCTTATATCGGGTCCGTCTCAAAAGTGGCTCACCTATAACTTTTTTATTTTTTCAGATAAAAAAAATGAAATTTGGTACTATATTAGACTTTCGTCCCGTATCTATAATAGAGGATATAGTATATGACACAAATTAGGATTGATTGACGTATCCAGTTGTTTTTGGTCACTTCCTGTTTCACCGGAAGTGACTACAACTACTACTCGTTTTCTTTTACTTTATTCGATAGAAAATTACACTGAATAGAATGAGATATATGTCAACTTTTGACATTTTCTCATATGGTTTATTTGAAATTGTAACATGCGGTTCATAACGACAAATTGACTCGAAATACCAAGTGTGTGGTACCAAATTATCCGTAAAAAATACTTTTGCCAAATATGCTAATGAGCCATCCTCGTTCTATTTGTAAAAATTCATCTTTTAATCGGCCAGGACAAGACACGAAAGACATTAGACGATCAAATCTATTTTGACAAGGTTCCTTGATGAAAATTTAATGTTTTTATCACAGCCATGGCACAAAAGTCGACATAAATATAATGAAAAAGTTCATTAATATAATGAATTAAATAATTAATTTTGAGCCGATGAACGATTTCATTGGCACAATGAAAAGTAATTCATTAACTCTATGAACTTTAAGTTCATTAATTTGAAGAACACATTCATTGGTACAATGAACAGATTTTATTAATACAATGAAATAATTTCATGACCTATTTAGTTATACATTTAAAAGTCGACACTATTAGTTACTCTTGTTACACCGTATAATCGATGATGAAGATCGCTGTTATTGATATGAAATGTCATTGATAGTCATTTCCCAGCCAACTACCTGATATAATTCTACTATAAATAGATTTTCATTTGAACAAGCCCTTAGCTACAAAGGTAACAAAATTACTAATGGTGCCGACTTACTTACGAGGATAGTAAATTTTTCCATTAGGGATTATTAATAAAAAAACAAGTGCAATAAACTAATAATAATTTATTAAACTCGATATAGCATATACAAATTAAACATTAAAAAAATCGAATCGACAAAGAGAATAGTAATGTTATTATTAATTTTAGGGTAAACTATAATAAGAAAATTAATTTACCAGTCGATATCCTGAGGGATTTCTATAAAAAGACCATTTCTTCATTATATTAGCTGTATCCTTAGACTTGATAACGTCTAGACGAATTTGCAACAGGCTTTCCAAGTCGCATCAAGTGGGTCCGATGTTAAATTGTCGAATTTGAGGGATTGAAGGCAGGTCTCAACATCTTCTTCCGGTTCTAAAAGACGTATATCAAAATAATTAAAATTCCAAATATTAAAAGAACATTCGAATTTACCATAATCAGTTCCATGCCTCGACTTGTTACTATGTTTTTCTTCTTTTTGTTTTTTATCTTCTGAAACATATTTGGAAACCGCTGTTTTAATGAATACTCACACCAGAGATCTCACACAGCGGAATTTGATTTGACAACACAACAAATTAACTACAATACGATTGAACTTTAATTTAAAATATTGAAGAGATCACTTACCGCTCTAATGAAACTAAAGCCTCACTGAATAACTCAATCACACAGACGTTATTAAAGTACCAAAGTAACCGATCAACATGGCGGACATTTAAGCCCTAATATTTTATTCATGATATTAATAACCGCGTACATTAATATAATGAATATGTGTTTATTAAAGTTTCAGCACTAAAATAAAGAACGCGTTCATTGGGACAATGAACGCGTTCATTATATTAATGAAAATCTTACATTAATTTAATAACCAGATTTTCATTATATTGATGAAATTAGGTTCATAGTATTAATAAATCGGACCTCGATCTATGATTACCAAATCATTATATTAATGAAAAAAATCATTGTCCCAATGAAACAACAGTTAATAATCAATGTTCATTAATATTATGAAAACTATTTTTTTCAGTGCACTCTAGATTGAAATTTAAAATACAATTTTTTTAAAGCGAGAATTCAAAAATTGACATATGATATGTCATTCTATTCAGAGTGTCATTTGCTATCGAATAAAGTAAAAAAATACTAAGGTGCCATTTAAAAATTAAAAATTGTAGTGACCAAAAACAATTGAATACGTCAATCAATCGAAATACCAAGTCATTCAAAAGTGTGTGAGAGTCATCCAAGTTTGTATTAAAAGCCAACATATATTTGCATTTTAATACATACAAACTCTAAAACTACATAAAATTCACTGAAATTATTGTAGCGTTATCGAAGCTCGCTCTTTTAGCACCTGCATTAAAGTTGGGAAAACCTCATTATCTAGTCAAATAACCTCACAACCCTTAAAATATGGGTTTTTATCACAATTTATATTTCGATATTAAGCAACGGTGAATTTAATATGCTTTTCGTCGAATATTTCCCGCTAATACGTCGACTCTCTTTTTGGGAACTGCTTTCCCGCTCTTAAACTTAATGTTTAATTGCCACTTTAGTATTCTGCTGGTTTGGCTCGTAACTAATCCGAGGTGCATCGTAGTTGTTTTACATATACAACGAACAAGCACATACAAGTAATTCAGTAGTTTACATCAGTGAGATCGTATTCTTCTTGCATAAAGAATTCTTAAAAAAATAACGAACGAATCATAATCTATCAAACAGATGACAAACAGTAATATTTAAAAATCATCCTCATCAGATGTGATTTATTAAGTTTTATTGTGGTCCTATACAGGGTAATCTGAATTGTATTAGAAAACTTCGGCAGAATATTCTGCAGATAAAAATAAGTTAATAGTTCGTATAAATGTATGCGCTAAAATGTTTCACTTCAAAGATACAGGGTGTAAAGGTTTCATTTTTATTTCGATTTTTTCCAAATAATTTCCTAAACAAACGTTAATATGTTGATGAAAAATGGTGTCTAGGTGTTTTTTGACATGAGACATTTGGGGGATTTACACCGCGTACAAGTTTAATTAACTGTTTTGATGAGAAATAACTTTTTGTCCGTACCTGTATTAAACTATTGAGTACAATAATATATATTTACATCATTTTTTACCTAAAAAAGGTCTCTTGGTAAAAATCCCTAAGAGCAATCGTTCTCAAGATATTTAGGATGGATCAATGCCTGTCATCACTGACAAAAAATAAACATGTTGAGTAGATAGTTATTAGAATGAAATCATAAATATATAAAATGTTCTTGTCTCAAAGGTTCAACAGAAACTGTTATTATATTTTTTTCTAGAAAAATGTATGATTAGTTTATAAACATTTTATAAATTTATTTTATAACTATTTTAAATATTTATTTTACATAAAAACTTCCTTATTTCAAATACAATACCCGGTATTTTTTTATATAAATCCAAGCAGATTCTAATGATCTTTCAAACTAAATTAGGGTTTCCTATAGTTACATCCTGTACATTAGGTTTAGTACACATAAAAATGTACTTGCTTTGTAATCAATGTTAACTTATAAATACGACTCAAACTGTACAATTCATTTGAGTCCAATATAGATCTTAGAGCTGTTAACTTCGGTTTTTATTAAATAAAACAGTTTTTTTATTAAATAAAAAATAAAAGTTTTTAAAAACAACTTGTCTCGAGTTTCTCATTTAACTCTATACCTATCTACTCAGATTTTAAATCAAGAGCAATTTTTCAATAAAATGGCAACCAAGAGAGCTAGTGTCGTCATGGCGAGTTTCTAGTGACAGTTAGTAGGTATTTTCTCAAAATCGAAATTAGTTTATGGACTTACTTAAATTTATACCTGTTTACTTTTACTTAATAATTTACTTATACTAGTTTAATAAATAATATTTATTAAATATGTATTTACTGTCCTATCAAGAAGAACGAAGAAGTATTTCCTTGATTTATTTTACTTACTACTATTTTACTACTACTAAGACTTGTAGATATATGGATTTTCTTTAAAAGAGCCAATTACGGCAAATTCATTTTCTGCACTTCCAACGACAGGTTTCTGCCTAATAGGCAGTGCTTAAACCATACTACCAGCTCTATGAAATAGAAAACGCTTATAAGGAAGATTCCGATTTGAATATCTTTGAGCATATATCAATTTCACAAAATAAAATCACTAGTAACATATCCATTCGTTCCGCCAGCAGATACTGCTTTATTTTTTTGATAAAATAATGAATACTTACTTATTACTATTGTAGGTAAATTTAATAAATACTTACTATTGTAGGTAAATTTAAGTAAACTTATAAGTTATAAGTAATAATGTTCATGAACTAATGTCGATTTTGAAAATAGTTACTAACTATCAATAGAAAATTGCCATGGCGATACCAGCCATCTTGATTGCCATTAAATTTAAAAATCATTTTTTATTCAAAATTTGAGCTAGGTATAGGAAACCCTGATATAGTTTGGAAGAGCATTTGAATCTGCTTCAATTTATTTAAAAAAATGCAGGGTATTGTGTTTGAAATAAAGAAGTTTTTATATAAAATAATTCCTTAAAATTGATCAGAATTTTTGGTACCCCTGTATAAATTGATGGAAGCAATAACATTTTCTAGTAAAGTTTAATTCTCTACCTTTAAACTCAACACAAGAATTAATTCTGTAAGTAATGTACAGGGTGTTAATAATCTATTCTATGGTAACATGCATATTTAAATATCTTGACATATCTCAAAAACCAAACATATTTAACCCTTATAGTAAATTCTTTTTTTTTTTGGCTCAAGAATCCAAAAATGAAATAAAATACCAGGAGTTCAATAAGAAAAAATATAACTTTGGTATGGATCTTACTTCTGAAACACCGTGTATATTTCAAAATAATTTTAAATTATGCACATTTCCTCCCTACATACACCCATAAAATATTTTGTTTCTACATCTTTCCGTTTTCGTATAATCAAACGAGGTATATGTGATGCGCCACCCTGTATAATATTGGATTTGACGTAACTTCAAAAATAAGCTTTCAGTGTGTCGAGGACTGTAGCTGTAATACTATCATAATTCCGCAAATAAAACAGCATCGATAAAAATATATTGGCGAGAGTTTTCCAACTTTGTATTAAAAACCAACACCTCTTTGCATTTCAATGCATACCAATTCTAAAACTACATAAAATTGACTCAAATTATTGTGGCGCTATCGAAGCTCGCTCTTTTAGCGCCTGCATGAAATGGAGAAAACCCCATTAACTAGTCAAATAACCTCACAACCAATAAAATAACAGTTTTCATCATCATTTTATTTCAATGTAACGATGAATTTTCTGCTCCTCCATTATTTTCCACTAAAGCGTCGATTATTTTTTGAAAGTTGCATTTGAGCTCTTTAACTTGATTATTTGTGGAAACCTCTCGCACAACTACTGCAGCTTGTTATCAAGTGGTAACTAATATGATTTGCATTCTTGTTGTTTTTACATATTGGATGAATTAAAACACAAAATTTAGTATCTAAACCCAATTGCAACCATTTCGCACCATTGCTATCCGTTCGCATCCGGTGGTGTGACACATTTGAACGAATCTTTCACTTCCTGCATTTTTACTGGATACTGAAAAAATATACTTTTTCTATAAACGTCAAAAAATGACAAGGTTCGCAAATTGATAGCAATGTGCGAAGTGACACTTTTTTTCATTTTCCTACGTTACCATGACACGGTGCGCGAAGTAATGCGCGAAATGCCTATTTCGCACGCTGCATGTAAATTATATGGGATTTTGGAATTTTGATTTTTGGAAAATGAAGAACTAAATCATAACTAATTACTCATTTCGAAATATTCAAGAATAAACAAATATCAAACTTAACACTAATGCATATTCTAATTATTATTTACAATATTAACATTAATAGTGCAACCAGTACACGAACCATTATTTAATCCCAAACTGGATAGTTCTGATTTTGCTTGAGATATGGGGGTTTTGGGACTTGAGACACTATCCAATTTTGATGTAGAGGTACTTGATCCCGGTATTTGACACTCTAAATTTTATTTGATATTTAAATTTTATTGTTGATAGAATCCTCGACGTATCCCTCGGCCACTGTCGAAGATTTCCATCACCCGTGGCGCTTCAAACTAACGAGCACAAACGTATAATTTTGAAAGGAGTAATTATTATTATTGTTTCCAATTTATTTCCATAGTTACAGTGACATGTTAATTCGAAATTAGGCCAAGCTTACGCTTTTTTTTCGAAGCCGATGATGTTATAATAATAATTTTTAGGGATATCCCGATTTTAATTTTTGTAGAAAAAATGTTGTTTGCAACTCGTACGCGAACTACTTTCTACTCGACTAATTTTTCAACTCGGCTACGCCCCGTTAAAAAATTCAAGTATCAACCACCAAAGTAGCACTTCGCGTACTAGATACAAAAATATCTATTTTTACAGTACATTAATAATACGAATTTTCTATCATTCAATATATGTCAATCAATTTAATATAATATTATATGATTAAACAATGAATGACGAACGAATGGATGATAACCGATGGCCAAAAAGAATTCATTCATGGACACAAACGAAAGGTGGAAACGTGGTAGACCATCTCGAAAATGGAAGCAGGGCATAGTTGACGCTATGAATTCTAGGGGCCTTCAGGAAGAAGACTGGACAGACAGAAATCTGTGGAAGTTGAGAAATAGGAGACGACGAATGTCGTAAAAATCCGCAATATATATGTATATGATTAAACAAAGAACGGCGTCAGAGTTGGCTTGGTAATGAAGATCGTTTTTACTTCATATAATATGTAAAATATAATTATTGTAAATGTCAATAATCGTCATTTCCAAGCCAGCTAAATGACTTTTTTCGACCATACGACATATTTAGTACCTATAAATACCTATTTACTCTTTATACACAAATCCTAAACCTACTTAAAATTTACTCATAATTCTGTAGTGTTATCGAACCGCGATCTTTTAGTGTTTGCATAAAATTGAGAAAATCCCATTAACAAGCAAAGTAACGTTCATGCTCAATAAAAGATCGATTTTCTTCATAATTTTTATATCGATGTTAAGCAGAGATGAATATTTCCACGAGTTTCCTCCATTATTATCCTCTAAAACACTAGGTTTAGTTTTAGGTTAACTAGGTTTTCTGGAAACTAATTCGGCGCTCTTAACGTCACCTTTTAATTACACAATTAATTAAACTAGAGCTTAATTTGATGTGAAGTACATATGTAATTCTACACTTTTACTGGAAATGTTATAACACGATCGAGAAACGTATTTACGGGGCCTTTACCTTTTTTACTTAACTATGTTTTAAAAATCAACATCTCTCTACATGTTAATGCATACAAACTACAAAACTACTTAAAATTTACTGAAAATTCTGTAGCGTTATCGAACCTCGATCTTTTAGCGCCACCACAAAGTTGAGAAAATACCATTAACTGGGCTTATAACGACATACTCAATAAAATATCGGTTTTCCTCGTAATATTTATTACGATATTAAGCAACGATGAATTTTTCTCCGGTCTCTAAAACATTGAGTAGGTTTTGTGGAAACTGTTTCCGCGCTCTTTATGTTATTTTTTAATTACAGCATTTTTATTCTACTTGAAACGCGTGGTTAGTGCAGCGTGTAACCAGGCTGTATCTTATCTGAGGTAAACCATGGTTATTTTTAACTAGTATAATGAAAAAGCAGGTGAAATTTATTAACTTATTATAAAAAGAAAAGTATTAATTTAACTTAATTATATTTTTATTTAATTTACGTTTATTCATTCCATTAAACTACCTACTAGTTTCCTGTTGAGGAAAGTTATATCAAACTTTGACCAAAAAATTATTAAAATCCATTGAGTAATTTAGATAATACGAAATATATTATTTAATGATAATTTTAAATGCCAGTTTAGTTATCTTGACGTGCAGTGTAGTTGGAAATACTATTATTTTACCGAAAATATCATCAAAAAAATATATTAACGAAGACTTTCAACTTTGTTTTAAAAGTATGTACCTAAACATCTCTTTACATGATAATGCATACAAATTCTAAACCTACTTAAAATTTACTAATAATTCTATAGCGTTATCGAACCGCGATCTTTCAGCTCCTGCATAAAATTGAGAAAATCCCATTAACTGGGAAAATAATGTTCATAGTCTCTAAAAATATCGGTTTTTCTCATAATTTTTATATCGATATTAAGCAAAGATGAACATTTCCACGAGTTTCCTCCATTATTATTTTCTAAAACTCCGGCTAGGTTTTCTGGAAACTACTTCCGCTCTCTTAATGTTATCTTTTAATTACACCATTATTATTCTACTTGGAACACGTGTTAGTGCAGCATGTAATCAGGCTATGTCTTATCTGAGGTGTACCATGGTTATTTTAGACTAGTAATGAACAAGCAGATGAAATTCATTAACTTACGTTTATATTCCATTAAACTACTATAGTTTCCCGTTGCGGCAAGTTAAGAACTTATTTAATTTAAGGAAAATTATTTAATTGTCGCAATTGTTTTAACGGATTCCTTCCTTTTCATTTTAAAAATCAAAACATATGTTAACATATTATGTTAATGTATACAAATTTTAAAATTACTGAAAAGCTTTATCGCATTCCTATTTTTTAGTGCCTGCTTAAAATTGAGAAAATATCATTAACTGGGTAAATAACGTTCACACTAAATAAAAACATTGGATTTTCTCATAATTTTTATATCGATGTTACGCAACGATAACATTTTCACAATTTTCCTCTATTATTTTCCTCTGAAATTTTGACTAGATTTCTTGGAAACTGCTTTTACGCTGATAATGTTATTTTTTAATTAGGGTATAATTATTCTCATGTAGTCAGGCTGGATTTTATCTAAGGTACACCGCAGTTATTTTAAACAAGTATAATAAAAAGTCAGATGCTATTCATTAAATTTCTTTAGGGAAAATGGGTATTAATTTAACCATTATATTTTTATTTAATTTACATTTATATCTTTCATATCAATTAAACTTTTAGTTACGTAATCGAGGGCGCGATTTTTAAATTCATTGTTGGCCAACCATGGACATATTCGGCGCCGGGCGGACTAACTGGAATTTAAATTTCTCGCTGGGGATTCAGATGGTAGCTCTGCTGTAAAAAATGTCAAGTTGCCACATTTATTTTTTTATTTCCTAACATTGTCATTCGTTTTGACACTTTGGTTCTGTATTACGAGTTTTTGGTATATATAAATAATGTTGTGGTAGTTTAAACTTAAAAATGTTAAGTAGCAGACCTTGCAGTCGAACACTGTTCTTTTTAGAACCTTTTTTAGTACAAACTGTACAAGGTAGCTTAATAGCCGTAAAAAACTTATCGCAACTTTATTAGAATATTTTGAACGGGAAAGCGGTAGTAATAACCCTTTATGTCACTTAAGTGCTGTAAAAAGGCGAGGTTTGTTGATGTAAATGTTAACTGTTTTATTATTATTAAAAGAAAATATGTAAAATATGTAAAAAATATGTGTGGGCAACTTTGTGCCGGTCAAGCTTAATCACGTGACTAAAAGTTTATTTGATATGAACTATGTATATGTAGTACATAAATAATAAATACTCTAGGAATTTAGTTTTGACCTAGTTGCTGTTAATAAAATTTTTGAAAGAATTGGTAAATCACAGTTCTCCAGGTTATGTAAAATTAGGTCACTTATATATTATCCACTAATATACTAGTTTCTCGTTGAGGGAGTTCCAACAAACTATGACGAAAAATTATTTTTGATGGAATATTCGATTTGATATTACTGTATTCTAAAATTTTACACTTTTACAGGAAATATTATAACATAATCGAGAAATGTATTAACGGAACCTGGCAACTTTGTTCTAAAAATCAACATCTCTCCTCATGTTAATGCATACAAACTATAAAACTACTTAAAATTTATAGAACATTCTGTAGCGTTACCGAACCTCGATCTTTTAGCGCCAGCATAAAATTGAGAAAATCCCATTAACTGGGCTAAAAACGTTCATACTCAATAAATATCGGTTTTCCTCGTAATATTTATTTCGATATTAAGCCGCGATGAATTTTTAACGAGTTTTTTCCGGTATTTTTCTCTAAAACGTCGACTAGGTTTTCTGGAAACTGGGAATTTTATACCTTAAAAGTTGGTTAATTAACTTTAATTTTAATTTTTGTAAACCGGTATCTTTTGACATTATCTCTGTGTAATACTAAAATTTATTATTTACCTATCGTGTGCCGCTCTTCCCCTCGAAGATGCAAGACCTTGTCGTTGGTGGGGAAGCTCCTGGTCAGGTCCTGGGGGGAATCCCCCTAGCACTTGGCTTGGTCTAAAAAGCATCTCACTCATCGTCTTGTCCCTGACTGTAGTGTCGTGGCCAGGGAATTGCACCAAGACATTTAACGATACCGGGCGGGGCTACGGACAGCCTCAACCTTGGGGCATCGGGGAGCACCCCATTGTATTTTACCCCTTACTTCTATATGCGGGGCTCTGTAGAAGTATACCGACTGTCCCTAGCGACTCATGGGAACACTATGAGATGTGGTAATAATAGTAATAAAAACATCACCGGTGAAGCTGTGGGGAAACCCCCTAGCAACACTGGGAACAGTAACAATGAAAGTTCCAAGGGGCCAAACCCAAAGAGAACTACAGGAGAGGTGGCTGACACTTGCGTGAGACCACCTCCTCCAAGGGTCGGGAGCCTACCTCTAAACCCAACAGGCGACACAAGCTACCGTTTCGTCTACCCGGCCTGGGTCGTAGCTCCTCGACTGTGAAGGACACGGGTCTCCGTAGGAAGTCCTGGGACTGTATGATGAGTTATAACTCAAGAAAGGGGGACACAATAGATCTCTAATGTCGCAGAGATTAACCCCCCTCCCACTTATTCTATTCTATTCTAATCGTGTGCCGCTATTAGATACTCCAGTTTTTGGTATCATATACAAGATAGTATACAAACTTTATTTGTGGCTAATACAACTCTCTGGCCATAATCCCTGACGAACTGTCTCTGGCGGTCTCTGGGCACCGAATATTAACTGTAAACTATGGTCTGGGTCAACACTTAATTTTCCCTCGAGTTTTCCTCCACTTAATTTAAAAAAACACGAAACACACGTAATAACACAGTCCAAAATGCAAAATGCAAAATATCTATCACTTCTATTTGACATAATTTGACACAAAATTATAACCTATAATTTGGCAAGAGTTTGACAACTCTCAAGAATCTTAAGTGTTGTTCATATGCATCGGCGTCCGTTTTATGGTCCGTTTGTCGTTCATCGTTCCGTCAAACCAATAATATTGAAATAGGATCTGCCATTTTTAAAATAAACCAATAAAACTTTTTAAAAACAACAAGAGACGATGCATGACGGATTTATATATAAAACTATCCATAGTTAACTTAAAAAATATTAGAAACTTTTTTAGTTAAATAAATGGATTGGTATGAACATCGCGCGTCGCCTGCTTTTTTAAACGGTTTTATTTAGCTCGACCCGGTATTTATTATGATATTAGTACGATATTTATTTATTTGTTTGTTTATTTGGGTCAAAATTAGAAATTGAAATTTAAGTACCTTCCTGTTGTCAGATTGATCTGAAATTTGGTCCACACCTTTAGTTCCGATGACAATACAATATAGTAATATCAATAACATTGTAAATCTAAGATGGCCGCCGATACAAAATGGCGGATTTCATATTTTTCCACAATCCCCTCAATATGGGTATCAAATGAAAGGGCTACACTAGTAGAATCCTGTGATTATGACAAAATTTAAAATCCAAGATGGACGTCGTTACAAAATGGCGTATTAAGTGAGGGCATGAGTAGTCGTGTCCAGAACAGTTGTGTCCAAGATTGTGTGACGTTAGAAGGACAGATAAAAAAAAATAGGTGATTAGATGTACCTACGTAGTTAGCGGTAGCTTTACCACCCAAATTAAGGTAATAGGTTAAAACGTGCTGAGGACTGTATGACATTAGGATGGCTAAAAATGTAATGTCGCCAGCGTTTTCCCCTCAAGAGTGGGCGCCTCTTGTTGTATATTATAGCCTTGCCCCTCTACTGGACCTCTGGGGGGGGTCGACCGTTAAAATGTCCATTACTCGTGGGAACAGCATGGAAACAATAAATAAAAAAACAAACAAAAATAAAAACGAAACTGCTACACAACGAAAGAGAAGGCGCGAAAAGGCGAAAGAAAAGTATAGAACGAAACGTGCAAAAGAAAGTGAAAATGAAACCTATAGTCGACTACAGAAACGAAGAGAACGGTTAGCAACAGAAACACCTGAGCAACATGATGCCAGGTTAATAGCACAACGTGAGAGATAAAGGCAGCTGGTAGGGTCAGAAACACCAGAGTGTCATGAGTCCAGGCTAGCATCACAACGTGACAGACAGAGAGAGTTGTTAGCGGCAGAAACACCTGAGCGTCATGAGTCTAGGCTGGCATCACAACGAGAGAGACAAAGACAGTTGTTAGCGTCAGAAACACCTGAGCGTCATGAGTCTAGGCTAGCATCAGAACGCGACAGACAGAGAGAGTTGTTAGTGTCAGAAACACCTGAGCGTCAGATTGTAATAAATTATCAGGTAAAAAACCATGTAATAATGATGCACTAAATGAATTAAACAGAATGAGAAATATTCGGTAGGCATTTCCGTTAAATACTAAAAACTAGAAAATAAAAAATCGGTAAAAAAACTTTTAAGTTAAACGGTTTTATCTTATGTGCACTGAAAACTAGAAAATAAAAAATCGGTAAAAAAACTTTTAAGTTAAACGGTTTTATCTTATGTGCACTGAAAACCAGAAAATAATAATAACAATTAGGTATTTTGAACTTCTAGTTCAGAAATATTTTAGTACTAGGCAGAAGAGCTTTTAGGCATATTAGACTAAAATAAAAACGTGGGGCCCCTCTGAAATCCTACCTATGGCAAAGCATATCTTTATACTTTGGTAGATCATGAGCTCGGCGTTCGCTGGTGAAGCCGCCACGGCTGGTTATTGATTGTCAAAATCTCCAGTTACGATTATAGTAAGTCGATGCAATCGACACTTAGTATAGAAGAAAGTATTACAGCAATAGTTAATGGGCCCCACGTTTTTATTTTAGTCTAATATGCCTAAAAGCTATTCTGCCTAGTACTAAAATATTTCTGAACTAGAAGTTCAAAATACCTAATTGTTATTATTATTTTCTAGTTTTCAGTGCACATAAGATAAAACCGTTTAACTTAAAAGTTTTTTTACCGATTTTTTATTTCTGTCGTCGTCTGTCAAAATCTTACCTGAGAAAAAAATACAGAGCATAATTCTACGTCTACGGAATATTAAGACACCCTGTATTCTTTAGCCATGTATTATCTAAATATTGTATTGTACTTTTTATTGCATTTATTGTATTATAAAATGTTGGAAATTATTTCTGTTTTTATATTACTCAATCCATTTTAATACTGTTTTTTGCATAACCTAATCAGATTCATTAATTCATTCAATCGAATGAGCTCTAACAGAAAACTAGAAGTTTACTACGCTATAACAATTTTACATTTCGATATCTCTATATGATGGAAACTGAAAAATAATAGGCCCTCTGCTTTAGTACGTTGCGAAATAGTTAAAATAACATGAGAGTACTGGAATGGCCTCAGTAAAACTGGATTTATGATTTCGTAGTGAAGAGCACATGGAAGCTATAACACGAATGTGCGCTTTTATTTAAAATCGGTTCATCGATAAGTTATTAGTTTTCTGTATGTTCGAGTAGATTAGAGATGGGCATTAGGGCGAGCCAAAAAAAATAACCTATGGAATTTATGGGTTAAACGAATCTAATAACCGAGAAAAAATATCCCCGAAAGACAGGATTTTTAGCTCCATTTTAAAAGGTGTCGGTGAATATGAAGTTTTCCATTAAAATAACACGTAAAAAAATCTTTTTAAATTAAAAGAACCATAACTTTGAAAGGGTTTACGATAAAAAAAATACATCGCGGAAATTTTGTAGAGCATTAAATTTCCTAAAAAATCTATCTGAAAGTATATATTTTTTTCAATTCAATAATTCGAAAAAATGCAGTTTTAGTGTTTATTTAGTAATTTTTTCACTTTTCAAAACTTTCAAATATACCGGGTGCGTCTCAAAAGTGGCTCACCCCTATAACTTTTTTATTTTTTCAGTTAAAAAAACGAGATTTGGTATGTTAGTATATGTAGTATATGATTCAGAATTAGTGTTTTAACATAACCATGGCAGGTCTAGATTGAAATTTAAAATACAATTTTTTCTTAAGCGAGAATGTCAAAAGTTGACATATGATATGTCATTCTTTTCAGAATGACATTTTCTATCGAAGAAAGTAAAAAAATACCGACGGTGCCATTTAAAAATCAAAAGTTGCAGTCATTTCCGGTAAAACAGGAAGTGACGAAAAACAATTGAATATGTCAATCAATCCTGATTTATGTCATATGCTAACGTACCAAGTCTCGTTTTTTTTATCTGAAAAAATAAAAAAGTTATAGGGGTGAGCCACTTTCGAAACGCACCCAGTAGAAATTATTGAATAGAAAAGAATTACCCTCAGACAGATTTTTTAGGAAATTTTATGCTCTACAAGAATCCGCGATGGTACTACGCGAAGTTATGGTACTTTTAATGGAAAAAGATTTTTTTAACTGTCATTTAAATGGAAAACTTTGAATGTTCACCGACACCTTTTAAAATTGAGCTAAAAATCCTGCCTTCCGAAGATATTTTTTTTTCTCGGTTATTAGGATCATTTTAACCCATAAATCCGATAGGTTAGTTTTTTGGCTCACCCCTTTGAATAAGAAGACTAAGGAAGGAGCATAATGCTATCCATGTATTCATGCATGGTGGGCGGAAAAAACACCATAAAAGCACTCTAGGGTGGGGATCCTTGACAGTTCTGTTTGTCGATTCATTTGACACATTTGAATTTGATTTGAAATTTTGTGGATTTGTCAGTCTTTACGGAGCTTATTTTATGTTATTTATTATTTATTCTACTACTGATAGTTGTATAAAGGTAGTAAATCCAGAAGGAAATTGTGGCAGCACTTAAATTAACAGTGAAACTATCGCGCATAGATAAATGCAACAAGTTTAGATTGGAAAGCCCGTAAAAATTTTGGGTCGCGAAATTATTTTGGGTCGCGACCAAAGAATATACCTAGCTAGAAAAAGAATGGACTCTGCCATACTGAAAAATGGTCCAACAGAAGTGGCGCCATCTATTGAGTAGGGCTTGTTTTAAATGGATCGAAGCGCGGGCTTTTTAAAGGGGCGTATTTATTGAATTTTACTCTAAAATAATTAAATTTGATTATTGAATCTTATTTTATACACAAATTCAACAATACTAATAACAAGTATCGTTGTGATGTGTAAAAAATAAGATTTAACAGTATAATTTATACAATTATTAAATAAAATTAAAGCCAAACATGTGTAAATATTATTTATTATTTTAAGTTTTAAGTCAAATATTTAAACATCGTTTATTATAATAAAACAAGATCAACGTAATACGCCCAAAGTTTTGTAAATGGAGTAAATATAAATTTGTACTTAATTGATAGCAAAAATAAAAGACATTATATTTTTAGGGACACATACAAAAGGAATTGTCTAATAAAAACACATATAACAAATTATAGTTTGAAAAACGTTTTGATAATCATTGATGATTGGCGCTATGACAACGACAATATTTTTTGAGAATTTGACAATAGTATGACAATGGCCGTTGGAAACTATAGAAACTACAAAAAAAATCTGATTGAACGCCATCTGGCAATAACTAGTAGCAACTTCTTAACCTAAAAATTAATTGCACTACCACCTAGCGTCCGAGGCTGGAACTATTTTATTTGAAATTTCCGTGGAAACGGTCAAACCGTTTTTGCTATTTCACTTTCCGGCCCCTGGTCGCGACCGTTATACGCGATCTGGCGCTGCTATAGCGGTCGCTAAGAACAACGGCAAACAAAAACAGAAATAATTTTCTCTTGTCAAAGTCAGAATCTTCAAAAATCATAATAATCTTTCAAAATCTAAACCGCTCTCATTAAAGAAATTCCGAAAAGTGTTTATAGCGTCCGTTTTCAAAGTAATTATTGCTATCTTGTGAGTTTAATTCAAGTTTTATTTACTCCAACCGGTGATAATTGTGAAAAAGTGGCATTAAAAACTTAAAAAGCTGTGCTGTGAACTGTGAACTGCAAAAACCATCGTGGATCGTGGCATAACATCGATTTCCAATGTTTCATAGGTATTTCATACATGCGTCCTTATATAAAATAAAGTTTCTTGTATGCAACACACTGTATTTTATTTATAAAATTTAACGAAAATAATAATAAATTTGAATAAACAATATTTGGCGATATAATTCCGGAAAAAGCCGAACCGCTCCGAAATTTTCAAAAGTTTTGGGTCGCGACCGTTGCAAGAATAGCGCCAAATAGTGTTTACATTGTCCTTATGGGCACTTTCCAATCTAAACTTGTTTCATTTATCTATGCTATCGCGATTTATCGAAAAAGACTCTAAAATAGTTGGTTGTGTAGCGTGCGGTAGATCTCGGCAAAAATTGAGTAAAATAATGGAACAACTTTTCGCTAGTAAGTGACTATATAATATACATACGTGTAGTAAACCGATCATTTACGAAATTCACTTAAATTAACTAAATTATATATTTTTCTTGCATTTTAGCTTTTATTTATTACTTGTCAAAGATTAGATGTCAAAGAATTTAGATACGTTAATTTGACTTACCTGCTTCAGTAGCGTATCGGATGTTTGTGGTAATAAATACTTATTATAACTTATCTATTTTTATTAGAGTTATATATTTTTATAACAATTTTAATAACTACCAACATTTATTCAGAACGTAAAATAAAACAACAAATTATTGAGTCTACCCCACGTCTACCCTACATCATAGTTTTACATTTTTTAAATAAAATTAGAACGACACTGATAAACCGGAATTTAAGTCGGTCATATTTGAGGCCTATCGCGGTGTACCTAAGATTTTTGATATGCTCCTTCCTTAGTCTTCTTATTCAAAGGCTCACCCTAATGGGCATTGTTTAGTTTTTGGAAAAAATGTCTATACCTATGTGGCGGATTCATCTATTAATCTATTGTCAGCATTCATGGAACACAGGGCATAAAGTAGATCTTAACAATGCAAAAATTATATTAAAAGAGGTTTTTTTAATTGAATGTAATAAAAATAAATGTATTGCTCATGCATTTGTAGATAGTTAGTTAATTTTAAAGTTTAACTTGATATAATGTCATTTTAACAGAACGCCAACGGTTTTTGTAGACGTATTTGTTTTAAAAAAAACTAGTGTTCTCGAATAGTTGCATTTAGATATTTTACATATTTTTTTCTTTGTTCTTTGCATTTTTTTGCTTCCGACGACAGAAAGAGATATACTTTCCGAAACGTTAAGCATTTTTTTGTCTGTTAGGCAAATTTGTTTATTAGTAAACCACTGCTGACAATTGGTCTCCGTTGGATTAACGCCAGCAGTGTTTACAAAAAATAACTATTTTATTTTATAGATTTTCTTCCAGTGGCGAGATACCCCATAGGATTTTTTGGTTAGTTTCTGGAGTTTGTTTTTACTTTATTTACATTCGATAGAAGGGATATGAAGCTGGAACTGTAGCCAATGAGTAAGCAGCTGTCGATTACATGCGGCACGGGAAAGGAGAGCATACATCGATGCAATGGAGAGCGACTCTTATTTTTATTTTATATTATTCCCATTTTTATCGGTTTATACTCACGTAATATAGAGCGTAACTATCAAATCTTTATACAGAAAATATATAGGTCATTTCATTTAATATCCGTTCTATCGATTAAACAATGAATTTTACATTTACTGAAAAGTTATGTCTGAGAAATTTTTGATGTTAGTCTTTCTTATTTTAAGAGTCAGAGTTATAGGGTATTAATTTTAAAGTTGAAAAATAATAAAATTGTTGAAACAGTTTGAGTTAAATTATACAGGATGATACGAATTTTATTCGGGAAACTTCGCCAGTATATTCCGCAGATAAAAATAAGTAAAAAAGTTCGTATAAATTTATGCCCTAAAATGTTTCGCTTCAGGGATAGAGGGTATAGAAATTCAATTTTTATTTCGGATTTTTCTAAATAATTTCTGAACTATTGAAGATATGTGGATGAATATTTTTGCCTGGACCTTCCAGAAAAAAATATTTTAATTTATATATTTTTTAGAACGTCTGTCTCATCATAATTAAAAAAATTATGATGAGAGTTTCTGTTGAATCTTTGACACAAAAATATTTTAAATTTATTATTTCAGTCGTAGTAATAACTAGTAGTGGGAACTATCGAATGAATACTATCGAAACATTCGATAGTTGCAATTCATTCGAATAATTCGATAGTTTTAGTAAGAAAACATTCGTTGAAAACTATTCGAATAAAAATTATCGAATAGATCCGTCAGCTGCCTTGAAATATTGTATTCTAGTAATGGCAGCAAAAACCATTCATTTATAAAATTCATTCATTTATGAAATTCATTTATTCGTCAGGATCGATTATAATAAAATATTAACTGAATTTTAGTTGTCGCCCGGCAACGTAGGTTTCTTTCGAGAAACCCGACAGCGGTCGGTGGCAATGCTATGAAAGAAGCCGGCATCTTTGATTTTTGCGGAGTCAGATATAGATAAGGACACATTATTTTTTTATTGAGGTGCTAGTATTTACACAGAAAATACATTATGAAGGGCGCTGTTGCCACATTTTGGTATTAGTTGATATTAGCAAAGAATATTATTGTTTGGCTTTAGTTAGTTAGGGTTAGTATGTCTATATATTCTGCATTTTTTTATTAATATTCTGTTGTTACACTGCAATAATACTTGTTATTTTGGATGTAGGAAAATGATTTTTAATGTTTTTAAGCAAAGACTGGTTTAATAAATAATAATAACAGTAATAATTTGTTATACCTATTAACAACAAAATTTAAAATTATTTAATATAAATATTTTTTTTAAGTACTAGCAAAATATAAACAACAAATTAGATGTCAAAATTATTTATATTAGATCCTATTTAAAAATAATATAGTCTCTAAATTTTTTGTGTGTGGCAACGTTGGTTTATTAAATAATAATAATTACAGAACTAATTTGTTATATTACCAACAAATTTTAAAATCATGAAATATAAACATTTATTAATTTTCTAAGCATGCAGTGTGATGGAAGGAAAATATAAATAAAACATTAGAAATCAAAATTATTTATATTAGGTGCTTTATATTACTATTTAAAAATTATATTTACTTTTACTGGCATTTACTTTAAAAAATAAATGAAATATTTCTTCGGAAAAAACTACATGTAAGAGAATGTAACATGTAACAAAATACAAACATCGTTAACTTTTTTTTTAAACTGGCACGTGTAAAACTTTCATTTTAATTTTCTCACCCCATAGTTTGAGTTCGATAACCATTTACTTAGCCACATTACTTAAATATGATTATTAAGTTCAACTAATTCATATTATTAAAACATCTAAAATACAAATATGTATTCTTAAAATTAATTGTAAGTTCATCTCATCTCTCTTAAAAATTGCTACTTCTCAAAATTTCCCATTAAAAAATAGACCATATACCATATAAAATTAAATAATTGAAAGATCGGACTACGGAAAACCACACAAATTTTTCCGAAAAATTTTGACCACCTGCACATGCACACAATCGTCAATAAATAAAATTAAAAAATAACTACTATTTTAGTATTTTAATTATTTTAATAAACGCAAAAATAGCACAGTATTTATACGGCGAAGTTATAAAAATTTGAAAGAACTAATAATGCACTGACGCATACAAAAATCAAACGAATACTAAATTTCATTTATCAAAAGCATTCGATAGTCGTCGCTCAACGATAACCATTTAGTCGCACGGCGAGGTTGTCACATATGCTTTAGTATACAAATGAATGAATGATTTTATTCCAATAAAACCATTCGATAGTTGAAATCATTCATTCATTAACCATTCGATAGTCTAATTCATTCGATAGTTCCCATCGCTAGTAATAACTATCTATTCTACATGTACCCCCCCCCCCCTGTAATACAAGTATGGACGAAAAGTTATTATTCTTTAAAAAGTTGTTATTCTTTCTTCTTCTTCTTTCTCTGCTTATCCATTAATGGATGTTTGCGACCCCACTTTCCATGGCTTCCCTATCGCATGCCTGTCCACTGTCTTATGTTCCGCAGCCACGACATTTTTTTTCCGTCCCAAACTTCTTCTGCCCTCGATCTTGCCCTCGATAATACGTCTGAGCACATCCTCGTTTCTTATCTTGGCCGCCCATGGTATCTTGAGGATTCTGCGGTATATCCATATCTCTAAAGCTTCCAGTCTGTTTATGGCACTTAGAGGAGTACCGACCAGCGTAGCATTCCACAAATCTCAATCGAAGCTTAAGGTCGAAATCGCTATAGGTGAAGACTTTTTAAATTTCAGGAATGCGCCCCGGGCTTGGTCGATTCTGCACTTAATGTCCTTGTCAGATGACCAGTCCTCATGAAGCCAAGCTCCGTGGTACTTGAATTTTGCGACTTGTTCTAAGAATTTCCCTTCGTATGCTAAGCTGGCGTCTCTAAACTCATCCACCTCTCTCGTGACAACCATAAATTTTGTTTTCTTTGTGTTAATCAAGTCCCATTCTTTGAGTCTACATTCTCCTACCATACTAACCAACTGTTGTAAATCATCCATCTTATCCGCAACCAGAACTGTGTCATCGGCATATCGTATGTTATTTATCCAGACTCCATTGACTCTAATTCCAATCTCCTTGTCCTCTAGTGACTCCTGAAAGATGGTCTCTGAGTATACCGGGTGAGTCTCAAAAGTGGCTCACTCCTATAGCTTTTTTATTTTTTAGTTAAAAAACGAGATTTGATATGTTAGTCTATGACATAAATTAGGATTGATTGACGGGTATTCCATTGTCTTCGATCACTTCCGGTTTCACCGGAAATGACTACAACTTTTCATTTTTAAATGACACCCCGATATTTTTTTACTTTATTCGATAGAAAATGTCACTCTGGATAGAATGACATATCATATGTCAACTTTTAACATTTTCGCATATGGTTTATTTAAAATTATAATTTGCGGTTTGTAACGAAAATTTGACTCGAAATACCAAGTGTGTGGTATCAAATTATTCGTAAAAAAATGATTTTTCTAAATATGCCAATGAGTCACCCTCGTTTCATTTAAAAAATTGAGATATGATTAAAAATACGATTTGAGCATTTTTTAACTGGCCAGGACAAGACTACTAAAAACATTAGACGATCAAATCTATTTTTCCAAGGCTCCTTGATGAAGAATTAGTGTTTCTAACATAGCCGTGGCACTCTAGATTGAACTTTAAAATACAATTTTTTATTAAGCGAGAATGTCAAGTTGACATATTATATGTCATTCTATTCAGAATGTCATTTTCTATCGAACAAAGTAAAAAAATACCGAGGGTGCCATTTAAAAATCAAAAGTTGTAGTCATTTCCGGTGAAACAGGAAGTGACCAAAAACAATTGAATACACCAATCAATCCTAATTTATGTCATCTACTAACATACCAAATCTCGTTTTTTTATCTGAAAAAATAAAAAAGTTATAGGGGTGAGCCCATAGACTTAAAATAAAATATAGACTACACTATTTACATCTCAACGCGGACAAACAATCTTTTTTGTACACATGTTTACTTCAGGATACAGTCGACCGAGCCTTTCTCATCCAGCCTATGTTGTCACGTCTTTAATATTATCAATATTTTTTTTTCTTGTTATACACATATATTGAGATATTAATACTACAGTTTAATAAAGTTGGTTTTAATATTCCATAGATGTATTAAATAGTCCTTATACTACTAAATTATAAGTCGGATAATGTTTAAAAATGATAAGTTCTTTACAATATGACAACACCGATCAGAGGCGAGGGAGCCTATTCATTCATTTATTACCTTGCAGTACGTGTTGCACGTGTGTGGTAAAGCTTTGTTGCCGCTGTCTCCCCGGCTGTATTAACGCATTTTCTTAGCTTGTAGTCCTTAAGTGTTTATTTTATTGACTTTTTCTGTTCAAGAACTATAAAATATGGTTCGCCAGTGCCAAATTTGCAAGAAATTTGACTTAAATAATCCATTTAAGTCTTGAAACGACTTTTAACCGGTAGGCAACTCTCAATTTACCCATTGGGAGTCAGTGGCGTTGTTGTAGAAAAGCGCTTATTTAGATAATATTTCAGTTAAATGTAAAATCTGAATTTTTTCTCTTACATTACATTATTTACTTACTTACATTGTAACAAAATCATAGTTATAACCCTGTTAATAATTAATAATGTTTTTATTAAAAATTTATTCGGTATATTTTAAAATTATCTTCAGAATCTAAAATAACATACAAGAATTTTAAAATGATATTACATTTTGAAACAATATTTTTTAATATACCGGGTCGTCTCAAAAGTGGCTCACTTCTATAACTTTTTTATTTTTTCAGATAAAAAAAACAGATTTGTATGTTAGTAGGTATATGACATAAATTAGGATTTATTGACGTATTCAATTGTTTTTGGTCTCTTCCTGTTTCACCGAAATGATTACATCTTTTGATTTTTAAAGGCACCCTCGGTATATTGCTACTTTATTCGATAAAAATAAACTCTGAATAGGATGACATATCATATGTCAACTTTTGACATTGTCGCTTAAAAACAAATCCTATTTTAAATTTCAATCCAGGGTGCCATGGTGTTGTTAAAAACACTAAGTTTTAATTAAGGAGCCTTGGAAAAATAGTTTTGATTGTCTAATGGGTTTCGTGTCTTGTCTAGGCCGGTTAAAAGATGTACAAATCGTATTTTTAATCATACATATGTCAATTTTTTCAAATGGAACAAGGGTGACTCATTAGCATATTTGGAAAAAGCATTTTCTTATGAATATATTGATACCACACACTTGGTACCGTATGATCGAGAAAAAACGGCGTCAGCGAAGGCTATGGAATGAAGATCGCTGTCATGTTATATGTAAATTTATATGGGAAATGTCATCGATGTTCATTTCCCAGCCAACTCGACGCCATTTTTTTCGATCATACGGTATTTCGAGTCAAATTGTCGTTATGAACCGTGTGTTACAATTACAATTAAACTATATGCGAAAATGTCAAAAGTTGACATATGATATGTAATTCTATTCAGAGTGTCAGTTTCTATCGAATAAAGTAGAAATATACCGAGGGTGCCGTTTAAAAATTAAAAGTTATAGTCATTTCCGGTGAAACAGGAAGTGACCAAAAACAATTGAATGCGTCAGTCAATCCTAATTTATGTCATATACTAACATACTAAATCTTTTTTTTTTGATTTGAAAATATAAAAAAATTATGGGGATGAGCCACTTTTGGGAAGCATCAGGTACAATAAAGAGAGTACCGAGTTAAATAAATGTAGTTTTCATTTTATCCACTTTCTATCACCTTCCTTGCTTTAATGGAACAGATTTATGTTTTCTCTAATTTACATAAGACATCACTTAACCAGAAAAAAAAAATTACAACAATCATATTTTTTTTTCTCTCCCTGTCGCCGATTCTATTATATCTGTGGAATAGATCCTGTTTTGATTAATATTAGGGGTTGTAAATGTTTCACTAAAATTAATAATTTATTATTAATTTCAAAAATTACGTAATTTCGATTATAAAATTTCTTCTATAACGTGTATTTTATTATTTTTTTCCTTTTTGGAATCTAAGACGTTTTTTCTAAACTTTTACTTAAAAAACTTGTCCTAAATCTTAATAAAATATAAAAAAGTTTAAATACGATATATTTTTAATTTAATTATAGCTTCATTAAAATAAAAAAAATACCCGGCTATGATACGGAGAGTTCAGGTGTACTTGAGAAACGAAAGACAGTGTTGTGTTTCTCGGCAGAGTCGTCAGGGAACGACCGTTACGACAGAGACAACCTATCTATCGCTCGTGTCGCACTCGTTATAACCTAAAACAATAACACAACAATAACAAGATGTTGTCTGACCGCATGTTCCAGCTATTTATGAATGAGATGCTCAGTCTATATTTTATTTTAAGTCTATGGGTGAGCCACTTTTGAGACGCACCCACTTATATTGAACAAGAACGGCGATAGTATACACCCCTGCCTTATTTCTCTGCGAATGCAAATTTGGTTGGAGTGTCTTTCTGGTCTAAACCTAATCTCCTAATAAGTTTATGATGTTGAACCCTATTGAAAGCTTTTTCGTAATCTACAAAAAACATAAACATGCATTTTCGCTGGTCGTAACAGTTCTGTACTAATATCTGCGTCGCGGCCAGTGCTTCCCTGGTGCTTAACCCCTGTCTAAATCCAAACTGTGAGTCACTCATGACATCCTCACATCTTCCGTACAATCTCCGATGTATTATTCTCAGGAATATTTTTAAAGAATGACTCATGATACTGATGAGTCTGTGTTCTTCACATTTTCGTGCGCTGATCTTTGGTATAGGGATAAAAGTTGAAGATAGCCATTGCTCCGGATAGTGACCAGTGTCATATATTCGGTTAAACAACTTGGATAGAACTGCAATGCCTCTCTCGTCCAGAACTTTCAATATTTCTGATGGGATCTCATCCGGATCATATTATTCTTTAAAAGAGTGAAAAATATATGGGTGGCGTCCCCTACAAGTGGGATTTATACTCGCATCGAAATCGAATTTTCCATGTTAAAAAACAAGTTTATTTAAAAAAAAACGAAATAAAAATGAAACTTCTATACGTTACATACTTTCATGTTTTTTTTATTTTCTCTTACTGGAAATTTGGAGAATTATAAACGAGATTAACCTATTTAGAACAATCAAAAATTTTTATGAAGAAAGCAGTTTTCTCAAAATGTCAATAATAAAAAAAGTTTTTCCTCTTGTAAAGACAATCCTGGTAATATTGTATAAAAAATATTTTCTGTTTCACTGAAACTAAATATTTTTTAGAGATTACAGAGATAAGTCTCTAAACCATCAACTTTATATTACTCTATTTTACTCTACATTGCTGTACTTAACTTAATATTAGAGATATTTTTTAACAAAATAGCCCAGACTGCCAGAAGTAAAACTCAAAATAAACGAAAAGAGCAAATATTTTCCTTTTTCCCGCAAAAACTTTTGAAAACATTTTCAGCACTACCTACTCTATACAGTCTTTCTCTCACTGAATTTTTAATTTCCACATCCTCAGTTAGTTGTTCTGTTTTATATTATTTGTAGAAATTCCAGCTTCCAAGCGTTAAATAAAGCCAAAGAGCAACTGAATTTTAATTAAAGATACGAGTTCTAGCTGTAAAATTCATTATTTACTGTGTCTCACGTTCAACATTTAGGAAAACTCATCTTCTGTGGAATTTATGTAGATTTGAAATTATTCCTACAGTTCATAAAGTAATAATTAAGAGTTGAAGTTGATTGAAGACAAATATATTGTTTATAGAAAAATGTTGTTTGTTAAAGCTCTATTTTTTTTGCCTTTTAACTAATTAGCGTTTTTTTATTAAAAGTAACATACCTATTTACAATAAAAAAAAAAACATAAATTAAAATCAAATTAAAGTAAAGTATTCTCTATAAATCAGTGGCGGCTCGTGGTTATTTTCGTAGGGAAGTCAATATCTGAAAATATTGCGTTGATTTTTCTTAAGACGCCACCAAATTTAATTGGTTTCTTACAAGGTACTTGTACGTTTAGTTAAAGGAAGATAAATCTAAAAATAAAACAAATTATATTAAAATGAAACATTCCCTTACATTTTTAAAGAGCTGGTCTAGTGCCATTTCACTAAAAATCCAGTCAATGTTCTTTACACAAATTTTCCACGGTAGGATTTAAAAGACACTTAAATAATAATATCACAAAAATATAAATACATATATACACATACATATTTCTAAAAGTTTTATTTCACATTTTTTTATACTTTAAGTCAATTCTGTCTCTAAACGTTTTTCGAAATTTAAGCAATTGTTTTCTTTTAACCGCGCGATTTTACAAACTAAGCACCATATGTTGTCTATTTGAAAATATCTATTCGATCAGAATCAGTCAACAAGATTCGAGTTCATCGTTTATCCAGAACCAGAAAATTATGAATTATTACCTACACAAATTTCGCGCTGCATCTCAAACCCTCGGCTACGACAAAGCTACGGCCACTAAAACTAATTTTTTTTCGATATTAAAAATTTAAATATTGATTTATATCGACTAAACGATACAAAAACCTAGGTTGTTTTATAATAATTTGATTTTTTATAAACACCCAAACTGCCCAAACAGCGAAATTTTACCAGCGATATGACTGAAATCCTGTAATCTACATATATAAAATGCTAATGTTTATCTGTGTCGTCTCTACTGAAGTAACGACTTGCTCTAGAAAGTTGCTTTTTTTTACTAAAAGATAGCTAACTGGCTCTTCTAAAAACTCATCATCGCCGCATTTTTTGTTTTTCATTTAATTAAAAAAAAACATAAATTCTTTTTTTCCTGATGTCCTGATGTCGACGCCATGCGCCAGCCGCGAGGCTTCAACTAGTATATTTATATAGAAATAATGCACTCGATATTTATTAATCAACTATATTGATTCTCAACTAATAAATAATATTACAAATTACAATAATAACACGCTGGTTTCTAGACAAAGACGATAAACGCCACTTTTTATATCGTCTGTCAATAAACTACCAAATATAAGTGTATATAAAGTTGGTTACCTTACAAATCCTTTTATGAATGACGCGGTCAATGGCCAATATAAACTATATCTATCGCACATGAATATGAACCCATTATATTTTCTGTACGTAGTATACCTTACCTTATTGGCGTCACGAGCCGCGGCACTTGGAGTTTAATACGTGTAAAACATAGGTCGGTCAAGTTTGCCCCCCGTATTAGAGGAAATTCAAAAATAAATATACCACTATTTTGCACACATTTTGCACAATTTTGCACATCGTAAATTATATTTTGCACACTTACCTAAGAGAAACCAGGGCCGTTTTTTAAACGGGGGGCAAACTTGACCGTTCCCCCCCATTTGTTACGAAATTGATTTGTTTCTATGTACATCGATTCGGCTAATTTTGCACAATTTTGCACACCTGTTTTTGAATTTTGCACACCCTTCTGACGAAAGTTATAAGCGGTTGAAAATTTGAAATTTTCCCCCCATCTGTGACTAAATTGAATTTTGTGTATATCAAACGAATCGGCTAATTTTGCACAATTTTGCACAGTTATTTTCGAATTTTGCACTTTCCTGACAAAAGTTATAAGAGTTTGAATATTTGAAATTTGTCCCATTCTGTGTGAAATGTCCCATTTAAAAATACATAAGTATGAGTCATATTTCGAAAATGATCGATCTCAGCGACGTGAAAAACTGCACGGAACTTAGATTTCACCTTTTCGATAATTTATAGCTTGCATAGAAGAACATTTATGAAACTAAAAATTCTACACACAGATTTGTCCTAGCCGTCTTACTTCCTGAAATACCTGGCAAATTTGAAAATTTTGCATTTTTCAACAACCCTCATATCTCGGTTATCCTATAACTTATCGAAAAGGTGAAGTCTGGGTTCCGTACAGTTTTCCACGTCGCTGAGATCTATCATTTTCAAATATGACTCATGCTTATGTTTTTTAAATGGGACAATTCACACACAATGGGACAAATTTCAAATATACCCTTATAACTTTTGTCAGGAGAGTGTGCAAAATTCGAAAGTAGCTGTGCAAAATTGTGCAAAATAAGCCGATTCGTTTGATATAAACAAAAATCAATTTCGTAGCAGATGGGGGGGGGGAATTGCAAATTTTCAAACCCTCATAACTTTCGTCAGGAAGGTGTGCAAAATTCTAAAATAGGTGTGCAAAATTGTGCAAAATTAGCCGATTCGTTTGATATAAACGAAATTCAATTTCGTAGCAGATGGGGGGAATTGCAAATTTTCAAACCTGCATAACTTCAGTCAGGAGAATGTGCAAAATTCAAAAACAGGTGTGCAAAATTGTGCAAAATTAGCTGATTCGTATGCAGGTTTGAAAATTTGCAATTCCCCCCCCCATCTGCTACGAAATTGAATTTCGTTTATATCAAACGAATCGGCTAATTTTGCACAATTTTGCACACCTATTTTAGAATTTTGCACACCTTCCTGACGAAAGTTATGCAGGTTTGAAAATTTGCAATTCCCCCCCCCCCCATCTGCTACGAAATTGAATTTCGTTTAATTCAATTTCGTAGCAGATGGGGGGGGGGAATTGCAAATTTTCAAACCTGCATAACTTCAGTCAGGAGAATGATGAGATGGGGGGGGGAAATTTTAAATTTTCAACCCCTTATAACTTTCGTCAGGAGGGTGTGCAAAATTTAAAAATAGGTGTGCAAAATTGTGCAAAATTAGCCGAATCGATATACATAGAAATAAATCAATTTCGTAACAAATGGGGGGGAACGGTCAAGTTTGCCCCCCGTTTAAAAAACGGCTCTAGTTTCTCTTAGGTAAGTGTGCAAAATATCATTTATGGTGTGCAAAATTGTGCAAAATGTGTGCAAAATAGTGGTATATCTCTTTTTGAATTTCCTCTAGTACGGGGGGCAAACTTGACCGACCTGTAAAACATAGCGGGAAAGAAGGGCAAAATTAAATTTTGACCGGCATTAGAGAAAATGGGTAAAATAAAATGATTTCAAGCGAAAATTAGACAAATTGGGAATAGTTTTGAATATTTTAGAATGAAAAAAAGTGATTTACAAAAATTATAATTTAAATAAGTTTTTCTAATTTTCTCCTGATTTTTTTTTGGAGGGGGCATTGGCTATTTGACCTCATGGTGAAGCCAATGGGGAACAACCTGCCCTCACTACCGGTTTTGGAGCCCTACTCCATCATCAGGTATTCCACACAATGACAACCCAAGCTTACCTGATTATGGAGTAGGACTCCGAAACCGGTAGTGAGAGCAGGTTGTTCCCCATTATGACAAACACAGTGTGGAATTAATTTCTATATACCTAGCAGTTCAAGGCCAAGAAACTCTTATATAATATACTTAAAAGTAAATAACTCTATCAAAGATATTATAAAATATCCGATTAAAAAAAATTATTTAATGCAACCGTTCCATAAGTTTTAAAATAATTTTTTATAGATTTTTTTTATTCTTATTGGTATTTTAAAGAATCCCAATACTTTTATTAATTGAAATCCTAGATTTAAATTTACTCGGAATGAAATTTAACTGAACTAAATGAAATTTTTTCATTAATACTTTTTACTTAAGCGTTTTTATCCATTTTTAAAATCTGTAATTAAATCGTTAAATTCATGTAATTAAATTTTTTTCTACATTGCCGATCTTTTCGCTCTAAGAGTGGAAATCTATTTTGAACAATACGAT
This sequence comes from Sitophilus oryzae, assembly GCF_002938485.1. Lineage (NCBI taxonomy): Eukaryota > Metazoa > Arthropoda > Insecta > Coleoptera > Curculionidae > Sitophilus > Sitophilus oryzae. Next base: position 799,975 of record NW_022146866.1, read on the forward strand.
TTCTATTAGAGCATATCGAGTTAACCTCAAGTCAATATAAACTTCTCTTATATTGTGAAACGAGAAAATACAATAATGAAGTTAGACAGACACTAAATTTAACTCAGATCAAGTCGTCCCTATTAGAGTAAATTAGGAAGCAAATAGTGTAGGTATATTATGCAGATTTTGCTTTTAAAAATACCTTACTAATTAAGAAGATGATTACAATATACAGCAAATCCTTTTTGAAGATTTAACGTCCTAGGTGTAGTTTCAGGATCTTCATGTAAAAAGAAATAGAATGTGGACCGTGTGGACTCGGCCTAACCTGACTAATATGTCCCGCCCCATACGATGTTAATATGGCATTCAAGAATAGACACCGTAATGATTCATTCGAACGTTCGAGAACAATCGAGTTTGACTGGAATGGAGGAGTACGAGAACATTCTAAACCTTCTCTATGCACCTAATGATCTAATGGACTATTCGAGAACTGTTTAGCTGTGGGTATATAAGCCGACGCCTGAGGCCCGAGGAGGACAGAAACAAATAGACGCGTACAGTTGCCGCGCTAAATTCAAAATAAATTCCTTCTAGATAAATAGTTATAAATAGTTAGATAAATAGTAAATAAATTGTGACTTTCTATCCACACGGAACCGACGAAAAACGTAACAATATCTACACCTATAACTACGCCATAAGCATTTAGGAATTGCACAAATATAACTTTTTTCATAAATGATATAAATAGTAATAACTAAATAAGAAAATAACCAAGAATAAATCAAACGTACCTTAGATCATAATTTGACAATTTTTTGCCTTACTTTGATAAAAGGCTTCAAAAGTGTCACAAAATCCTAGCGCACCTAATTCACAAAAAACACATAAAATGCAAACTTAATGTAAAACATTAAAAAATAAATGAAATTCAATAGATGAAATGAAATATAAAACTTGCAAATAATGTAAAACATTAAAAAATAAATGAAATTCAATTAAAGCAAGAACTTCAGGACCTTAACATTAGTAACTGTGGTGTTGTCAAATTAATTTTGGAAGTCAAAAAGGAACGAAAGAAAAACAAACAATAAAATGATAAACAAATAAAAGATATTATACAGGGTGGCGCACCTCATTCGCCTCGGTTGATTATACGAAAACGGAAAGATGTAGAAACAAAATATTTTATGGGTATATGTGGGGTGGCAATGTGCACAATTTAAAATTATTTTGAAATATACAGGGTATCTCAGAACTAAGATTCATACTAAAGTTATATTTTTTCTTATGGAACACCCGGTATTTTATTTCATTTTTTGATTCTTGGGCCTAAAAAAAGGCATTTATTATAGGGGTTAAATATGTTTAAAATCATTGGTTTTTGAGATATTTAAAGATATTTAAATATATATGCTACAAGAGAATTGATTATCAACACCCTCTACATTACTTTTCAGAATTAATTCTTGTGCTGAGTTTAAAGGTAAAGAAATAAACTTTACTGAAAAATGTTATTATTACCTTAAATGTATACAGAGGTATCAAAAATTAGTGATCTATTTTACGGATTTATTTTACATAAAAACTTTGTTATTTCAAATGCAACACCCTGTATTTTTTAAATAAATTGAAGTAGATTCAAATGCTCTTTCAAACTATATTAGGGTTTCCTATACCTATCTATCTCAGATTTTAAATAAAAAGCGATTTTTAAATAAAATGGCAATCAAGATGGCTGGTATCGCCATGGCAATTTTCTAGTGACAGTCAGTAACTATTTTCAAAGTCGACATTAGTGTATGGACATTATTATTTAAACAGTTTACTAAAATTTACCCACAATATTTTAATAAGTAAGTATTCTTTATTTTATGTAGAAAAATAAAGCCATATGTATCTGCTGGTGGAACGAATGGATATGTTACTAGTTACTAGTGATTTTGTTTTGTGAGGAAAATTATTTCTTAGCCTCAAGAGCGATTCCAAATAGGAATCTTCCTAATAAGCTTTCCTTTGAAAAATTACTTGTCCTCTTTCCTATTTCGCAGAATTGGTAGTGTAGTTTATAAAAAACCTATTAGGCAGAAACCTGTCGTTGGACGTGAAGAAATTGAATTTGTCGTAATTGACTCTTTTATAAAAAAATCATATATGTACAAGTTATCATAAAATAAAACAAAGAACTACTTCTTCGTTTTTCTTGATAGAATAATAAATACATATTAATAAATATTATTTATTTAACTATTGTAGGTCAATTAAATAAAAGTAAACTGGTGTAGATTTATATAAAGTCTATAAACTAATGTCGATTTTGAAAATAATTACTAACTCTCACTAGAAAATTGCCATGGCGATACCGGCCATCTTGATTGCCATTTTATTTAAAAATCGATTTTTATTTAAAATCTGAGATAGATAGGTATAGGAAACCCTAATATAGTTTAGAAGGTTTGAATCTACTTTGATTTATATAAAAAAATACAGGGCGTTTCATTTGAAATAACAAAGTTTTTATGTAAAATAAATCCTTAAAATAGATCACCAATTTTTGGTACCCCTGTATAAATTTAAGCAAGCAATAATATTTTTCAGTAAAGTTTATTTCTTTACCTTTAAACTCAGCACAAGAATTAATTCTGAAAAGTAATGTACAGGGTGTTAATAATCCATTCCTTTGTAGCATGCATATTTAAATATGTTTAAATATCTCAAAAACTAAAGAATTTAAACATATTTAACCCCTATAATAAATGCCCTTTTTTGGGCCCAAGAATCCAAAAATGAAATAAAATACCGGGTATTCCATAAGAAAAAATATAACTTTGGTATGGATCTTAGTTCTGAGACACCCTGTATATTTCAAAATAATGTTAAATTGTGCACATGGCCTTCCCACATATACCCATAAAATATTTTGTTTCTACATCTTTCCGTTTTCGTATAATCAACCGAGGCGAATGAGGTGCGCCACCCTGTATATCATCATCATCATATTCAACCATTTTCAATTATGATGTAGGTCTCACATATTTAAATACTCTCTTTGTAGTTGAACCTATTGTTGTCTGTTTTAGGCTATGCGGGCCCAAGTTATCCCTGCTAATTTCCTAATATCATGGTACCATCTCAGATTTAGTCTTCCTCTAGGTATCTTAATTCCTCGTGTGTACCATGCGGTAATTTTTGTGGTCCATTTGTTGTCCGTCCTTTTTGCCAGGTGTTGTGTCCATTGCCACTTATGGGATTTGATTCTGTGAATGACATCTATTACCTGGGTCTTTTGTCGTATCCACTCTATTTTTTACGGTCTTTCTTGGTGATTTCAAGCATATTTCGTTCCATTGAGCTTTGTGCGACCTGCAATTTCCTTATAATGTCCGTTTTAAGTGTCCAGGTTTCACATGCATACGCCATGACTAGTAGTACACATTGGTCGAATGCTTTCTTCTTTAGATAAAGTGGCATAGTAGATTTGAATATGATTGAACTTCTTCCATAAGTACACTATGCTATTCTTACGTTGATTTCTGGTAGTAGGGATCCCGAGCTGTGTATTGGTTGTCCCCAAAATATATGTGTTCCTAAAATTCTACTATTTCCAGTTTTGTGTTGTTTATTAAAATAGTCTATTCTGTCTACTGGTTCGTTGTACATTACTTTAGATTTTGCTCAATTAATTTTCAGGACTACTTTATTGCTGGCTGTATTAAATTTGTTAATTTGTGTTTGTAATTCTTCAGGACTATTGGCAATTAGGACTATGTGTCATCAGTAAATCTTAGATGGGTTAATATATCCTCCATCTATTTTTAATCCTTTGTTGGTACAGTCTAGTTGATGGAAGATTTCTTCTAGTGTTACTGTAAACAGCTTTGGGGATATCGCGTCTCCCTGTCATACTCCACTGCCAGTTGGAAATTCTAGGGTTGTTTTATACAGGGTGTCGCAGGAATAAGTGCAATTATTTTAAGAGTGGGTAGATCTGGTCAAAAGAAACATTTTTTTCTCTTTACCGTTTTTCAAGTAAGTCCAAAATAAATGAGTTATTTTACTTTGAAAATTTAAACAAAAAATGCTTTTTTTCCTTAAATTTTGAGAAACACTGGATCTCTTCTGGATTTTCTTTCATGTAAATTTAATCTACTACCTATGTTGCCATATTATCAAGAAATTATGTTTTTTAACTTAAAACTAGAAAAAAAAATCCAAATTTTTTTTTTCGCAAAAAAATCCCATAGGCGTGTTTCTGAGGTCGAAATATACTACCAGTTAAAATACTTGCACTTATTTCTGGGACACCCTGTATATCATTATTCTTGCTTTGGCTTCGTTGTATATTATATATAAATAAATAAACATCTATAAATATGTAAATAAAACAAGTTTATAGAAAAAATCTTTGCAATTTAATAAAATTCTATAATCATAATAATAATCATATACGATCTTGATTAACTAACTGTTTTAATAACTAAATGATCACCTAGCATCTTTTTGTTCATATCTGGTTTGTTTATATTGAGTACCTTCGTTTTGGACAGTAAGGTTTGTCAATTTATATTGTGTTTCTGGGGGATTTACACTGCTATAAATAATTTTTTCTTTACTTAATCCCCTTTTTTATTATACAATAGAGATTAGAAAAGGACAAATTACCAACCGCAATTAAATTTTTAATTAGAAGTGGCTCAATCTACATGCTTCTGACTCATTCTTACACAACTTCATCCCTTAAACATGCCAGGAATGTATCCTTTTTCCCTCTTCCTTGTCGTTCCCTAAGGACTCTCTTACATTAAGAAATAAGGGTTTTCTCGCTCCTGCTTGGAACAGAAAACCATCCCAAGATTTTACAACTGGCCTAATCTTCCGGCAGTAAATTTTCCAGTAGAATTTACAACGTTTTCTTTTAAAGACATACTTTAGAAAATGAAAAATGTTCTGTTTCTCTTTATAACGATATGTACAGGATGTCTCATTTTGATAAATATCATAGAGTATTTTTGCTATTAGTGAATATAGAAGGATGCAGTTTGCAGTTTTGCACATACCTTTGTACTTTTTTGTCGAAGATGCTATAAAATTTTCATCTCCTCCTTCTTCTCTGATCTACAGGGTCTTTTTGAAAATTTTGCAATTTTGACACCAATATCCCTGTATGTATATTCGTAATTCGCCGATACATTAGCCGCTCGGATTAGGTCGGGTACAGCGACGGACGGTTGATAAAGTACCGACAGATTAGACTAGTTCCAACCCTTATGCGTCGGTGATTTACGAAAACGAAATACTGTTGTCTGCATATTGCATTACAGATTACAGTATAAGTTATGGTAAATGTTGTTGAGAACTGTTCCAAACCAAACCAAAACAGACTTGAACAGAAATTATCTTTAATACTAAAATTAAACTTTACGGTGTATTCCACTTAAAATAAGCAGTATGATTTTCAAAAATTTTACGAAGCAATTTTCAATTTGTCATTTTTAGTATAAAATTTTAACTAAAATTTTGTTAACTTAAAAAATACTTTCTGTTAGGTAAATTATTAATGGCAAATTGATGGTGGATTACTCTGTTTATAGAATACTAAACAACTTAAGTCTAAGAAAAACATATCAAAAAATATATGAATAGAAAAAAATTAAGACATATTTTTATTTTTTGGATTTATTACCTCCTAATCCCATATTTTTTTAATTTTGTGTCTGGAGGAAATTGTTTGATAGTTACTAATAATTTTACTGGACAGTCTATATTTCGATAAGTTCTTTTACGGCTCGCGGGCCTATTTTTCTTTTGTTTGCCATCAAAATGGCAGTGATAACATCTCTTAAATACTTATTAGACGTAGTCTCATAGCAAATATTTTTAAAACTTTTTCAAACAATTTCTCTTCTAACATTTACCAAGGCAGTTATCAATTCTATAATAAAATAAAAATAAACTAAAATTTACTCGCTAACCAGTTTTAAGCTTCCATGCCGATAATAGAATGATTGGAGCCTTGATAAAGGATAAGTTAAGTTTTAAGACTTATCGCAAGTCCCGTATGATCGAAAAAAAAGCGTCTAATTGATTTGGAAATGACGATCATTGACATTCCTTATATAATTTTACATAAAAAATGACAGCTATATTTATTAAATAATTAAAATAAATAAATATATAATCAATAAACGCACTATATGTATAGCGAATCGTTCTTCAAAATAAATATTAAAACATTTTTCAAATAACAAATTTTTGATCAAATTAATATTTTGTTTAAACTGTCTCAGAATGTCGAATATAGAAATAAACAAAGTAGTAATACTCTCATAAAATTTCATTATTATATATTTTTGTTTTTAGAATAAAAATAAAATCTTTAAAATTCTATTTTCTTGTCATCTTTACACCGCAATATCTTCCTAATGATTAACTTTGGATTAAACGTTTAGATAACAAGGTACACATTATTATTACCAATGAATCATCCCTTAAGGATTTTTGCATTTATTTTGGAACACCGCGCCGTGTATAATATGCAGTTTCCTAAATTCTGGAAAAATGTTCACCAAAACAAACTATAAAAAACCAAATAAAATATTTAAATCTTGTGATTATAATGGATATTATATTAGATTGTCCAACGACACAATCCTTGACAGTGATAGATGCGTCTGTCATTTTAATTTCAAAGTAGTTTATTTTATTTTACAAAGAAATAAGTTGGTACAAATATATTTAAAATTTGAGTGACAAGTGATTACTTCAAAATATTGTGAAAAAAAAACTGTATAAAACTGAAAAAATCTAATTGAGTTATTTTATTTCAAAATAAAATTACTTGTTATTAGGGTATGTGTTAATACAAAACAAACAAGGGTGTATTTTAAACAAAACACCACATCCACATACCAAAAAAAAAAAGAAAAAGATTTTTTACTTTCAAGCTCAAGCATTTTCCTGCATTTATTATTACATTTATCAATATAACTTATGTACAAAAAATAAAAAAAAAATAATATTGCAAAGGAATAAATAAAACACAGTATACATAGAAAAATATATTTTATTAATAAATAACACTTACTGAATTTTATACCTTAAAAGTTGGTTAACTACTTGAATCTTTTTTTTAAACCAATACCTTTTAAGATTATCTCTCTGTAGTACTATATTATTTACCTATCGTGTGATGTTATTTTTTAGATACTCCAGTTTTTGATACCATATACGAGATGGTATACGAAATTTATTTGTTTTGTGGCAAATCGGCAACGTTTCATGGGTGCAGGGCTAATACAACTCTCTGGTTGCAGTCTGCGGTTGGTCTGCGGCAAACTGTGTCTCTGGCGGTCTCTGGGCACCGAATATTAACTGTAAACTGTGGTCTGAGTCAACACTTAATTTTCCCTCGAGTTTGCCTCCACTTAATTTTAAAAAACACGAAGCACACGTAATAACACAGTCCAAAATGCAAAATATTTATCATTTCTATTTGACATAATTTGACACAAAATTATAACCTACAATTTGTCAAAAGTTTGACAACTCTCAAAAACCTTAAGCCATAAAATAATTAACTAGAAAGAAGTGTCAACTCTGTGTTAAATCGTGGAAACACGATACGCCACCGAAAGCCTTCGTTGTCGTCTGGAGAACTAATTTTCCAATTGACAGGTTGACATGATAAGGACATGATGGCTTAATTTTCATTTCCGTTTCCGGTTATTCAATGGCGGGCCCTCTTTCAGTTCAAATGTATTTTGTATTTTTTCTTTTCATAAATAAAACCAAAAAATAATTTATTCACATATATTCATTTGAAATATGGAACAACGTGACTAAATAAATATAAAAATATAGAGGATTGTATTGTTTCAATACCAATTAGTTAATTACATGTACTTTTAACGTAAATTAGTTAAGGTATAAGCATGACTTACATTAATTTCTAAATAAACACACGTATTCGCAGACTTCAAGGACAGAAAACGGACACAGGAACATGAAAACGGGAGCCTTATACAAAAACCTGAAAACAGAAAAACAATTTTTTTTATACTAAAATTAACAATGTAAAAATATCAATAGGTATAAAATATAAATACTGTTTAAAAAAAGCGTCCATTATTCCCAAAGAGACCTGGCTTATAAATCAAAAAGAAGCAAAAAGAGACTTTTAGTCGGATAACATAATCAGATTATCAGTCCGATTTATTGCATTATTGACAATAAGTCGCACATACTGGAGATAACTAATGTTGGCTATAGTTAAAAATGATCTTACCTTGCTGTAAATTGTTTCCATTTTCAAAAAAATCGCCGATCAAAGAGACTATAACACCATTTTCTTGCATCTAAAAAATGTAAAAACAGTGTTTATTTACTACCTATTTTTCATATACATGGGACATACCTACTACTGCAGAAACGTCATTTTCTCCAGGATTCTTCATGTAATATATAGTTTATATACTTTATTACCTTTATATTTATAAATTTCAGCCGAAATATTAAATTGAACTTCCAAAACGAAACTAAACGGAATGAATTAAAATGGCGTCGAATATTTTCGAATTTGTTCTAGAACAAATCTGAAGTTATCTCTGAAACTGAAATCTGTCAATTCTAAACTGTGAAGTTAGACAATAGTTAGACAAAAACAATGCTGTCCTTGTCTAGGCGGCCATACTTGTCGTCAGGAGAATGACAAGAATGACACTAATGACTGTTTCCAATTTTCCTATTTCACTGTCACCCCCCTGCCTTAAGCTATGATCTTAAGTCGAGTTCATACGCGTCGGCGTCCATTTGTCGATCTTCGTTCCGTCAAACCTTCGTCAAGCAAATAATATTGAAATATGTCATGTTTGAAATAAACCAATAAAACTGGTTAAAAACAATAAACTACGCATGACAGATTTACATATTATAAACTCTAAAATCCATAGTTAACTTAAAAAATATTAGAAAATTTTAGTAAAATAAATGGATTGGTATGGACGTCATCTGCTTTTTTTCTGTCATCGTCTGTCAAAATCTTACCTGAGAAAAAAAACAGTATATAGTCTGTCCAACGAGAAGATCCTTGACAGTGATAGATGTGTCTGTCATTTTAATTTCAAAGTAGTTTATTTTATTTTACAAAGAAATAAGTTGGTACAACTGGAACGCATTGCAGCTTCATTGCAGGATATATTTAAAATTTGATTGATAAGATGACAAGTGATTACTTCAAAATATTGTGAAAAAAACTGTATAAAACTGAAAAAATGTAATCGAGTTATTTTCTTTAATAGAAATGGTATGTGTTAATACAAAACAAACAAGAACAAGACACTACATACCAAAAAAATATAAAAAAGAACTATTATTTACTTTCAAGCTTTATGAAACTACCCGCATTTATGATTATATTTATCAATATAACTTATGTACAAATACAAATTTGTAATATTCCACAGGAATAAATAAAACAACATGAGTAAATAAAACAAACTATTTTATTAATAATAACACCTACCAAATTTTATACCTTAAAGGTTGATTAATTAACTTTAATCTTAATTTTTTTAAACCAGTACCTTTTGACATTATTTTTCTGCAGTACTAAAATCCATTACATATCCATTATTTACCTATCGTGTGATGTCGATATTTTACAGCTACTCCAGTTTTTAGTATGTGTTTAGTTTGATCCTTCTACCACATACGAGATGCACTTATCTACGACGAAATGGTATACAAACTTTATCGATGGCAACTTCATTGGTGTATAAGACTTTCTGTCTGGGCAGCGAGTATTAACCATAAACTGTGCTCTGGGTCTACAGTTAATTTTCACTCGATTTTTCCTTCACTTGACTTCAAAAGACACAAAACACACGTAATAATACGAATCAAAATGCATCATCTTCCAAAACGCAGGGTATTTAACAAAAGTTGACACAAAATTCTATCCTATAATTTGGCAAGACTTTGACAAGCGTCAAAAATGACAAAAATCTAAAGGCGTGTTCATACGCATCGGCGTCCGTTTGTCGTTCATCGTTCCGTCAAACTATCGTCAAACCAATAAAATTGAAATACGATCTGTCATTTTTTAAATAAACCAATAAAACTGGTTAAAAACAACAAGACACGACGTATGAAGGATTTATATTTAAACCCATCCATAGATAACTTTAAAATTATTAGAAACTTTTTTTAGTAAAATAAATAGATTGGTATGGGACGTCATCTGCTTTTCTTCTGTCATCGTCTGTCGAAATCTTACCTGAGAAAAAAAAACAGAGTATAATATAAAAAACAGGGTATAATTATGACTTAAACGTTTGACAGATGTCGAAGCAAAAAGGAAAGCTTTCCAAAACAGAAGCATATTCATTCTTTGAAGATGCTCTGGTTACTACAGAACTATCAGGTACCGATCATGAAACTTTACCATTTCAAGAATGGAACGACCTGGATATTAATATGGAAAAATGGGACTTAAGCGCTGGTACAAAGGTTAGAATGTTGATTTCAGTTTAAAGGACTTTCTGTATTACTGTAAGTTTTTAGGATAAAATAGCGCAGTTTCAAGAAACGAGCACCTCTTTCGAAGATCACCAACAAGTTCATCTACCTCCTAGTATCTTCTGCGACAGCTGGAAGAAACTGTCAGAAGTTTTTTCAAACGTAAGTCGCTAATAAAAATTTTGTCAGGTAAAGTCTTTGTGGGTAATGTAAGTAAGATAACAACCAATTCTTGTTAAAATTTGTTATAGTACCTTAAATTAACAAAATAAAGATACTTGGATGTATATATTATTACTCAAATTGACAGGGTATACCGGGTGCATCTCAAAAGTGGCTCATCCCTGTAACCTTTTTATTTTTTTAGATAAAAAACGAGATTTGGTATGTTAGTGTATGAGATAAATTAGGATTGATTGACGTATTCAATGATTTTCGGTCACTCCTAATAAAAATTAAAGTCTTCTTGATTAAAAAATCAAGGAGCTTTGGAAAAATAGATTTGATTGTTTGATATTTCTAGGCTCATTAGCATATTTTTTACGAATAATTTGGTACCACGCACTTGGTATTTCGAGTCAAATTGTCGTTATGAACTGTATGTTAACATTTATTTAGTTATGTTGACATATGTGATGTCATTATATTCAGAGTGCCATTTTCTATCAAATAAATTAAAAAAATACCGAAGGTGTCATTTAAAAATCGGAAATTGTAGTCATTTCCGGAGAAACAAGATGTGACCGAAAAGTCACATCTTGTCGCATCAACATACCAAATCTCGTTTTTTATCTTAAAAAATAAAAAAGTTATAGGGGTTAGCCACTTTTGAGACGCACTCGGTGTACTATTTACCAAAATTCAATGTAGCCTTTATTAATCTATTGGGTATTTTTTTTCCATAACAAGGAGCCGTCCTCTACCGGAAACACTGCGAAATTGTGTTTGCGCCTATTGTGTTTGTCCCCCTTCTATATCTGCACCCATTCTCCTATCCCTGTGCCCTGCACTAGCTTATGCAGGACCTTGATAGGATGGGAGCATAGTTCCTCCGGTTCTAGCCTAGCTTTCCCAAATAAAGAGTGTCGCTTGCGATCCAGAGCCTTGCAATGACATATTATGTGCTCCGCTGTTTCATGATCTTTATCGCAGAGTCTGCAGCAAAGACTTCCTTGATACAGGTTGAGCTTGTTCAGATAACACTTGACAGTCATGTGTCCTGTCAAGAGGCCTGTTGTAATCCGCACTTTATTCCTGCTAAGCATTAGCAGTTCTTTTGCGGTTTTAGAGCTAGGTCCTTGGATAAAAGCCTTGCTGTGCCTGTGCCCCTGTCTGTTTCTCCAGTGGACATTGTGCTTTTCCTTGATCCAGAGTTTTAGTGCACTACGGGCCAACATTTGGGTATTCCCAGTACTGGCTCTGGACCAAGATAGGATGCCGATGATCCCTGCCTAGCTAGCTCATCGGCTTTTTCGTTGCCTTGGATGCCGCTGTGGCCCGGCACCCAGAGTAATTTAATTCTGTTCCTTCGTGCCAGAGCTCCCAGTTCACCCAGGCATTCCCAGACGAGCCTCGACGATACCTTTGGGTTCACAAGCGCCCCAAGTGCCGCCTGACTGTCTGAGCATATACTGATGAGCTTACCTGAATAAGCTCTTCTATTGTTTTCTCTTGCACATTGTAGAATGGCGAAGATTTCTGTCTGGAATACGGTTTAGTGTTTACCCAAGGAAAAGATAGGCTTGCCCTTGGTCTTTCCCCAAATACTCCAGCTCCTGTTCCTTCAGCGGTCTTTGACCCGTCTGTATACCAGGTTAGTCCACCCTGAAGGAATGTTATATCTGTCCACATTCCTCGATCCATTTTGTTCACCTCGAATGGTTTGTGGTAGTGATAAAGAGAGGTCATTTGGTCCGATCTCATTTGGAGTAGAGATCCTCCGATAGAATCTCCCATCTTTAAGTGTCCTGTTTCTGTCCTATTTCCCGGAGACAAGACACTTTGTTGTCGATAGAGTCCCATTCTTGCCTCCGCCTGGATCACTATGTGAAGAGGCGGAAGGTCCAGAAGCACCTCCATTGATGCAGTGGGCGTTGATTGCCCCTGTGAAATGCTCAGACAAGCAAGTGTTTGCACCTTGCTGAGGCTGAGCATTGTTGTTTGTTGCATTACCTTAGGCCACCATACCAAGGATGCATATGTTACTGAAGGCCTCACCACTCCAGTGTACAGCCAGTGCACCATCTGTGGTCTGAGGCCCCAGATTTTTCCATGAAGTCGTCTGACTACCGCTAGTGTAGTCACCGTCCTCCTTGTGACCTATTGAGTATACACCAGATGCAAAACATATTTGATCCAAAATTCAATATACCGGGTGTTTGACCAGCTCTGATATTAACCCATGTAACAGTTTAAGAGTTATAATTAATGTGATAATCAAGTTGCAGGCGCACCTCCTTTTTATAGTCAAAGAAACTTATATTTATAATAAAACAAATAAAGTAAAAAACATTATTAACATTAATATTAACAATTATTTAAATATAAAAGTAGAAATGTATATCACATCCAGACGAGTTATGACAGTTAATTAATAACATTTTTGGAGTTTTTGGAAAAGAAATACAGAAAACTAAAAAGATCACGAGATATTTTATTTAAGTTTCCTTTTATTCATTCTTTTATCCTAAAATGTAATAATACATTTACCTAAAAAAGGGTCTTTAAAAGAAAAAAAAAAACTAAACATCTTTTGACCTTTCGGATAAAGCGTCGAAAGAAGAAATAGGCCAGAAAAAAGTTGTTTAGGGATTTCCTTCAGGCCTTATTTTTTTGCTCTATTATCTGTCAAGCTTAGTTCGAAAAACCTGAGCGGAGGTATCGGAAAAATTCGTTTTTCCGCCTTTGTGAGTTTTAAAAATTTCCTTCGTTCAAACTTGGCTGTCATTTACATGTCTTGTGTGGAGATATTAATAGAATATAGGGTGTAAAAATTTTTAAGCCAAATTTTATCAGTTTATTAAAAAATATTTGCAGAAAAATATTGCAAATATGTGAACAGCCTGATGTTTTAGTGTTATGCTGCTCGTTTTATTGTTTTCGTCATCTTTTATTTCTTTTCTGCTAGTCTACTGAACGTATTAAAATTAAATTAAACAGACATTAAAAACGTTGACAGGAAATATAGGTTTACCATTTATTTTTTTATAATTCTATTTGAGAAAGATAAGTTTATGTCATTATGATGATGTAAATACCTTATTGCACATAGTCAGCAAAACGCACGGAATACATATTATACAGGGTCCGGCAATAGTGTGTCGGTCATCTGTAACTCCTGGAATAAAAAAAACTTTTGAGAATTTTGTTTAAGTGCAAATCTAAAGTATGACCGAACCCTTTCGGGTACACTTTCCCAGATCAACAACCTTGGAGCAATCCCCAGAAACCTGGAAGAGTAGTGGACTTGAGAACTTCACGAGAAGAGCCTCAAGGGAAGACTGACAGGTTTCAAAAAGGGTGATTGACCAATCAAAGATAAAATGGGCTATAAGCTCATTTGAGCCATACAAATCACCGGGACCGGACGGTATTTGTCCAATAATGCTCCAGAAAGGACCAGACCTACTGACGAGCAAACTTTGTACACTACTAAGAGCTAGTCTGGCCTTAGGATATATACCGAGAATTTGGAGACTGACCAGGGTAGCTTTTATACCCAAGAATGGGCGTCTGGACTATTCTATGGCAAAGGCTTTTAGGCCCATCAGTCTTATGTCGTTCGTACTAAAGGCTCTTGAGAAACTAATGGACAGGTATGTTAGGGATAAAATAATGGGAAAGACCATTTCACCAAGACCAGCATGCCTATACAGCAGGACGATCAACCGAATCGGCACTCTATCAGCTAGTAAACAAAGTGGAGTCGACGTTTGAGACAAGAGAAGTGCTTTTAGGGGCATTCCTCGACATAGAAGAGGCGTTTGATAACACCTCATTTCAGTTACTGACCAGAGCTACAAGGAACCTCGGATTAGAGGAGACCTGCTGCAGGTGGATAGACTGCATGCTCAAAAGTCGAGTGGCATATACCACCCTACTAAATGAGACTGTTGCAGTCCGGGTGGCGGGAGGATGCCCGCAGGGGGGAGTTCTCTCCCCTCTGCTGTGGAATCTCGTCATGGACGGACTGCTTAATAGTCTCAACAGGGCTGGTTTCAACACTCTGGGATATGCAGACGATTTTCAGACTGATAGTCAGAGGTAAGTTTAACACAACAGTAAGGGAGCGAATGCAAAGGGCCTTGAAGATTGTGGAATCATGGGTGACACGGGAGGGACTAAATATTAGTCCTACAAAGACCGTAATAATCCCCTTCACCAAGCGCAGAATACTTGAGGGACTATTACACCTCTAAGACTCTGCGGCGATGAGATTCCTCTCTCGGGGGAGGTCAAGTATCTAGGAATCACGCTTGATACCAAACTGACCTGGAACCGACATTTCCAAAATGTCACAAGGAGGGCGGTGACTACACTAGCGGTTGTCAGACGCCTTCATGGAAAAATCTGGGGCCTTAGACCACAGATGGTGCACTGGCTGTACACTGGAGTGGTGAGGCCTTCAGTAATATATGCATCCTTGGCATGGTGGCCTAAGGTAATGCAACAAACAACAATGCTCAGCCTCAGCAAGGTGCAAAGACTTGCTTGTCTGAGCATAACAGGGGCGATGAAATCAACGCCCACTGCATCAATGGAGGCGCTTCTGGACCTTCCGCCTCTTCACATAGTGATCCAGGCGGAGGCAAGAATGGGACTCTATCGACAACAAAGTGTCTTGTCTCTGGGAAATAGGACAGGAACAGGACACTCAAAGATGGGAAATCCTATCGGGGGACCTCTACTCCAAATGAGATCGGACCAAATGACCCCTCTTTATCACTACAAACCATTCGAGGTGAACAAATTGGATCGAGGAATGTGGATAGATATAACATTCCTTCAGGATGGACTAACCTGGTATACAGACGGGTCAAAGACCGCTGAAGGAACAGGAGCTGGAGTATTTGGGGAAAGACCAAGGGCAAGTTTATCCTTTTCCTTAGGTAAACACTCAACCGTATTCCAGACAGAAATCTTCGCCATTCTACAATGTGCGAGATAAAACAATAGAAGAGCTTATTCAGATAAGCTCATCAATATACGCTCAGACAGTCAGGCGGCACTTGGGGCGCTTATGAGCCCAAAGGTATCGTCGAGACTCATCTGGGAATGCCTAGGTGAACTGGAAGCTCTGGCTCGACGGAACAGAATTAAATTATTCTGGGTGCCGGGCCACAGCGGCATCCAAGGCAACGAAAAAGCCGATGAGCTAACTAGGCAAGGATCATCGGCATCCTATCTTGGTCCAGAGCCAGTACTGGGAATACCCAACTGTATGGCCCATATTGCACTAAAACTCTGGATCATGGAAAAGCAGAATGTCCACTGGAGAAACAGACAGGGGCACAGGCACAGCAAGGCTTTTATCCAAGGACCTAGCTCCAAAACCGCAAAAGAACTGCTAATGCTTAGCAGGAATAAATTGCGGATTACAACAGGCCTCTTGACAGGACATATGGCTGTCAAGTGTTACCTGAACAAGCTCAATCTGTATCAAGGAAGTCTTTGCTGCAGACTCTGCGATAAGATCCTGAAACAGCGGAGCACATAATATGTCACTGCGAGGCTCTGGATCGCAAGCGACACTTTTTATTTGGGAAAACTAGGCTAGAACCAGAGGAACTATGCTCCCATCCTATCAAGGACCTGCATAAGTTAGTGCAGGGCACAGGGATAGGAGAATGGGTGCAGATATAGAAAGGGGACAAACACAATAGGCCTCACAGGTCGCAGTTTTTCCGCCAGAGGACGGCCCCTTACTGTGAAGAAAAAAAAGGTATGTACGAGGATGTATTTCAGGAAAATATTTTAACTTCTATAAATTCGTTCTAGTTCAAGAAAGTGTGAGTATATCGGGATGATTTGTTTTAAATGGAACACTTTGAATATCATTGCATTTTTGGATTCCTTTCAGATCACTTTATATATTCCTAAGATATGAGTAAATCTATTTCGATAATTTTGGAGATATTAATAAATAATAAATATATTATTTTTTCTTCTATAAAAAATTATTACAAATGCAAGAATTGTCCTCAGATCAAAACTATATTAGGTATTTAGATGGTCTACTTATGACTTACTTTGCTATAAATATTGTAATCTTAAATCATACAGTGTGTTCAAAATTCTACGCCAAACTTTCTAAAACATAAAATAATTTTTCTTCGTTTTTTTTAACATAACACCCTGTATATTATTTTTTCAAAATATCATCCCGGTTCACTCACACCTTTTTGAGGCACCGGTTGAAAATGACAATCGATGATAATTTTGGTGAGGTCTAACTCTAGACGTCACTTATTAAAAATTGACATAAAACTTATTAAAAATTAGCACTAATATTTACAGAAAGATTTGAACGAATAGAACGCTTCCAGATACAAATGTATTTGCAATAAATATATTTTTCTCAAATTTTAAACTAGACCATTTAAAAATAATTTTTACTCAAAATAAAAATGAATTACAACCTTCTTAAGGCCAACTGGCGGTAAGTACCCTTAAAAAATTAATAACTTGACATCGCCAAAATTACCATCGTTTGTGAGTGTTTTTTTTTCGATCATATGGTATAGTACATTATTCGTGTTGTAAAAGGATATTAGACTCCCATTCAAAGAATATTGCACTAATCATTGTGCACTTGAGATATTTTTACATAATCTGGAGGACTATGATCCACCATTTCTTTCAAAAATGTTGTTAACAGCAACTATGTCAAAAGCACAATACCGATTTTTAATAATGTGATTGAAAAATTATAGAATTAAGTAAATTAATTTTATTGTAATTCTGCGCAATTATTAACATATTATTTTATAGTATCCTGATATTTCAGTTGACCAGTTTTCAGTTTTAAAGACCACAAGTTTTCTTTTTTTATTATTGGCCGGAATCGCTCGTGCGCTTTCTTGCACTGCAATTTTTCATTTTTGCTACATTGCAACCAACATAGGATATAAATAAAATTTCCACCTTAAAAAAGCTAAAAGCACGTAGCTAGGCAACGTTGCCGATGCTTGTTTCTACGAGACTTCGGACCGCAAAACCATATTTCAATTAGAGGTGCGAGCCCTTAAATAAAATATTTTCCGACCTTTTTCGCAGCACCGACCGGTGGGAAAATCGCATTAGGGGTAGGCGATGTAAATAGAAGGAAAAAAAGGTTGTTGGTAATAAATTTCAGCTATCACGAGCAGCCCTGTGGCTTCTTTTGTGAAGTCAAAGTACTAAAAGTGCTAAATTAGGGAGTTAATTCTATTGTTTATGATTTATGCCAAAGAAGCTTAATTCTATATTATTTTGACAGTTTAAAATTTTGTTTAATATTTAATGCATGTTTAATATTTAATGCATGTTTAATATTTAATGCATGTTTAATATTTAATTTAGAACTATATAATTATAAGAAAGGTTTTTTTTTCGTAGTGCGTGCATTTTTTCCAAAAAAAAATAGATATTTTGCTGAATATAAACAATAAAGCTTTCAGAACCTCGAAATCGTCGTTCAACAAAGTTGAAGAGGTAACATTTCAGCCACCTGTATAACAAACAATTTAAATGAATTAAAGGAACCTACGTTGTGTTAAATATATTTTTATTGTGAATTACCTCGGATGCGCCCGACAGGAGCAATATTTTAGGAAATTTTGAAGAGAAGGGCTATGTAAATAAAACGCTACATTTGTAAATAGCCCTACTTATTTTATTAAATGAAATGAATGGAATGCCGTACTCTGCCTAAAATTTACAAGTAAAAGAGCACGGTAGAGAAATCTTAATCAATATTCCAAAGAATCCAGCTTTCTGAACTTTAATAAAAGAAATAATAATAATACAAAAATAGTACTCATATTAAGGTTGGTAGTTTCATACATTCAGAACATGCCACATATGTTACATTCAAAACGGAAGAGGTTTTTGTTAATTTAACGGGTCCCCACCCGTAGACATTTATACATTCCGTACATGTATACGGCGCCTAGCACAATCTCATTGGTTAGATTTGAATTTTAAACCAATTAAACTCCCAGTGCCATACGCGAGTATGGAATGTAAGACAGTGCCATGCGCACTTACGGAATGTACCTGGTAATTATGTTCAGCAGAAAGTAACGCCTGGCTATAGCTAATCTTGCAAGAGTAGCTGTGGCTCCGTGACTGAGGCCATCGTTTCGTGAACGAGAGGTTCAAATCTCACGCCGGACCCTAACTTTTTTATTTTTTTACAACTGTTTTTATTTTAAAAAAAAGCTGTAAATATTTAATAGATATCAAAATACGGATTGCGTTGGTTTCACTCTTTTTGATGGGGTTAAATTGATGATTTGGTGGAGTTAGTAGCGTTGGTTAAGAAGGTTATTTTTGGGGTTGATTGCGTTTTTGCATGTGTTTGATAAGATTTTTCTTTAAATTTCGTTAACAAGAATGATAGGGGTAGTTTATTTCAAACCCTTCCACTCATTTTAAAAAAGTGAAAAAATTACCAGAAAGCGTGTTTTCATAACAGTAATGCTTCCATGAAATTTCACTAGTCTATCTCTTTTCGTTTTCAACATAAAAAATAAAAACAGTATTTTTCCGCCATCTTTGTACCGCGATATCTCCCTAATGGTTGACTTTTGACCCAACGTTTATGAAGCAAACTACCCTTTATTTTGAACAAGGAATCACCCCCTGAAGTTTTTCGCATTTGTTTTGAAACACCCTGTATACTAATCATTATGCACTCGAGATATTTTTGCATAATCTGGAGAACTATGATCCACCAATTCTTTCAAAAATTTTGTTAACAGCAACTATGTCAAAAGCACAATACCGATTTTCAATAATGTGATTGAAAAAGTATAGAATTAAGTAAATTAATTTCATTATAATTCTGCGCAATTATTAACATTATTATTTATTTTATCCCGACATTTCGGTTGACCAGTTTTCAGTTTTAAAGACCACAAGTTTTCTTTTTTTATTAGTGGCCGGAATCGCTCGTGCGCTATCTTGCACGGCAATTTTTCATTTTTGCTACATTGCAACAACATAGGATATAAATAAAATTTCCACCTTAAAAAAGCTAAAAGCACGTAGCTAGGCAACGTTGCCGATGCTTGTTTCTACGAGACTTCGGACCGCAAAACCATATTTCAATTAGAGGTGCGAGCCCTTAAATAAAATATTTCCCGACCTTTTCGCAGCACCGACCGGTGGGAAAATCGCACTAGGGGTAGGCGATGTAAATAGAAGGAAAAAAAAGGTTGTGGGTAATAAATTTCACCTATCACGAGCAGCCCTGTGGCTTCTTTTGTGAACTCAAAGTACTAAAAGTGCTAAATTAGGGAGTTAATTCTATTGTTTATGATTTTATGCCAAAGAAGCTTAATTCTATATTATTTTGACAGTTTAAAATTTTGTTTAATATTTAATGCATGTTAAATATTTAATTTAGAACTGTACAATTATATGAAAGGTGTTTTTTTGTAGTGCGTGCATTTTTTCCAAAAAAAATTAGATATTTTGCTGAATATAAACAATAAAGCTTTCAGAACCTCGAAATCGTCGTTCAACAAAGTTGAAGAGGTAACATTTCGGCCACCTGTATAACAAACAATTTAAATGAAATAAAGGAACCTACGTTGTGTTAAATATATTTTTATTGCGAATTACCTCGGATGCGCCCGACAGGAGCAATATTTTAGGAAATTTTGAAGAGAAGAGCTATGTAAACGAAACGCTACATTTGTAAATAGCCTTACTTATATTATTAAATGAAATGAAAGGAGTGCCGTACTCTGCCTAGAATTCACAAGTAAAAGAGCACGGCAGAGAAATCTTAATCACTATTCCAAAGAATCCAGCTTTCTGAACTTTAATAAAAGAAATAATAATAATACAAAAATTATACTCATATCAAGGTTGGTAGTTTCATACATTCAGAACATGCCACATATGTTACATTCAAAACGGAAGAGGTTTTTGTTAGTTTAACGGGTCCCCACCCGTAGGCATTTATACATTCCGTACATGTATACGGCACCTAGCACAATCCCATTGGTCAGATTTGAATTTTAAACCAATTAAACTCCCAGTGCCATACGCGAGTATGGAATGTAAGATAGTGCCATGCGCACTTACGGAATGTACAGGGTGGACCATTTTGGTTGTTTCTATAGGGTATCTAGAAAACCGTGAGAAATATTCAAATTTTGATACTGCAGTCTCAGGTTCTTTTTTTGAAAAAATTACAATGGCGCAAACGGATCGTGGCTATCTTGATCGGTTTCGAAGCTACAGGGGGATTCTCAAATTTTGTACTTTTTGAAGATGTTCGATAGTTTGTTTATTTCAGCAACCACGAAAAAATGAATTATACATTCTAAAGGCACTTTTCTGTGTAGAATGCAGTGGCATAGTCAGACTTTTTTCGAAAAAAAATATTTTTTGAGATATTAACTATACTTATGTTTTTTTAAATAGAACCCCCTGTATATTTTTAAATTTTCTTATTCAGCTTGGCATGGGCTTCTCGAAAATATATAACTCTCTATATTTATTTTCACTATTAACCTCAACATTTCAAATTTTTCTTAAAATATCCACTTAGTGGATAGTAGGCCGCGACGAGGAACAAAGTAAACAGTTGTCATGGTGATCGGAACATAACTTTGATGGATGCGGAACATTTCATTTCAACAGATTGAAGTCTAACAAACATAAGCAAATGGCAGCTGATTTATATTTTGAGCGGTATCCAGAGCGCGAGCAACCAAACCCAGTCATTTTTAAAAGGTTAGAAGATAGTTTAATCAATTTTGGATCTTTTCAAAAACCGCGTCACAAAAAATTATCAGAAAGAAGATGAAGAAAATCAATATATTATTGTCCTCGGAGTTAAATGAAATGGAATAAATACCCAGCAAATAAAAAATAAGTGTGACAGAAACAAAAAAAAACATATTTTAATATAAACTCTAGAGGTTACTTCAATCGGGCTTCTCAGTTAATATAAAAAAAAAATAAAAACACAAAGACTACATTAAATGTTCAGACTGCTGCCCATTATTATCTAGACAGAGTTGGTACCGTCTTCGCACGCCGCCGCGCGCCGCTAACAGAATTTCGTTAGGGTTAGACTCAATATAACATTCTAACATATTATTATATTTCTCAAAATTTTCTTATTTACTCAATATTTTTTTCGAAAAAAGTCTGACTACACCACTGCATTCTACATAGAGAAGTGCCTTTAGAATGTATAATTGATTTTTCCGTGGTTGCTGAAATAAACAAACTATCGAACATCTTCAAAAGTACAAAATTTGAGAATACCCCTGTAGCTTCGAAACCGATCAAGATAGCCACGATCCGTTTGCGCCATTGTAATTTTTTCAAAAAAAGAACCCGAGACTGCAGTATCAACATTTGAATATTTCTTACGGTTTCCTAGATACCCTATAGAAACAACCAAAATGGTCCACCCTGTACATACCTGGTAATTATGTTCAGCAGAAAGTAACGCCTTAGCTAATCTTGCAAGAGTAGCTGTGGCTCCGTGATAAGGCCATCGTTTCGTGAACGAGAGGTTCAAATCTCACGCCGGACCATAACTTTTTTATTTTTTTACAACTGTTTTTATCTTTAAAAAAAAGCTGTAAATATTTAATAGCGTTGGTTTCACTCTTTTTGGTGGGGTTAAATTGATTATTTGGTGGAGGTAGTTGCGTTGGTTAAGATGGTTATTTTTGGGGTTGATTGCGTTGGTTAGGTTAGCTATTTGGTGGAGTTGGTTTGGTTTTGGTTGGAATGCTCTATAACAAAGCGTTAATAGTAATGTCTAAGGTACATTCCGTAAGTGTATATGGCACTGTCTTACATTCCATACTCACGTATGGCACACCCGTAGGTACTAATGCCCTGATAGCGGAAATAGAAGCTAAAGTTGAAGGTTTGGTGCAAATATCTTTAGATTATAAGTAATTCTATGAGTTATTTTATTTATTGTTTTTGTTTGCTCTTTTGTGAGCTAAGATATTCGCCCATTCACGGCCAAAAACTGTTAGTACATTACAAGGCCCTTATTCTCACACTGAACAATCATCGGCACAAATGGACAGTAGACGATTGTATTTGCATTATTTTTAAACTGAAATTATTCACAGCATATAAGTAAAGTCTTTACACATACATAAAATCTTTAGCACAGAATATTATAACAGGCAAATAAGCTATATGCTTTAGTTAACACTAGTTAAATAATGGGGGAAAACATTTACTTTACCTTTAATAACACTCTTTGTCACAAAACTTACGAACAAAAATACCATCAACGCGTCTCGAATGGTAGTCTAAAAGCTATTATTTAACAACTATTATCTCTAGTCGTCGTCGCCGTCGCCTGATTTTCCTCTCCCTAGTTTGCGAATCATATTTTAAAAATCAATAATTTTATTTATGTATACAAAGTGTCTTAAAATGAATAATTTAGATTTAAAGAAATATGCTTATTTTTAAACAGTTCCCACCGTTATTTAGAAATAATCACAGATTTGCTCACCTCATTTCGGTGGACATAAGTAAAGGCTGATAAAAATGTTGTATCCCTGTATTCTAAACAGCTACCTGTTTAAATAAATTCGGAAAAAAATAAAATCAATTTGTCATCGAATTTTTTTATTAATATTTCGAGAAATTTTCTCTCTCAGATTTTAAATGATGTTTTATTTAATCTTATTCCCAGATACCAATAGACACCCCCGAATTTGAGATTGAGTGTATAGAAAAAAAGAAAAAAATATATTTTATTTATCCGTAAGATCATTGAACTTTATCTTTTGCTTTCCAGTAAATAGATGTTATCCTTGTAGTAATAAAAATGATGAACAGATTAAAGGAAACGGGTTTCTTAAGGATATAATCAACTTGTTTTCCTTTTCTCCATTTTCGACTTTTTTCCTCCTTATGGTGTAATTTAATAAATACCCTTCAAGCTGTGACTGATTTTCACACGTAACCGTGTGTTTTTTCGGGTCAATTATTTTTCTTTATGTAATTTTGGCTTTCAGAAGCAGTGAAGTAGGAAAAATATTAAACCTATATTTAGGTGATAAAATTTAACCAATATTTGTTTTTATAAAATCATAAAACCAGATTAAAATAAACTTCTGTGAAGTTTGTATTTGTATCCTACTGAGACTGTTACTCCTAACCAAAGCATAGTTTATTTCAAATAAACTTTTAGTCACGTGATTAAGCTTCAACAGTGTTGCCCACTTTTACATATTTTCTTTTAATCAAAATATTTTAGGAAACAAAAATAAATTAATTATAAATATATAAAAAAGTGAAATCGGTTAAATAGCGGCGACGATAGCGCACATTGTCTATATTGTTATGGCGGCCGTTTTGTTTAACGCACTCCAAACAAACGCAACATCTGTGACGTTGTCACCATAAAAATTAATCGAATACATAATTTTTCTGATAAAACAATTCCACTGGCACCTTCCCTTCATGAAGTTTCCCACGGGAAGCTATTTTTATACGTTGTGCTCCCCAACTATAATGTAAATTATTTATTATTATAAATCATTATTTTATAAAATAAGATAATTGTCAAATAATAAACGACAACGTTGCTGATCGCGGCGGAATGTGACCAACATGGCGATAATAAAAATCGCTATAAACTAATTTTTGCAGATTTAATATAAATAAAATATATATGTTATATATATGTTAACTATATGTTATATACAATTATTTGCTCTATAAAGTAAAATGAAGAGCTGCTCGTTATCTTAAATTATATAACAAATATAAAGATTATTGCCAAAATTTTATTTAGTCAGGTTTATAGGCTTTAGTGTCAATTTCGATATGATTGATGACGTGCATAGAAAAATGTTTTGCGATTACTGTATATTACATGTCACCTGTAACTTGAAACTATTAATTTCTAACCTACTAATTTCAACAATCTATATCAAGTTCTATATCTTAACTGAGCCATAAGCTTTTTATATCTAATAATTATTATTAGTCTTCTAGTTTATCTAACAAATTCTTGATTACAATCATTACTAAAGAATTTTAAACCTTAAACATTTTTAGGTGAATTTTGTTATTTTCGTGAACAAACCTACCTATCCAGACCTCATCAGTAACAGTCGTCACGTGCTGCACAGCTATTTTTATCGTAGTTTCATATCAAGTATCGAAACTTTACTCTATATCGGTTCGACAATGCCTTTTCCTGAAGAGCACGGTACCACTGGATTTGCCGCTGCCGTCGGCAGATTCTGGAGACCCTGGCACCACATATACTCGAACTGCAAAATTCAGAAGAACCAAGGGGAGCATACACCTCTATATAATCCTTCAGGTACAAGTATAGGGGTGATTCTGATAAAACTGATACTTTTTTTGTTATTTTTTATATTTTGTACCGGGTGGCCAACTAAGAATGGACGCCGGCTGTATCTGTTAGATTTGTACAAGAAATGCAGGGTGAAATAATACAACGAGAGATGGTATAGTTAAATTATATTTTCGGTAAAATATGTAAAAACGACATGAACAACGTAGTATCTCAGAACTACTTATCGTATAACTTTGAGAAAAAAATTCTAATAAGTAAATCGACCAAGAGAAATCGCTGGAAATGAGTTTCAAGTTCAAAAAATGCCCGATAGGGGGCGTTTTTCTAATAGCCAATCAGAAAACAAGGCTTTTCTCAAAAATATGCAGGTGAACAGGTATTTTAAATATTACTGTTGTAAACATCGAGAAATTTGTATTTTTTTTAATTTAGAGTATTTTGCTGTATATCATAAAATAAAGTAGTGGGGGAAGGTTAAACTTGCTTCTTCTTGCCTTTTAGGGTAGCCTAAACTCTAGTTTAGGCTACCCGATTACCAAACTAGGGCTCGTTTAAAAGAGCTTTTATTCCTTAATGATCTCCAGTATAAATTTTATTTCCACAATTTTTTCATGGTAGCTAGAGGGCGCTGTTTGACATCATAACAGATATTGCGCTTTTGCATAAAAAATTTAAATAGGAGGCTATATTTCTCTTTGTACAGTTAAATAGAGCACAAAATTTCCAAAATATTAACACAAACCGCAATTTTCTATCTACTCTCTAACCGGAGATATTAAGAGAACAAATCATGTTAGGCTGCCGCTTAGGATTGATTATATGGTATAAAGATTATAGTAGTAGGCTAGGAAACAAAAAGAGGTAAACTGGTTACTTCAAAATATCAAAACGTTTAAGTTCAGTTTTCATGCATCCGAATTTCGGGCGTTCTCTTAAAAAAATGACGTCATAATTATTTAAACGTGTTTATAACAATGTGTGTTACAATAGCATGAACTACATTATCATCCATCCATATAATTCTTACGGATTTCTTGGTTAATTATACACAAATAGTTCTCAGATTAAAATGTCGGAAAGTCGGGCAATCAATAATTTTATTAAAATTTCTAAGAAATTTGTGCCGCTATATTGCTTTAACAGAAAACGGCCGAATTTCGTATGGCAGTAAAATGTTCTTCGTCTTTCATCTAAAAGATTGCTTAATTCGCATCAGCTTCACAAGAAGTCACGTGACGTGGCGACATTTTTTACTAAATATACAGAGTAGGCCACTGAAAACTTACAATGGCTATAATTTTTAAACCAAAAAACATATCAAAAAAATAAAAAATACCGTTTCTATAATATCGAGGGGGAATACATATGACGTATTTTTTGAACCACCCTGACCTACCCCTTAGGCGGCACCCCTACTCACTTGAAAATCTTAAATAGCAACAGCCCACTTGTGGCGCCTTTTTGGAAAGCCCATCAAAAATGCTAAACGGTGATCATAAAGTTTTTAGGGTGAAATTGAAAAACTACCCCTTACACGAAAAATTAGGTGGACATTAATGAAAAAAGTGATGTTTCAGTATAAGTTACAAATTGGGACCCAGCTAAATGAGGCAAATGAGGTATTTTTCAAACCACCCCAACTCACCCCTAGGTGTCATCCCCTCACTTCTAATCTCATCAATACCATTTTGAAACCATTGCCATTTTGAAGCTAAAAATAAAAAATGTACATAATAAAAAAGGCAATACAAATATTTTTTACTAATCGTTCGGCCTAATTTTGCGATAACGCAAATTCTTTCTTATCATCTATTTTTTTACTTTCAACAAATAGGAGTGCATTTTCAATACTCTTCTGACAGATGTTCGAGGTATACCTGTGATTGATGCCAACTGGCGTGTTGATGCTTCTGGATTGACCGATACCTGACCAATAACTTCCATCTGCATTTCTTCATTCAGTACCCTGGGCCCTGTCCTTTTTTTATTTTTGACCGATCCAGTTACTTGAAACTTTAGAATCAAATCTCTAACATAAACGTAACATAACCGTTTCCAAATAGCACATACCTTCAGCACCATAAAGAAAAACTATTTGAATTCTTTCTTCCACAGTATAAACCATTTTTCTTTCAAATAAGCGAATCAAATAAAGGTTTAAAATAACACCAAATTTGCAAACGATTGAAAATCGATAAAAGACAGTGCAAAAACGCAAAGATTTTTTAAGAAAACGTTTTAAGATTCCTGTTTGTTGAAAGTAAAAAATAGATGATAAGGAAGAATTTGCGTTATCGCAAAATTAGGCTGAACGATTAGTAAAACATCTTTCTGTTGCCTTTTTTATTATCTACATTTTTTATAGCTTCAAAGTGGCAATGGTTTCAAAATGGCATTGATAAGATTAGAAGTGAGGGGGTGGCACCTAGGGGTTGGTCGGGGTGGTTTGAAAAATACCTCATTTGACTAATTTTGCTAGGTCCCAAAATCACTTTTTTCATTAATGTCCACCTAATTTTTTGTGTAAGGGGTAGTTTTTCAACTTCACCCTAAAAACTTTATGATCATCGTTTAGCATTTTTAATGGGCTTTCCAAAAAGGCGCCATAAATGGGGTGTTGCCATTTAAGATTTTCAAGTAAGTAGGGGTGCCGCCTAAGGGATAGGTCGGGGTGGTTCAAAAAATACGTCATATATATTCCCCCTTGATATTATAGAAACGGTATTTTTTATTTTTTTGATATCTTTTTTGGTTTAAGAATTATAGCCATTGTAAGTTTTCAGTGGCCCACCCTGTATTATGGTAATATGGTAAATTCACAATTGTCAAGTTTTGTAAATATGTCTAGATAGAGATGTAATTTTACTACAAAATTGTATTTCTGATTTAAATTTAATTTTTAAACTCACAAAACTCATTTTGAAAATAATATTGTTTAGTAATAATCATTTAATATTAATAAACTGGTTTTGCTAAATTAGATTTTTTTGTGAAACTGTGCAAAAGCATCTTTATTTTACAAGTTTCTTACTAAAAATACTCTAATGTATCAATCTTTTTTTGAAAAATTACTTCTATTTTTTTCATTGTATGACCAGTCCGACCCTGGATATACCTAAACATTTTAATACATACTATTTTTCTATTTTATAGTAAAAATAAGCAAAATAAAACACTAATTTACCACAATAATAACACTTCACTTTTGCACTTGACCATCATCAGCAGATGATTAAAACATATCAAGTTTTAGTCATCTGTTGATGATTCTAACATGTTAAAATCCGTATATACAGGGTGTCATTGAAATGGTGTAAAAATCAGGGGGTGATAGTACTCCTAAAAATAGTAAAAAAAGTTCCTATAAGTATAGGGCGGAAAATGCATATTAAGGGAGTTAGGGGCACTGAAAGGGTGAATTTAAAAAACGGTTGTTTTGATATTGTAGGCTTAAAAAACGAGATAAAATTTCGAAAAAAAATGCTTTGCCATAAATTTTGACCCTAAATCAAATGGTGATACTAAAAAATTGTTTGGAAAAGCGCAAAGGGTAGTTTTTGCAAGGGTAGGGGGTTGTTTCGTGAATAACTTCTTAGAGGTTATTTTTTTTGCAACGTGGGTTCATTTTTTGAAAAATACACACTTTTTCCTACAAAAAATATACTCTTGTTGCACATCGCCCAGAGCGATGGTTTTCGTGAAAATTGAAGGCAAAGACTTTGCTCTGATGGGTTTGTATCAACATAAACTTATGAAAGTTATGGCGGTTCAAAAGTAACCAAGTAGTTACCAAATAATTAATTGAACAATCAACATTTTATGATTTTTAAAATATCTTATTGCTTTAAAAAACGAAATAATCCACTAGATTTCTACTTCTGGGGCCACTTTGAAAGCTTTGGTTTACTAAGTGCCGATTAATACTGAAGAGCAACTACGGCAAAGCATTATTGACTGTTCCAATCAAATTCGGACAACACCAAGGATATTCCACTTGAAGAAGATGTCTGCATTGAAATAAATGGTGGTCACTTTAAACATTTACTATGAATGAATTAAGGAATGCATTATTTTAATAAGGAATTTTGGTAATTGGTTTATTTCGTTTTTAAAGCAATAAGATGTTATAAAAATCATGAAATTTTGATTTTCCAAGTTATTATTTAATAACTACTTGGTTACTTTTGAACCGCCATAACTTTCATAAGTTTATGTTGAGTAGCAACCCATCAGAGCAAACTCTATGCCTTCAATTTTCTCGAAAACCATCACTCTGGGCGATGTGCAACAAGAGTACCTTTTTTTTAGGAAAAAGTATGTAGTTTTTAAAAAATGAAGCCACGTTGCAAAAAAGATAACCTCAAAAAAGTTATTCACAAAACAACCCCCTACCCTTGCAAAAATTACCCTTTCTGCGTTGATGATGTTGATTAACCAGTTAGCAACCCCTCAGAGCGAACTCTTTGTCTTCAATTTTCTCGAAAACTATCGCTCTGGGCGATGTGCAACAAGAGTATCTTTTTTGTAGGAAAAAGTATGTGGTTTTCAAAAAATAAACCCACGTTGCAAAAAAACCAACCTCAAAAAAGTTATTCACAAAACAACCCCCTACCCTTGCAAAAATTACCCTTTCTGCGTTTCCAAATAATTTGTCAGTACCACCATTTGATTTAGGGTCAAAATTTATGCTCTGCATTTTTTTTCGAAATTTTATCTCGTTTTTTAAGCCTACAATTTCAAAACAACCGTTTTTTAAATTTACCCTTTCAGTACCCCTAACTCCCTTAATATGCATTTTCCGCCATACTTATAGGAACTTTTTTTAGGAGTACTATCACCCCCTCCCCCCCCCCATTTTTTTACACTATTTCAATGACACCCTATATATAATAGTGCAAAAATGAAGTGTTTTGGTGTTTTGTAGTGAATTAGTGTTTTA
Organism: Sitophilus oryzae; assembly: GCF_002938485.1. Classification (NCBI taxonomy): domain Eukaryota; kingdom Metazoa; phylum Arthropoda; class Insecta; order Coleoptera; family Curculionidae; genus Sitophilus; species Sitophilus oryzae. The sequence goes on from NW_022146866.1 coordinate 829,956, forward strand.
TTTTGCTGTTGTAACACCAAAGGTTGAAGGGTTCCAACCCCCAACTGTAATATTAGAAATCATTTATTTTTTCAGGAAAGTACGTTGTTCGTCTCTTCTGGATGGGCTCGTGGAGAAAAATATACGTTGACGACTATCTTCCTCTAGATAAGTCCGAAAATTTGCTACTCCCAACATTGATTGCTCCAAAGAAAGACATCGAAGTGGTCGATGAAGAAGCGGATAAAAGTCCGAAGTCTCAAAAGAGCACCAAAAGACCCAAATCGAAAGATCGAAGTCTTTCCAGAAAAGAAACTGTGGAAATTTGGCCCTTTTTACTTTGTAAAGCGTTGCTGAAGATAGGATGCCTTAGTTGGAGCTCTAAAAGGGAACTAAACCACTTTGATATTATACAGTGTCTTACCGGATGGGTACCTCAGAGGATTCGTACAGATGGTGCAGATTTTCTGTTTATTTTTTCAAAAAATACATATTTGTACCGTGCTATTATTTTAATTTGTCCCAAAAAAATAAAGGGTCTAGTAAAAAAAGAAATTGTACTGTTTTTTGTTAAGTTGTATGCCGTTGAGTCAAAAATTGTATAAACTGTCAAATGCCAAAATTATTGACATAACTTACTTTTTTTAAAAATACTTTTTTTCTGATTACGAAAATATGCCACACTTGCCCTTTCTTTTCATTAGTTTAGCACAAATTCGTATAAATATGATTAAAATTATAATTTTTCAACATCAAGCTATTCGCGTTTGTTATTTTGTTTCCAAGAATTGTCATGGTTTTTATAGTTATAGTTCTATTATGATATAGAAAATTTTCTGGTTTGTAAACTCAGAACATTTTAGTAAATTACTCAAATCTAAGAGCAATAAATTTATTGAATAATGAGATACATCCAATTTACAAATAGCAAACAATTTGAAAAAATGAAAATTATTTTTTGCACTTATAAATGCTGCTCCGCGTGACCTCCTCCATTTTCTCATTTGACAGTTTTTAGAATTTTTGACTCAACGGCATAAAACACTACAATTTCTTTTTTCAGTAAACCTTTTAACTCAAAAAATAAATATTTTACAGCCTTTTAAAAGTGGGACAAATTAAAATGAAAGCACTGTACAAACTGTACAAGCTTTATTAAGAATATCGAAATTAGTGGAAAAATTAGCCGTTACAATGAATTTACGACATTATCATTGACAATGTCTAAAAAAATATAATTAAAATTAGTAGAATATTCTAGCAACAGCTTTCAGTAGTCAGTTGTAAAGCTAATAATTAGCTTATAAAACAATAAATTTCTCATTTCTAACCACAATTTCTCTTGGCGGATCCCAAGTAGCATTTTTCGACACATTTTAGATAATGTTTCTTATAATTGTGTCTGTTTCTTGACACAATATGGAAACGGTGTGCCACAAATAGGAATCATTTTCGAAACCTATACATTTTATATGGCTTTATTACATGTGTTTCCAATGTGGCGGCACTAGTCGTTTCCTAAAATGTTTCGATGCGGAATCAAAACTTTTAGAGGAAATGTTTCGAAACATTTTCTGCAATTTGTGTCCAAGGTGTTACTGTTTTCAACAGCCACTGTTTTTAAATGTGAAGAAACAAAATACCAAACTAAAATAGTCTGTCTGTCTGTGGATTTCAAAATGAAAACAACATCAACAATGTCGACATAATTTCTTTTCTCTCCACCATAATCTTTTTGTTTTTAGGTTTTCTCGCACAAAGAATGTCTGGCAAAAGCAAATTCATCGTTTAATTTAATAATGTACTTTCATATTTTTAATAGGTCTTCTATATATCATTATTTGTTGCTACAAAAATTTTTTGTTTAAAATACATATAGATTTTTATTTTTATTTCTATATATAATAAAAACATATATTTTTAATTAAAAACGCTATTACTAGCCAGCATGACGAAATTTTATGTCATTATTTTATAAAATTGACATGGAGTCGGACACAAATCATCTATATTTTATCATATTTGTGTCTAAAAAGAGAGAAACTCGTGCTTTGAAAATAAATGGACAATAAATGGGAACTTTGTTTCCAAAATGTTTCGATTTAGCGCTATCTGTTTAGAAACAGAGGTAGAAATTTCGAACTAGTCATCTGTCAACAACACCAGTCAAAACTTCTGGTCAAAACAATTAAAACATTTTTATTTACTTATTACAACGCAATTAAAACATGTATTCCATTGTCATTTTAGAAAAATGAGAAAAAAACTTGCTGGTAACATTTTTCTTCGGTCTTCTCCTAGGTATGGGGAGTGGTTGATATTGCATTTATTCCTAAAACAAATAATCATCTCTGTAATGCGCATAATGAATAATTATAAAATCGCATAAGAAAAGTATCTGTATTCCAAAAATCTTGTAGAATGCTTAAAATTAAAAACTGCAGAACAAAATCCAAACAATAAAATAAGGTTATATTCTCATATTTCACAGAATATCAAATAAATTATGGAAACTTTTCAGGCACCGGGTACGAAATCTTTGTAAAATGAGCCACATCTCATGTTTCTTAAAAGTTCCGAAAAATTTGTGACATTAAGATCTTTATTGTTATAGCTTATGTAGCGAAACCATATTTTGATAAAATGTTTCCAAACAAAAAGCGATTTATATTACGAAACATATGCATCAAAAATGTGGCGAAACTGTTTCGCAATGTTTTTCAGCAAATATTTTGTTTCGATTTTGTCTCTAAAAATGCTACTTGGGATGATAGTCAAAGGCACAAAATGACACTACTCCCTAATTCTGAAGTGTAATTTAAATAATTATTATTTTTAAATAATAATTATTAGTTCTTTCAAAGGTTTTTTCATTAGATAAAGCAACTAAAAAAAATAAAAAGCTTAATAAATTTTAGTTTTGAATTCAACCGATCTTTGGGAACTTCTAATGGCGTATGTAAGACCATTTGAATGGGACGAAGACAAGAAACATAGCAGTTCATCGAAACAAACTGCTTCTTCAAAACAATCGAAAATGACCAGTAAAGAGACGGGAAAGAAGTCAAAAACTGTCATTCCTAGCGGAATAGAAAATATGAGGGAAGGAGACTATTTTGTTATAGCTGCTTGCGACAATTTTGAGTAAATGTATAAAATTTATTTTGGTTTTAGGTACAGTATGTACCAAAAAGTTCATATCAACTGGGGAAACATTATAATAAATAATAACGAGTCCTTGAAAAAAAGTTTATTGAAATTATCATGCCAAAAAACACAATGGTATACAAAGAGGCCCACCTCATTCGCCTCGGTTGATTACACCAAAATGGAAAGATGTAGAAACAACATTTTTTGTGGGCGTATGTGGGGAGGCAACGTGCAAAATTTAAAATTATTTTGAAATATATAGGGTGTTTCAGAACTAAGATCCATATCAAAGTTATATTTTTTCTTGTGGGACATACGGTATTTTATTCCATTTTTGAATTCTTGGAACCAAAAAAGGTATTTTATTTATCCACGACTCGTCTATAATTTTATTATTATACATGAGTTTATAAAATAATAATAATATTCATTATTCACTAGTGAATAATGGTTTCATTATTCACCCCTTCCACGGATATCTCCATCGAAACTCCAAACAAGAGCTGTGCTCGATCCAAACCGGCTTGAAATAAATAGTTTCTTTTAATTAGTTAAAGCTAAATTAGTTAGCTACCGAGTTAAAGAAAATTGCAATGTTTTGTTTCCATGTTACTTACTCGTTATACTCGTTCAATATTTTTTTGACATTAAAAATAAAAACTCCTGGATAATGTATAGTATTCTACTCGCATATACTCGCCTGCGGCTCGTGTCATAAACTTCATCCACGTGAATAACAGCCACCATTATATGCTCGTTGAATAATATACTATTATTATAAGGGTTCAATATGTAAAAAAGGTATACCGGATGCGTCTCAAAAATGGTTCACCCCTATAACTTTTTTATTTTTTCAAATAAAAAATCGAGATTTGGTGTGATAGTATATTATGACATAAATTTTAGGATAAATTGACGGGGGTGGGGTGGGGGGGGGGTGGTTTGGTTTGGCTATTCAGTTGTTTTTGGTAACTTCCTGTTTCACCAGAAATGACTACTACAGAACTTTTGATTTTTAAATGGCACCCTCCGTATTTTTTTACTTTATTCGATAGAAAATGACATTCTGAATAGAATAACATATCATATGTGAACTTTTGACATTCTCGCTTAATCAAAAATCGTATTTAAATTTCAAACTAGAGTGCCATGGTTGTGTTAAAAACACAAATTCTTAATCAAGGAACCGTGGAAAATAGATTTGATCGTCTAATGTTTTTAGTGTCTTCTCCTGGCCAGTTAGAAAATGCTCAAATCGCATTTTTAATCATATCTCAATTTTTTCAAATGGAATGAGGGTGGCTCATTAACATATTTGGAAAAAGCATTTTTTTACGAATAATTTGATACCACACACTTGGTATTTTGAGTCAAATTTTAGTTACATACTAACCGCAAGTTATAATTTCAAATAACCATATGCGAAAATGTCAAAAGTTTTCATATGATACGTTATTCTATTGAGAGTGTTATTTTCTATCGAATAAAGTAAAAAAATGACGAGGGTGCTATTTAAAAATCAAAAGTTGTAGTCATTTTCGGTAAAACAGAAAGCGATCGAATACAATTGAATACGTCAATCAATCCTAATTTATGTCATATACTAACATATAACATACCAAATCTCGTTTTTTTAACTGAAAAAAATAAAAAAGTTGTAGGGGTGAGCCACTTTTGAGACGCACCCGGTATTATTTTTATCTAACCTTTCGAGGGCTGTAACTTCTTCAGGAAGCATTTTAAGAGGATATGTTCGTAGGAATTTTTTGTTTTACTTTTATCTGTAGAATCACTGACCGAAGTTAGATACAGTATTTTTTTGACACCCTGTATTATTTCAATTTTTTTTTTGGTATTTAATAAATATTTTTGGTTTTTAATAATGTTATAACATTTGTTCTTAGACTGTCTTTAGTGAAGGAAAGAAACAACTCCGTAGTAACCAATAGCGTGTTTCTCAACCAAATTCGTGACATTCCTCTAATAAAACCTCCTCCAAGACCAGGTAGATATCAAATTTTATTACTTTTTTTTTGGTAATTTACCTAAATTTTCGTATTCTTTTAGAATTGGCATATTGGCAAACGTTTCGATACGAATACTGGGCAACCGAGCAGGGAATCATACCACCTGATATTAAAAAACTGAATATAAAGTCTTTGAACATTGTGAGCCCGTTTGACCAATTGGCGAATAAGATGAAAACAACAGAAGGAGGGGATGATTTTAGTGATACTAGTCCTGAACTCGAAGCACTGGGTATAAATAATTATTTAAAAATAATTTTGAATTTTAAAATCCAGTGAGCAAAGTTTTGTGACATTTAGGGAAAATTAGGGAACAGTTACGTATCTGCGTTTTATTGCTTCATATCAGACACAAGAACCTGGTAACGTAACAAATACGTCACCTTTCCCCTTAAAGGAATAAAACGCTCACTGGGAATATTGACAAGAAAAGCTGATTTATATCCATAGTTTGATTAAAACCATAAATTGATTGAACGTATTTGTGTGACCCTTGCATGTGGATGCTTGATTTACTAAAGCGGTCCATACATTATCAAAGAAATTGCGCAACACAACGCGTTGTGCAGTGTATGTGTGTGTTGCGCTTTGTTGTGCCATATTTTAGTTGCCAGCCGGTTTTTTTTAGGGACGTCGCTTGTTTCTCGAACAATGCACAACTTTTAATAAAAAGTTTGATCAAAATGTTACTAAAGCGGCCCATACATTATCAAACAAATTGCGCAATAAAGCGATGCGCAACGTTGCGTTGCACAACTGATTCAGAGGTCCGTATATTATCAAACAAGTTGCGCAACAAAGCGATGCGCAACGTTCCGTTGCACAACTGCATCACCCATGCACTTAGTAAAATGTTGTTGACTTTTTATTAAAAGTTGTGCATTGTTTGAGAAACAATCATGTCCTCAATTGCCATTGCGTCAATTATTATCGTATATACCCTAGATGATGTCAATGATACCAAAAAACGAAAAAGAAAACAAAGAATTTGGAAGAAAGAACTAAAATGTTGCACAACGAAGCGCAACACACACATACACTACAAAACGCACTGCGCAAACGCCTGTTGCACAAAAGAATTCGAACATTCTTGAAACTTATCAAACAATTGCGCAACGCATAAAACTATACATTGACAAGTCGTTGCGCAACAGCCTGTGTTGCGTTTGTTTGATAATATATGGGCCGCTTTAGTGTATGGGTGATGATGGAATTGTGCAACGCAACGTTGCGCATCGCTTTGTTGCGCAATTTGTTTGATAATGTATATTATATACGATATACGCTTAAGGCTCCAAATATATTTAGGAATTTTTGAAATAAAATGTTGTAATATTGAGTTAATGCACTGACATTAACTTCCTATGTCTCTTCAATTTACTAGTAGTGTTTCTAACATTGATCCTTAAGCGGTCCATATATTATCAAACAAATCAAATCAAAGCGATGCGCAACGTTGCGTTGCACAACTGCATCACCCATACACTTGGTAAAATGTTGATCAAACTTTTTATTAAAAGTTGGGCATTATTGTTCGAGAAATAGTCATGTCTTCAAGTGCCATTGCGTCAATTATTATTGTATGCGTCCTAGATGATGTTACCCGATGTTACCAAAAAACGAAAAAGAAAATAAAGAATTTGGATTTCCTTCATCCAAATTCTAAATGAACTGAAATAATGCACAGCGAAGCGCAGCACACACATACACTACAAAAGTCCGTTCAAACATTCTTCACAGAAGAATTCAAACATTCTTCAAAATTATCAAACAATTGCGCAACGCATCAAACAGGGCCATACATTGGCAACTTGTTGCGCAACAGCCTGTGTTTCGCGATTTGTTTGATAATGTATGGGCCGCTTAAGAATCAATTCTCTGATCACGTGGTACAGAACCCCACTCACATAACTACTTACGTATAATACACAGTGTCCCAATATTCCGTGGACATAGAGCTACTACGTATTTTTGGAACCAAAATAAGTTCACTGGACGCAATTTACCTCTATACAAAAGTGCTTCGTTTGTCCGCTAGAGGGCATCAAACTTCCGACGGACGACCGATTATTTTTTTTGTAACATGGTCCTTCTAGTATTTACTACATTTTTTTTCTTTTTATCTTTAAATAAATTATTTTTCCGAAGCTGAGTTCCAAAAAATTTATTTTGTCACATCAAGCAATGGAAGCGCATCTATTATGCACTAATAATCTAGTTACCGAAAATATGGAATTTTATGTTAGTATCACAAATTATATTTGACAATAAGCTTTATAAAAGCCTCTGAAGATGCCCTCTGACGGTCAAACGAAGCACTTTTGTATAAAGGTAAATTATATGTAACTAACTTATTTTGATTCAAAAAATACGTAGTTGTTCTATGGCCACATAATATTAGAACTCCCTGTATATTTTGTAGGTCTGCTTTGGAAAAATAAATTCTCAAAAAAATTTTTTTTTTCTAAAACTATGCGATGTGGCGTTTTTTTACAAGGTACAAAAAATGTAGTAAATATACTAGATTGACCATTTTACTAAAAGAAAATCTGTAGTGGGTGGAGTTGGAAAATATTTATACTAAAATTTATGTAGGGGTGGGGGTAGTTTTTACCCGAGAACTGTAAACTAATAGGATTGCTCATCCTCATAAGACGTACGTTCGCCTCTTCCCGCGCTTCAGCTGACAGTTGTGACGTCATTGTAGTCCTTGTCATGATAGTGTGTATTATTAGTTGTCTATGGTAAACTTATAAAAATAACAGCTGAGAAATTTTGAGTTAATTATTTTGTCAATTTTAAATGTGAAAATGGTGTCTTTAAAGTTTTTAGAGCTACAGAGTGTATAAATACGTTCATTTTGTATTGTGGATTGTGACAAAGTGCTTACTAAGTGCCTACGATATTGTTTATTAATTATTTTAAAGCAAAATATGGAAGTACTCTAAAAAGAGTGCTTGCAAAAGGTGATGCTGGGAACTGCTGTTCTTAAAAATGCATTATCCCAGTATTTAATACGATTTATACAGTTAATTTTCTATACTGCATACATATAAGTTGTTTAAATAAATAAACAAAATAATGAACGTTTTGCTTTCGGCAACCAATAATGCACGTGTGTGTATTATTGGTTGCCGGATAAGGACTAATAACCATGACAAGGACTACAATGACGTCACAAAGCGAGTAGTTTTTGCATGCACCTGGCGGACACTTTTGGCTGAATGAGCAGTCCTATTAGGTTAACTGTTCTTGGTTTTTACCCTTCCACTATTTTTCCTTGATTTTTGTGAAAGTAAAATGTTAAAGGACTTAGCAAAACATAGACACCCAAAATCTCATTCAAATCGTAATAACGGTTCTTAAAATATCTGAAAAAGTGTCTATTTCTTTAAAGTTTGATGCCCTCTAGCTGACAAAAACAAAGCTCTTTGTATAGAGGTAAATCGTGTCCAATAAACTTATTATGATTTCAAAAATACTAGTTATAGTAGTTTAAACTACTACTAATAGTAGTTCTATGACCACGGAATATAAGGACATCTTGTATATTCTTTTAACTATCTAATTTTTTCCCAGACAAAAAATCCGATAAAAGCTCAAAATCCTCCAAGAAAACAGCCAAAATGAAAAGCATGAAAAACCAGCTACAGCCGGACCCGTCTTTTTGGATCGATTTTAGCGAAATTCAAGACACGCTTCTGTATATAACCATTTACTTCCAGCCAAGGTTGTTTAAGAGTAGGGCTAAAGTGTCCGACTTGAATTTCTTGTATAAAGCTACGGATTACAAGCACATTGTCAATCCCCTGGAATTAAGTTGCTCCAGAAACGAACCAGTATACATTTTTTTGGACTCAATCGACTCAAAATTTCTGGTCATTAATTTCAGTCAAACTGGAAATACGGAACACCTTGAAAGAACTACAGGTATAGGATAATAGAATACTAATTTAATATATACACACAACCAAACTTATACATTATATATGGAATCTCTTTTTATAGTCTAGGAGCTAGCAACGTTTTCGAGAAAGTATTTTAAGAAAGCTGGCTCTTTGATATATCTTTTACTATGCTCTCTGGAACAGCATGCGGCCCATCATCTGGCTGCCGATACCCGTTACGTTCACTACTGCGCATCGGAAGAAGATCCTATTTTTTTATTTAGTCCATTAAATTCCAGTAGGTATTGAATATAAATCGAGTTCTAGACCAGGCCATCGGTCAGGACAAAAACTTTTTTAGTAGGGAACGCAACGTTTACCGGCAGCCAGACGGGCCGCATGCTGTTCCAGAGAGCATAGTAAACGATATATTAAAAAGCCAGCTTTCGTAAAATACTTGTTTTCCCGACGTTGCTAGCTCTCGTACTATTATTTCTGACTAAACTTTTTGCAAAGAAAAAAATTGGTATACAGCTTTAAAACTGCCTCTACACTATGCGGAAAACTCTTCAAAACAGGTCAAGGTCGCATTTCGTCGCCCAACTTTGTCGCATTTCGATTTATTTCCGGTTGTCTTGACCTGATTTATTTCCGGTTTGCCTGGACCTACTTTCCATTCTTAAAAGCGCCTGAAAACTACTCGTGAGTGAGAACGTGGAGGATTTTTTTGGCGTTTTTGTTGCCTCGTTTAATTTTGTTTCGTTTTGAGCTATTTCCAAAACGTGGCGGTATCTGTACCCGAGGCAAAGGATTTTTTTCATAAATCTCATTGAAATAAGTAAACTTAGACGTAAAAGTCTTTGATAAGGACCAAGTTTTATTCAGAAACACAAAATGTTCATACGTCTCAAAAATTATGAAAAATAATGGATGATTCCATATATGTTTGGTTGTATTTATATGTAATGTACCAAAGACAATTTATAAAAAAACTAAGTACGGATATAGAAGAACCTACAAAAAGTGTGATTAAAATCATTAATCACACATTCATTAATTTATAGAGGAGACCATGCATTCGTTGGCAAGCTGCGAAGGAGAAGACTTGGATTTCTGCCTGAGCCTTTTACTCAAGAAAACAGAAGAAACATTTTCATTGAATATGGACCAATTCAGCTCCTCGCAGTGGGCTAACAAGTCGTTCTTTGTCTGTCCTTTCAACACCAAACCGGTCAATTTCCTTTTGGAGGAGTACTATTGGAGGTCTAACTCTTTCGGACGGGCGGCTACGAACATTCAAACGGTCGGTAGTAAAAGCGTGATGTTAGAGGCTAAACCTGGTAGAGTTTGCTTTAGGTAAACGAGTAAATGGATTAAAGCTTCATTCAGAACCTCGCAATTAGTGGAATAAATTTGTGGTTTCAATTACATTTTATACTTTTTAGTTTACGATCATTCACAATGTTTAAAAAACACACTTAAAATTAATAGAATATCCTAGCGACAGCTTGCGTTAGTCAGTTGTATCCACAGAGAAAGCATAATATTTAGCCTATAAAACAATCAATTTTTGATTTCTAACCAAAATTTCTCTTGACAAAGGTTATTAAAGGCCAAAATGACATTTTTCGCAAATTTTGAACTAGTGGAAAAGTTAAAAGTTCGATAACTTTTTCTACTAATTGAACATGTCTACCACTAATTTTGACGTTCTGAATGCTTACATTAAAATTAAAGGAACAAACTTCTACGCTAATTGAAACTACTAATTTATTCCACTAATTGCGAGGTTCTGAACGAAGCTTAAAGCTTCACTTACTGACTTAGACTTGCTATCAGTAGTTGAATAAATAATAAATAACATGAAATAAGCTTAGAAAAGACTGTCAAATCCACAAAATTTCAAATCAAATTCAAATGTGTCAAATGAATCGTCAAACAGAACTGTCAAGGATCCCCACTCTAGGACTTTCTCTTCGCCTACCGTGCTACCGTATGAATACATGGATAGCATTATCTCGTTCCTTAATCTTTTTATTCATAGATTAATACGATTTTGTTAACATAGATAGCCATGGTTTATATGTAGTATAACAGCCAGTAATTTAGTCTAATCGATTTGAAAACGAAAAAAAAAACGGTATCAGAATTGACTTCGAAATAAAGATTGCTGTCATTTAATATGCAAAATTATATGGGAAATGTCATCGATTAGGCTAATATGACCTCGTTTTTTGGGGAATTTTATCCGTATGTTTTATCCATATATACCGAGTGTTTTTCGAAAGTGGTTCACCTATATAATTGTTTTCTTTTTTCAAATAAAAAAACGAGATTTAGTACGTTAATACAGAGTGGCGCCTCACATACGTCGCGGAAGCTCCAAGGAAAACGGTAGTTTATATCGAAATGAAATTTTGGCAGCATGTAGGTTAACTGAAAGCATTTTGTAAAAATATATAGAATTATACAGGATGTCCCCAAAAAAAGTTGTGGTTTTTCTAATATATATATTAATGTATGTTTTTCCCTATATATTAATTGATCTTCGGATCCTAGGAAAAAAATAAAAGTGAGTTTTATTAAAGAAGAATATATCTAAAATCTAAGGATTTTGGCATATTTCACATTTTGTGAAAATGAATAGTAAATTTTAAATTTTGATAACAGCTACCTAAATTTTAGATGACCTTGTATAGCCTGATATTTAATTACAGTAACTATTGTATGTTAAACCAAATTGAAATTTGACCCGAAAAGTTATACACGCTGAGACAAAATTAATATAGAATATTAGTCACTTTTAAAAGCAAGTTACTCCTTTATTTTAAATGGTACACCCAGTATATTATTCCGGTGTTCAATGGGGAATTTATATATTTTCAATATATTATTAAGGTTGCCTACTCCTCAGACAAAGATCTCGTTTTTTCTATCTAACAAAATATAAAAGTAATACACCAGCCAAAAATAATATACATATTTAAAAAATACCTAAAATTGGAACATATTTTTGGTTTTACTTCTTTCATCTTCTCATAAATAATTACCCACAAAAGTTTCTTCTCTCAATTCCAAAAACTTGTTATTATACTGAAAACAATTTCAATTCATACAGCTTGATGTAAACTCGATATATTCAGGCTTAGCTTTCTTATCAAGACCATTAGTGTTAAGTAATTCCTTCAAGTAATTTAGAGTGTGTGGAACGAATAGAAATGCTCGGAAACGAGGAAGATACATCAAAAGAGACTAAAACTTTACCAGCATGAAATTTGATATTCCTAAGTATAGTAATAAAGAAGATTCTCGAACTTAAGTCAATTTTATCATAATCAATATTACATTTTATTTTAATATTAACTAAAATTAATATAAAGTTGTGAATAAAATACTACAAAATATATTTTGAAAATGCAACTAAAAAAAATACTTAAAATAACAATCCTGGATGACAAAAACATAAAGCAAAATAAATAAAACATTGGTCTAATTTATAGATATGTATACCGGGTGCGTCTCAAACGTAGCTCACCCCTCTCAAAAGTCGCTGAGATTTGGTATGTTAGTATATGACATAAATTAGGATTGAGTGACGTTTTCAATTGTTTTTGACCACTTCCTGTTTCATCGGAAATGACTAGAACTTTTGATTTATAAATGAATAATTTATTTGATAGAAAATGACACACTGAATAGAATGACATATCATATATCAACTTTTGACATTTTCGCATATGGTTTATTTGATATTGTAACATGCGGTTCATAACAACAATTTGACTCGAAATACCAAGTGTGTGGTAAGTAGTAGTAATGCTTTTTCCAATTATGCTAATGAGCCACCGTTGTTCAATTGGAAAAAATTGAGATATGATAAAAAATACGATTTGGGCATTTTTTAACTGGCCAGGACAAGACACGAAACACATTAGATGATCAAAACTTTTTTTCTTCTCGTTGGACAGACTACCAATAATAAGCAATAAAAATAAATCATTTATCAACAGAAGCATACATTAGTCATGTCATGTTCTATAGAGTAGCATAAAAACACCAATTTTTAAAATTCAAATAAATATGTTTTTAAATACATTAGGTTATGGATCTCATCCCACTGTTCCTACGTCATCCAACTATTCTGTGATACGCCTCTGACAATCGGATGTCTGGAAGAGTTTTACACGGCGTGCGCCACTGAATCTGAGTCACTCACAAATAAGTGTTATGAACTATCAGATTGTTTCGGTAATTTTATACATTTTATATTAATATTTTTTTATATTAAGTTTCACTAAACAAACTTACTCAATCGTGGATTAAATAAATGTTTTAAATAGGTATATTATAATATCGGTTGTTTCGATTCTAAATTCGAAGAATTTTAATTTTTTTAGCCGGAGTTACTTTATAATAGTGTCTTTTTCAAAAATCAGTTTACCAAAATTTGCAATCTTGCTTGATATAGGGTGAGTCAAAACTAAATGTTGTATTTTTCTCCACTATTTTATACGGAACAACCTGTATTTTGTATCATAATCCAACAGAGTTTTGTTTAATCTCATTATTTTATTACGTATTTTCCATAATAATTATTTTCAACGTGTCCCCTGGGAGGTTGTCCACTGAAGTTATTAAATTTAATTTAATTATAGTTCCTATCAAATAAACTTTTAGTCACGTGATTAAGCTTGGCCGGAACAACGTTGCCCACTTTTACATATTTTCTTTTAATTAAAATATTTTAGGAAACGAAAATAAATTAATTATAAATATATAAACAGTTAATATTTACATCAACAAAACCCACCTTCTTAATAGCTCTTAAAGGGCATAAAGGCCTGTTACTACCGCTTTCCTGTGAAAATATTGTAATAAAGTTGCTATGAGTTTTTACGCCTATTAAGCTATCTTGTACACTTCGCACTAAAAGAGGTTCTCAAAAGAACAATATGTTTGACTGCAAGGTCTGCTAGTTAACATTTTTAAGCTTAAAGTTTCACAACACTATTTATTTAAACCAAAATCTCGTAATACAAAACTAAAGTGTCAAAACGAATGACAATGTCAAGAAATAAATAAATAAATGTGGCAACTTGATATTTTTTATAGTAAAGTTACCACCTGAATTCCCAGCGCGAAATTTAAATTCCAGTTAGTTAGCTCGGCGCCGAATATGTCCATGGTTGGGAACAATGAATTTAAAAATCGCGCCCTCGATTACGTAACTTAAAGTTTATTTGATATCAAATATAGATCTAAATTATGCTACTATTAGCAGAAATAACACTGACAAATTATAAGAAACTCCGCTATTAAGATCAGAGTATTTAAGATATAATTACAATAAAACTGTGAGTGGTTGCCCGAGATATTTATGTTTAAAACTACGCATTTCCGGGTCCATGCTTATAAAAATTGTTCTCCATATTTGTGATGAGAAATCAGATTTCTAAAATTTGGCCTCCTTTTTCGACCTGTATATTTTTTAATATTATTTATCAAATCATTTTACAGGAAAATTAGTTCAATCGTTTGGAACAGAAGACTATGAGCTTCATCTCAAAAACTTCTTTCTGTGCTACAAATCGGAAGAAGACTTGAAAAAGAAAGATTCCTTGATAATTCACAAAGCCTTCTTAGATGAATTATACAAGATGATCTCTGCTAATTGCTCTCTGCCGAATAGTTTGGACTGTACGAAATTGATCCTACTTCAGTTGAAGACGTTCGATTATATCAATCCCTACAGCGAGGATGATCTTCATGTTCCAGAAGAAATTTTTGAAAATATTAATCAAACGCAGTACTACAAGGAAATGCAGAAAGCCGCAGTTAAAATACAGGCTTTCTTTAAAGGAATCTACATCAGAAGGATTATGAAGAAAATGAATGAGAATCACAAGCAATATTTTAGTAAGACGATCTTTTTAATTCACTTTTTCTCGTAAAATATCTGCATTTTTTATAATATCACCAACAATTATTACAAATAAAAAAAAACATTAAATTCGCTCGATCATAAAAAATTCACCCTAATTGTTGGAACTAGAAAATAACAATTTTTGACACTTGTCTGAAACATGGCTTCAGAAATCCGGAAATTATTTTTTACTTTTATTCTAAAATCAATAGATTTTTTCCCAATTTCCTAACTCAAATTTCATTTTAAAATTCAAAATTCCTCTAAATTCCCAATTCAACAAATGATCAGGTTATTATTCAGATTCAGTCAGATTAATTTTTTAATCAACGCTTTTGACGCGCTTCTAAACCTTCTAAGATTTTCTCTTGATTTTCCATAAGTATTTTCTGTAGGTGATCTTGTTCCTCTTCTTTCTCTCTTTCAAATCGGGCTCGCTCTTCTTCTCGTTCTTTACGGAGTCTTTCTTGTTCTTCAACCTTCTCTCTTCTCATATTTTCCATAAAATCGCCCAATAATTTGCTTACTTCCTCTATTTTCTTCGCTTGTTCTCTCGTCCCAACCATAAAATTCTCCAATCTGATGTAAAATCTTCAAAATCCACTTAAATCGCACACTTCCGACATCAATTGTTACGGATTCCGTGGGCCCACTAATTTAAACCCACGATAAAATACTTAACGAATATATTTGTTCTCACTCTGTACACACAATTTATACTGATTATAAAATACAATTTATGCAACTACTATTACTCTAACTGTTCTGGCACCTTCGCCAATTAACTCACAATTTAAAACGCGGTATTATCAAACTTCAAACTGCCCAACCGCCAAGCGCGGGTCTTTATATACCCCTACTGACTGTTTCTCGAACCTTCTGTAATTTTCGATACTTTTCTGCCATCTACCAAAAACGTTGATTAAAAAATAAAAAGATGCGCAACCTTATGGGCGATTTCGTGGCACAAAACCTGTCCGAGATATAGGTGGCGTTACCGTCAGCCTGTTCGAGATTTGGTTTAGCACTGCGCCGCTGCGCGCTGATGTCGTTTACAGCGCAGCAGATAAAGAATACTGTACTGTAAGAATACTAATAGTAGAATACCGCAGTTCTGCTTTCAGTCGATAGTGAGTGGTTGCCCGAGACGGTGTTGCCAGAACTACTGATGAATCCGTAAATTTACGGATTTTGGGCACAGTTTGTTCATAATACGGATTTTTTATTATTAAACAATTTAATATAATATTATATGATTACACAAAGAACAGCGTCAGAGTTGGCTTAGAAATGAAGATCGCTGTTAGTTCATATGTGAAATATTTCGGTAAACGTCAATAATCATAATTTTCAACGACTTTTTTCAATCATACGACATATTCAGTACCTATAAAAGAATTTTTATTTTTGTTCTTTATTCAATGTTTCACACGAATAAATTTTCAATATATAAACGGAAATTTTTCATCTAAAATATTTTCGTCAAACGTATTACAGATATTAAACATTTCATAAGTGTTTTATGCGTTGGCCGCGGAACGATTGGTGTATTCACCGTACGGCACTTGAGACGTACAGGGAAATCAAATCAGCCAACGAATTCACCCATTAGGTAGCGTATGATCCCAATTCTTTCAATCAACGGTAGAAACTAAAAATGTAATAATATACAGGGGGTTTTATTTAAAAAAATACAACTTTGTTATTTTTCATTTATCTTTGACACTCCGTACCTTTTTAAAATCATTTTAAATTGTAGTTCTAATAATTTTCCAGCGGTCCTATGACATGAGTCACAATTTATAAATGACTATGTAATCGTTTAGCTACAATACTCAGTGTCGAATAGCGTGAACAACTCTGTATATCTTTAGAGTTCTTAGAATTTTTTTTTTCATAAAAGCATGCCATATTGTTATAATTTTGCATTAAAAGTTAAATATGAACAGTTATTCTGCAAAAAGTAATTAGAACACCAATTACTGACCGGTGGAAAGTTGAAGATAACTAATTAGTGACCATAAAGCTTCATTCAGAACCTCGCAATTAGTGGAATAAATTAGTGGTTTCATTTAGCGTAGAAGTTTATTCTTCTAATATGTAACCTTTCAGAACGTTAAAATTAGTGGTAGGAACTTTTAACTTTTCCAGTAATTATACTTCAAAATTTGCGAGGAATGTCATTTTGGCCTTTGATTATCATCCGTCAAGAGAAAATGTGGTTAGAAATCAAAAGTTTATTGTTTTATAAGCTAAACATTAGGCTTTCTCTCTGGATACAACTGATTACCGCAAGCTGTTGCTAGGATATTCTATTAATTTTAATTGTGCTTTTTAGGCATTGTGAATGATCGTAAACTAAAAAGTATAAAGTGTAATTTAAACCACTAATTTATTTCACAAATTAGCAATTAACGGAATAAATGAGTGGTTTTAATTAGCGTAGAAGTTTGTTCCTTTAATTTGAATGTAAGCATTGAGAACATTAAAAACTATAAAGTGTAATTGACCACTAACTTATTCCACTAATTGCGAGATTCTGAATCAAGCTTTAAGCTTCATTGAAAACGGCGAAATTACTGGAATAAATTAGTGTTTTGAAGAAATTACCGGTTCTTCATAATCATCAATCATCATGTGCGTCAAATAAGTCATAAATTAATTAACTAATTTTACCGCTAATTTTATAACTTATACCTATCAACAAGAGTGTATCAATTTGTTTTTGTAGGCATTTTTGAGACACTGAAAAAAGTCTATCAAGAGATATTTTCCTCTGAAAAACGACTCAATTTCTGTCCAACGTTGTTTAGAAGGTTTTTTGAGCGTGAAGATATGAAACATTTCAAAGAAAAATTCGATTTGTATAAGGACATGGCCTCTGTTCTAGCTCTGATTAATTTCAACAATGCTATAAGCGTTCCTGAACCACGCTGGGTCTGTATCTGTCGCTATCAATTCCACATTAACTCTACAAAACCCCTATTCATCAAAATAAACCTGTTTTGCAATCTGGACATGTACTATGTTAGGGTTTTTGATAACGATAGTCAAAAAGAGATGAAACGATACACTACAAACGTCGCTGTGGAAGAATATGCCAGTAACATCCACGGATACACTGTACTGTGCTACGCGTTTGTCAAGGAACCGAGGAAAGTCTATTGGAAATTGATAATAGCTACTCAGAAAATGTCTAGACACGACCTAATAATCTTACAACAAAATAATGTTGCGTCTATATCCTTCACAGAACCTTACATGCCTAATTTCAATCAAAAAATATGCAGGTATTGCGTAAAGGTCGATTCGGAATCTTTCCTGACAGCTCACCTAACAACTTCCTACGATAACGCGCGTATGAAATTGAAATTGTTGGATTCAAAGAACAAGGTTCTTCGGGAAGCTTCTGGAATTGGAGGTGTTTTACTACCGTTGATGCATCTACATGATAGTAAATCGAATGAAGATGATAATGCTTCAAAGTTAAAGAAATCTACGGAGACCTGTCTCAGTGAGGTTACCTATGGCAAACTGGGCGAGACTAAAACCAAAAAGAAGAAAAGTCGTGCATCTGTCGAGATTAAACAAGGTTAGATACAGGGTAGCCCATCGAAAACGTTCCGCAAGGCATAACGGCCAGGGTTTTTTTTTTTAAATTCAATAACACGTCAATTTTTTCTGTGAGGGGGAAAACTTTTGCCCCAAAAATGATTGCAAAATCTTCAATCCTTTAAGCGGGGGTGTCATCCCCCAACTTTTTTCAAACGGGAAGGGGGGTCAAGTGGTGCCGCAATGAAAAGGGCTTTCTATTCTCTATATTTCCCCGCTTCGTTTTTAAATATCGGTCGAGTCATTTTGAAAATATGAAGGATTGAAATTTGAAAAAAATTTTTTGCAAAAAAACGCATAAATTGAATTAATTAAAAAAACTTACCTTATTAATGAAGCGAATGCTGAAAATGTTGCCCGTCAACCTCAATACAAATTATTTTCAAACCGTTCTCGAACATTCTGAAGAACTTGCGGGGTCACTTCGCGACCAACATCAATAATTCGTCTTCGCAGATCTTCTAATGAGGCGGGTGGATCTTCTAATGAGGCATTACTTTTTATGTGTCCCCATAGAAAAAAGTTTAAAGGAGTCAAGTCGGGTGACCGGGGGGGCTACTCAATTGCACCCCTTCGTCCTATCTACCGACCGGCAAAGTTATTGTTTAAATAATTACGCACATTTTGAGAGTAATGTGGAGGTGCACCGTGTTTTTTTAATATCCTTTGGACACTTTTACGATTCACGCCGGTCTCATTGGCTAATTTTCTTGTACTCTTACGCGTACTATCCATGGCAACATGGCCCAATACGAATACCACCATAGCTTCATTTACTACAGGATTTTCCTTTTTTTATTCATTTTCTCTTTATATTCATAACGGAACCAGTTTCGCGAAATTTTGCTACTAACTAGCGAACAATTTTGCAATAAAGGTGTTTGTCAGGATGGCGTTCATTGAATATCTGCGCAACCCGATTGCCACATTCATTATTTTTAAAATAAAGTTCGATTATTTCCACTTTTTCTGCAACTGAGTACACCATAATTGTTAAAAAGTTTAACGATATTGAGAAAAACTTCAGCGCACAAGTCACAGAACAGCTATCTAGCAACTACCGCACCTGATCGTTCAATCTTGTGGCAAGTGAAAAAATGCGTAAACATGTAAAAATAATAAGAAAAAACAGCAAATTGGTCGAAGGAATTTATCCTTATTGATAAATGATAAATGTTTAAATAAACTTTTCAAATTTCAATCCTTCATATTTTCTCAATGACTCGACCGATTTTCAAAAACGAAGCGGGAAAGTATAGAGAGTAGAAAGCCCTTTTCATTACGATACCACTTGACCCCCCTTCCCATTTGAAAAGAATTGGGGGATGACACCCCCGCTTAGAGGGTTGAAGATTTTGCAATCATTTTTGAGGCAAAAGTTGTCCCTCTCACAAACAAAATTGACGTGTTTTTGAATTTTCTGAAAAAAAAATTACCCTGGCCGTTATGCCGTGCGGAACATTTTCGATGGGCCACCCTGTATAATGACAAAATATCCCCCTTTAGGACTTCATCTCTCATGTTAAGAAAGAAAATAGAAATAAAGCGCCTCTCGTGTTTGTTCGCATACTAAAAATTTCAATTAATGCGTGTATACAGAGTGAGTTTCCTACAACGTTCTCTATGGGTATCTCGAAAACTACTGGAGATAGAGAGTCGGTTAATTGGGGAAAGAATTGCTATTTTGTGGGGTCATAAATATGCACCTTTCAGATTTTTGAAAAAGTTCATGGCTTACTAGATATTTTGAAAAAAAAAACAAATTTTGGCCATTTTAAAAATTGTCCCTAATTCCATTATAATCTATTTTAGAAAAAAGTTTTCAGATGAAAGTTGTAGATAATCACATCCCTAATGAGTTTGTGTTCTCCGATTTTTTCTAAAGTTTGTCATTTTTGACATATGACACAAACATATGTTTTTTAAATGGAAATCATAGTTGGCCATGACTTCATAAAAAACGCCATTTTTAAGCTTTTCAGCGATATAAGCTATA
This sequence comes from Sitophilus oryzae, assembly GCF_002938485.1. Lineage (NCBI taxonomy): Eukaryota > Metazoa > Arthropoda > Insecta > Coleoptera > Curculionidae > Sitophilus > Sitophilus oryzae. The sequence goes on from NW_022146866.1 coordinate 850,530, forward strand.
GTATGTTTTTTTTTAAATTACTGTGTTATAGCCAATTCTTATCTTTCTTGACTAATTTCACTTAGTTGGTTGGTAATTCTTATTTTTTTGTGATTTATAACTTATAAAAAAGGAATATATTATTTAACGGTTCTTTACAATTTACATTACACAAACTAAGATTTAAAATACTATAAGATCAGTAAGTACATACACTTGCATGCATCTTTTTAAAATTGAATTACTACAGAACGACCGGCGACCGGTCGACTTAATTAAATTTCTCCCGTACCGCCTCTTGTTAAAACCTCTTGTAAACCTTGTTGTTAACCGTACCGCATAAAAAAATTAAAATGGGTAGATATTTATCCCTGAGTTTGCATAATTATGATATAAATAATTTTTAACATTTTTTTGTTATGGGGGGTGTCATAATGAAAGTCATGTTGGAAACACTCTATTGATGCGTATCTAACGAGTATCTAAATTTAACTTTTCTAACATGTCTTGAAAACCGTGTCTAAAAAAAGTAAGTAACGTTCACCGGTCAACGTATCCTCGAAAATGTATGGCCAAGAAAAGTTGAACCAATAATCCTCCATACTTTTCTTCATTTGAAAAATTCATATTTACAATTTTTGTTTATTTTAATTACAAAGTTTGGAAGTGACCGTTTTACATTTCATGACGATTGATCTTGTTTCCATGGCTAACTAAGTGAAGTTGTGTAAAAATTATAAGAATTGGCTATAACTCAGTAATTTTTCGAGAAAAAAATATAGCTTATATCGCTGAAAAGCTTAAAAAATGGTGCTTTTTTATGAAGTCATGGCCAACTATGGTTTACATTTAAAAAAATATATTTCTGTCATATATACATAGAAAAAATCGGAGGACACAAACACATTAGTTATGTGATTATCTACAACTTCTTATCTAAAATAGATTATAATGGAATTAGGGACAATTTTTAAAATAGCCAAAATTTGTTTTTTTTTTCAAAATATCTAGTAAGCCATGAACTCAAAAATCTGAAAGGCAAATGTCCAAAAAGGTCTAGGCATACTACGTTGCGCATGGCTGAAGTGCACTTTTGCTTTTCCTATGGGCGCCATACTGAAATACATAGTTGAAAACAATTTTAATAAGGATTTTTAAAATGCTAAATTTAAATATAGCGCTCATAAGAAAAATAAAAGCTGACCTCGGCCGCGCGCTACATAGAAAGCCTAGATTTTTTTTGATATCATTTTTAAAATTGCCATGTTGCCTTGCCCGTATATTGAAATTTTGATTACCTTAGCTCCAATAATAAAGAAAATATGGTGGTTTTTCGAAAATGTTCATTTTTTCTTTTTCACCTTGTATCTACGTAACGGTATGGATTTAAAATAAAATAGACATAGATTAATTTTGGGCACACAAATACGCAACTTTGCTTCCATTTAACCGACTTTGTATCTTCAACGGTTTACAAGATCCCCATGTACCTCATTTTAAATTGGACACCCTATAGGACCCATATTAAGCGAAAAATTTACAAGTGAAAAAATTGATAAAAAACCTTTTTAAAAACAAGCTTAAAATGAAATGCACTTAAAAGTAGAAAATAAGAATTAAAAACAAGGGGCGCAAAGTAACGATTAAAACTTCTGTAGATTATTTTTTTAAGTATTAATATACCCAGGGATAAAACACCACTTATTTGAACTCATTTTACTTCTTCAAAACACGAAAACAATGAAAATAAACAATACACCTTCGCGAACGTCTGCAAAAACAATGCGGCAAGTGCACGATGGTACGGACGCCATCGATCGATCAAAGCAGTGACGTCAAAAACAGCTAGCCTCGAGCCGGGTAAGTTTTCTAGCCTTGCTGCATTTCTCAATTTTTTTTGCGTTTATGTGAGAAAAATACAGTTTTTAAGACAAATTTTGTGTGCCATGTTTTTTACTCATATGTAGCTATCGAAATTCATTGAAATTAGAAATTAGTGAACACGTCTATTGTCTAATTACTAATTATAATTTGTGAATTTTGATATTTTAACTATATATGTGACAATAACTAACTTCATTATTTTTTTCTGTGTACAATTTTTCAGATAACTTCAAACATGGAAGTACTCAAGATCTAAGCATGAAAGGAGATAGTATATCCAAGAGAAGTGTCTCGCTGAAGTTAAAATCGTCAGAGAAACTCAGTCAAAGGTTTATACGTAATTACTCAATCAATTACTCAATCAATTACTCAATCAAATTAGAGGGGACACTCGAAAAAAAGTGTTGGTTTAGATTGGTTTGATTTATATAAAAAAAAATAATACATAATAAATAATAATATTCTAGAAAAAAATAAGCCTACTCATTACTACATTATTTTACAAATTGTTATCGCTTTTTGTATCATTCCTTAATAGTTTCAACTTTATAAAGCAAATAATGGTAGTTAGATTGTTTTTTGGAGAGTTAATGTAGAAGTTAGTAATATATCGTGCTGGCAACTGTTACTTTTGGGTCGGCATTTATATGTGTGTGGAAGTAAATCGCATAGGGATCTTATTAAGTCGGAGTGAGAGAAATGCAATGACTAAAGAATATAAGGACATGTAACGCCCCTATACGGGCTGCAGCAGAATTTGTGACCTTTTTTTTTTGTTTTGGTGGCAAACAATGAGTCATCATTTGGTCACCAGCGACAATTTTAGCGATTTTTAATAGTTTATGTGTAGTAAACTTTGTATAAACTTTATTAAAATGGTGATTAGTTGTTCAGCTTTCAAGTGTAAAAGCAGCAGCGATAAGAAAGAGCCAGAAGTTACGTTTCATAGGTAAATAAACAGTCCACTCCAACTTTTTAGCGTTTTCTTATTGAATTCGATAATTATTCTTTAATTTCAATTAACATCTATATGTACTTGATATGTGCTATACGTCGATACCAGTTTTGTACCTTTTGTTAACATTTTAATACGTTTTTTTCGTAATTAATTAGGATGATACATCATAGGCGTAGTCAAAACAATTATCAAAAAATATAAATATTGCTTCAAACAGCTAGGTTAAGAAAAATATGTGCCACGGCACTGTTTGGTGACATCGTCACAATTTGCTCTCGGGTGTTATTTGTCCTTGGATTCTTTAGTCATTGGAGAAATGCGACCGACCGACGCGACGCGCGACGGTGTGCTGTTGCGGCGTTGCCGATACGCTTTTCCGTATCAAGTAAAGTAAAATCACGATCGCAAACCGCTTATTTTTAAAAGACTTTTTTTTCAAGAGATAACTAGATAAAATCATTAGACATGTTTCTGAGCATTTGAAATGGAATTATAAGGATATCGTTAAGGTGTCATTTTTTTATAACGAGAAAACGTTAGTAATCGCGATAATTTAAAAACTCAACTTTTTAACATATAACAGGTCATAACTCAAGAACCACTTTAGATATTGAAACTTTCTATTTATAAAAACTAAAGGTTCTCTATAAAAACTAAACGTTTTTTTATTTTCAAGATCGGATATTTTACAATATGTTTACATAAGAAAAATTCGATAAGGTTGTTTTTTCCATTCAAAAATTGTAAACAATCCATCCATTTACTTTTAGAGCATAGCAATTTTCAGCAATTGTGTAATTTTTTATTGATGAAGATTTTCACATACTGTCTACAAAGAAAATACAACAGAAATATTAACAAAGTTCTTGAAAAAACTACAATCTATTATTTCTAATAGATTTCGAGATATCGATTTTTAAATTCAGAGTTCTAATAGCGCGACCACTATCGATCACCCACTCAATTCCACTTATTTTTACCAAAAATGCAAGTGTTTCTAGCTTGCACTTAAAAAAAATCAAGCTATAGAGAAAATTACAACGACTCGTTAATAAATAAACAAATTAAGTATCACGAGACGTAGGTAATTAAATCGTGAAGCTGAACGCATGACGTACACCTTTCCCTAGAACTTAGAAGTACTGACAGAGGTATTGATTGAGTCGACCGGTCAACTGCGACAAATCTGCTATATCCCCTTCCACGTCTCTTAGCGACGTGCACAGGTTTCTCGGTTTATTTTATACGTTTGGCAACGTGTTTACTGTCCTCTCTTTGTTCAGTACATTATAAACGCATTGTACTCTTCTTGCATATGGAAATCTCGACCCAAGACTAACCTTTGCCAGCCCTTAGTATATGGATGTACTCTGTCCATATGTCTGTAGCAATACTTTATCTGTTTAATTAAAGTGAAACTTTGGCACTTATGATGTTATATCACATTATTGATATCACTTTAAGCAAAAATTTATTTTAGGTCAGCTACATCCCAAGCTAATCGAAATAACGAAAAAATGAGCGATTCATTAGCAAAATTAACAGAAGCAATTAGAAGCGAATATGTCTTGGAGGCAAATGTGGTATACATAACTTTAATACGAAATATAATTAATTTTTCTAATAATAGTGTCGCGTCGCTAATCTAAAAATAGAAAATCGACTTAAATTTTAAAAGAGAATGTTGGAATAAAAGTTCCTATTTTATTTTAAAGTAAAAGCCAATAAATATTATTACTATGATTCTCTTTGTATTTCTAGGTTGACCAGTCATGGCCTTTAACATCTAAGGAGTGGACCAATGTCCAGAACTGTCGAAAATCACAGTACCTCTATCAAACAACCGAAAGGTACTGAAAGAATAGGTACCAATAAAATATTTTAAGGGGTGGTAGATATCGATAAAAGAAACGTATTTTCTCTTTACCTTTTTCAAATAAGTCCAAAATAATGGAGTTATTTTAATTTGAAAATTAAAATAAAATTATTTTTTGCTCATATTTTGAGAACCAGTGTTTTTTTTTTGGGGTTTTCTTTTTTGTAAATTTAATCTACTACCTATGTTGCCATAATAACAAAATTTTTTCGCAATTTATCAAAATTTTTTTTCGCAAAATACCAAATCTTCAAAAAATTCTGGTATCGAAAACTACCACTCCTAAAAATATTTGCACTTATTTAAGACTCACCCTGTATTGAGTTTTTTTAAGCCAGTTTTATTTGAAATTTCAAAATATTTATTTCAACAAGGATATTAACAGAATAAAAACATTTAAACGTGATTAAGTTTGACTGGCACAGCGTTGCCCACTTTTACATATTTTCTTTTCATAAAAATATTTTAGGAAACAAAAATAAATTATGCTTGCTTCATCCACGTTACCGTAGATGGAGCTAAGAAGGCTTAGGTAGGGTATATATAATAAATAAACAAAAATACGAGTAGCGGAAAAAGGGGCCAAAAACCCCTACATATATGCTTATTCTCTGCATTAAGTTCATCAGACCGAACCGAAGGGAACAGCCATTCGACGACCGGTTTCGGAGATTTTTCTCCATCGTCAGGCCGACTTTGCTGTAACCCTCGATCTGACCATGACCAACGAAAAGCAGAGAATAGCATTTGAGTACAATAAGTACTACTATGGCGAGAGTGCTAGACGCACTACGCCATCTAGCGGTAGCTGTGACAATCACAGATCGTACCGCCAAAATTAAAACCAGCGGCCTAGTGGACAAACATGCTTGCTTCATGCACGTTACCGTAGATGGAGCTAAGAAGGCTTAGGTAGGGTATATAATATAATAAATAAACAAAAATACGAGTAGCGGAAAAAGGGGCCAAAAATCGTTGGTCAGATCGAGGGTTACAGCAAAGTCGGCCTGACGATGGAGAAAAATCTCCTAAACCGGTGGTCGAATGGCTGTTCCCTTCGGTCTGATGAACTTAATGCAGAGAATAAGCATATATGTAGGGTTTTTTGGCCCCTTTTTCCGCTACTCGTATTTTTGTTTATTTAAAAATAAATTAATTATAAATATCTAAACAATTATTTTTTACATCAACAAAACTGACCTCCGTAATAGCACTTAAGAGACATAAAGAGCCATTACTACCGCTTTCCCGTTCAAAATAAAATGTTGCGATGATTTTTACGGCTCTTAAGCAATCTTCTACACTTCGCACTAAAAAAAACGAATGACAATGTCAGGAAATAAATGAATAAATATGGCAACTTGACACATTTTTTACAGCAGTGCTACCACCTGAATCCCCAGCGGAAAATTTAAATTTTAGTTAGTCAGCCCGGCGCCGAATATATCCATAATAATGAAATTAAAAATCGCGCCCTTGATTACGTAACTAAAACCTCACCAATAACTAAAAGTAATTGGTGAAAAAATGTCTATTCCTATGTGGCAGATTGATATCTCCAAAAAATCCTATATGGGTATTTCACCACTGCAAGAAAATCTACAAAATAAAATAGTTATTTTTTGTAAACATTTCTGCCTTAATCCAAACGAAAACTACTTGTCAGAAGTTAGGTTTACAGATATACAAATTTGCCTAACGAACAAAAAATGCTTAACGTTTCGGAAAGTTTATCTATTTCCGTCGTCGGAAGCAAAAAAATACAAAGAATAAAGAAACAACTATTTAAAATATTTAAATTCAACTATTTGAGAACACTTTAGTTTTTTAAAAAACAGATACATCTGCAAAAAACCGTTGACATTCTGTTCACATGACATTATATCAAGTTAAACTTCAAAATTAACAATTACTACCTGATATCAATTACTCAATAAGATAAAACTAAAAAGCTCCAAACTTTCTGTATGATTATTTTTAATTTTTTCGTATGTTATGTTTATTTATTTTATGTTCTTTAAAATCAAGGTAACGATTGCCATACATTACTAACATCTACAGATGCATGAGCAATACATTTATTTTTATTAGATTGTATTAAATATCTTTTATTTTTATTTTAGAGGCTATCGTTTCTTTCATTATAATTTTGGCGTTATTAAAATTTATTCCGTGCCCTGTGTCTCATGAATGCTGACAAATCTTAGATTTGTGAAAATCTCCCTTTCTTAAATAATCTTTATGTTCCTTAATTCGAACATTTAAGGGTCTAGATTATAAGTCAATTATATTAATTGGTGGTGTCAAATATTATATGTAATAATTAGTATAAACATTGCACGAGCCTTTTTTTTAAATAAATTGGAGCAAAAATCTCAAATTAGAGAATTGAGCTCTCTAGAAACAATGAGTCCCCTGAATATTATAAGCCTAATGAAAACATGTAGATTCGAACAAAATTTACATTACAGCACATTTTTCAGCGACGAAAAACACAAAGTAACCCCATCCCAGAAAAAGCCACATCTCGCAACAGAACCTCCTTTTTTCGTCCTCGATCTGGTGTATGGTGCGGCGGAGGGTCTGGAATTCCTGGAAGACAACCTGAAACTGGAGAAGAGGAAGCGAACAAAAAGGAAATGGTTCGAAAAGGACAAGGGCAGATTCAGCAAAGCGAGGGAATTTAGGTAAAAGGCCTTAGATCATAAATACTTCCTGGATAAGACTTTTACTTTCTAACTGTCCTCAACATGTTATAGTCTTTGTCTCTGTCGGATATATGATATTTTCTATTTCTCATTACACAAAAAAACTTTATTGGCTTAGTTTCAACTCAAAATAAACTCACCGGCAAAAAAAACTGGCCACTAAAAACTAGTTCCAATTTCAAACTTGTATTTCTTGCGAACCACTCATTAGATTTTGATGATTTTTTTTAAATTGTAAATTAATTCCTTCCTAACGGATACTACGTCAGAAATTTTTATTCCGAATTTATTTTGAGCATATACAGGGCACAACAATAAGACGAAGATTTTTGCCCGAATTTTGTAACACCCTATAGGGTGCAGCAGCTGTAGTAGCTATTGCTAAACCAAATCACATTGTAGCCTCATCTTTTGTGAGCATTTTCTTTTTTTAATTACGACATTATCTCTGTTTCTATTGGAGATACGCTGCTTGAAAACGAACGTCTCGGAAAAATGCTTCGCAGGCAGAAAGTTTTATGTGTGAATAATCAAGGCGACATCATTGTCAAATTAAAAAATGCTATTATCTGTGACGGATGTTTCTCGTATTGTGGCTTTAATTTAGGATGGCCGAAGTCAACATTATGTGTCCGATATCCTGGGTATACCACGAACAACAGTCCTGGATGCCTGGAATCGGTATATGGAAACGGGAAATTTCACCAGGGGCGCTATTCTGTAAAATCGTCGGTATCGGTAAGTTACCGACAGCTATCGGTACGTATCTGTATATAGTAAGCACGTGTTGATTGTTGTTGTCATACTTACCGATCGGCCCTATGGCAGATATCGCAAATTTGTACCGACGACTCTCGGTATCTCTACCGTGAGGTTAACAAGGGCACGGTAGAGATACCGATCCTCGTCGGTACAAATTTGCGATATCTGTCATAGGGCCGATCGATAACTATGACAACAACAATCAACACATGTTTACTATATACAAATACGTACCGATAGCTGTCGGTAACTTACCGATACCGACGATTGTACAGAATAGCGCCCCAGGGGTGCTATTCTGTAAAATCGTCGGTATCGGAAAGTTACGACAACCCTCAGTGAACAATTAACACATTTTTACTATATACAAATACGTATCGAGAGCTGTCGTAACTTACCGATACCGACGATTTTACAGAATAGCACCCCAGGCGAGTGGGTTCCGGAAGAAAACGGAAGACAAATGCAATTGACGACCGCTTTATTGTCCTGAATACTTTACGAAATCGTAGAATTGCAGCGTTTCAGAATCAACATCTGCTACAAGCCGTGCGTAGAACTCAAGTCAGTGAAAGAACAATCCGACGAAGACTAAAAGAAAACAGCTTGTCTGCAAGGAGGCCTACAACAGGACCCCAGCTACGTCCAAGACATCATCGAGTACATCTTCAGTTTGCGCGTTTACATATCAATTGGGATCAAACCAAACCAAACAATGGACTAAAGTCTATGGACTAAAAGTTGATTATTTATACATAAAACTTTCTGCCTGCGAAGCATTTTTCCGAGACGTTCGTTTTAAAGCAGCGTCTCTCCAATACAAACAGAGATAATGTCGTGATTGAAAAAATAAAATGCTCACAAAAGATGAGGCTACAATGTGATTTGATTTAGCAATAGCTACTACAGCTGCTGCACCCTACAGGGTGTTACAAAATTCGGGCAAAAAACTTTGTCTTATTGTTGTGCCCTCTATATGCTCAAAATAAATTCGGACTAAAAATTTCTGCCGTAGCATCCGTTAAGAAGGAATTAATTTACAATTTAAAAAAAAATTATCAAAATCTAATGAGTGGTTCGCGAGAAACCCAACTCTGAAATTGGGACTAGTTTTAAGTGACCGGTTCACTTCACTTCATTCGACACGAGTATTGTAGCCAGCGTTCGGAAAACTACATACATATTACTCTTAAAAACTAGATAAAAAGTGGCTCACACCTATAACTTTTTAGATTTTATTTTTTCAGATAAAAAAACGAGATTTGGTATGTTAGTATATGACATAAATTGGGATTGATTGACGTATTCAATTTGTTCCTGTTTCACCGGAAATGACTACAACTTGTGATTTTTAAATGGCACCCTCGGTATTTTATTACTTTATTTGATAGAAAATGACATTCTGAATAGAATGACATATCATATGTCAACTTTTGAAATTTTCGCTTAATAAAAAATCCTATTTTAAAATTCAATCTAGAGTGCTATGGGTATGTTAAAAACACTAATTCTTAATCAAGTTGCCTTGGAAAAATAGATTTGATCGTCTAATGTTTTAGTGTCTTGTCCTGGCAGTTCAAAAATGGTCAAATCGTATTTTTAATCATATCTCAATTTTTTCAAATGGAACGAGGGTGGCTCATTAGCATATTTGGAAAAAGCATTTTTTTACGAATAATTTGAAGTTATAATTGCAAATAAACGATATGCGAAAATTTCAAAAGTTGACATATGATATGACATTCTATTCAAAGTGTTATTTTCTATCGAATAAAGTCAGTTCCGGTGAAACAGGAAGTGACTGAAAACAATTGAATACGTCAATCAATCCTAATTTATGTCATATAGTAACATATCAAATCTCGTTTTTTTAATTGAAAAAATAAAAAAGTTATAGGGGTGAGCCACTTTTGAGATGCACCCGGTAAGATAATTTTAATATATTGTCACAATATTATGTTATTCATTATATTCTGCTTTTATGTGAATTGATAATTCTTTAATTAAATAAATAATTTGTACCTTACATCCTTACATGTTTTATCAAAATTAACATTTTTATTTATAGGATTTTTTTCTATCGTAATAAAAATACGTAGTTTATTAAAGTAGTTTCCATGTAGTTAATGAACAAGAAAAGACAGAGTTTTCACAGAAAAACTACACGTACTTAATTAGGTAGATTACGTCTTAATTAACTACCTCCGAACCCTGATTGTAGCCACACGATTAGATTTTTACAAATTTTCAGTTTTGGGTTCGTTGTAGGACTATTAGAGAGGTACAATTTAAAGTTATTTGCAATAGGTACAGGGTGTCCTAAATAAATAAAAAATATCAAAAGTTGTATTTTTTAAATGGAACATCCTGTATATTATCACATTTTTAGTTTCTACGATTAAAATAAAGGTAAATTTAATTAAGGTTTACCGCACTTTTGGACTTATTTGAAAAACGGTAAAGATTAAATTGTGTTTGTTTTATCGAGATCTACCAACCCTGAAAATATTTGCACATATTTAAGACTCACCCTGTACGTATTAAATCACATTAAATACGCAAGTTCCTTAGTTTTCTTGTTTAGTGCGTGTAACAGTGTCTAGAAAGTGTATGATCTAAGCTGGAAGATAGGGAAAGGAATAATGGGTGTTTCCAAAGGTAGTATAACGCTAGAAAATTAGTAGGTTTAAATTTGCAACCCGGAAAGGGAGAGGTTGACGTGACTGAAACCTATATAGGATGGCCCGGATTAACAATAATCAATATTCCGTAGACATGGAACTACTACGTATTTTTGAGCTATATTTAGTTCATTGGACACAATTTACCTCTATAGTGCTTCGTTTGTCCGCCAGAGGCCATCAAACTTGAAAAAAATAAACACGTTTTTTCAGATATTTTAAGAACCGTTTATTCCGATTTGAATGAGATTTGGGATGTCTATGTTTTGATAAGTGCTTTAATATTTGACTTTCACAAAAATCAAGAAAAATACGGGAACGGTGAAAACTACCCCCACCCCTACATAAATTTTAGTATAAATATTTTCCAACACCACCGATAACTAACTAACTAACAGATTTTCTTTTCGTGAAATGACCTCTCTAGTATGTATCACATTTTTTGTCTCTTGCAAAAAACGCCACATTGCACATTTTTTAAGAAAATTTTTTGGAGAATTAATTTTTCCAAAGCAGGCTCACAATATACAGGGTTGTTCACCACATACGACACGGAGTATTGTAGCTAAACGATTAGATTTTTACAAATTGTAAGTTTTGGGTTCGTTGAAGGACTATTAGAGCTACAATTTGAGTGTATATAGGGTGTTTCATTTAAAAAAATACAACTTTGATATTTTTTTAAATAAAACACCCTATATATTATTACATTTTTAGTTTCTACTATTAAAATAAAGGTAAATTTTATTAAGGTTTATTACACTTAAACCTTACTGTTTTTGAAATATTTTCAATTTTGTGAAATTGCAGTATGAATTTTAAAGCTTCATTTTTCCGAGGGTATCAAAGTTTTTAATACTAAATATTTACTGAAGCTTATTTATTGATCAGTTATTGTGTTGCAATAATAAAAACTTTACTACCTTATACAGAGTGTCTAAAAATTTATTTTAAATAATTACTAGCTTTAAACGGCAATAACTTGTTGAATTTAAATATAACACACTGTATATTTTATAAGAATCAGATGCACAATTTAATTGTGTATCAAACTGCATTATACAATTTTTATCTTTCTCTTCAAGTTTCCGTAGAAAATGCATTTTATTGTAATTTAGAACTCATTTATCAATATACCCATGGAATACTGACATTTTAGATTATTTTTAAAGATGTACCAAATTTTTAAAAGAAAGAGTACAGATACTAATATTGTCGATATAGTTCGTTTATTTCATTAAAAAATAAAAAAAACTGTTTAAATATTTGTTAAAGAGGACCAATTAATATGATTCCAGTATTCAAACTACATTAATTGACTGTTTGCGTTGATTAGTAATAATTGCTACAAATACTAAAAAACAAAATTATGTATGTGTATTAGACGGTGTGGTAAAAAGTAACACCTTAATAATGATATTTAATTTGTTGACAAATGCTTATTTATAACAACAGACACGTTTATTTTCATAACTTATTATTATATTGATTTCTGATTCAAATCCACATTTATTTAGAATAATTTATTAACGAACACAATTAAGTATGTAGTAAATTAGTATTTGGGCGGAAATACTGGTGTTATATTTAATTAACGGTATACTCTTTTATAAAGATTTAAATAGTTTTCTTTTCGCATACAAATGGGCTAGTAATATTATCGTTTTACTAAAAACGATAATATTACTAGCCTGTACATTTTGTACATTTGTTGTTTTAAAAACAATCTAAAATGTCAATATTCCATGGGTATATTGACAAATGAGGTCTAAATTATAACAAAATGCATTTTCTACGAAAACTTGAAGGAATAGGTAAGAAATGGTATAATACAATTTGATAGACAATTAAATTGTGCATCTGATTCTCATAAAATATACAGGGTGTTCTATTTAAATTAAATAAGTTATTGCCGTTTAAAGCTAGTAATTATTTAAAATAAATTTTTAGACACTCTGTATAAGGTAGTATAATTTTTATTATTGCAACACAATAACTGATCAATAAATAAACTTCAGTAAATATTTAGTATTAAAAACTTTGATATCCTCGGAGAAATAAAGCCTTAAAATTTATACTGCAATTTCGCAAAATTGAAAACCGTTTTTGAAATACGGTAAGGTTTAAGTGTAATAAACCTTAATCAAATTTACCTTTATTTTAATCGTAGAAACTAAAAATGCAATAATATACAGGATGTTCCATTTAAAAAAATGCAACTTTGATATTTTTTATTTATTTGGGACACTCTGTATCTTGTAAAAATATTTTTAAATTGTAGCTTTAATGGTCCTTCAACGAACCCAAAACTTACAATTTGTAAAAATCTAATCGTTTAGCTACAATACTCCGTGTCGTATGTGGTGAACAACCCTGTATACAGGAAATTTCAATATTCTGTGGACAATCAAAACGTGGACCGTGGGATCAAAATATGTTAATTGCACATAATTTACCTTTATATAAAAGTGCTTCTTTATCAATCAAAAATAAACCCGAACGTTAATTAAGTTAATATTTATTTTTTTAAGCTTTTTATCAAGTTTATTAAGCTTATTTTCAAATATAATTTGTGACACTAACATAAAATTCCATATTGTCACCAATTAAATTTTTAGAGCATAATAGATTTTATGCGCTTCCATAGCTTGAAGTGAAAAAAAAACATTTTTTGGAAGTCAGCTTTGGAAAAAGAATTTTTTTGGCTGCTTTGGAACAATAAAATCTTCAAATTTTTCTTTCTAAAAAACTACGCGATGTGACGTTTTTTTACAATAGACAAAAAATGTAGTAAATACCAGAGAAACCACCCTTTTTCACCTAGTTCTCACCCTTCTCGAATTTTTTCTTAATTTTTGTAAAAGTCAAATGTTAAATCACTTAACAAAACATAGACATCTAAAATATCATTCAAATCGGCATAACGGTTGTCAAAATATCTGAAAAAATGTGTTTATGTTATTTTGTGTTATTTATTTAATTTCATGCCCTCTAGCGGACAAACGAAGCACTTTTGTATAGAGATAGATTGTGTCCAATGAACTTATTTTAATTCCAAAAATACGTAATAGTTCTATGTCCACGGAATATTGGGACACCGTGTATATTGTTTATATGATTGAAGATGTTTACCGAAAATATAGTTTAGGATATAATTAATGTAGATACAAATGTAAATGATTTAAATTAAAGATACTTTAAGAAAAGGAAGTGACACTGTTAATTTACTAATTTTAAACATAATCCTGTTGAATAAAAATATTAAGAAAGGAGCATACAACCTTCGATCTTATTAACTTCGTGGATAAAGCTATGCTATATATGCATTTTTCTATTTATTTCTTTTTAGAACAAGATTATCGTATAAACCTATCCTTCTCTCTGAATACGCTACTGAGCATGAGCAGAACGATGTTAGACGTGAATGTGTTTGGAGCGTTTTTTCGCTGCGTTGACAACAATTAACAGCAAAAGCAAAAGAGTAAAACTAAAGCAATCAAAACACGCTGTAAGTTAGAGCTAGACATTAACCTACCTTTAAGGTCCACCGACAGCCAAATCATTATTGTTTTGAATCCCTCCATTCTGACGAACTCACTTTTTAATTAAGTCATAAGAAAGTTTAATCATCGTTGCTTTCTCATTTTGCATCTAACATGTCAAGGATATTAATTATTGTATGCAATAAAATGAAGTTTTATTTTGACAACAGTACCTAGTCGCGGAATGGTAAAATAAGAGCGGTATTTATATATATTTTTTTAAAAATATACAGGGTGAGTTTCCTACGATGTTCTCTATGGGCATCTCGGAAACTACTGGAGATATAGAGTCGGTTAAATGGGGAAAGAATTGCAGTTTTGTGAGGTCATAAATATGAGCCCTTCAGATTTTTGAAAAAGCTCATGGCTTACTAGATATTTCGAAAAAGACAAATTTTGGCTATTTTAAAAATTGTCCCTGATTCCATTATAATCTATTTTAGACAAAAAGTGTTCAGATAAAAGTTTGTGATAATCACATTTCTAATGAGATTGTGTTCTCCGATTTTTTCTAAAGCCTGTAATTTTTGACATATGACACAAACATATGTTTTTTTAAATGGAAACCATAGTTGGCCATGACTTCATAAAAAGCGCCATTTTTTTAAGCTTTTCAGCGATATAAGCTATAATATGTTTCTTTTACAAAATTACTGAGTTATAGCCAATTCTTATCTTTCTTGACTAATTTCACTTAGTTAGCCATGGAAACAAGTTCAATCGCCGTTGCTCTCAGAAATGTGAAATTGTCACATCCAATCTTTGTAAATTAAAATGAACAAAAATTGTAAATATTTTTTTTTAAATGAAGAAAAGCGTGTAGGATTATTGGTTCAACTTTTCTTCACCATACAAGATACGTTAACCAGTGAAAGTTACTTACGTTTTTTAGAGAACGGTTTCCAATGATGTTCTAATTTTGTTGTGATTTATAACTTATAAAAAGACAAAATATATTATTAAACGGCTCTTTACAATTTACATTACCCAAACTAAAACTTAAAAAAATTATCAATACATACACTTTATTTTAGAAAATGTTCAAAAAATCCGCAATTGTTTTGAGTACATAAATACATCTTTTTAAAACTGAATTTCTAGCTATTGTCACAGACCAAACGACCGGTCGACTTAATTAAACTTCTCCTGTTCCGCCTCTTCGAGTGCCTCTCATAAGTTCGTAAGTTCTTTTGTAAACCTTGTTGTTAACCATACCGCATAAAAAAAATCTAAAATGGATAGGCCAGATGACCGAGGTGACCCATGCAATTGGTCTTCTTTCTATCCCTGAGTCTACATAATTATGATAATGAAATAATTTTTAACATTTCTTACATTGTGGGGGTGGGAGGTTTGGTGTGTCATAATGAAAGTCATGTTGGAACCACTCTATTAATGCGCGAGTATCTAAATTTAACTTTTCTAACATGTCTTGAAAACCGTTCTCTAAAAACATAAGTAACGTTCACAGGTCAACGTATTCTCAAAACTGTATGGCCAAGAAAAGTTGAACAAATAATCCTACACGCTTTTATTCATTTGAAAAACTCGTATTTACAATTTTTGTTTATTTCAATTTACAAAGATTGGATGTGACAATTTTACATTTATGAGAGTAACGAAGATTGAACTTGCTTATTGTTTCCATGGCTAACTAAGTGAAATTAGTCAAGAAAGATAAGAATTGGCTATAACTCAGTAATTTTGTGAAAGAAACATATTATAGCTTATATCGCTGAAAAGCTTAAAAAATGGCGCTATTTATGAAATCATGGCCAACTATGGTTTCCATTTAAAAAAAAATATGTTTGTGTCATATGTCAAAAATGACAGGCTTTAGAAAAAATCGGAGAGCACAGTCTCATTAGGGATGTGATTATCTACAATTTTTATCTGAAAACTTTTTGTCTAAATTAGATTATAATGGAATTAGGGACAATTTTTAAAATAGCCAAAATTTGTTTTCTTCGAAATATCTAGTAAGCCATGAACTTTTTCGAAAATCTGAAAAGCGCATATTTATGACCCCACAAAACTGCAATTCTTTCCCCATTTAACTGACTTTCTATCTCTAGTACTTTCCGAGATACCCATAGAGAACAACCTAGGAAACTCACCCTGTATATTTAAAGCCATATTTTCTCTCTTTTCCAAAGCTTCAAGTCATCTTTAGCTTGTTATAAATCCCAAATCTGCCTCAATGAAGTTTTATTTTGACAACAGTACCTAGTTGCGGAATGGTAAAATAAGAGCGGTATTTATATTTTTTTTAAAAATATACCGCCAAGCAGTGGTATTCTTTATATATATATTTAGCAACAACCGCAATACTTGAAATTGTTCGGCGGTATTCAAGGTTAATAGATATGTAAAACAGTCTAATAGTGGTATCTCTTTTGTAAATTTTCTATACCGCCGGCGACAACTTCCGAAGTTTGTATTATTTATCTAACGTCAAAGGTATAAATAAAAATCACTTTTAGCCTAAGAGCTGACGACATATTTAGAGAACATATTTTAGGCAAGCTAGAATAACTTAAAATGTATAATTTATTAACTGGTGAACCCAGAATCCCAAGTCTGGCTGGGGGGTTGGGGGTATTTCGCTACTGCGCAACCCCTAACATTTGCAAAAAAATAAATCCAAAAAACATTCTATAGGCAACTTGAAATTTGTTTATTCTTAAATTTTAGCATCTATTTAACCTAGAAATAAGTATGCCAGACTTTTTTTTCGGGTTTAAAGTGTAACCAGACCATTCCAAATATGTTTAATTATTATACCTAGAAAACATACTTTAGGCATTCTAAAAATTTTACAGCGTGTTTACTAGATGATATTAAAAAATATGTGTTAATTGCCAGACGAATTCAATGGGATTTAATACTTGCCAGACGCGAATAAAGATTTTAAATGAGCGCGATAAGAAATTCATATGAGTATCTATAAGCCCGAGAAAGATAGTTTATTGAGACCCGGTCGGCAGCCGATGCGGCTGACGTAACAGCATTTTGGAGTTGTAAAAACTTATTAATATTGAATAAATAAAAAGAAACATTTTTTAATAAAAATGTATGATTGAAATCCTTTCAATAAGAAGACTTTTTAATTTAAGTATTTTGTATCTGAAAGAATAAGAAGACGAATAATTATTTAAAAATTAGCATAATATAAAAAATATTTTTTTCAAACGTCACAAAAGTATAATTATTATTATACTTTTGTGACATATTATATTATTATTAATTTTTGCGACCTGATTGACAGTATAAAAAAGTCATTTTAACGCCTAAGCATAAAAGTAAAGCACTTCTACTTACTTTTGAATCTATTTAGAAAGATTAACAATGGTACTTTAATAAAATTCCAGAATACTTATTTTCTTAGCACTATACATGGTACTCTTTTGTCGGGACTACGTTTTCTGGTAAAACCACTTGTTTATATTTTAAGCCATGTTGTTGACGCACTTTTAAAAATTCTTTGCATTTTTGCAATCTGCCTTCATCAAAAACAATAACTTTGTCACTAGTAACTTTTCACAAACTACACAACTTAAATGGTTTTTATCCATTGTGATTTGTTAGTAGCGAAATTAGTAATTACTAAAATATCTATTTGTACCACTTAACTCCAACAAAATAATCAAAATAATCTATGAAATAAAAGCCTGCAAATAATTGAAATGAAACCGCAAAAAATTGTTTTTATGAAAATTTTAAGTACTCCAAAATACCATTACGTCAGCCGCATCGGCTGCCGACCGGGTCTCAATAAACTATCTTTCTCGCGCTTATAAAGAATATTTTTTGGTTGTGAAACTAAAGTAATTTGCCTAAAGAATATTTTTTGGATTTATTTTTTTTGCAAATGTTAGGGGTTGCGCAGTAGCGAAATACCCCCAACCCCCCAGCCAGACTTAGGATTCTGGGTTCACCAGTTAATAAACTATACATTTTAAGTTATTCTAGCTTGCCTAAAATATGTTCTCTAAATATGTCGTCAGCTCTTAGGCTATTTTGTTTCCAGTCCTAAAGCATTTACTAAAATACAATAAAGTGTCTCTCATAATTTATAATATTATGATAATAAAGTACCTGTAAAAAAACTCAACTACCAATAAAAGAAGGATATTTTTGTAAAATAAGTATCTACTAGTTATTTAATTGTGATACGTATAATACAAATGATATTTTGCTCCTTTGAAGTTATCTATATTAATTAATTATCTAAATTAATATCGCAATATCCTAAAGCTTCCTCCCAGGTGCAAGGTTTGTCGCAACATTCTCGAGAAGCTTCCTCCCTTTTTTTACGCTTAAGTTTGAACAGAGAGATTGCCCGTTGTTTTCTGAGAAAAGGGAACTTTCTCATTTCATCCTGAGAGTACAGAAAATGGGGATAGTCCAGGAATATGTTCCTATCAAACCCTGAAAAAAAACAAATTAAAAATATAATTATAAAGTTATATTCTCTCAATGAGATGTTATAAAAAATACACTGTGAATCATGATAAAAATTAAATACAGGGTGTCATTGAAATGGTGTAAAAAATGGTGTCGGGGAGTGATAGTACTCCTAAAAATAATAAAAAATGTTCCTATAAGTATAGGGCGGAAAATGCATATTAAGGGAGTTAGGGGCGCAGAAAGGGTGAATTTAAATAACGGTTGTTTTGAAATTGTAGGCTTAAGAAACGAGAGGTTCAGAAGTAACCAAGTAGTTATTAAATAATTAATTGGAAAATCAACATTTCATGATTTTTAAAACATATTATTGCTTTAAAAACGAAATAAACTTTTTTAGTTTTAAAAAAATTTGGTTTACTCAGTGCCGATTAATACTGAAGAACAACTACGGCAACGCATTATTGACTGTTCCAACCAAATTCGGACAACACCAAGAATATTCCACAGGGTACACAGATCGTGGAGAAGAAGATCAGATGTCTACATTGAAATGAATGGTGGTCACTTTGAACATTTACTGTGAATGAATTAAGGAATTCATTATTTTAATAAGGAATTTTGGTAATTGGTTTATTTCGTTTTTGGTTTGGTTTGGTTTGGTATAAAGATGTTTTAGAAATGGCAATAAGATGTTTTAGAAATCATGAAATTTTGATTTTTCAATTAATTATTTGATAACTACTTGGTTACTTTTTGAACCGCCAGAACTTTCATAAATTTATGTTGATTAACCAGTTAGCAACCCCTCAGAGCGAACTCTTTGTCTTCAATTTTCTCGAAAACCATCGCTCTGGGCGATGTGCATCAAGAGTATTTTTTTGTAGGAAAAAGTATGTGGTTTTCAAAAAATAAACCCACGTTGCAAAAAAAATAACCTCAAAAAAGTTATTCACGAAACAACCCACTACCCTTGCAAAAACTACCCTCGTTATTCACCCTGTATAATAAGCCAAATACCAAAGTATATAAAAAATTGAGTTTATGAAATAAAGTTGAGAGATGTATACACAGTTTGCTACAAAAAAATGATGAAAATAGGGCTAGAGTATCAACAAACACTTATAATTCATATTTACAAAAATGTTCGGCACGTATGAACTCAATATGACATTAAAAATTGATTTATTTTAAATTATTTTTGGCAACGATATCAATTTGACATTAAAAAAATGTAATTTGAAGGTTGCATGTTTGTTATTCTAATCAGGACCGGATTGTTTTTTTAATTAATTTAGTATTGAAATTAAATAACTTGCTTTAATTTATCTTTAAAAACTTTCGAATAATTTTTTCTGTAAAATAAAAGAGGAAAAACTTATTCATCGTTCTTAAAATTTACATGGAGATTTCCTATGTTGAGGTCGGCGATGCAACAAACTGTATAGGAAAAAGTTACTTATTTTTAACAATCATCTCGTCATATGTGTAACGGGTGCGTCTCAAAAATGGCACACTTCTATAACTTTTTTATTTTTTCAGATAAAAAAACGACATTTGGTATGCTGGTAATCAATCCTAATATATATTATGGTATAAATTGACGTATTCAATTGTTAGGTTACTTCCTGTTTCATAGGAAACGACTACAACCTTTGATTCTCGTTTTTTTATCTGAACAACCAAAATCTCGTTTTTTATCTCTCGTTTTTCTTTTATGTGAAAAAATAAAAGTTATAAGGGTGAGCCACTTTTTTTAAACACACTCGGTTTTGTAAATTAAAATTTACACGATACAAGATAATACGACCGACGGTATAACTAATCAGATTAATTAATATGCTTAAGGATGTATAATTATAATTATAAAAGATATAGCTTACAATTCTTTTTGCTTTTGGGTGGCGCCGAGGGTGGCGCATATAATCCCATACAGACATCATTGAGGAAGTCAGGGAGATTATCTCCGCAATGTTTGTGTGCTTCGGTGCTCACTCTCTCATTGGAATGTCTGTAACTCTTGCACTGAATAAAATGGATGAAGAACAGGCAGGCTAGGACACAAATAGTTTTCAAATACATCTGCGTTCGGAAAATAACTAGTAGACAATGCGTAGAATAATGAAGGAGGGTTAATTTTATACCTATTTGTGAATGTCTCATTTGAATTTATGATAGACTGTCTAGGTATGGAAAATAGTTAGAAAATAAACACATTGACGGTGATTTAAGCAGACAGGCATATAGGAGAGCGCACTTGAAGATAATAATAGAGCTAAGGGATATTTCAAGACATAGGAGGGTTATTTTAAAAAAATAATTAATCTGAAAGCCACCCGAATTCATTTTTTTTCTAAATTAGGTAGATCGGTGATTTAGAGAATGTAATAAGGTGCATACGAGTATACACCGATCGTGCAAAATGCTTATAAACATTTACCAACGTTTGGAAGCATTTTTGCCAATGCTTTTTTGCGCGCTTTCAGGCTCCAATTGGACTTCTTTGTTCTAGTCCCTAACGATATGCTGGAGACTATTAAAATTTGATGAATAATTTGGCTCAATTACGTTATAGCAGAGCTAAAAATTGCTTAATTTATTTTTAATAAAAATAATTGTATAGATTTTAGTAATCTAAAATTAAACAAATAGAAAATGGTTCAGATTTTCAAGTCATCTTCATAATATGTAAAATTAGGTATATGATGAATTTCTATCGTCATTTCTAAGTATTTTGATTTTAAGGACACAGTTTCTGAACAACCATACTATTATCCGTAAACTAAGTTTAAAAGATGGCGATAGAAGCAATACTGCTGAAGACTTTTTGGAGAAGATTGTGGAAGAATTTCCTATTGAAGAATTTCTCACTGTACCACTGGAAAGTGTGGACGACGATACTTGGTAAGTGATATTAATTTATTTTTTTAGCATTTGCCTTTGCTAATAATTTAGAACCAACACCATTCAAATCTATCTCGAAAAATTAAATAGATTCAAGGAGATCTTATAAATACAAATAGTGTAAGACATTTATAGTTTTCTATACACATGTTTTAATATACATGTAGTGTCCTAAGATAAAACATTTTTAAAACGTTTTAATTTTTCTTTTAAATGGCATCTCTATTTTTATATTATACACTGCCCGGCATGAAAATCGGTTAACTTAAAATTGTCATGTACTTAAAAGTTTAATATATTTTGTTTTAGTATGTTAATTTTGGTGATTCTTTAAGCAATCTGTAGCTTTTTATCCATTTTTTATCCATTTAGCTGTAAACATACATTTTAAACACAATGTAGAATATTTTAACAATGTAAGGAATTTAGAGACTACTTTATCATCAAAGCCCATCTTTAGTAAATAGTTTGTTTTTTGATTCATCCTGATACCTTTTTTTGTTTGTTGGAGATATTCCCTGTTGAAGAAGTAGTAACAGTTCGCAGTAACGATTACAACATAACCATTAAAAGCAAACCTTTGCTTAGGTCTCAATCAACACCATACCTATGATATAGCGTGTATTGCTTTTTTATTAGACACTATCATTGAAAAATCAAATTATTGTTGTTTATTGGTAGTTACTGGCAGTACTTGGCAGTACTACTTGGCAGAGATTGATTTAAATCAAGAAATTGAATCGGTTATTACTATAGACCAAAAACTTCTGGACCTCTCGCTGGACCTAAAACCATCTCTACTAAAGTAACCGTCAACAAATAATAATAATAATAATACGAGTTTTCAACTACAGAAATATTACAAAAACAGTAAACATTATTTGATCGAGATGTTGATTAGAATCAAAAGCTAAGCCGTAAGAGATTCTTTCCCAGTGTAGACAACAAGCCTAACTTGTTTAGAGGTCGACATGTATTCACCGTTAAATTGATATTTTTTCAAAAAGTCGTAAACACTGATTAGGATAGGAAACCCTTTTCGTGAGAAAAACTGTAATAACTTTTTGTTAGACTTGAATCCCACCGCTGCCACCAATTATATGTAATATTCTCTAATAATAGCGTGACCTTTTCTATATAAATTTTTAAAATTAATTTTATAAATAATTTTTTTTATTAAATAAACTGTAATTTAAGGAAAAAATAAAATAATAATTGTTTATATTATTATTTTTAAATGTTTGTAGTTTTTAATTTCAGTTATACATGTATTAATTTTTTTATTAAATTAGTTTTCTGATAGAATTAGTTACTTTATAAATAAACTTTTTTTCTATATCATTATTTACTACTTTTAATTTAGTGATCATTATTTTTAAAGTTATAATTTTGCTCTTTAATTCTTAATATTGTTTAAATTTACTTCTTCTATATTTTTCCATACGCATAATTTCGTAGAATGTAATAAGTAGATGTTGTGTAAAATAGTAGTAGAACGGTAGTAGTAATAGTAAGTCCTAGTAGAGGTTGATTACTAATTTTACAGGGGTATCCCCGACGATAGACTTAGTTTGATATAATTTATTTAAGTTCTTATCATGAAGTTTTATTCTTAACAATCTATTAGTACGCACCGATGACTCGATGCTCTCATTTTCAAGTACTACCGCTCTAATAAAATATCAAATAATATTATATATTTTAATAATCGACGTCAAAGTCACGCTATTATCAGAGAATAATTTAGTAAAGGTAAACCGTTAAGACATGCCTTTAATGCTAAAATTGCCGTATGTCGTCACTGCCACTTTCAAAAAAGAGTATCTCCAATAAAAAAAACATTTTGAGATTAATCAAAAATCAAACTGCCGCGAAAAGAATCTTGATGATAAAGTATTCTACAGAGTGTTTTAAAGTTTCGCGCCAATATCAACGATTGCATTCCCTCGTGTAATACGAGTAGATAGATTTAAAATGCAATGTTTTGTGCCGGTCAGTGTAAAATATTTAAAATCAGCGATAACCCTTTATAGTGATATATTAGAAGTTAGGGTTTGTTTTGGCCTCGGTTATATAATCCCCGAATCAATACCCTTTCCTAAACTAGTTTATTTTGTCTACGTAGGCCATAATTTATCAGGAAAATACATTGTTTTAATTTGAACTGTTTAATTTGATCCATATGTTAAACAGAAAACAGATAGTTAATTATAAACTTAAACGAAGTCTTTCTTAGTTATATTTATTTACTGCTTTGATGAAATATTGTCTCTGTAGTTACAGTCAACTAGTCTAGGAAACATAACAAAAATTGATTCTGTAACGTTATTCAGAATAAATGTGTTCATTTTAAAGGTTTTAAAATCATCTAAATAATTTTTTCTAAATATTTTTACGAATATTTGCTGCTTTGAGCGAATCAAGCTTCTTACTCTCTATGTTCAAAAATGTTAAATTAAGATGTAGAACTTAAAATATGTATTTTATTTAAATTATGATTATTAGTAAAGTTAAACGTGACGCTGATTACATTGCTGAAGAACGCGCATTGGAAGAAACCTTAGAAGCCTATGAAAATGAAGAAAAGTTGGCTAAAGAGAAGCTTAATGAATTAATCAATAAACAAATCGAAGATCTTAGTATGCTAAATTCTTGGTTTGAGGGTAAATATATTCCTTCCTCCTACAAAATATTATTTTTTTGTACAGGCTGTTTCAAAAAACATGTGCCATCTTTCGGGGGGAGATTCCTCACGTAAAAATAAGATTTATGTATCATATCAACATAGGTCCGATTCGTCTTTGTTTCATAGGTACAGGAGGTTTTTCTTCTTTTATTATAATTCTCTTCCTTTATTTAATGCTAAAAAAGTGTCGACAGTTTTACCAGGGACATGCGTGTGGGTTATCACTGGAATATCTTTCTAAAAAACATATACGCCACTGATTTTTTCCTCTTATTAGCAAAATTGTGTTGGACATTTAATACCGATTAAAAATTTTACCTTCATATTTTGTCCATTTCGATCTCCTCGATGAGATAAACGCAATTTTATTATTCACAATTTGATAAAATTAAAATAAAAATAAAATTAATAAAACACGAGATATGGCACATGTTTTTTGAAACATCCTGTATACGTATTATAATAACTATATATATATAAATAGGTATAATATGGAATATTATAACTAATTTAAGAGACATTTTGTTACAAAGGAATAATATTTGTACTGTATAGCAATTATAAAATATATCAGTTTAAACTAACTAAAAAATATATATTTAAAACTATATTTTTTTTTAATTGTTATTTTAATAAAGATTAGTAACTGACTTTTGAAATATTTTATATGCTCGTTCTGAATAATTTTGCCTACCTATTTCTATTTTGGATTGATTAAGAGTATTTTACACATTTTTTTAAATATTGTTTTAGAAATCAGAGGAGATTCTAGCTTTATGATTCAAGAGGCTTTAAACGAACAACACCAATATTTAAAGAAGGTTGAGCAGGAAATTCAAAAAGACAAAAGTGCGAAAAAAGGCGGCGACAAGAAAAATAAAAAGAAGAAATAAATCACTAAATAATATGACTATTATTTATAGTATATATATAAAACTGTTATAAAATATATATATTGGAAACATTGATTAGATATTTTGTTTCAAAAGATTTTCATTTAATATTCTAATAATAAGCAAAGTATATTGATGCAAAATAATGTCTATCCCAGAGAATAGGTACATTAAAGAAATGCTAACTTCATGTTAAAAAATGGAAACAGACGCCACCTGGTGTCGCCTGGCCGTACTAGCTAAATTGAGGGGAATTGGAGGGGCGGGGCTTAAAAGAGGGGAAATTTTAAAAAAAAAAATATTTTTATAAGTATCACTGACTTATTGTTTAAAGTTAATAAACATATTTTTTATTACTTTAATATAATTTAATGTATTAAAAAATATGTCTATTAACTTTACACAGCAAATCAATGATATTATTAAAGGCTTATTATTTTCAGAGAAAATTCATAGTAAATAAATTACACATTAGTAAACAATATCATTTATTTTTTAGAGCTGCGATTTATATTACAATAATATTGAAATATATATATTTTTTTAACAATGAAAAAGAATATCCCGGAACCTGAAAAAGAAAGATGATCAATTGAAGCGTGGAAATTCAAAAGCGTCTAAGTGCCAAATTGATCGAATTTAAGATTTCATTAATTTTCTAATCTATATGCCAAGGCCAATAACGTACAAAACAGTCTAAGTGCCATACTGCTATTTTAACGTTAAATACTCGGCTAAAATATGGCGCTACGGCCAAGTTGAGTAGGCAATTATAGGAAAAAACCGTCTAAGTGCCAATTCGTTACACATTGCTGTAATGAGTTTTTTTTCTAAAAAGTTGATCATATGGAGTGACAATTGCATTGGTTAAAATAAAAATAAAATAATGCTCTTGTTTTTAACATATTTGGTGGCTATGGGAGTATATGAGCAAGTTGAACAAAAAATCTTAGTTTCTGGTCACACATACCTCCCTTGTGATCGTGACTTCGCTCAAATCGAAAAGTGAAAAAGAGTAAAAAAAGCTTTCACACCTGATAATATAAAAGATATGATAAAGAATGCATGTCACAAGAATCCTTTTAAAGCTTTTACGATGCAATCTGAGGACTGTAAAGACATTCAGAAACTTGCCGACAAAATGCTGAACACAACGAAGTTAAAAATATCTCAGGTTTGGTTTGGTTTGGTTTGACCAATTTAATAATTGATTGAAACAATTTTTAATTAACCCGGATTATGGTTAATAAGGAAAATCCAAAGATAGTGAAAATTAAGAAATTTTTCAGTGAGCTGGAAGCATGGACTGAGTGTAATGTTTTCAAGCAGGGAAAAAGGATACAGGATATTTTAGGAAATCTCCCTCTTCTAGAATGCAAGAATCGAATCTCTACTGAAAAAATTAAAAATGTTGAAGATATGCTAGAATATACCTTTAAAATATTTAAGTTATTGGGAAACTTTGATTGTTGATACCAAGAAATCAAAATAAGTAGCAACTTAATCTACGTTCGTGTTCAGTTTTATTTTTTTGGATGTATGTTTAGTTGGAATATAGATGCTTTTGAATCTATGTTAATTTTGAACTTAGACTGTATCTTTGTTTTATGAATTTGGTAATTTTTTGTAACAAAACTTTTCTGCTTTTTAAAGTTTTTTAAAATGTTTTATGCTTCATACACTTAATATTGATTATTAAAGTACTTTTCACCGCAATATACTTGTTTTTTTTATTTATTATAAAAAAACCTTAATAACTCAAAAATGACTTTTTGGCACTTAGACGCTTTTGAATTACCACGCTTCAATTAATGACTTAAATTAGTTCAAAATACATTTTGCAAATAACTAGTGAATTGGAAAGATAAACATACTATTAAAAAGACATTTTAGTAGTATATTATCATCTATTTACTGATAATACATAAGTATATAATAGGTAAATAACATGCATAAGGCACTATGATACAACTACCTGTATCATGATAACACACTAACATCACAAAAAATATATGCTAATTTAAATTTCTTTAATGGTCTAATGAAACACTATCTAGCCTCAATGCATGCCATTCCAAAGGCAAAAAAAACTGTTATACCAAATAAATATAAGCTGAATAAAACATAAACCAAGCCAATGTGCATAAACAACCAAAAAATGCATCAAAAAATACTTTTATCAGATCATGCCCTTGGATATATTATGTATTTTATATATCGCACATCCCGTTCAAAAGTTTACTAACTCAAAATAGAGAATATAGAGAACATTGTCAGGAGAAGTAAAAGAAAATTTAAGTTAACGCAATATGCTCCTTTTTGCATATTAATGGCCAAATAATGTAATGTTGATTTAATAAAAATTTAACTGGCATCCTTCTGAGGTATAAATCAGAAAAAAAGGACATTGTTTTTGTAATAATTGTTTGTTTTGTAAACATTTTTTGAAGACAATACAGTTTTGAACGGGCTGTGCGATATAAACAAGGATCTTACTATTATTTGAGGTTAGAAAGTATTTAAATAATATAAAACATAATGAAAATCATTTTTCATCATAAATTATAGAGGTACTTACGTATTTTGATATTATTATCAGGAAATAATACGTTTAGTTAAACAGGTACGCTGCCCGGCAAGTTCTATCGGCGGGGCTTTGCAAAAGTTGAAATCTAAAAATACAAAAATACGTTTACATCTTAGTTGTATTTACGAATAAAGTATTTGTGTGTAATTTCTGATTTACCAGTTAACTGAATAATCGCATTAAATACATCCAAATGGTAATTTAATATTGTAAAAAAGCAAAATTGTTTTAAATCACTTGCCAGGACAGCCCGGCCAGCTTCTTTCTTGGCAAAATGGCCGCGGTATCATGATTTAAGCAGTGTGAGTGACAAAGAAAGCCAATGCCTGGCAGATGTTGCTTTCTTTGTCGTTGGTCCTGGCACGTTTAAATTTGACTGTTGCCTGTTTTCCCATACAAGTGACACCCCCGTGGTCTATCCTAAGATTAGGGAAGATTCCTACAGACGACGTTTAAAAATTGACAGAATGCCATTTACCTGTAAATTAAAATGACAGAAACACCTGTCACTGACATGGATCTTCTCGATATTATTAGTCCACCCTAGCTAGGTATATTCTTTGAATCCACCGCTTTGAGTAAAAAGATTAAGGAAGGACTATAATTCTATCCATGTATTCATGCATGGCCGACGGAGATAGGACCCTAGGGTGGGGATATTTGACAGTTCTATTTGACAATTCGTTTGGCATATTTGAATTTGATTTGAAATTTTGTGGATTTGTCAGTATTTAGCATGTTTTATGTTATTTGTAATTTATTCTACTGCTGAAAGTTGTTTAAAGATAGTAAATATAGAAGGAAATTTTGTAGTAGAATTTAGATTAACAGTGACACTACTGCTATTTATCGAAAAAGACTGTAAAATAGTTGATTGTGTAGCGTGCGATAGATCTCGTTAAAAAATCGAGGGAAATAATGGAATAACTTTTCGCTAGTAAGTGACAAGTGATAATATACGTACGTGTAGTAAACCGATCATTTATGACATTCACTTAAAACTAACTAATTATATATTTTTTCTTGCATTTTTGCTTTTATTTACTACTTGTCAAAGATTAGATGTCAAAGAATTTAGATACGTCAATTAGAAACACAATTAAAATTAATAGAATATCCTAGCAACAGCTTGCGTTAGTCATATATATTGTATCCATAGTTGTATCCATAGAGAAAAACTAATATTTAGCTTTCAAAACGATCAACTTTTGATTTCTAATCACAATTTTAATGGAAAAATTAAAAATTAAGCTTCATTCAGAATCTCAAAATTAGTGGTTTCAATTAGCGTAGAAGTTTGTTCCTCTAACATCAATGTAAGCATTCACAACGTCAAAATTAGTGGTAGTAATCTTCAATTAGTGGAAAAAATTAACAAACTTTTAACTTTTCCACTAATTATACTTCAAAATTTGCGAGAGAAATGTCATTTTGGCCTTTGATTAGCTTCCGTCAAGAGGAATTGTGGTGAGAAATAAAAACGCATAAAAAAGTTGATCGTTTTATAAGATAAATAAAAATCCTTTTCTATGGATACAATTGTCTACCGCAAGCTGTTGCTAGAATATTCTATTAATTTGAATTGTGTTCTTTAAGACATTGTGAATGATCGTAAACTAAAAAGTATAAAGTGTAATTGAAACCACTAATTTATTCCACTAATTGCAAGGTTCTCAATGCTTACACTGAAATTAAAGGAACAAACTTCTATGCTAATTGAAATCACTTATTTATTTCACTAAGTGCCAGGTTCTGAATGAAGCTTATTATCCTATAATAAGTGAGAAATGCCAAAGGCTTAGATATTTTTAGTACAAACTTTTAAGTTTTTATATAAATGATGTTGGAACAGGGTTACTGAAACTCCCGGTATAGTACATAAAGTTGAAATTCCTTTATCATACTGCCTGAGTCGTAAACAACAATGTTTCGTATATTCCGTTTCGTCTCGGCCGTCTCACCCTGCACGTCATTATTCGTTTTTCCGTTTCCAGACATGATTGCCACCCCAAACCCCCTATTTTCCTACCACCGTTCCTGTAGTTAACCCCCTCCCCCACCTTGTCCTTTGAGTCGTGCTTGGGTGGCTGGAAAGGCCGCGGTTATGTCCCAAGGAATGTTGCCAGAGTGTGAGGTTAATCTTGGATGCAAAAATTAATGAAGAATACTATACCGTGTGGTGCAGAGGTAAACAGGACAATAGAAATCCCATGTAAATTCTAAAAAGGCCAAATATTATCTCCCAAACGATTTTACGCAAAAGTTGTATAAGACATTTTTGAATAGACCTTAAAGTTAGCACTTCCCAATAGAATTTTGTTTTATTCGGAATCGGCATTTAAATGTTATTTGCAAAAATATACCTTCAAATTAGTAAACTTTATAATACGGTCCAGAGAAAGCTACAATTAAAATACAATCAAAAGCACAAAACATCCCCCTTTAGAATTTTGACTTACATGTCATGAAATGAAAGTAAAAGAAGCGCCCCCTTGAGTTTGTTCGGGTACTAAATTCATGAAATGTCGATCCCTATATTTATTTTTTTTTTGAATAATACAGAAACATTTTTTTAATTGCAACGAAATAGGTATATTAAAATTACATTATATATTAAAAATTACAATAAAATATTTAATTTCCTTACTTTACTTTAAAATACTTAATTTAATACTTATTTTGTCACAATAATTTTTTTTATATCAATACCCGATAGAAAGTTTATAAAAATAAAACAATTAGTAATGTTATTATAAATTATTATAGTAATTAATGAGAAAATTGCCAAAATCACACATCGACTCTTCACAAAACACAACGAAATAAAGATATTGACATATTTAAGAAACAAATGAATATTCGTTAACTTTTTAATTAGCTTATATCTTTTTAGATCGAAGTTTATAAGATCTAAGTTAGGCTGTATTCCGTTGCAAAACCAGGCGAACCAGACCGGCAAACTACGGTAAAGAGCGGTTCCTGAAAAACATCGGTTTGATATGGAACGGTTTGGTAAAATACTGGAAACGTCAAACGTTGACGTTTTCTAAATTTCAACACCTCTATATTTATCTTTTATGCATTTTTAATGTACCTATTCTCTGCTTTTACGTTTGCTTCTTCTTTTCAATGGAATTTAATATTGAAAAGTACTTTATTAATTAACTGTTAAACTCGTTAGAGAGCTCAAGTGAAGATTTGCAGGTCCAATATTAAAACAGATCAATAATAAATAAACAAATCTAATCAATATTTATATTTTTATAGCTTACAAAACATTCATAATTACTTGTTGTCTTGTTTTTCATGTTTTCTTTAAATGTTCCTGACTTTAAGAAACAATGGCTGCATGATAAGTTTAAATGGTCCTAAAAAGTAATTCTATTTAGTTAATGAAATTTATTTACCTTTACTACCTACCTCCATTGCTTTTGGATGTAAATACAAAATATTATTACAAATTTTAGAAACTAAATGCGAATTTCACTTGAACTCCAATATTTGCTTGATTTCTGTCACATAAATGACATTGATTGACAAACAAAAAACAAAACCAGAAAAACCAGCCTTCTCGCGTTGGTTAGTTTGGTGACAGTTATAACCGAATGTTTCAGGAACCGTGTTCCGTAATAAGAAAACTTTCAGGAAACCGATAGAAACGGAACATAAAACTATAACCAAGGTAAGCAATGGCATACACCCTTAATTACTTTTTAATGACTAGCAGCGCCTCTAGTGTTTGTTCGCATAGCTTTTACTTCCAGTCACTGCCGTTACAGAAAATGTTCTAAAGGGGAATCAAAAGTATGATTTTGTCACTGTCAAAGTCGATGCTGGTCGATGTCACATTTTGTTTCCAAGAATTTGGAGG
The DNA here is from genome assembly GCF_002938485.1 of Sitophilus oryzae. Lineage (NCBI taxonomy): Eukaryota > Metazoa > Arthropoda > Insecta > Coleoptera > Curculionidae > Sitophilus > Sitophilus oryzae. The sequence goes on from NW_022146866.1 coordinate 882,268, forward strand.
TTTCAAAGGAAGGTACCAACTAGAGTAATTTCCATTTAAGTTAAGACGATTAAATAGCAATTTTCTAGAAATAATCTCCACGCTGAGTCGGATATGTTTGCAGCTCAGTTCGGACCTATACCGAAAATATCAACAGTCCAAAGAGTAATCCAGAGATTTAAGAAAACAGCACGGCATTAAGCAAATGTAAGTGTGAAGATAAAAATAATGGACAAGAGGATAAGAATGATTTGAATATTCTTCTTCATATTGAACAAAAAATAAAAACATTAGCTCCCGTCTGTTGGGGGGAGGCAAAAGAAAAAAGTCGGCTTTAGAAAAAGTCGTCTATAAAGATCTGGAGATGTGGATTCCAATGCATGGTTGACGTGCACATTCCCTTATAATTATAGAATTATGCGCAGGATGTGCCCAAAGAAGATAAGTATATAAGATAAATAGATAAACAGTAATTATTTACAACTACAAAGCTTACCTCCTTAACAGCATTTAAAGAACATAAAGGGTCATTACTACCGCTTTCCCGTTCAAAATCTAATAAGGTTGCAATGAGTTTTTTACAAAGGCTATTAAGCTATCTTCTACACTTCGCAATAAAAAAGATGCTAAAAAGAAAAATGTTTAACTGCAAGATTAGCTAATAAAAAAGTTTAAGCTTAAAGTATGACAACATATTTAGTTCATTTGAACCAAAAACTCGTAAAACAAAACTAAAGTGTCAGAACGAGTGACAATGTCAGGAAGTAAATAAATAAACGTAAATAAACGTGGCAATTTGACAATTTTTACAGCAGATCTATAAATTTAGATTGGAATGCCCGCAACATTTTGGGTTGCGAAATTGTTTTGGGTCGCGACCGTTGTACGCCATCTGGCGCTGCTATAGCAATTGCTAAGAACAACCGCAAACAAAAACAGAAATAATATTCACTTATCCACATCTCTTGTCAAAGTCAGAATCTTCAAAAATTATAAAATCTTTCAAAATTTAAACCGCTCTCATTGAAAAAATTCCGAAAAGTGTTTAAAGCGTCCATTTGCAAAGTAATTATTGCTATCTTGTGAGTTTAATTATTTAAGTTTTATTTACTCAAATCCTTGATAATTGTGAAAAAGTGGCATTAAAAACTTAAAAAGCTGTGCTGTGAACTGCCAAAACCATCGTGGATCGTGGTATAACGTCGGTTTCCAATATTTCATACATGTCCTTATATAAAATAAAATTTCTTGTATGCAACACACTGTATCTTATTTATAAAATTAAAAGAAAATAATAATAAATTTGAATAAATAATATTTGGCGATATAATACCGGAAAAAGCCAAACCGCTTCGAAATTTTCAAAAGCTTTTGGTCGCGACCGTTGGAAGAATAGCGCCAAATAGTGTTTACATTGTCTTTATGGGTACTTTCCAATCTAAACTTGTTTCATTTATCTATGAGATGGCAACAATGAATTTAAAAACCACGCCCTCGATTACGCAACTAAAAGTTTAATTGGTATCGCCTATATTTTGCAATTTTGAAATATGAACTACTATTTCCTTTACTGATTTATTATTTTGTGTTAAACCTGGCAACTTTGCTTATCCCTGAAGTTGTTTCATTGTAGGTCGTGCGACGTTCGTCAGGAATCTGCTCCTGCCATGAACGCTGCTGCCAAAGCAGCGTTATCGACACCAAACAGATAGCCGGCAGCAACGTGCCTAACGAGACGGTAAAAAGCCCTTTGTGAATCGAATTAGACGTCACAACGTTGCCGTGTTGACCAAAATGTACTTACTTCCATTTTTAATAAACTTTTAATTGTTTTAGCTCTCTATTTGTCGGATTAAATTTAATCATAAGCACAGTTAGCTGATATGAGATTAATACGGTGCCAAGTTATTATTGGGTTTTAAAGGATGTTGTGCCTTTATCTGAATAGTAGGTGAAGAGACATTGGAGGGTTGGTACTACAATAGTTCTTAGGTCCCATTGGATACCTTGTACATTCTTCATCGGGTAACGTTCATCGTCTAAGCTTCCAGCCAACTTCCAAAAAATATAGTACCAATTGGACTCACAACCAAACCAAACATATATTTCTTTATAAATCTTGCAATGTTGGTATAGAGTGTCAGTCTTTAAAGTGGAATAAACGTCAATTATTATTTTAAGTTGCTCATATTTTTACATAAAAATATTTCTATAGAAGCAGAAATATCTGCTTTTATGTAATTTTTTTTTCTAAAGAAAAGATCGGGGAAGAACATGCCAGATTTGGAATAAACTCCTTCTAAATACTGCAAGTACGTCTGGTCATTTAGATTATGATTGATATTACTACTTATTCAGTACCCCATTACTATTAATAACATTTGGTCACCAATATTGCCCGCCAAAACGTTAAAGTCATTTCTCTGGCCATAGTTATCAAGTTATCAGTTATCAAAAATAAACTTGTGCATTAGGAAGAGTGGTAAGCCTTTCGAACATGTAGAGCATTAGAAACTAGTTTGTAGAAGTTGATTTATTTATAATAACTACGATTAATATTATGCATATTATTAGATCGTCCACTGAGATTTCAAATTCACAACAAAAAAGTTAAAAATAATCTCTTCAAATTGCTGATCTGGATATTATTTATTTGAATCTTTCAATTGGCTCGATTTTCCTTATTCAATGTTAATTAGTGCCGATCAATTTGTTGCGATGAATATCAACAGATTAAATAATTTAAAAAAAAGAGTAAATAGTTTTGTTATTGTTAAGGTACCCAAAACAAAAGAAAATATACAGTGAGGGGTATCATTGTACTCAGGAGATCTTTTAAATCTGACTCAATTGACTCAGAGTTCTTTTAAATCCTAAAATAAAAAATGCAGATCCGTATTTAAAAAAAATAAGTTGGCCTCTGTGTTTCACAAATTATGAGTTATTCTGAAAATCTAAAAATACTATCAGATAGCCCTAATAAAGTGGCTAAAAGAATGTGCAATTAGTTTTAAATTTTCTAAAAAGTAACGACAGAAAAAAATAAAATTGATTTTCCATAAAATCCGTTTTTTCCAAAAAAACTTAACAATCGTTGAAATTTTTAAAACTTTTTTGATGGCATCTTGGTGAACATCCCAAGGAGGGGAACTTTGCCCCAATTTCATCATCTTCATATCTATTACGGTTACCGAGTTACAAATGCTCATACCTCGAATTTGTAGCATCCTGTATACATGGTGGGCCACTGAAAAATTACAATGGCTATAATTTTTAAACCAGAAAAGATATCAAAAAAATAAAAAATACTGTTTCTATAATATCGAGGGGGAATACATATGACGTATTTTTTGAACCACCCTATGACGTAGGACATTATAATAAATTTCTTTGTACCAGTTTTTTTGCTCGCAGTGGTACATGGATACAAAAATAATTCATTCTTCTTCTTTTGACACGTTTTGACATTTTTTTTTACTTTTAGCTACATTTTGTTGTTCTTTTTTATGACAGTCATTCAGCATTTTTTATACGCTTTCCAAAGAGGTATCACAAGTGGGGTATCGCTATCTTGAGATTAGAAGTGAGGGGGTGGCACCTAGGGGTGGATCGGGTGGTTTGAAAAATACCTCATTTGCCTCATTTAGCTTGGTCCCAATTTGTATCTTATGCTGAAAAAATCACTTTTTTTCATTAATGTCCACCTAATTTTTCGTGTAAGAGGTAGTTTTTCAATATCACCCTAAAAACTTTATGATCATCATTTAGCATTTTTCATGGGCTTTCCAAAAAGGCGCCACAAGTGGGGTGTTGCCATTTAATGTTTTCAAGTGAGTAGGGGTGCCGCTCAAGGGGTAGGTCAGGGTGGTTCAAAAAATACGTCATATGTATTCCCCCTCGATACTATAGAAACGGTATTTTTTATTTTTTTGATATCTTTTTTAGTTTAAAAATTATAGCCATTGTAAGTTTTCAGTGGCCCACCCTGTATAGATTTCCTGACATTGTCATTCGTTTTGACACTTTAGTTTTGTATTACGAGTTTTTGGTTTAAATTGTGTTTCTTTAAGCTTAAAAATGTTTACTAGCAGGCCTTGCAGTCGAACATTGTTCTTTTTAGAACCTCTTTTAGTGCGAAGTGGGTACAATATAGCTTAATAGTAAATAAATAATAATAAAACTCATTCAAAGTTTCAATGAGTTTATAAAATATTTTTACTTCTCTGTATATTATTTTATTTAATTTTTAATTCTAATAAAGATTAGAATATTTTGAACGGGAATATGTAAGCGGTAGTAATGGCCCTTTATGTCCCTTAAGTGCTGTTAAGAAGGTAAGTTTTATTGATATAAATATAAATTCATATTTGAAGCTACTTTAAACATTTTAGTGAGTACTTCTCATTCAAAAATGTTGCAAATTACCAAAATAATCCGAACATTATATCATTCCTTTTGTCTTATTGCTGCTTCGCGCTCGTTACCTCTGCTAATTCTTTTAAAAGCATCCATTTCGATGAAACCCCGTGAAATTTCGTCGAGACAACCGTACAGGTGCTGTCAAGCGACTCTAGAACCGTACAGACTCATCACCGTGTGACAAATGGCGTCGAAAAAACACACCCGGTACCGTTACGGTACCATCATGTAATTGTCTCACTTGATATCGTTGAAATTTCGACAAGTTCAGTATTAATACGTTGGTTTTAGAATTTTTAGAGCTTTATAACAGGTTAAAATTGGGAGTTGGAACCTTTCGTGTTCAACGACAGCAAAATAAAACCAAAAAAAAAAAATAATAAAATTAAAACCTCTTTTTTGGAACTAAATAAAGTCTGGTAATTTATATAAACAGGCTTGGTCAACCGACAAAATATTATAGATATAGCTAAGCATATACTGGGTACTGCAATTTCTATGTTACACGGTATATTATTTACATCAAAATCCTCCAAAATTATTCTTAGTAAATCATTTTGACGATTTTCTTTGACTATATTTTAAAAAACCTTTCTCTTGTTAGCTTGTACATTTAAAAAATCACAATCACAAAACACAAAAAAGAGTACTGTGGCAAAAATTTGCAATAAAAAACTACCATTTTTAATTTCAGAATATCATTAGATATTCAAAAATCTAGTTGAATGTAGACTGTTTAGAAGGGAAGTTAATCACCGCGACCTTACAGATCTCTATTGTGTGTTCCCTTTTCTTGAGTTATAACGAGTTATAACTCATCATACAGTCTCAGGGCTTTAACAAAAGCCAGTATCTGAGACGGCTCCACAGAGGCCAGCTGTCCATCCTCGACATCAGCTGTACCAAAGTTCATAGGACGAATGGTCGTCGTCTCGGCGCACTCAGTGATAAGGTGTTCTGGTGTTTCCTCATTTTCCCCACGGAATCTGCATTCGCCGTTGTTTCTCAGCTTCAGCCTACTGAGGGGTTCGTTCAGGAGACATTGTTAGAAACCCCGGGACAATCCAAAGATTGTTTTTACTTACATCAAGGAAAACCTTTGATTTTGGTCCTAAGTTCTGAGGAACTTTTTCGCACACACCCATTCCATGTTACGGATGGAGTCTTCCAGATTCTTCAGGTCCGCTTTCAGTTATAAAAAAAACAAATTTAGTTCTAATTAAAGTTATTGTGCGGCATAACCATGATTTTCATAAACCTCATAAGAATAATTTTACACAGTTTGCTTCTCATTGAAAGGGTAAGTACAAACGAAATATTTAAAAGAATATTTTTTTATTGAAACTACTTTGTAATATGGCGATGTTAAGAGTTATTTTTTAAGTATATGTTGTTAAAAATAAAAATGTGGTGTGCGTAAAATTAATTACTGTGGTTTGTTTCAAGAATTGTTAGTAATAGCCTTATAGACACTGATGCGATCAGAATTAATACTCGTAATTTTTTGTGTACAAATTTAAAATTACAGTGAAGACAAATAATATATTATTGAATATGGATAAAGTGAAACATTTAGATACACCGGCACCGTTGGGAAATCTCAGGTGAAGAAACAGTGGCACTAAAAAGTTATTTAAAAGAAAAATATAAAATTTTCAACAATCTTTTTTCGCAAAAAAAACTCATAGGCGTGTTTCTGGGGTCGAAATATACTTCGAGGTTAAAATGTCTGCACTTATTTCTGGGACACCCTGTATATTGTATTCTTAGCAAATTGCAGTTCCTTTTAGACCAATTACGCCGCATTTTATAAAACAAAATTCTCTCAAATTTTAATAACTGCTAATATGTAAAACTTTTTTAAAATTCGAATTGTTTATTAATACAACTTCTTTCAGATTTGTTTTCTGTACTTTCTAAAATAATTTCGAAATTTAATAGAAATTTAACAATGGAAAATGAAGATTAGAGCCGTTTCTAGAAGGCAGCATTCAAAATTAAAATTAAAACTTTATTAATGCCCTATTCTTCACGGTTCGAGTTTAGGAAACTTTGGAATAAATTCAACTAAAGCAAGTTATAATTTTAAAGAAGCGAGCGATTCTGAAATTTTCATACTCCAGCGGAAAAGGACCCAAGAATAATTATTGTCTCTTGTTTTTATCTTTTTCGGTGTTTCGCATAATAGCTATAATGGATAGACTCAGCGTTTGGTGGGAATATTTTCTTAAGATACTGTAGAAAATAAAACATTTTACTTCTTATATATTGAATTAACAGTGAATCCTTTATTACTGATATGAATTAGAATTAAATATGACAAAGAATGAATTAATTCACACCTTGATGCAATAGACGATAGAAAAATGAAAATTATTCTAAACTGTTTACTGTTTTTAAAGAAAAAATAATTAGTTTGGGCAAATAAAAAACTTATTTGGGGGGGAATTTTGTTTAAATGCCAACCTAAAGTATGTACCATTGCGATAAAAAAAAGTAGTCAAGAATTAGTAGTCCCAAATAGAACTCCTAGTCTATAAGGATATTTGAATTATATTGATTTTTTTTGGATTTAGCCAACAACACTGTTTTTTTGTTTATCCCTAATGCATCTGCAATGTCCCTTATGGGAACCCCATTAATTGCATAATCGATTTTTGCTCTGAAGTTAAAGGCATTTTTAAAAAATTACGTGACACTGACACAAGAATAAGAATTAAATCATATTTTGTTGACACCAGCAGATTAAATCATATTTTGTTGTACTAGTTTTTTTTGATGCAATGGTTTGCAATGGATGCAGTTTTTACAATGGTACTAGGATGTATCTCAGGAAAATATTTTAACTTCCATAGGGTGGCTTAAAAAAGTTTTAGTGGATAGGGATAATCTTTTTTCAGTAGATTACCCTGTATATTATTGCATTTTTGTCTTTCTTTCAGATCACTTTACATAATCTTAAGATATGAGTAAATATATTTAGATAGTTTCAGAGATATTCATAAGTAAATAAAAAATATATATTTTTTCAGCCTTTCTTAACAAAATATTAAAAATACAAGAACTCTTCTGAAATAAAAACTATATTAGGTATTTACTTTAGATGGTCTGTACTTACTTTGCTATAAATATGGTAATCGTAAATCATACAGGATGTTCAAAATTCTACGCCAAACTTTCTAAAATATAAAATAATTTTTCTTCGGTTTTTTTAAACGGAACACCCTGTATATTATTTTTCAATAGATGGAGAATTAAAAAATTAAAATTTTTTGTATTCAAAGTATTTCTAAATGTTTAACGGTTTCGTAGATATTTGCGGTTTTATATTATAGCATTTTCCACAGTAAATTTTTTATCCAAACCACCCTCTGATTTTTGTCTTGTATTTTACCGTTAAAAAAGCCATATGAAATAATACTGCGTGTATCTGCAAAACCATTAAAAATTATGAAATAATTTTAAAACAAAAAATGTTCATTTTTTAACTCCTCATTTAATAAAAGAAAATAATATACAAGGTGTTCCATTTAAAAAAAAAACAATGAAAACATTATTTTATATTTAGAATAGAATAGCGTAGAATTTTACCTAATATCTATAGTTTTGATATCAGGACAGTTATTGAATTTGTAATAATTTTTTTAATGAAGGTCGAAAAATATATATTTTTTATTTATTTATTCGTATCTCTGAAATTATAAATTATATAAAATTATCTGAAGTGAACTCAAACATACAATAATATACAGAATAATCATCCCTCTCCACTCATACTTTTTTGAGCCACTCTGTAGAAGTTAATATATTTTCCTGGAACTCATACATATTTTAAGTTTGCACTAAACAAAATTCTCAGGATTTTTATTCTAGGAGCTACAGATGCCCGACGCACTATTGCCGGACCCTGAATATTTTTTGATTTCGTGCCTTAAAACTTTGTCGAGTTTTTTGGAACGAGAAACTATTTTTTTACAGATTTTTTTTAAATTACTTCATGATTTTTTTTAAATTGAGGTCTTTTTTTGAAATGCCTAATAATGCTTCAATTTTACGATGTGACATATCGATCCTTTTGAATCAGCTTTTGGCATCGGCACGTTTTTCCGGGTGATTGCCGTTGTTGGTGGGCGTGTTTTTGGATCTCGTCGTTAAGAGTAATCCTTCCACATTTAAATTCTCCATACCGACGAGAAATTGTCGACTGATGTTGTGTTTCATTGCCAAAAACAGAAACCAAAGATATTCTTGTTCAGACAACTATCTTCAAAAATTGAAAAAAAAATAATGCTCGTGTAGAGTTAACTAAAGATGTCAGTTTGACATTTGATATATTGATATACATATGTTGACACGCGCCTACTATGTAAAATATAAAAGACAACTCTCGTATAGTTCATATCAAATAAACTTTGGGCACAACGCCCAAGTAGCATTTTCACGACTTGCGACCATATGTTTACTAAACACAACGTTGGATTATTTACAAAAAATAGTTAGCTCCGTACCTTGGGTATTAAAATAAATGTAAACGTTGTTGTAACGTTGTGCCGACGTTGAACTAGTACTACAACAAAGTAGAAGCTTCTGCGACGTCGAATAAACGTTGTCTTGTAACCTTTTTTGCTTAAGTGATCTTTAGGTGATTCAGACAACGTAGTTACAATGTTGGGCAATAAAGAGTTTTCCGACGTCACTTTCAGGACCTATTCCAACGTTATGCAAACGTCGTCTGTTTTACTAATTCCAACGTTGCTTAGATTTCCTTATTCTTACGTTGGTTGGACGTCGAGCCATTACCTTTTTGCAACTGTATTGAACCATAACCTTAAATCTTAAATTTTCACTTCATTGTTCTGTTCCGTCAGACAGTTCAGTGCTGTTTTTGTTTTTATAAAAAAAACTTAATTAAAATGGGACATAAGAAAGGTACATATAAAACTAATAATTATAGTAAACTAATAATAACTAGTAATTTAAATATACATCCACATATTACCGATACTTTATCCACTCCCTCGTTTGTTTAGAATATAGAGGGCGGCACAAGCTAGAGTCTAGGATGACTAAATTAGGCAATCTTGCGACTAGTATACTACCTGTTAAGGCTGAACTGCGACTTTATTAGTCCAGTATGCGACTACTCGAACTACTCCATCTTAATCTCCAAAACAACAAAGTGAAAGCCGCCATGTTGTTGAATAAGAAAATGTTTCGTTCCTAAAATAGCAATTCCTACTTTTCGAATACATTAACTTGAAATATTTGACCCTAAACAACACGCGGAAACAATTTTTTCGACTGCGAATAAATTATTCTCATTTTACTAAAAAAAAAATCAAGATATTTTTTAAAACTTCTTTAATTTTAAGACCCATTAGTATTTTTCAAAGTAGAAACAATACATTTATCAATAAAGTTGTTTGCGTTTAACTTTTTTGCCTTGGGTAATGAGTTACAGAATTGGTTAAAGTGTTTCAATAATTATGATCTTCAAACATCCTCCACACTTAAATACTTTTGTTTTGTTTTCCTTTACTGCCATCTGGCATATGTCTCTAACTAAATCATAAAAATAATGTTTTTACTATAATTATCCCAACTTAGGATAAAACGCGACTTAGACGCCATATTATTATAGTTTTGTATTTCTGTGAATTAGGATTTTAAACAACGTTGCAGTTTGTACTAAATTAGGCTGCTAGCCAACGTCGGTATCCAACGTTGTTTCGACCCAAAAATTATTCTCCAAACTAGTGCAGACGGCGTTGCCCACTTTTACATATTTTCTTTTAATCAAAATATTTTAGTCAATCATAACCAAACCAAACAAAAATATTTAAACAGTTTACCAAAACTCATCTTCTTAACAGCACATTATTACACAGGGCCAGTATTACCGCTTTTCCGTTCAAAATATCTTAATAAAGTTGCAATGAGTTTTTTACGGTTATTAAGGTACCCTTCGCACTAAAAGAGGTTCTAAAAAGAACAATGTTCGACTGCAAGGTCTGCTAGTAAACATTTTTAAGTTTAATGTATCACAACACTATTTATTTAAACCAAAAACTCAATAATAATAAATAAGTAATACAAAACTAACGTGTCAAAACAAATGACAAAGTCAGAAAATAAATAAATAAATTATGTGGCAACTTAAAATTTTTTACAGCAGAGCCACCACCTGAATCCTCAGCGGGAGATTTAAATTCCAGTTAGTCAGCCCGGCGCGAAATATGTCCATAGTTGGCAACAATGGATTTAAAAATCGTGCCCTCGATTACGTAACTAAAAGTTTAATTGATATCAAATATATTTGTTGTTTTCTGATAAATTTTAGAAGAAATTTTAGGGTTATTTAGTTATTTGAAGTTTGGCCGCCTTATATGCTCGAATAAATATCACTTACGAACGTTTGTAGCGGGTACACGTCAAAAACTTCGAAAACAGAAAGATGGATTCGATGAAACCCTTTTTTTGCTACGTCTGTCCGACTCAACTGCCAATTAGGGGCTCCGATCTAACTCCCATCGGTGCATAATAACAGCCTCCGACCGGATTTTTTTCCCATCCTTGCAGCCTCCCAATCGTTATTAAGTAATTTATTCTAGCCGGTGGCCTGCATTCGATAGACTAGATTTTCCGCCATTACCGCACCCCAATTACGCGGTAGCGGCACGTCGTTATTAGGTTTTTTTTCCGACGCTGTTTGCTGCTTCTATTTCGTTTTCGTTGTTTTTCCGAAAAAAATTGCCGGTTTTCTCTTCGGCCGGCCCCGTTTTTACCGGCGAAGATTTCAGGCCTCGGCGCTCTAGATATCTCCTGTCGATTGTTTGCCACTGATCGACTTTTCGTATTTTTAAATGCCTGTGTGGTCTCGCAGTAAGATGGAAAGAATGAAAACGCAAATATTCAGGGCAAGGTTATAGTGAAAATCACTTTGTATTTTATTGCATTTTAGCTATAATTGCATCTCGCGCAGGAGACTGCCATCAAAAGGGTTCAATTTCCCAATAATTATATTTCACGATCAGTTTTGCTAATTCACCTTTTGTTATCGGTATATATATAGGTACCTACCTATATACACTCAGATGCAAAAATCAACTTTAATTTGTAATTTCAATTTTTTATAAACTTTAGTATTTGGCGTATTATACAGGGTTAATCGAGGGGTTGTTTTTTTACCCTAACTTTGACACACGCTGTGCAATAATTTCGTTTGTAAATTTTCCTGAAATTTAATTTTAGGGTCAGGACCATGTCTCCTGAGCATTTTGTTTTTTGGATCATGTCAATACATGCCTTGGTTAATTTTTAAGAGCAAAATGAACTTGCCACCAACAAATTGCAATTTTTTCAATTTTTATATATACAGGGTGGCGCACCTCATTCGCCTCGGTTGATTATACGAAAACGGAAAGATGTAGAAAGAAAATATTGTATGGGTATATGTGGGGAGTCAATGTGCACAATTTAAAATTATTTTGAAATATACAGGGTGTCTCAGAACTAAGATCCATACCAAAGTTATATTTTTTCTTATGGAACGCCCGGTATTTTATTTTATTTTTGGGTTCTTGGGCCCAAAAAAAGACATTTATTATAAGGGTTACATATGTTTAAAATCATTGGTCTTTGAGATATTTAAAGATATTTTTAAATATGCATGCTACAAGAGAATTGATTATCAATACCCTGTACATTACTTTTCGGAATTAATCCTTATGCTGAGTTTAAAGGCAAAGAAATAAACTTTACTGAAAAATGTTACTGCTGCCTTAAATTTATACAGGGGTACCAAAAATTAGTTATTTATTTTAAGGATTTATTTTACATAAAAACTTTGTTATTTCAAACGCAACACCCTGTATTTTTTTAAATAAATCGAAGCAGATTAAAATGCTCTTTCAATCTATATTAGGGTTTCATATACCTATATATCTCAGACTTTGAATAAAAAGCGATTTTTAAATAAAATGGCAATCAAGATGGCTGGTATCGCCATGACAATTTTCTAGTGCCAGTTAGTAACTATTTTCAAAATCGACACTAGTTTATAGACTTTATCTAAACCTATACCAGTTTACTTTTATTTAATTGACCTACAATAGTTTAATAAATAATATTTATTAATATGTATTTATTATTCTATCAAGAAAAACCAAGAAGTAGTTCTTTGTTTTATTTTACGATAACTTGTAGATATATAATTTTTTTATAAAAGAGCCAATTACGGCAAATTCAATTTCTTCACTTCCAACGACAGGCCTAATAGGTTTTTTTATAAACTACACTACCTACCAATTCTGCGAAATAGGAAATAGGACAAGTAATTTTTCAAAGGAACGCTTATCAGGAAGATTCCTATTTGGATATCTTTCAGCATTAGCTCTTGAGACCAAGAAATAATTTTCCTCACACAACAAAATCACTAGTAACATATTCATTCGTTCCACCAGCAGATATGGCTTTATTTTTCTTCATAAACTAAAGAATACTTACTTATTAAACTAGTGTGGGTAAATTTTAGTAAACTGTTTAAATAATAACGTCCATACACTAATGTCGATTTTGAAAATAGTTACTAACTGTCACTAGAAAATTGCCATGGCTATACCAGCCATCTGAATTGCCATTTTATTTAAAAATCGCTTTTTATTCAAAATCTGAGATAGATAGGTATAGGAAACCCTGATATAGTTTGAAAGAGCATTTGAATCTGCTTTGATTTATTTAAAAAAATACAGGGTGTTGCATTTGAAATAACAAAGTTTTTATGTAAAATAAATCCGTAAAATAGATCACTACTTTTTGGTACCCCTGTATAAATTTAAGGAAACATAACATTTTTCAGTAAAGTTTATTTCTTTACCTTTAAACTCAGCACAAGAATTAATTCTGAAAAGTAATGTACAAGGTGTTAATAATAAATTCTCTGTTAGCATTAAATATCCTTAAATATCTCAAAAACCAATGATTTTAAACATATTTAACCCTTATAATACCCCCTCTTTTTTGGGGCCCAAGAAACCAAAAATGAAATAAAATACCGGGTGTTCTATAAGAAAAAATAAAACTTTGGTATGAATCTTAATTCTGAGACACCCTGTATATTTCAAAATTATTTTAAATTGTGCACATTGCCTCCCCATATATACCCATAAAATATTTTATTTCTACATCTTTCCGTTTACGTATAATCAACCGAGGCGAATGAGGTGCGTCACCCTGTATAATGCTTGGACTAAAAATATTAAGGTATTGATATCCATGCATGATAGGCCATACATCATAGGTACCCATTTTTCACAGTTCTGTTAGACGATTCAGTTGAAACATTTGATTTTGGTTTGAAATTTCGTATATTTATTTATTTTTACGCAGCTTATTTTATGTTATGTATTATTTATTCTACAATCGGTTTTGTTTAGAGGTAGTAAATGTAGAAGGAAATGGTGTCAAAACTTAAATTAACAGTGACACTATTGCGATTTACCGACAAAGACTGTAAAATGGTTAGTACAGCGCCAGCGTGCGGTAGATCTCGGTCATAAATCAAGAGAAATAATGGAAAAATTTTTCATTGGTAAATTACTATAAAGGGTGTTTCAAAAAACATGTGCCATCTCTCGTGGGGAGATTACTCTCGTATAAATAATATTTATTTTTCATAACATTAACATAGGTCCAATTCTGCTTTGTTTCGTAGCTTCATCTTTTTCAAATTTATTATAATTTTCTCCCTAGTGCTTTTAGCGATTCGAACGACATTTTGAGGGTAAAAGTTAGTATAAGTACGACATATTTTAATGCTAAAAAATTGTCGACATATTCATCAAGGACGTGCATATGGGTTATCACTAGATTATTTTTCTAAAAAAAACGTATGCGCCATTGCCTTTTTTTAGTTTGTTAGGAAAATTGTGTGGACCATTAAATGCTGATTAAAAGTTGTCTTTTGATACTTTGTCGATTTCGTTCTCCTTGATGTAATAAGCGCAATTTAATTAATTTGCCTTAATCCGATTGTAATAGCAACCCTTAAAAAAATTAATGTCATTAACTTGTCAAAATGTTAAATAAATACCCCTCATCAAAAAATATAAAAAGCTCCTATAGACATGGGGGCAGAATTGCATAGTTTTAAAATTACAGGATGTTAAAACTTTAAAAAATATGCCTTTTGTTTATTATTTTATATAAAAAAATAAATAGGATCCTATATCTCCTATGCTTAGCAAAGGGCTTCAGTGAAAGCTCTCCATCGGGTTCTATTTATGGCAGGTTGTTTTTGCTTCGTTCCATGTTGACTCTATATGTTGGAGATCATCCTACATGGAACGTCTTCATGTTTGAACTGGTCGTCCTTGTTTCCTTTTTCCTTGGGTATTCCACTCCAACGCTGATCTCGTTATATTACCATCAGGTTTCTGCAAAATGTGACCTATCCAGCCCCATTTTCTTTTGCGAATCTCAATGCCTACTTCTTGTTGGTTTGTAAGATGAAGCAGGTCGGTATTGCTTTTTAGTATTTTTCTGTGTGCAGTTGATAGATATTTTTGTCACTCTCAATGTCTCACAGCCATACGGGTATAGTAGAACTGGAATGACAGTAGAATTGAATATTCCTAGTTTTTCTGTGTGGAGAGATGATGAGACGCCCAAATTGATTTTAGTTGACCAAAGGCTCGGTGGGCCTTTCTGATTCTGCTGACAATGTCCGCACCTGCGACACCGTTTGCTGTTACAATGCTTCCCAGGTAAGTAAACTCAGTTACGTTTGTAACATTTTTGTTTCCTACATTAAATGGAGTGTTGTTATTTGTGTTGATGCGCATTGATTTTTTTTACCAATGTTAATCTTAATCCTACTTTGTCTGTTTCTGTTTTATTCGTCTGAGCAGCGCTTCCATGTCTTTGAATGATTGTGTTGTGAGGGAGATATTCAGCATAATCAAGATTCGTCATATGCAATTTCAGAGACCATTGTACTCCCCTAATGCTGTGGCTTTAGTTAAAACGCTATCGAGCACAATATATTAACTAGAAGCGGCGATAATGTGCAACCCTGTTTTACTCCTACTTATTATCTTATACTACCCATATAGCACGTCCAAATGAAATTACGTTTCTACAAGGAAGACACATGAGAAACAACATATGTTCAAGTGAACCTAAGTGTTCATCTAGTTCTAACATATACATATCAGATACACGCAGGTTTATATTGATAGAATTGTGTGATACAGTGTTTACTAGTACCGTATGCACTCAAGATTCTAAAGAGATTTTTGTAACGTAACAAATAATTATTAAAACGATGAAATCTGACGTCGGTATATGAGACATACAATGTATAAGTCATATGTATGTGTGATACTTCGTATCATAGTTGTGCCTATAGTACACATCTTGTAAAAATGTGACGTATACACATAATATAAATATCAATATAGACACTTTGTAATAGTGTACTGGTGTGTCTTCATTCTAACATGAAATGAAGGTGTGCGCATGCGCGGATAGCCTCAGCGTAGATACACCGACCAAGTGTATCTTATGTGTCCTCTCTCCTTTCTCCTTTCTAGGAGTGGTATGTGTTAGCAGCCATTATTGTTTTATCATTCGGAAGCTCTATATAAATGTTCTGTTTGTGTGTAGTTTAAAAGAGATTTAAGGTTTTTAATTACCTTGTTACACCTTCCTAAGAGTATTATTAATATTTTAGCAGCGACTCTTCCCTTACTCGATACCCAATTTACCAAATTTTGACTTCAATGAATGAAAACTCCAAATATTCTCGTATAATGATAAAGAGGTTAGCTGAGTTAGCTCTGCAATATATTTTTTTTTTAATTTGGAAATAATACAAATCTAAATGGACCAGAGAAAGAAAGATTTAAACACTTCAAAGAACTTCTTATACTGATATTCGGTAAGTTATTGATGGTTCAATATACAGATATGTTTAATATTCAATAATCAGTTTCATCTAAAATTTAAGGGTGAGGTTGTTAATCTGGAAATAAAATACAACAAAGTCCAACAGAGTGCTCGATGAATGAGTATGCTAATAAACCAACTGCTTGGAGGGAAAAGAGAGAAAAAAATGACTAAACGAGGTCCACCAAATCGTGGCGATATACCAGTGTTTACCATTTTAGTATGTTGTTATACTAGGTACTTATATTTTTAATACATTTTCATACAAATTCTGTTCTTTTACAGTGTTTTCTTACTTCTGGTTTCTGCAGTGTAAATAATTATTATTATTGTGTTATTTGCGCTATTGCGCTATTATTGATATAAAGAAATATAAGAATTTTATTTTTTAACCATTTAATACCTTTTATGGAAGAAAAATGGTACATTTAATACAAAACAAAAATGGAACAATTTTAAGGCTACTTCTCTTGAACTTACGATCGAGATACTTTCGGAAAATACAAAGTTTTGCCTTCCTAATTTTCGTTCTAAAAAGATATAATTCGTATATTGAATAAATATTTTTTAAAAAGAACGAAAAGTTAGGTATCAAAACTTGTATTATTTCCTAAATTCGTTTACAAGAAGTAGTTTTATGTAACACAAGATGTATATACGAAGCAAAATACATACGTATACACGCGGTAGTCACAACTGCAATGTGTAAACATAATTTAAACGTAATACACAAGCACTGTGTATCCTACGGCACACTGTGTATCCCTTACTTTGTGTATACGTAAATGCTATACTGTGGCTACATTGTGAGGCGGACGTTTAACCTCTGTGCATACGTGTTGAACTACAACGTGTAAACGTAGCATATTTACATCGGGGAAATTGTGTCACCCTGTGTCTACATCTAATAATGTAAACACATCGTAAATGTGATTTGATGTGCTGTATGGGTAAGGGCTGGCAACGGTTAGTCTTGGGTCGATATTTCCGTATGTAAGAAGAGTACAATGCGTTTATAACGTACTGAACAAAGAGAGAACAGTAACATAACACGTTGCCGAACGTATGAAATAAACCGAGAAACTGTGCACATTGCTAAGAGTCGTGGTAGGGGATATAGCATATTTGTCGCAGTCGACCGGTTGACCAAATCAGTACATCTGTCAGTACTTAAAGTTCTAGGTAAAGGTGTACATCATGCGTTCAGCTTCACGATTTAATTACCTCTCGTTATACTTTGTTTATTTATTAACGAGTCGTTGTAATTTTCCCTATAGCTTGATAATTTTTAAGTGCAAATTAGAAACACTTGCATTTTGTTAAGAATAAGTGGAACTGAGTTGGTGTTCGACAGTGGTTGCGCTATTAGAACCCTGAATTCAAAAATCGATATGTCGAAACCTATTATAAATAATTGATTATAGTTTTTTCAAAAACTTTCTTAACACTTCTGCTATATTTTCTTCACAGACAGTATATATTTATAAATATAAAAGTTACACGATTGCTAAAAATTGTTATGCACTAAAGATAAATGGATGGGTTGTTTACAATTTTTCAATGGAAAAAAACAACCTTATCCAATTTTTCTTATTTCAACATATTGTAAAAGATGCGATCTTCAAAATAAAAAAAAATTCAATATCTAAAGTGGTTCTTAAGTTATGGCGTGTTATGTTTAAAAAGTTGAGTTTTTAAATTATCGCGATTACTGACGTTTTCTCGTTATAAAACAATGGCTAGACTAACGATATCCTTATAATTCCATTTCAGATACTCAGAAACATATCTAATGATTTTATATAGTTATCTGTTATCTTTTCGAAAAAAAAGTATTTTAAAAATAAGCGGTTGGCGATCGTGATTTTACTTCTCTTGATAGGGCGTACCGCCGCAACAGCAAACCGTCGCATTTCTCTCACTCCGACTTAATAAGATCCCTATGCCATTTACTTCCACACATGTAAATACCGACCCAAAACTAACAGTTGCCGGCACGGTATACCATTATTTTTTGGAGGGAAAAAATGAAGACTTTAACCTCCTGTAGCTATGAAACAAAGCAGAATCGGACACATGTTGACACGAAAAATAGAATTATTATTGACTTATTTTTACAAGGAGATCAAGGAAAATCTTTGATTTCTCGGTTATAAGTTATTTTATTCTATTTTATTCTCTATTGCTATAAAACGTATTTTTTAAAAATGTATTGTCATTCTATCAGTGTATTATTCAGAAAAAAGAAGAGAAAATGAGCGGATCGTTTTGTCAGAAATAACGTTTCTAGCAATTACGCTGCCACCGGTAGATATACAACGACGGAGCTCACTCAATTTCAGAGAAATTATTAACAATTTAGATAATTTCTTTCCGCGGCATTCTCATGAATGTAATAAGCGATCTTCGTCGCAAAAAAAACATGTTTTACTGTACTTGACGAGATCTATTTTTAAACGATGTCGCATATTTATTGTTTTAAAAATCAGAAACATAAGTGAACCTAGAGGGGTTTCAAAATACTTGTTCATACAACCGTCACGGTGCTGTTTAGATCTTGTAATGCTGCAGCATTTTAGAAGAATATATAACAAGTAAATTTTTAAATTATTGCGGATGGTTGATTTTTAATAACACTATTCCGGGGGTGCGTCTCAAAAGTCCTATAACTTTTTTATTTTTTCAGATAATAAAACGAGATTTGGTATGTTAGTATCTGACATAAATCAGAACTGATTGACGTATTTAATTGTATTCGGTCACTTCCTGTTTGGCCGGAAATGACTACAACTTTTGATTTTTAAATAGCACCCTCGGTATTTTTTTACTTTATTTGATAGAAAATGACATTCTGAATTGAATACCATATCATATGTCAACTTTTAACATTCTCGCTTAATAAAATATAGTATTTCAAATTTAAATCTAGAGTGCCATGGTTATGTTAAAAACAATAATTTTTAATCAAGAAACCTTAGTGTCTTGTCCTGGCCGATGAAAAGATGCCCAAATCATATTTTTAATCATATCTCAATTTTTTCAACTGGAGCAATGGAGGCTCATTAGCATACAGGCAGTACTCGTACTTACGGCAGGTTAGGTTCTTCAAAACAGCGCCTTAAGTCGAAACGACGTAAGTCGAATCTTATTTTGTCATAAGATCCTATAGAAAATGGCGAAGTTAGGTACTTTTGTAAGATAAAAATAAAATAAAACAAAGGGATATGCTTTGTATATATTAATATTATGATATTTTTAAATAATCGAGGTTTGAGAAACAGTCTATTGTATGTGTAGTTAAACTTATAATTATACAAAAATCAAAAAAAACAGAAAACAAAAAAAATATAAAAAACGAATTATATTTTAGAAAGTATTTTTTTATGAAGAACAAATCAGGGCGAGTATTTTTACAATCCCTCTTTTTCACTATCTAGTCATAAAAAATATTTTTAACTATCCACAATAGTAAATATAATACTATATGGCAACCACAAAAATACCAGAGAGTAAAGTAGATATATTTATAAAGTAGATATTTTTTTTTGGTTGGAACATTTATTGTGGGTGTCATCAAATGTAATAGTTACTCATTAAGTAATGAGCAACACTGTCATGCTTCTTCATTATGAGGATCTGTCAACCCTGCTTGTATGCTGCTAAAATTTAATTGTTTATGTCCAAACTTCTTTCAAAATTTGGATCACTCTTTTCAAAAAATGACGTAACTCGAAACAGTGAGACGTAACTTTGAGGAATAGTGACAAAAATTTGTTCGACGTAACTCGAAACGACGTAACACGAAACGACGTAAATGTATTTGGAAAAAGCATTTTTTAGTGTCATTTTCTATCAAAAAATCCAGAAGTATGTGGCAAAAATTCTTTTTTTGCACGATTTTATTCAAATTTGGTAAAAACATTCTATGCCCGTAGGCCGTGAACCCTGTTAGTTTTGGCTGACTTGAGAGTGGTTGGGGTGGTGGAGGGGATTCATAAAATGGAAAAATCATCTTTTGACTAATACAGCTACCAAAATGCGGTAAGAACATTTTACATTTCACTAAATTTTACGATTTTTGGCAGAGCCAAGATGAAACAGACAAATATTGAGCAATTATTACTCCTCCGCCATATACAGGGTTTGTTTTATATATTGACATCCTATGTATCTTTTTTATTCGACGTTTTCGAAAAAAGTGTTTTGAATAAAAGTTTAATGGTCTCGAATACATTTTTCAAAACAGTCTTCTTTGCATATACAGGGTGCCTTAGAAATCCTGTGTGTGGCCCAACTTTCTTATTTCAAATTAGTACCCAATTTTTTATTTTATTTTTATTTTCTCCTAAAAATCCTAACTACTTTGTAGCATAGCCTATACCTAATTTGAAGTAAGATAGTTGAACCACGCCCCGACTTTTTAAAGCACTTTGTATATGCGAAATAGACTTTTTTGGCAAATTTATTCAAAACCACTTTCATTTGAGACAGTTTTCGGAAACGTCAAATAAAAAAAAATAAAGGGGGTGTCAATGTATAAAAGAAAACCCCAGTATACTAATCCAATCGAACTTTTATTCAAGATTGTTTGTTATTTGAATAAGTTCGGTCTCTAATAATACCAGACAATATGCGAACAATATTTTATTATTATATTTTAAATAAGTAACAATATTCTGAGAATTAAACAATGACGATTTAGAAAATAACAGAACTTATACCTATTAAAAATATCTAAATTTTATTTTACCACCTACTATTTACTGATATTTTGTTTTAGAACAGCTGGAAGCAATGGTCACGAAGTACACATTTTTAAATCTGAAAGAAAAATCCATTTTATTTAATTTAGAAAATTAGGTACTGTCAAAATTTGTCAATTTGTCAAAAAATGTCATTTGACATTTATGACATACTTCTTCGAAAATCTTGAGAAAACTTACGTAACGTTATATTTCAAGTTCTTCTCTAGCTCTAGCTACTATAATAATTAATTTATGAGAATTATCCACATAAAGGATGGTACTATACACATACGCATGGAGGCTTACGCTTCCAATAAATTTAATGTTGCGATTTTTTGCGAATTTTTTGACTTAACTTTTCTAAGATAGAATATATGCAACTATCAAAAAAAACCTTAAATGATTATGTTCTACTTTGACCTTTACCTAGTTTTTATCCAAAAAATCAAAATAAAAAATACTTTTTTACTTACCTTCACATTAAATTTACCGCAACCGGGAATATACGTAAAACACGTTATGACAGTTTTTCAATAATTATTGACAGTTAGCTAAGGTCGTCCGATTCAATTGTTATAATACTGTGTCACTTGAATGCAACGCCTACAATTTAAAAAAATTGTAGAAAAAAGGCAGTTATTGGACAGAAATTAACTGAAAATGTAGGTTTTGCGCAAAGTTCGTTTTACAGCCCCTCGAAAGAGACTCCGAATATGTTTTTTTGTTAGTTTTATGTGGTTTCCTCTTAACTAATATGTTTCCAATCTAATGTTATTGCCATAAATGCTAACTGTGGATGTTATTTTTTGCAACTTAGTTTGGACATATTGCCTACTGTGCGATGGTGCCATTTAAAAATCAAAAAGTTCATTCCAGTAAAATACGAAGTGACAAAAAACAATTGAATACGTCAATCAATTTATGTCATATTATACTAACATATTAAATCTCCTTTTTCTCACTCTATATTGGTGAACCACTTTTGAGACGCACCTGGTATGTACTTAAAGAAATTTCAGAAAAGAAACTTGCTATAAATGTTTTTGACCTTTTTAATAAATTTGCCAAAAATAAAGTTGTTAATTTGTATAACTGGATAAGGAATTGTTTAGTTACAAAAAATGTTTTATCATAAGCCTATTTTGCTTGTTTTAAAATAGTTAATCCCGTTTATACTTTTACAAATTTCCATACCGTTTAGAGAAAATTAAAAAAAATTTGAAAATATAATTGAACCAATATACTTAATACTGTGTATATAAAAGTAAATCTATTATTAAACCTCTGATTAAACTGTCATAAAGTGTCAAATTGAACGAGCGTAACCATTGTTTCTCGATACAGCCATGCTACAAAAGTATAATTTTTACTCCTATTAAAACCAGGGGGGTGACAGTAAACCGGAAAATTGGAAACAGTTTTGGCGCGGTTCTACCCAGGCAGAAAGCATGGCCTTCTAGACTGTCCTAGACAAAAATCTGAATATTTCTATATGATTTCTGTCAATTTCTGCTACGGAACATTTTTATGCACGTCGGCGTCCGTTCTTTTGTCTTTTGTCTGTGTGTCAGCGTCAGCTCCCGAGGCCTTTGGCAAGGTCGGGCGCCATTTTAATTTTTGCCGTTTAGATTTGATTGGAAGTTTGTTTCTGATATTTCGACTGAAATTTATAAGTACAAAGATGTTTTTTGATATAAAGTTCCTTACTTGTTCCTTAATAAAGTATATATGATATTAATTACATGAAGAAAATGATGAAATCGACGTTTCTGCGTGTAGTAGGTATGGGCCATATTATATGTAAAAATAGGTAATATATTAACTGTTTTTATATTTTTTTAGCCCAAGAAAGAAGGTCTTTAAACCCAAGGATCTTGGGATATTCTTTGCAAAGGATTTTTCCGTATCTCTACTTTAAAGACTGATCGGTGATTTTGAGAAATTGAAAGCAAGTTATACAAGGTAAATTATGATTATTGAACTATTATTAGCCTACATTAATTTTCTACAAGATGAACAGAAATGCGTAATTACATATCACATAGGTACCTATTATGTATTTTCATAGCAATAATGCTATAAATCTATGTATGTAGATTATTTTTAATATACAAATGAGGTATTAAATGTATATGTATCATATTTTTTATTCATTTTATTTTCATTCAAGTCCTGTTTGATTTAATTCACAAAAGTCTTATGTATCTATATTTATGTTTTTTACATATTTTTTTTGATTTCAGGTTTCGTGTGGGTTCCGGTTGTCTTTTTCCTGCTTCCAGTTATTTAGTTTTATGCCCGTGAAGCTGTGAAAACATTTATTTATCTTCAAGTTTCTGTAAGTCAATGCACTGTTACTTTACTAATTCATTTTAACACATCATCTCTGATATTATTTAAATATTTGATACTCATACAGTAGTTTATTGGATTATAGCTCTTTAATTGTCTTGATTTGCATATTTACATTGTTCTAAATTCCAAATAAATATTTTTGAGTAATTTTCTTGTATTATTTACTACTAGAAAGAGTAAAAAGTATATTAACCCTTATTTAAACCTCCTGAACAGCCCGCCATTAAAAACCGGAAACGGAAATAAATTTCATAAAATTGAAATTTTCATGTCTATGTCATGTCAAATGTCCCAGCCGCCATATCTGAAAATTAGTTACCCAGGCAGCCACGCTGTTTCCATAATTTAATATTGACTTGACACTTCTTCTTGTATTTATTATTTTATGATTAAAACCTTTGAATAAGAAGACTAAGGAAGGAGCATAATGCTATCCATGTATTCATGCATGGTGGGTGGAAAATGCACTCTAGGGTGGGGATCCTTGACAGTTCTGTTTGACGATTCATTTGACACATTTGAATTTGATTTGAAATTTTGTGGATTTGTCAGTCTTTACGCAGCTTTTTTTATGTTATTTATTATTTATTCTACTACTGATAGTTGTATAAAGGTAGTAAATCTAGATGGAAATTGTGGCAGAACTTAAATTAACAGTGACATTATCGCGATTTATCGAAAAAGACTCTAAAATAGTTGGTTGTGTAGCGTGCGGTAGATCTCGGCAAAAATTGAGTGAAATAATGGAACAACTTTTCGCTAGTAAGTGACTATATAATATACATACGTGTAGTAAACCGATCATTTATGAAATTCACTTAATTTAACTAAATTATATATTTTTCTTGCATTTTAGCTTTTATTTATTACTTGTCAAAGATTAGATGTCAAAGAATTTAGATACGTTAATTTGACTTACCTGCTTCAGTAGCGTATCGGATGTTTGTGTTAATAAATACTTATTATAACTTATCTATTTTATTAGAATTATATATTTTTATAACAATTTTAATAACTACCAACATTTATTCACAACGTAAAATAAAACAACAAATTATTGAGTCTACCCCACGTCTACCCTACATCATAGTTTTACATTTTTTAAATAAAATTAGAACGACACTGATAAACCGGAATTTAAGTCGGCCATATCTGAGGCCCATCGCGGTGTACCTAAGATTTTTGATATGCTCCTTCCTTAGTCTTCTTATTCAAAAATTAAAACAATTTTTATGCTGTTTCTCTAAGTCCTATAAATCAAAAGACGTTTCTATGGTAATATAATTTCGTTTTCCTCCTTTTATAGACTGTTAAGCTTCATTCATTCAAACGAAACCAAACCTCGGAATTTAATTAGTCCTCGCATTAGAACCTCGCATTAATAAATTAGTGGTTTCAATTACACTTTATACTTTTTAGTTTGAGATCATTCACAATGTTTAAAAAACACAATCAAAATCAATAGAATATCCTAGCAACATCTTGCGTTAGTCAGTTGTATCCATAGAGAAAGCATAATATTTAGCTTACAAAACAATCAACTTCTGATTTCTAACAACAATTTCTCTGGACGGAAGATAATCAAAGGCCAAAATGATATTTTTCGCAAATTTTGAAGTATAATTAATGGAAAAGTTAAAAGTTTGATAACTTTTTCTACTAATTGAAAATGTCTACGGCTAATTTTGATGTTCTGAATGCTTACATTGAAATTAATGGAACAAACTTCTACACTAATAATTGAACCCACTAATTTATTCCACTAATTGCGAGGTTCTGAATGAAGCTTTATTGATAGAATTTTAATTAACGTCGTATTTTTTACTGTCTTAAAATGTTAAAGAAGCAAAAAAGTTATTTAATTCAATGCAACGGAAAAAGTGATAATTATTGTTATCAGGAAATGTGATATTTTAAAAATGGCAAAAATATGACGTTAATCAAAATTAATAATCATCTATCAAAGACCATAGAATGAAATCAAAGTTATATTACCATAGAAACGCCTTTTGATTTTCAGGACTAGAAAATTTAATTATATGTTCATGTTTTTTGTTTAATTTTCTTTAAAACGGTATGAAAATTTGGAAAAGTATATCCATTCTAGAAGAAGAAAATTTTTTATAAAGAATGCATTTTTCTCAAAATATTAATAATAAAAAAGTTTTCCTCTTGTAAAGACACACTATTTTTTGTAAGAAAAATTAGTTTTCCAGAAAAGAATGTTAAACATAATAAAAAAAAAACAATTTCGATTAACCTAAAAACCTCAAATAAACTTAAATAATCCGATATAACAGTGTCCATTTTCCTTCACCATAATCAGGTACCAGCACTCTGATTGTGGTTCGCAAGGTTCGCAAATGGAATTCGCAGTGTCGTAGGTCATCGATCGGTGCATTTTTCAGTACCAACCTGCGGTACCGGCTCGGGTCTTTGTGTCAGTCGGGTACCAGCAGAAAATCTCGTTTTAAGCTCAAGCTTGACGTACAAGTTATGATGCACCAGGGGCGCCCAGACTTCGTATGTCCAATAGATTTCTGCATTATTTTCTAGAAAAATCAAAGTATAAAGCTTCATTCAGAACCTCGCAATTAGTGGAATAAATTAGTGGTTTTAATTAGTTTAGAAGTTTGTTTGTTTAATTTCAATGTAAGCATTCAGAACGTCAAAATTAGTGGTAGACATTTTCAGTTAGTAGAAAAAGTTATCAAACATTTAACTTTTCTTCTCATTATACTTCAAAATTTGCGAGAGATGTCATTTTGGCCTTCGATTATCTTCCGTCAACAGAAATTTTGGTTAGAAATCAAAAGTTGATTGTTTTATAAGCTTAAATATTTGGATTTCTCCAAAGAATATACCTAGCTAGAAAAAGAATGGACTCTGTCATATTGAAAAATGGTCCTACAGAAGTGGCGCCATCCATTGAGTAGGGCTTGTTTTAAATGGACCGAAGCGCGGGCTTTTTAAATGAGCGTATTTATTGAATTTTACTCTAAAATAATTAAATTTGATTATTAAATCTTATTTTTTACACAAATTCAACAATACTAATAACAAGTATCGTTGTGATGTGTAAAAAATAAGATTTAACAGTATAATTTATACAATTATTAAATACAATTAAAGCCAAACTTGTGTAAATATTATTTATTATTTAAAGTTTTTATTTATAAGTAAAATATTTAAACATCGTTTATTATAATAAAACAGGACCAACGTAACACGCCCAAAGTTTTGTAAATGGAGTAAATATAAATAGGTACTTAAATGATGGCAAAAATAAAAGACTTACATTATATTTTTAGGGCCACAAACAAAAGGAATTGTCTAATAAAAACACATATAACAAATTATAGTTTGAAAAACGTTTTGATAATCATTTTTGATAATATTATGATTGGCGCTATGACAACGACAATATTTTTTGAGAATTTGACAATAGTATGACAATGGCCGTTGGAAACTATGGAAACTACAAAAAAAATCTGATTGAACGCCATCTGGCAATAACTAGTAGCAATTTCTTAACCTAAAAATTAATTGCACTACCACCTAGCGCCCGAGGCTGGAACTATTTTATTTGAAATTTCCGTTGAAACGGTGGAACCGCTTTTGCTATTTCACTTTCCGGCCCCTGGCTTTCTCTGTGGATACAACTGGCTAACCCTAGCTATTGCTAGGATATTCTATTAATTTTAATTGTGTTTTTTAAACATTGTGAATGACCGTAAACTAAAATGTATAAAGTGTAATTGAAACCACTAATTTATTTCACTAATTGCGAGGTTCTGAATGAAGCTTTAAAGTTAACAAACCTTTGACTTTTCCACTAATAATTATACTTCAAAGTTTGCGAGGAGTGTCATTTTGGCCTTTGATTATCACACGTCAAGAGAAAACTTAAAATTAACTTAATTTTTGTAAACAAAATGTGACATCGAATTTGACAATGACACAATCATATTTTTGCTGGTATTTAAATTATATACAGGGTGAGTTTCCTACGATGTTCTCTATGAGTATCTCGGAAACTACTGGAGATAGAGAGTCGGTTAAATGGGGAAAGAATTGCAGTTTTGTGCGATTATAAATATGCGCCTTTCAGATTTTTGAAAAAGTTCATGGCTTACTAGGTAGGTATTTCGAAAAAAACAAATTTCGGCTATTTTTAAAATTGTCTCTAATTCCATTATAGGTAATCTATTTTAGACAAAAAGGTTTCAGATAAAAGTTGTAGATAATCACATCCTTAATGAGATTGTGTCCTCCGCTTTTTTCCAAAGCCTGTCATTTTTAACATATGATACAAACATTTGTTTTTTTTTAAATAGAAACCATAGTTGGCCACGACTTCATAAAAAGCGCTATTTTTTAAGCTTTTTAGTTGTGTTGAGTTGTAGCCAATTCTTCTCATTTTCAAACAATTTCACTTAGTTAGCCATGGAAACAAGTTCAATCGCCGTTGCTCTCAGAAATGTGAAGCTGTCACATCCAAACTTTGCGTAAATTAAAATAAACAAGAATTGTAAATATGAATTTTTCATGTGAAGAAAAACATGTAGAAACTCGCGCATCAATAGAGTTGTTCTAATATGACTTTCATTATGACCCCTCCCCCCATAATGAAGGAAATGTTACAAATTATTTATATCATAATTATGCAAAAATTTGAATTAAAAAAGAATTTAAATTGATTTGTATTGTATGACATTTTTTTTATTATTTGTATATTTGTTTCTGTGCTTTTTTGTTTTGTGAATGCTTTGTCGATGAAGATGCTTTGGCTTTTTGTACAATAAAGCGTTGTTTTTTTTAGATTTTTTTATGCGGTATGGTTATAACAATAAGGTTTACAAAAAAACTTATGAATTAAGAGAGGCACTCGAAGTGGCGGTACGAGAGAAGTTTAATAAGTCGACCGGTCCTTCTGTGAGAATAGGTAGTAATTCAGTTTTAAAAAGACGCAACTCAAAACAATGGCGGATTTTTTGAGCAGTTTCTAAAATAACTTAAAGTGTATGTAGTGATATTATTTTTTTAAGTTTTAGTTTGTGTAGTGTAAACTGTAAAGAATCGTTTAATAATATTATAAGTTATAAATCATAACAGAATAAGAATATCATGCAATCTAAGTGAAATTAGTCAATAAAGATAAGAATCGGCTATAACTAAATTTAGTTTTTCTAACATGTCTTGAAAACCGTTATCTAAAAAATGTAACATTCACAGGCCATCGTATCCCCGAAAATGTATGGCCAAGAAAAGTTGAACCAATAATCCAATAATAATTTTTAGGCATATTATAGAAGAAATCATATTATAGCTTATATCGCTGAAAAGCTTAAAAAATGGCGCTTTTTATGAAGTCATGGCCAACTATGGTTTCCATTTAAAAAAACATATGTTTGTGTCATACGTCATAAATGAAAGGTTTTCGAAAAAAACGGAGGACACAATCTCATTAAAGATATGATTATCTACAACTTTTATCTGAAAACTTTTTGTCTAAAATAGCTTTTAATGGAATTAAGGACAATTTTTAAAATAGCCAATTTGTTTTTCTCGAAATATCTAGTACCACAAACTTTTTCAAAAATCTGAAAGGCGCATAATTATGACCCCACAAAATTGCAATTCTTTTCCTTTTTAACCGAATCTCTATCTTCAGCAGTTTCTGATATACCCATAGAGAACCTCGTAGGAAACTCACCTTGCATAGGATTCTCTGGGTGGTATTATAAATTTTACTAATTTGATGGTAGATTTTTGAAAATAACTTTTAAATGGCTATTCTAAATGAAACGAAATTCTACACAAAAAAGTACAACTTTAACTCCTCTTCAAGAAAGTCTAATACAACATTTGCATAAAATCATCTGGGCAGATAATATTTGACCATGTTCCGTTGCACCACACGGTATAATACTAAATTATAATGAATAGTCATATAATCGACAAAATGATTGATATTCAAACTTTAAAAAAAAAACAAACTTACTTTTCTTTCAATTTTCCAAGCCGCTCTAGCAAAATTCATTAAAGCTTTTAGTTTAATGCTAATAAAAAACTAGTCTGATCGTATTTTAACGGTCCTAAATTGGCACGAACAAGACGATTTTCTTATCTTCTTACAGCTCGAAAGTAGCTGAACACCAGACGAAGGGAGACTGCTGAAAATTAATGGATTTTCTCATCGAACACCTACTTTTAATGGAGGAAAAATGGATTAATCAGATCGAGATTCAACGCCCGCCTGGTGTTGTTCCACTACTTACCGGATTGAAATTAATTAGATCAAACAATTCGCGTTCCCAACGCCTAGATACCGCTGCTTTTTTTCCCACATCAGGCCCAGATCATTATCTTTTACAACTTAATAGGCACAAGCTGTACAAGAAAAAAATGTATAATTTGGTTCAAATTAATAGACTTTTCGTTAATGAGATGCGATAGCAGATAATTTCTCATTAAAATTGAGCACTGTTTTTTCTCTAATTGAGTAAAACATACAAAATACTTTATTTATGGTAATTACATTTGGGAGAGTAACTTTTTAATTACAAAGTATCCTCAGATTTAGTTCTATTTTCAGGTAAATTAGATTTTTCTGTTTTTTTTAAGGAATAGCAATCTAATGCAGTAAAACATAAAAGTACTTTATTTATGTTAATTACATTTGGTAGAGTAACTTTTTATCTAAAAAGTATTCTCAGATTTAGGTATATTTTCAGACAAATTAGATTTTTCTGTTTTCTTTTAACTAATAGCGCTCTAAATTGTAAACATACAAAATACTTTTATTCTTGGAAAAAAGTTCTTGAACCTTGTATTGATATTTTCTTGGGGCATTAGGTTCCGATAACGCTGAGTTATGTTTTCATTTTATTTAAAAATATTTTTATTAAATATTGAATAGGTATATAGATAATCTGTATTTTCGCATACTATATGATTTATTTAAAATTGTAACATGTGGTTCATAACGAAAATTTGACTCGAAATACCAAGTGTGTGGTATCAAATTATTCGTAAAAAAATTCTTTTTTCAAATATGACAAATAGCAACCCTTGTATCATTTGAAAAAATTAACATATGATTAAAAATGCGATTTGGGCACCTTTTAACCGGCCAGGACAAGACTCGAAAAATATTAGACGATCAAATCTATTTTTCCAAGGCTACTTGATTAAAAATTAGTGTTTTTAACACAGCTATGCACTATAGATTTAAATTTAAAATACAATTCTTTTTAGCGACAATGTCAAAAGTTGATATGTCATTCTACGCAGAGTGTCATTTTCTATCGAATAAAGTAAGAATATATCGAAGGTGCCATTAAAAAAAATCAAAAGTTGTAGTCATTTCCGGTAAAACAGGAAGTGGTCAAAACTAATTGAATACGTTAATCACTCCTGATTTATGTCATATATTAACATATATATTATATATAAAGAGATAAAGAGTATATTTATTTGTTATAGGAATAATTTTTTATACCTTTATAGGACATTTTTTATAAGGTCTACAGATACTTTTCTATTTATTAAGTTTTTAAAGAAGTTGATTTTTTGATTAAAATAAAAAAAGAACGTTGATTTAAATCACGATTTAAATCTTGATATAAATCAAGTTGATTTAAATCTTTGCACCCTGCAATATATACTGGAAGGAATAATATACCGGAAGGAATACTTTAAATAGAGGAAGATTCTCAAAATTAATACCTAATGTTGCAAATTGCAGCATATATCTAGAACGTCAAACCCCGTTTCGAGCAGAGACAATTTGTTATACATCCGACTGGTGAAATGCTCAGATAACAGTACCGCAAATCTTTATTTTAACATCGTTTTAATATTTTCTACCGGGCATTCCTATGAGAAAATATGCATTTAAACGTTTTCACCGGCGGCATTTATGTAGAACAGCCATTATTTCTAACATTTCGAATCTCTAAGAAGCTAATATATATAACAGTACCGAATAGTAACGAGATATGCGTACGCTGGTACGTATCTTAATTACGAAAATCACATCGCTTATTAAAGTCTTGCTGGATTGTTTTTTACGTTTTCTTCGTATCGATTTAATCGCAAAGGTAAATACTACAGTTATAGACGGAACACAACAAATCTATAATATCGATGAAATATGTGGATGCCGTCTTGAAATCCGCCAGAGGATGCAGGAGTATGTTTTTAACATATCCAGTTCGAAATAAGAACAGGTATGGTCGGTACTAGTCAACTGAACTTTCTTGTTGAATTAATTCAAGTACCGTGTGATCAAATGCAGACTACAATACAGCAGGTATAGAAATAGAAACACATCAATTATTGCATAACGTAACATGAGTAAAAATTAAAAACAAACAAAATAATAAAGCTTATACAGGGCGCTACAAATTCGAGGTACGAGCATTGTTAAGTTGGGGCAAAGTTGCCGCCTTGGGATGTCCACCAAGATGCCATCAAAAGAGTTTTAAAAATTTCAAGGATTGGAGTTTTTTGGAAAGCTGAGTTTTTTGGAAAAAACGGATTTTTTTGAATCAGTTTTATTTTTTCCTGTCGTTATTTTTAAGAAAATCAATAAACTAATTGCTCATTCTCACAGCCACTTTATTAGGGCTGTCTGACAGTATTTTTAGATTTTCAAATTAGCTGATAATTTGCGAGATTCAAAGGCCAACTTATTTTTTTTAAATACGGACCTGCATTTGTTATTTCAGGTTTTGAAAGAACTCGGTCTCCTGAGTACAATGGTATGCCACACTTACCTTATTTAAACTAATTTCAAGTTTGGCTCTGTTTTTTTTTTAAATTTAATCTATTCATCGTTACAATATTGAGATTAGCTTTCAAACTTAACAATGACGAGGGATAAAACATTGAATACGGAAAATCAAATGCAATAAAATAATAAATAATATAAATTAATATTTTTTTTAAATATTATTTTTTTATTAGTATAATGGCCAGCGAGGTTCCTGGACCTGTCGCCAAAAGGCAGGGGGCATATTACTGGACGTTATTTGTAAAAGTGGAATCAATACATCTCAACATTTACAATAAACAGTATAAAATACATTCGGAAGTATAAAAAGAAGATCTGTTCAAAGAGTTATAAATAAAATTGAACGAAAAATAAATTTGTGCAATAGGGAGGGTGGTAGGTAACCCTTTCGAACATGGAGAGCATTAGAAACTAGTTTGTAGAAGTTGATTTATTTATAATAACTACAATTAATATGATGCATATTATTAGATCGCACACTGAGATTTCAAATTCACAATAAAAAAAAATAATATCTTTAAATTACTGACCTGGATATATTATTTATTTTAATCTTTCAGTTGACTCGATTTTCCTTATTCAAGAACTGATCAATATTTTTGTGATGAATATAATGAATATAATCAAATTAAATAATTTTAAAAACCACAGTCGGACTTATTTTAAATAATAAATAATAATAATACATAGTTTTGTTGTTGTTAAGGTACCCAAAACAAAAAAAAAAGTATAAAGTGTCGCATATCATTATACTCGGGAGACCGAGTTCTTTCAAAACCTGAAATAAAAAATGCAGGTCCGTATTTAAAAAAAATAGGTTGGCCTCTATATCTCACAAATTATCAGCTAATTTGAAAATCTAAAAATACTATCAGGTAGCCTTAATAAAGTGGTTGTGAGAATGTGCAATTAGTTTTTTGATTTTCTAAAAACTAACTACTCGAAAAAAATAAAACTTATTTTCAAAAAATCCGTTTTTTCCAAAAAACTCAGCAATTCTTGAAATTTTTAATACTTTTTTGACGGCATCTTAGTGAACATTCCATGGCGGGGGGAAACTTTGCCCCAATTTAACCATCTTCGTAACTCATTGTACAATCATCTTTCAGTTCTATGGTGTTTTCACTAGTAATACCCAGGGGGGTGACAGTAAACCGGAAAATTGGAAACAGTTCTGGCGCGGTTCTACCCAGACAGAAAGCATGGCCTTCTAGACTGTCCTAGACAAAAACCTGAATATTTCTATATGATTTCTGTCAATTTCTGCTACGGAACATTTTTATACACGTTGGCGTCCTCTTCTTTTGTCTTTTGTCTGTGTGTCAGCGTCAGCTCCCGAGGCCTCTAGCAAGGTCGGGCGCCATTTTAATTTATGCCGTTTAGACTTGATTGGAAATTTGTTTCTGATATTTCGGCAGAAATTTATAAGTACAAAGATGTTTTTTGATATAAAGTTCCTTGTTAACACTTTAATAAAGCATATATGATATTTGGCAGCCACGCTGTTTCCATAATTTAACATTGACTTGACACTTCTTCTTGTATTTATTATTTTATGGTAACACCACTAGAGGTCAAATTATTTCCAGAAATTTTTTCGAGCTCATGAATATTTTGAAAACTAATTTTTTAAAAATATTCATGAGCGAGAAAAAATGCCCGGATTTAATTTGACCTCGTGTGGTATTCGGTAAGAAAATTCCACACCAAATTGTGTTTGAAAATCAAATAATTAAAATGTATTTTTCGATTTTTAGTCGAATTGATTATATTATTTAGTTACTATGATAACTAAGTGACACCCAAACCTAAAAACTATTTCAGTTTTGAAGCTGTCAAGCGGCACGGCTTAAAAAAAATGTTTCGCTTCGGTCATGAAAGCAAAGAAAATATTCGCCAGGAAATTAAGCAGTTGACACCCGCGAATACTAGGAAATCGAAGTCAAGCGTATGGAAGCAGTTTACAAACTTTCATCTCAGCTTTGTAATTGAAATGTATCAAAATTATCATGTAAACAAATAAAAATCAGACTCTCAAAAATATATTCTGTCATTATAAACGTCAAAAAATTTTCAGTATAATATCAACTCTCTCCTGAAAAGGAGAGTTTGAGAAGAAAGAAGAAGAATTCGCTATTGGGTGCCCACAAGGAAAAAATTTTCACTAAAATTTATCCGTTGCCATGGTGATTTGACAAAAAAACACGTTTTGATTGGTTAAAAATTACAGGTGTGGAATTTTCAGAAAAATTTAAAACTAGGTAGTGAAGAAGGACCCAAAGCATATTTTGAATATTAATACTAAATTAAAATCGTGTATTCGTCATTTTAATGAAAATGTTTATAAAAGTGAACACTGGTTATGTGGTTGTCAGGCAGTTAATAAACTTTTTTGATGGCCTTGTCTACTATTTTCCAAGGAGAAAAATGTATGGAATACTACCGGCTACGATGATTTATGATGAATATTGAAAGTTCATTACTAGAGAGTATGCGTTCTTCTCCTTCATTTGAAAAAAATGTAATAAAAGTTTTCGCAAACATGCGTACTAGAAGAAGTATTGATCTTAATTTTAAAATTTAAAATCTAACAGATCCCTTCATAGCTTTGTTTTTTCTTATCTAAATTTACTTTTTTTAAATTGGTTTGATTATTTTTTTTTTAATCTCTTACAGATTTTGTATATTTTTTTATTTTATTTTCGTATAGTCTATCCAACGATAAAATCTTTGACAGTGATAGATGTGTCTGTCGTTTTAATTTCACAGTAGTTTATTTTATCTTACAAAGAAATAAGTTGGTACAATCGAATACCTATATTTAACATTTAAGTGACAAGTGATTACTTCAAAATATTGTAAAAAATCTAATCGAGTTATTTAATTTAAAAAAATGTGTACAAGGAAATTATACATGAAATAAACAAGGATGTATTTTAAACAAAACACCTCAAACCAAAAATATATAAAAACGAACTATTTCTTAAGTACTTTCAAGCTTCAAGAAGTTTCCTGCATTTATTATTTTATTTGTCAATATAACTTATGTGCAAATAAAAAAAACATTAATATTGCACAGTAATAAATAAAACACAACATAAATAAAACAAAACATTTTATTAATAATAACAATTATTGAATTTTATACCTAAGCTGATGAAATAACTTTAATCTTAATTTTTTAAACCAGTATCTTTTGACATTGTTTCTGCAGTGCTAAAATCTATTATTTACCCATTGTGTGATGTTATTTTACAGCTACTCCAGTTTTTAGTAATGATGGTATACAAACTTTACTGATGGTAATTTTATTTGTGTATAAAACTCTTTGTCTGGGCACCGAATATTAACTATAAACTGTGCTCTGGGTCTACAGTTTCCCTCAATTTTTGCTCCACTTAACTTCAAAACACACAAGACATACAACTAATAACACGAACCAAAATGCAAAAGCAATTTGCAAATCGGTATTTGACATAATTTAACAGAAAATTATAACCTATAATTTGGCAAGAGTTTGATAAGCCTCAAAAATCTTAGGTCAGGTTCATATATATGCGTACGTATATCGTTCATCGTTGCGTCAATCCAATAATATTGACATATGATCTGTAATTTCTGAAATAAACCAATAAAACTGGTTAAAAACAATAAGAGACGGCGCACGACGGATTTATAATATATATTAGTTAATACATAGTTATCCATAGTTAACTTAAAAAATATTAGAAACCTTTTCGTCTGTCGAAATTTTACCTAAGAGAGTAAACAGAGTATTAGAGACTCCCAAAAAAAAGAAAAAAACTTTATTGTGTGTTGGTAAAATGCTAATTGCAGTTACTTATTACATTACTTCCCCTTGTATTGACACCACGCTACTCTGCGGCCGATTCAAAATTACATGTCAGCGCCTAGCCTAATCCTAAATCATCCAAGAGTCTAATAACAAATTGTAATACAACTGAGGTATATATTATTTATTGAAAATCCCAGTATAATATTTATACAGTTTAATACTGTTAATATTAACTTAATCCCTAGTTTTTTTAAGTTGTTAAAAGGCTTATTAATTGATTAAAAACGGTAGTCGGAATGTAATTGAAAAATACTGTTACATCGCATAAACTCATTTTATTAAAATCCAGGTAAATATAATTTGGCACATATAATAAAAATAACCGTAAATATTTATAAGCACTTTTTAAATTTGCGTATTCGTCATTAATGGTGATTTTGACCTCTTTCTTTTTTCATAAGCCGAAGAGTCAGTCAAAACAACAGCTGTTGTCCAACAAGTTCGTTTGTAATAATCTTCAGTTGACTCACAACTCTATTAAAAGAACCGAACGAAGAAAGATCGGAAAACAACTGTATTTTATTAAGAAACGTTGTTTGTTTTCCTGATGACCTCCATTTATTGTTAAATGGCTAAGATTTTAGCATAAGAATTTAATGTAATAAAATTTGACTTTTTATGAGTTGTTATATTCTTATCGTTGTTATATCACAAAAAATTCATTACATCACACTCAGAAAAAACTTTTAAAAGTTTTGCGTTTTTAATTTTTTTCTCTTTTCTAGCGTCACTTTCTATATACAGAGTGAGTCTTAAATAAGTGCAAATATTTTCAGGTCGACCAATTCGGCTAATGTGTACTATACTTGTATTCCTCTGTTGTATTCGTATATGGGAGGCTTAAAAAACGAAAATCTCTAGACTGGAATCGACTGTAGTTAAAATCGTTCAAATTGATAATCTGTGGTAAATCTAATTGAAATCTGACACTTGGCTGACAGTGACGTTTACGGCCCTTTTTTCTAAATATTTTCATTATTTTTTGAGTTTCTATTCACAGATTCTGCTTGATTTTGTTCTTTTATTTAACCTGCAGCCTGCAGTACTATTTATATAGTTATAAATAATCTTTTCACCGATCAAGAACTGAGCAATAGGCTGGATATTCAAAATGTGTAAAACGCCTAAAAACGTATTAGAAAGCATTGACTCGTCCACAAATTCGTGAAAATAAATTAGTCCAGATGTTTGTAAAAAGGTCTCTAATTATTTTGAGAAGTTTCCTCGTGTCAGGTTTGTAATATGTATATGATAATAAATTGATTAAAACTTATATTTCAGGAAACAGCGCGGGCATTACATATTGTTGTAAATCAGTTTTAAAATATAAAGAAGGTTTAAAAGTTTAGTTAGTAGAGAAGACCTAATTAAGGTAATGTTGGTAATGGGACCAAATATAAATAACACTTGAAATATATAATATGTACAATAATTATTGTAAGTAGTTTTTATGAATCTGTTTGATATATATTGCATTGTTTTTATATTTCTTGAAATATATATTTGTTTACTTTACAGGATAATAGAGGACAAAGAATAATAAAAAATACAGTTACTCACTAAAAGCACTTATGGTTTGTAACAGATGTAGTTAGAATATCAAACACCAAACTAAATTAAAAATTATGTTTTATTTTACTGGTATTCCTCACATTTGAAAGGGAAGTAATTTCATAAATAAGCAGGACATCGTATAGTACACTCTATATTAATAATAATTCTTTTTTATCCTATACTTGTTAGTTGATGCATCACTTACTAGGTATAAAATTTAGTACTGATTCCAAACCTATAGTTGTGGTTGTGACATATTCTGATGTGTTTCTGGCAATTTAAAATAAGTTAATATTTAAACAAACATTTCTGGCTTTCCTGACAGGAGTGTGAGCACAAATTTAATAAAGGTATAATGTGGATAATGTTCTGATTATTACAGTTTACATGGATGACTGTTTTTGTATGTTGTTATTTTTAATAAAGTATATTTAATGTGTTTTTGAGTATTTCTTTTTCCCTCAGAGGATTGTGTTCTAATCTTTATATATAAATTTTCATAAATTATGTCAGTATATAAAAGAACTATTTAAATAAGATGTTTGAAAATATATAGCTGTTTTTGCACACATCATTTCAATTTGTGATTAACTGTACTGAAATAAAAACAAATTAAGAGAAATGGGGTGATCTATCAATTATAACATGAAACGCATCATCCTATTTCCAAGTCTTCTATTAATTTCACTTATTAAACAAATAATTATTCAATAATCTTGATAATTCTAGGAACTCTCAGATATCGTCAAAACATGAAAACAAAAATTCACTTCCTATAGTTCTTACGTCCGGTCCCTTTAACTAAAATATAAGAAACACACAAGGGAGTTAATATTCTCACTGAGAAAGTTTATAAAATACCTTTCAGTAAAATCTCTTCGGATCTGCGGTAAAATTTCTTTATTCTTATTAAATAATTTCAATAATAATCTATGTTTTTATTTATGATTTATGACAACCACCTAATAACCTAACTTTAACTCAACTTGACAATCCTGAAAAATGTTATTGTTAACCAAAGAGTAAATCAATTTCTGAATTCGCTAACGCCAACTTATTTTTCATTAAAAAAAAATACCAATTTTCGTAACTAGGTCGGCCATATTGAGGAACTTAAAAGAATTGTACTATATCAGTCATGACCATGGTACAAAGAATACAAGGTATGATATTGCGCAGGTTGGTCATTACGTCACAGGTGATAAACGGCACCATTGGTCGGCAAGCTCTGCGCGCCAATTTCAAATTGTCAAACAGATTGTGTCATCTGTGAAATTTGATTGTGTCAAAATGTGAAAATAATTTTTCAAATGTCAAGCTCGATGTCAAAACATAACTTTTGGGGTTATGTCCTAATTCTTTCCTATTTTAGGTCTTTTTTTATTAGTGGCAATTGGACAATATGGATATTTTTTTGTATGGCGTATGATGTCACAGGTGGTATGCGCAAACTTAACGAAATTGGAGCCGCTATCGATCATACCTTGTTTTCTTTGTACCATGAGTCATGACAAGGTCATGACCTAGGCGTGACCTAGGTATGCATGCGAAACCTGAACACAACTTAAAACATAAAGTATAAATTATTTTACAACAAAAAATGATACATTAGAGTATTTTTAATAAGGAACTTGTAAAAATAAGACATTTTTGCATAGTTCCACAAAAAAATTGTAATTTTGCAAAACAGTTTATTAATATTAAATGATTATTACTAATACATTATTTTCACAATGAGTTTTGTGTGTTTAAAAATTAAATTTAAATCAGAAATACAATCTTGTAGTAAAATTGCATGTCTCAAGACATATTCAAAAAACTTATGTGAATTTACCTTAATATATTTAGTAAAAAATGACGCCATGTCACGTGACTTCTTGTGAAACTGATGCGAATAAGTAATTATTCTTATTTTAAATGAGTGCCCCCATTTTTTATTACATACTTAAATTATTTGTAAAATTTTATGAATTTTGATATAAAACACTCTATACCTAACATTAACCGTTTTTGAGAAAAAAACTTATTTAACATTTTTGGACGGTAAAAAAACTGCTTGTCAAAAATATGTTTATAACCTAAACGTCAAATTTAGTGATTACTACAACCACTATGCCATAAGTCATAAAGAGAAGACATGTGGCTATTTATTTCAAAAATTAAATTATTCGAATGTCATATAATATTGGCCGTAGCTGTCATAGAATTGAGCGATTAAAAAATTATCATAAATCAATTTTTCTAAAATGGAAGCCCACTTTTTTTATTTCACTAGTGAAAAGGCTTTTAAAATTGTTACTTTTTGACTATACATGTTCCTATACCTAAAATGAATTGTTTTTAAGTTATTTAATATTTACTTTTAAAGCCTACTTATATTTTCTAGATTTTAACCAGTAGCCCATGACTTTAAACGTCAAGTGATGTAAAACAATAGATTTGGCCATGTCATATTGTGACACTTTGTTCAAAAAGCAGTATGTTATCGATTATTATTTCCAAGTCAACTTTGCTGGGTTTTTTTCAATCAAAGGGTATATCAACTATTAGATATCACCAAAGAGCGAAAATACGAAATATATTTTTATAACGACACTTTTTAAGCTCTTACGCAGCAGTGTTTATAATATAGGAAATTCGTTTTCTGACAGATGGAAATAAATTGTCTGACTGTTTGACACTTAATGTCAAAGGAAGCTAGATAAAATCAAGAAAAATATACGTTTTCAAACTAAATCATAACTTAAAAACGATTTATTTTAGGTATAGGAACATGTATACACAAAAAGTAACGAATTGGTAAACATTTTCACTAGTAAAGTAAAAAAGTGGGTTTCCATTTGAAAAAAATGATTTATGATAATTTTTTAATAGCTCAATTCCATGACAGCTACTGCCATTTTTATATGACCACATGTATTCTCTTTATGTCACAGTGGCTGTGATAATCATTAAATTTTACTTTTACACTATAGAATTTTTTTTGACAGGTACTCTTTTTCGTCCAAAAATTTTAAATATTTTTTTTTTCTCAAAAACGGTTAATGTTAGGCATAGAGTGTTTAACGTCAATATTCATAGAATTTTAAAGAGAATTTAAGTATGTAATAAAAAATAGGGGCACCCATTTAACATAAGAAAGTTGCTGTCAACTTCCGGTATTTCGGGAAGTGCCGCCATATAGAAAATATTTTAATCGATAAATCTCGTTGCAAAACAGTGATGTGCAAAAAATCTCCGATCTAAATATTGTGGTTCTCTAGAAACTTCTAATGCACGCTCAGCCTGGGACACCCTGTATAAGATGTTGCCGATTTTAAAAGATAAATTTACAATGAATAAGTAAATTTACTATGAGATATACATTTTTTAAATAAATTCACAAAGAATATTTGTGAATATAAAGATACATTATAACATATTTTTACATACATGCCACAAATTAGCCATACAGCATACAGCGATTTTACAAACGAGTTGTAAAACACAATAATCTGAGGCTACAATAATCTGAGGCTACAATAATCTGAGGCAAGAAATAACACTCAATAATGTTAATAAATTCACAAATTAATGTTTTCAGTGCACAAGGGTCAAGCCAGTTTGGTGCCCTAAGCCGACTTAGCTGATCATATAATCGCTTATTGGGAGTATAACCTTTGATCACCTAGAATCATACTCAGAATTGGTACTTCTTTCATTTTATCTGGGAGTCTGGCTGAGCACTTACCCCTGTGCCTTTTAGAACCAGTCACCACCGTATAGACTGAAGCAAAGTACTAGAACAGTTTATGATCGCCATCACTACCAAATTACCGATTCGCATTCGTACATACTCATTTTTAACAATTAAGTGGCTGTTAAGAGAGTACTAGACATGTACCACCACCTCGTTCTCTTTGCCGTATGGTGTTAGTGTGGCACTGCAAAATATAACGTTAGCAAGTAAGCACCGACCGGCCAAATCGTTCCGGCGTACCGTTGGTCGAATTTGGGTTAAAAGCAAAATTTCTCGACTGAGAATAGTACCGTTGGAGGCGACGCCGCGTTATTAATGAGAGAGGTCGTTACCAGAACCTCGACCGCCATAAATATAGATGAAATCATAGAACTTTTTTTCTTGCGTTGTTGTTCCCAGACGAGCGTGGCAGTACGGTACCGCCACAAAATCAAATGCGGTACCGATTTCAGCGTGATTTGCTGTATTTTTACGTTTAAAATACCTAAAAATCATGATAT
This sequence comes from Sitophilus oryzae, assembly GCF_002938485.1. NCBI lineage: Eukaryota > Metazoa > Arthropoda > Insecta > Coleoptera > Curculionidae > Sitophilus > Sitophilus oryzae. The sequence goes on from NW_022146866.1 coordinate 924,161, forward strand.
TTGTTCTTTTTTTGGCACATTGTCAATTCGTTCTCTTTACTTTGATGTGAGTAAGAAGCCAAACCAAACCAAACACTTTTATATCAAGTCATTTTTGGTATACCGGGTGTGTCTCAAAAGTGGCTCACGTCTAAAACTTTTTTATTTTTTTAGATAAAAAAAAACAGGATTTGATATGTCAGTATATAGGTGGCTACACACACTACTGCAAGCTTGACAAGCATACATGAACAATCTTTTTGTACAAGCCACGCATAATTTACCTTCGCCGCCACACGGTACATGCATGCTTGAACAAGCTTCAGTATATGCCGCGAAAAAGAAGAAGGAAGTCCGAAGAAAAAGAAGAAGGAAGTCCGCGAAAAAGAAGAAGGAATCCTGAAGGCATTTATCTTTTTAATAACGGCATCATTATCGGCTTGGCTCTCAATTAATCTATACTTAATAAGTAAAATTTTGTATGCTGCATCCTTCTTCACCCTATAATGATTCTGGTGATTTAATTCGCCAAAGACACGGCTTGTCCAAGCTTGCATGATTCAAATTCAATCAATCATCAAGCGGCTTGCACAATTAAAATGCTTGCGCAAATTTTCCCTACAGACGCTACAGTTTGCTTGTACAAAAAAAAATCATGCATGCTTATCAAGCTTGCAGTAGCGTGTGTAGCCACCTTATGGCATGAATTAGGATTGATTGACGTATTTAATTCCTTTTCGTCACTTCCTGTTTCTCTGGAAATGACTACAATTTGTGATTTTTAATTGACACCGTCGCGTCGGTATTTTTTACTTTGTTTGATAGAAAATGTCATTCTCAGTAGATTGACATATATAACATATGTCACCTTTTAACATTTTTAATTAAAAAACAATAGCATTTTAAATTTTATTTTAGAGTGCTATGGCCATAAATGTAACGACAATTTGACTCAAAATACCAAGTGTGTGATACCAAATTATTCGTAAAAATGCTTTTTCCAAATATGCTAATGAGTGCTATTGAGATATGATTAAAAATACCATTTGAGCATCTTATAACCGGCCAGGACAAGACACGAAAAACATTAGACAATCAAATCTATTTTCCAAGGCCCCTTGATTAAAAATTAGTGTTTTAACACAGCCCTATGGCACTCCAGATTGTAATTTAAAATACGATTTTTTATACCCGAATGTCAAAAGTTGACACATGATATGTCATTCTATTCAGAGTGCCATTTTCTCTCGAGTAAATTAAAAAAATACCGAAGATGTATTTGTAGTCATTTCCGGTGAAACAGGAAGTGACCGCACACAATTGAATACGTCAATCAATCCTAGTGTATGTCAAATACCAAATTTCGTTTTTTATCTGAAAAAAAAACATAAAAGTTATAGGGGTGAGCCACTTTCGAGACGCATCCGGTATACTAAACATTTCTTTGATTCGGGTGGTTCATCACTGTGAAACCCGGACGTCGCGTCGAAGCAAGAATCCATAAAGGTATTCTAGGTAGCACAAAAATGACAAAGACGGACCCCAAGACAATAGAATGGTTGAAAAAAAAAGACCCACCAGATACTTAAGACGATTTTCAGAATTCAATATTTCAAACTATTGTTACGTTTTTCGTCGGTTCCGTGTGGATAGAAAGTCACAATTTATTTAAACACTATTTATTTAACACTAATTAACAAAAACAATAACGATAAAAGACTTATAGAACTATTTACAAACGATTTATAACTAAGAATTTATTTTGAATTTTAGCGCGTCAACTGCACTGGTATATTTATAACTGCCCCTGTAGGCCACAGCCGCCGGCTTTTATACCGACAGGTAAAGAACTCTAGAATAGTCCATAGATCGTTAGGTGCGTAGAGAAGGTTTTCGAATGTTCTCGTATGTACTAGTCCATTCCAGTGGGACTCGATTCTTCTCGAACGAATGAATCATTACGGTGTCTATTCTTTAATGCGATGTTAAGGTCATCTGAGGGCGGGACATATAGTTAGGTTAGGTCGAGTCCACACGGGTCCGCAACACTATAACACAACTATAATAACTATGCTACTTAGCGAGAAGAACTGACGAAAGATCTATCTCCAAGGACACACAGTGGTACCCGAGAGAATAGAAATAACCGTTAAATGGTATCAAACAGCACAAACATGGTCAAAATTAAAAGAAAAATATGCAAGATGCCTCGCTAGAATTAGCGGTATACTAAAGTTGCATGTTGCACACTATGCACGGTGTAAACTGCATATGATAATATAGATAATTACAGATTACATTTTAGAAAGCACATATTACAAGAAACCTATTTAATAAAACAAATGTTATCATTTATACATAACAGTATATTACGTAATGATGAAAACGCACGAAAGAAATGTTGTACAGTTGTAGACGAATTACGTACGAGAATGTACCTGCAACCACATATAATTCAAAATTAATGCTACAATATGTATGCTTTATTCCATAAAGTTAAAGTAATGTTAAAGGAGTTTTCTAAATTTGACTGTTGCTGTGATGAGGGCTTCTTTTCCAGAGATATTTGCCTAGATATTATATACTAAATGACATTGAAAATGCAACATCGTGCTTCAATCTTCACATAACAAATTGGCCTACCACTAAGACTAAGTATGTAGTTAGATATTAGAATGTCAACACAAATCCTTTCGTAAAAATTGCAGTATTCCAAAATTTACATGCGGCGGAAAATTTTTCGTGTAGTTTTTTCATATACCGGGAGTTGCATCGTCGGACGAGATTTAAAAAATTCCATGTAAATTTTAATGGGGTCAATTATTGCCTTCCCTAATTATTTTAGAGAATAATTCTATTTAGGTTTATTGAAGAGCACTAAAACCCACATTCAAAAGAATAACTTTAGATATTTTTGATTAGCTCGTTTACGAGTTATCGCCGATTTCTTTTTAAATATTTCTCCTTTCTTATGGCCCTGTATTAACTTATGAGCACCAGTCAAGGTAAAAGATAACTGTCAAATGAAGTTGTCATTTCAGAAATTTACCTATTTAATGCTTTATTATTATTGAAAACTCATTCCTACATCGGAAATCTTTAAGATGTATTTATAAATACAAATTAATATGAATTAAAGTAAAATAAAGTAATCAATTACAAGGTTAATTATAGTATTATTACAATATTCAATAACTTATTAATTTAGGTACTATTAAATTGTTAGAACTTTAGGATTTAAGATGTTCAAATATTCCTCCATCGATTGCTAGACAATAACACAGACGATCATAAAATTCTCTTCTTACATTCGCTAGTTGGTAAACTGAAATTCTATTGCATTCGGCAGAAATAGCATTTTTTAACTCGTCTAGATTTGGATATTTTTTGTCCGTGTATATCCTGTTTTTTAAATGGCCCCAGAGAAAGAAATCATTTGGCGAAATATCAGGAGACCTTGCTGGCCAATTTACTGTGTGATTTAGGCCAATAACGTTTCCGTTAAAACTATTGTCTAAATATTCCTGAACAGCCAGGGTACTATGTGCCGGGCAGCCATCCATTTGGTACCAAACTTCCTGATTTTCCCTAGCGGCATCATGTAAAGCAGGTAAAATATGATTTTCGAGTAGTTCCAAATAATATTCTGCATTTAAATTTCGCGTAAGAAATAATGGCCCGAAAATATTGTGTCCGAATATCCCTGACAAACATTTACTTTCTGTGGATATTGCGTCCTTGTTTCGACAAACCTGTGTTGGTTTTCTTTGTTCCAATATCGATAATTTTGAACATTGGGTTCATTATTTAAGGTAAACGTGCATTCGTCAGTGAAACATATGTTTTTTAAAAATTCCCTATCCGTGTTTGCTCTTTCCATCAAAACAAAACGCGTGCCGCCATATTTCGTCCCCATCTCGTAACTCTTGGTGCTTTTCATATTTGAAGGAATAGTATTTATGTCGTTTCAAAATTCGAAACGCTGTAGTGTGATCTATTCCTATTTCATCCTCAAGTTTCCTTGTGCTGATCTTTCCATCGTTCCCTGCCTTGCTTCACATCTGCAGTTATTTATTAGGGAACCTTTGGTCTCAAATCTCTGGATATTCCTTGCGATTGTAGATTTTCCAGGTATGGGTCTATTCGGATACAGAGCAGCAAACATGTCCGACACCTTTTAATAACTATTTCCTTGATAATACCATTTAATCATCATTACTTTTTCTTCGGTAGTGTAATTCATGGCTAATATTTTCGATTTAGGTATGAGTTTTTAATAATAATAATATAGCACTAAATAGATAAATTTCTGAAATGACAACTTCATTTGACAGTTATCTTTTACCTTGACTGGTGCTCATAAGTAAATACAGGGCTATAAGAAAGGAGAAATTTTTAAAAAGAAATCGGCGATAACTCGTAAACGGGCTAATCAAAAATATCTAAAGTTATTCTTTTGAATGTGGTTTTTAGTGCTCTTCAATAAACCTAAATAGAATTATTCTCTAAAATAATTAGGGAAGCCAATAATTGACCCGATTAAAATTTACATTCCTATGTCCCGCTCGACGATGCAACACCCGGTATAAAAGATAGCAACGAGGGCCCCAAAACAACGGGATTTCCCGGTCTTATGGTACTTTCGGTACTGACTAATTTTTGTTCAATGATGATTGCAATTCATCAATCAGAAAGTAAGGGATGGTTTTTCAAAGTAAAATGCATAAAAAATTGAAATTTTTAATAAAAATAATATCAAATTATTAAATAATCAGTCATGAAAAAATTAACATGAAAACAAGTAAAGAAAAAAGGTATAGGTAATTTAAATTTCCCATCAAACAACATAAACCAACTTAACTGAATTTGAGGCAAGAGCTCATAAATACTGAATTAGAAATGGAAATATATATTAAAACATAACATAATAAATATTATAGGAATTTCAAAAGAGAAAAGAGACAAGAACAATAAGAAATACCTAGCATTATTACTTATTTAGAAGAGTTTGATTTCGACCAGTAGAAAGTATCAAAGGACTTTCCCACGTAACAAAAAATATTTTTTCTTGATTATTGTCACCTAGGCCCGGTTCTGTCATAGCTAAAAAGATCTGAACCCTAATTGGTAGTACTAAATAGAATTTCCAGAACTGTACTAAAATATTTTCGTTCAACGATTGTGGAGTTCGTCAATTAGCAAGCAAGGGATGATTCTCGAAAGTAAAACCGATAAAAAATGAGTTTCAAATGAAAATAATATCAAATTATTCGGTCATTAGAAAGTAAACATGAACACAAATAATGAACACAAGCGATTCAAAAAAAGAAAACACATAGGTAGCTTAAAAATTACATCAAACAACATCAACCAACATTGAAACCAACTTAACTAAATTATAAAAAAAACTTAACATTTTCAATTAAAGATGCAGCTGCCTGTAAAAACATAACACAAAAAAATATAACTAATACATTCGGCAATATCATACTAAATAATAAAATAACATATTTAAACTTCATTCATTGCTAATAAACGTTATAGAAACTTCAAAATAACTTTAGAAGCAAAAACAGTAAGAGATAGAAGAACAGTAAAGATATATTAAAGGAAATATTCTTATTAATCTCTGCAGTTGGTTAGTTTGGTCAGATACCTATGCAACCTAGTTTCCACACCTCCGCTGCATCGACTTTGCGCTAAGTAGTCGAAAAAATCCGCGTGCGCGACCTCAACAGACAACCTAGAACCGGATTGTGTTAAGATCGTCGTAATTTTTCCGATACGCTATAATAAAATCAGTTATGGAGGACAATTTTCCTATGACTAAAAGTGGAAATAGTTGGCCGATTTTCCTAAGAGACCTAACAACACACTTAAAAATGTTCTTAACAAATAATTCCTTGGATGCACTTAACATACAGGGTCCGGCAATAGTGCGTCGGGCATCTGTAGCTCCTAAAATAAAAAAAAAACTTAGCAATTTTGTTTAAGTGCAAACCTAAGGTATGTATTAGGATGTATTTCAGGAAAATAATTTAACCTCTACAGGGTGACTCAAAAAAGTGTGAGTGGATCAGGATGATTTTTTTTAAACGGAACACCCTGTATATTATTACATTTTTGGCTTCCTTTCTGATCACTTTACATAATCTTAAGATATTTCTTATATAAGTTATATAGTTTATATAGTTTCTAGATAAGTTTTGATAGTTTCAGAGATATTAATAAATAAATTAAACAAAAAAAAATCAGCCTTTTTTAAAAAATTTATTAAAAATACAAGAACTGTCCTGAAATCAAAACTATGTAAGGTGTTTACTTTAGATGGTCTGTACTTACTTTCCTATAAATATCGTAATCTTAAATCATACAGGATGTTCAAATTTCTACGCCAAACTTTCTATAATATAAAATAATTTTTCTTCTTTATTTTAAATGGAACACCCTGTATATTCTTCTTTTCTTTTAATAGATGGAGAATTGAAAAATGAACATTTTTTGTATTTAGAGTGTTTCGAAATTTTTAACGGTTTCACAGATACTCGCGGTATTATTTCATATGGCTCTTTCAACGGTAAAATACGAGAAAAAAAATATTGGTTGGTTTTGATAAAAATTTACTATGAAAAATGCCATATGAAATATAAAACCGGGAATATTTACCGTTTAAAAAAAACGAAGAAAATGTATTTTATATTTTAGAAAGTTTGCCATAAAATTTTGAACATCCTGTGTGATTTAGGATTATGATATTTATAGCAAAGTAAGTACAGACCATCTAACGTAAATACATAATATAGTTTTGATTTCTGGACAGTTCTTGTATTTTTAATAATTTTTTTTAAATGCTGAAAAAATATATTTTTTATTTATTTATTTATATATCTGAAAATTAATTTCCTGTAATACGTCCTACGAGTAGTACATCCTGTAGGTTAGCACTTAAACAAAATACAAAACAAAAAGTTCTTTTTTCTAGGAGCTACAAATGCCCGACTCACTTTTGCCGGGCACTGTATAATCATTTAATTAAAAGTAAATTAAGTCTCAATTCATAATCGTCATATCTGTAGTATTTTACTAGGAAAATACAACTGGTTTCTGGTAGGTCCTGATAAGTATGAAATATTAGAGCAATAATTGAAAGAACAATTTTAATACAAATAGTTCAAATAATTAAATGTATACCTTCTTTAGTTGAAATCAAATTAAATTAGAATTTATTTTTACTCATTAATTTGCTTATATTTTCAAAAAAATATTAATAATGATTACTTTGACGAATGGGATTCCGCCATTATAGGAAAACCATTCTGAGAACTATAGAAAGTGTATTAATTTTATACTGTATATTTACAATATCTACCTGCACTACATTTTTTGGAAGCAGCAATGCAATTAACAAAAGGAAATGTTCCCGATGTAGGAACAACCTTCTAACTACAACAAAAACACATTACATACAACCTCAGTCTTAGTAGCTAACTAAGTCCATTAATTAACTCTAAATCTAACAAGCGGACTTACAATTTTCTTTGCTATTTGAAGAAAATTAAACGTCTGTTTAAATTTAAACAAGCCAATTGCAAAAAAGACATGTAGGTAGATACACTGGAAAAACAAAATATTTTATCTAAATTAATAATAAAATTTGAAATAAATAAATATTGGTTTGATAAGGACCATTCAGATATTTATTTGTAATAACTTATTAGTTAATTTATAAAATTTGTATTATTCTAATATAGTAATTTACTTTTAAATACCGACCAATTGTTATTTTTAGCCCTGTTTTCATGAATTTTTCGCAAGCTGTATATAATTATATCAACTTTGATTCGTAAACTCAGTTTTTTATAAACTTTAGTATTTGGCATATTGTACAGGGTGGGTCAAATTCGACGCTTTTAAAGGGAAACACCCTTTTCTATAGGAGATAGACGAAAACTAATACCGGTGTCTGGAGCTCAATTTTCATCAAAAGCATGATGGTGAAAACCGCACATCAATATCTGTTACCGTTTCGGAGTTACAGGGTGTTTTTCAAAAATGTGCATTTTTAACAAATCACTGTAACTTTTTTGCTATTGAAAATTTTGTATTTCTATGAAAACGTTTCCAAAGCACCTTTTTACGCAGAATTTAATGGCTTAATTATAATTTTTTTAAAATTAATAATTTAAGAATTATGAACAGAAAATTTGATTCTTTATATGGGACACCCTGTATATTTTTAATTTATTGAAAATAATTTAAAATTACCTTTCTAAAAATATAACATACTTGATATTTTGCTCGATTCCTCTTCGAGATATATAGAGTATATAAAAATTCGCCCGCTTTAAATAAGTAGGCTTTGAACGGCACCGGCTGTAATGCAAAAAAATTCTAGCTGTGAGCATCAATTAAAACGAAAATAATATTTGCTATGAGAGATGCAGAATTTTATAACAATTTAAAATATATTTAACCAACATCAACACATTTAAACTATATCTAATAACAATAAAAATAAATAGCAAACTAAGACATGAGATTTTGCTACAAGTGTTCGACATATCGACCGTCTTCTGTTATGGACAAACGGGGCAGTTTTTGAACATTTCTCGCGGAATTCGTTAACTCAGAGGGAGTGAAAGATACCCTCTCATAACTGCTAAGTATTTCTAATCCATGTGTAGATTATACGGAAGAATAAGGAACCTTTATTCTTCCGCAAATATATCCATAGGATTAGATTCATGGGCACCAAGTCAGGCGGCCTTGACGGCCAACGGCTGAGATCTTGGTTAGCTATTCAAATATTCTTGAAATTGGCTGCAAAAATTTGCTGATAACTTCAGCGTTCTGAGGCGGTGCATTGTCTTGCTGGAAAAATATGTTTTCTAGTTCCATTAAGGGAATATCATCAATAAGGGGTCCAAAGCCTACTAGTTAAAAGTGGCGAACTTTTAAAAATTCTGTATTTCGAAGGGGATTATAACAAAATATCAAGTGTGCTATATTTTTGGAAAGGTAATTTTAAATTATTTTCAGTTAATTAAAATATAGAGGGTGTCCCAAATAAAAAATCAATTTTTCTGTTGATAACTCTAAAATTATTAATTTTAAAAATATTATACCTAAACCATTAAATTCTACGTAAAAAAGTGCTTTGGAAATGTTTTCATGGAAATACAAAATTTTCCATAGCAAAAAATTTACAGCGATTTGTTAAAAATGCACATTTTTGAAAAATACCCCGTAACTCCGAAACGGTAACAGATATTGATGTGCGGTTTTCACCATCATGTTTTTGATAAAAATTGAGCTCCAGACACCGATATTAGTTTTTGCCTATCTCCTATAGAAAAGGGTGTTTCCATTTAAAAGCGTCGAATTTGACCCACCCTGTACAGTAGGGTGGAACAAAAAAAAATTTTCAAAACATTTTCACACAAGCCTCAAAATGTGCCTTTAGATAAGTATTTTTTTTTCTCAAAAGCTGAGTGCTCTGCCTTTGTATCTTCAGGTTCCTCACGGGCCTTAAAAGCTGAGATATTTTGAAAAATATTTGTTTTTTTGCCCGTCAACATATTTGATAATTATTGATCTTTTACCTTTAAGACACTGCTTAACATGACTCTAAAATATAACCCAATAATGTTATCCAAACTGAATCACTTAAATTATTGTTTTCCGATTCCTCAATATATTTGAAACTTGTCCACCTGCATGATAAACGCTGCCTCTATAATCGAAAATGCTGTTTTAGAGGATATTGGAGTAGTGTTTAAAAGCAGTTCTACACAGATAGTAGATAGAATGAAGATCAGGAGGGCCAGAATGTCTCAACGTAACATTTGTACTAGTGTATTAGGTGAAATGTCGTTATTAGGCGTGTTTTATTAGACATCAGTTTCAATTCTGTGTTATTAGACAATTTCAATTTTACAACAGCTAGGGTTTCACAGTTATCTAGTTTCTGTCCAATAACACCTTTGAGTCCACCGGGACCCGAAGTTTCACCCATCTAGTTCTTTTACTAACTGTCGCAAAGGAAGTTCATTTAAATGGAATAAACAAATTAACCATTGTAAGGGACGTTTTAATTCTTTTTCCAACAAACGAATAACGCCATTTTTCACTCCCGTATTCACAACAGTTCCATCTGTCCCAAATGCTACTAAATCGGAAAATTCGGTCAAGTCAAACTTTTCTTTCGAAAAATTAACCAAAGACCATTTCATATGACATGCAGATCTGCTTTCCGGTGTGACATGGTCCAAATACTTAGAACCGGGTTCACTTAGAATAGAAATATGTTCTTCCACAACGTGTTTTCTCTTCTTTTTATTCTTATCGTAAATAATAGCTCCTTTCGACCATCAAAAAACACGCCTAATAACGACATTTCACCTAATACACTAGTACACGTACAAACGTTACCTTGAGACATTCTGGCCCTCCTGATCTTCATTCTATCTACTATCTGTGTAGAACTGCTTTTAGACACTATTCCAATATCTTCTAAAACAGCATTTACGATTATAGCGGCAGCGTGATCTGAAACTCCAGTTTTGTCACAGGTAAGTGCCACGGATGGTAGTTTATCATGCAGGTCCACTGGACAAGTTTCAAATATATTGAGGAATCGGAAAACAATAATTTAAGTTATTTAGTTTGGATAACATTATTGGGTTATAGTTATGTTAAGCAGTGTGTTAAAGAAAAAGATAAATAATTATCAAATATGTTGACGGACAAAAAAACAAATATTTTTCAAAATATCTCAGCTTTTAAGGCCCGTGAGGAACCTGAAGATACAAAGGCAGGGCGCTCAGATTTTGAGAAAAAAAATACTTATCTAAAGGCACATTTTGAGGCTTTTGTGAAAATATTTTGGAAAAAAGTGTTTTTTCGTTCCACCCTATTATACAGTTCTTGAGTATTACAAATGTTTTCTCTAATATAGTTAGTTCTGTTATCGTTATTAATGTTTATTAAAACCAGGACTGTATCGTTAGTCTTTAACGTTTTTATTAATTTAGTATAGAGTATCCAGTGCAGCGTAATATGATGTCACGACTATCACGACTATCACTATACGAAGAGTCACCAAAACCATCTCGTCATATTAAAAAATTCAATCAAAAAATAATGATAATTGATAAAATTGCAAATTGATCGTGATCAGATCATTTCGATGTTAAAATTAACCAAAGTATGTATTGACATGAATCAAAAAACAAATTCATGAACACAAAAAAAACAAAAAATTCATGAACATTGGGCAAAAAATAACAAAAATATAACACTTTAAATTTGGCCAAAAATTTCTCCGTTGCAATTTTTGTTCTCCTTCCAATCCTAACACTTAAGATCTTGTGTTGATCTAATTTTTATAGGTTGATGTTGGTACAAAGTTCAACAACCAAAAATGTTAATGAATAAGAACAAAATTTAAAGAAATAAATTCCAAAATAAATTGAATAACTCCAGTTTACAAACTATAAACAGTAACTGATTGAAACTATTTAAATCTAGCAAATATTAACCAGATACAGCATTTATTTTCCATTTTTGAACCTTTTTTTGGTGTACATTGTACATACATACGTACACAGAATGATTTATATTCCATCGATATAATTTCCAATACAAAAAAAGGGTTTTATGTTTTTTTCTGCTTCTTCATCTTGACGAGTGATCTCGTAAATAACACAAAACGGATAAGAAAAAGTAAAAGAAGTCTAGGAAAAGATGGCAGCATAACCGCACTCAGAGTAGCAAATAAACTATTAAATAATGATCTACTGAGGATAGAAATGCCAGATAAAACAACTTTAGTTGCCTTTGCAGATGACCTTGCCATTGTATCATGTGCAACGGATGAAGATGTACTGATGAACACAGTCAACTTGGCAATCCAACGAGTTGTAAACTGGATGGAGAATAATCTGTTAACCGTAGCTTCAAATAAAACTGAAGCAGTATTACTGACCAGAAAAAGAAAAATATTCCCGGTGTAGTTTTATATACAAGGAACTGTAATTTACCCAAGTAATTCTTTAAAATACTTACGAGTGTGGCTGGATACCAAATTGAATTTTGCGGACCATATTAACAAAACCATCACCAAGGCCGAGAAAACTATCACCGCTTTAGCCTTACTCATGCCAAATGTAGGAGGTGCTGGAGCATCCAAAATAAGAGTACTAGTGTTGTACACTCGCAGCTGTTGTATGTTTCATCGGCATGGCATAAAGTCACTAACAATCGCAAGCTAATGCAAAGACTACGCAGAATACAACGCATTATGTCTATTAGGGTATGCAGCACATACAAAACTGTATCTGGAGGGGCTATAGGAGTTATAGCTGAAATAGCGCCTATTGATCTGCGCATACAGGAAATATATGATAGATACCATAGGATGGATAAAAATCTAGCAAGGACAAAACTTCTCCAACAGTGGCAAGAGAAATGGAATAACGGAATATGGCAGATGAACTAACAGATTAATACCCGACATATAACTATGGTTAAACAAACAATATGGAGATGTCGATTACTTTATGAGTCAAGCATTGTCTGGCCATGGGTGTTTTAGAAAATATTTATACGATCGTCGTAGGGTTGATAGTGCATCATGCATCTACTATGGTCAAGATGATGATGTGCAATATACACTATTTACATGTGAACGATGGTAGGTCCTTAGGGAACAATTCCGTATAGAAGCGGCAGAGACTTTGACACTTACCCGTAGTTATGAAGTACCTAGTTAAAGGGGAAGTACAATGGAAGCTAGAAATATAATAAGTTGTAAATAGATGGAAGCGAGACAACGAGCATCATAAATCTATAGACACCCTTTGCACTAAAGCAATGCGAGAGCGGACTCCAGTGTAAAGTGGTAGTTGGAGAAGGTTTTTTTTAGGCGGCAAGAATTCGGCACTACCCAACTGTGGGTGTCTTATGCAAGATTTTTTCCCTCCTTACCGAAAAAAAATGGTTTATTTAAACCTTCCTGAAAGTGAACAGATGAAAAAAAAAACATAGTAATATAAGGGATATAATGACAAAAATGGATTTATTTCTCGTCGCTCTGAACTAGAAACGGCAGCTTCAACGGCAGCAACCGCGATATTCTACAAGGTCGCTTTGTCAATGACCGCTAACGTTACTTCCTTGAACTTAGCGACGACAGAAATAGATGCATAGAGAGCAGAATATGTTAGAGAGAGACGGGAGCTCGCGACGACCATCCGAGATTAAGTTGCAATGCTCTAATAATCGTCGTTTAGTGGCGCTGTTGTCGGTAATTAAATTAAGAACTAGTTGAGAGAGAAAGAGGAGAGAACAGCTCAAGACAATGGTGTTAGGTATCTATGGTACACGTTCCACGGATTTATTTTAAGGATGTTGAATAAATTTAAAGAATTCGATATTTTAAATATCTATATTTAAAAAATAATATAAGTGGATTATTTAAAAATAAACAAACAATTGGCTATATTACTGTTATTTTTACCCATACAATAGGTACTTCCTACTCTTTCATATTTACACTAAAGTAGCATCCAAGAGTAGGAGGAAAATACACTGCATCTACAAGATCCGATATAGCTCAGTTACACAAAATTAAATTTCACCTTAAATATGAAATACGTTAGGTAATATAAGGTGTTATATCCGACGTTGATACGTCTCCTACGTCTGATAAGTTGAGCATTTTCAAATCTGATCCTATTAACAGCAAACAGGTTCCTGTATATTCGTTGAACATATAGAGTCTTTACTTTCCATGCAAAGTTGACGTTCAGCATTATCCACTTAGAATTCCTGCATTATTGGTGCGTTTTATGAGAGGTTGCCTTATCGTAGATATTTCCGTTGGAGAATTGCTAAAAATTGTTGGTATTGTTTGGAATAAAAACAGCTTCTTTAAATATACGCTTTTTCCAATGAGGTTTCCTGTGGAAAACCTGAGCTTCTGACCACTTTATATTATGCGTTAACTACTTTTTATTATGCTAAACATGATCCGCAATACCTGACTTCATTGTTTTACCTTTTTGTTCATGTTTTTTGTGCTCGTTAAGTCCTACATTTAGAGAACGATTAGTCTCTCCAATATACGACTCAGCAAATTCACAAGGTACCTGGTAGATACATTCTTTCTCTTGTTTCAATGACTCCGGTCTTGTTTTTGTTAGGCCACTTCTTATGCCGGGTCCAGACCAAATCGACAAAAAGTAAACACGATTTTGAGACAAAAACAATGTAGGATATAGAATGTTCAGGAGGGGAGTTAATCACCACGACCTTATAGATCTATTGTGTGTTCCCCTTTCTTGAGTTATAACGAGTTATAACTCATCATACAGTCTCAGGGCTTTAACAAAAGCCAGTATCTGAAACGGCTCAATAGAGGCCAGCTCTCCATCCTTGACCAAGGTTCATGGCACGAATGGTCGTCGTCTCGGCGCACTCAGTGATAAGGTGTTCTGGTGTTTCCCCATTTTCCCCACAAAATCTGCATTTGCCGTTGTTTCTCAGTTTCAGCCTACTGCGGTGTTCGTTGAGGAGACAGTGTCCTGTTAGAAACCCCGTGACAATCCGAAGATTGTTTTTACTTAAATCAAGGAAAACCTTTGATTTTTTTCGGTCGTAAGTTCTGAGGAACTTTTTCGAGTGTCTTAGACCGTTGGAGGACACCCATTCCAAGTTACGGATGGAGTCTTCCAGGTTCTTCAGTTCCGCTTTCAGTTGGTTCCCGTTTGGAAAACAGAACGGTTCTGGTCCAGTTAGTGTAGTGTTCGCTCCTTTTCTAGCTAGATCATTTGCATTTTCATTGCCTTCTATCCCTTGGTGAGCAGGCACCCATAGTAGGAGGACTTTTTTTTTTGTCTAATTTGTTGAGCTTCTCTAGGCATTCTTTGACCAACTTCGAATTGATGGTTACTGAGTTGATCGCGTTAAGTGCTGCTTGACTATCGGACAGGATGGCAATTTCCTGTTTTCGATAGTTCCTATCTAAGATAAATTGTACGGATCTTTCGATAGCGTAAATTTCTGCCTGAAGGATACTGGGGTAGGTGCCCATTGGTTCGGAGTATTTAGTTTTCGGTCCAAATACTCCTATTCCTGTCCTTGCTTTGGTTTTGGAAGTATCAGTATACCACGTGATGGTATGGTCTTTTATATGCTGAGTAAGCGTTTCTTTCTTCCAGTCCTTTTTATTACTCAATACTACAGTGAGGTGTTTCTCAAAGACGAAAAAAAGACAAACTTGCGAAAAAAATGCGAAATTCTGACAAGACAAACTTGAGACAAATTGTCCACACCGCAAGGACAAAAGTACAACAAAGTCAAAAGTTTAGTTGTTACGAATCAGTTTTATTAACCATGTGCGATTTCACTGGTCTCACTGTTGGCAGCATACGCCATCCACACTGCGCCGACAACTTATCGTAAAATATACGAACAAAACATAGACACTTTAATGTTTACCGACTCGAGACGGGACATTGAAAAGTCCCCGAATTTTGAAACAAAACAAAAATGAGACAAAAATGTCGCAGAAATATATTGCATTTGTCGCAATTCTGTCGGAAAACATGAATGTTTCGGTTTTGTCGTTGTTTTGTCTGCTTGGTCTGGACCTCGCATTAGAGTAGATCCAGATTTGAAGACTTTGATTTGATTGTTTTAATTTTATACTTTTCAATTATTCGTCTGATCTTTTGTGACGTTCCTTTTACATTAGGAATAGTCAAGGGAAAGACAGTTTTACAATTTGATATAATTTTGTCTACGGATTTCTCAGAGTAACAAATCTGAAGCAAATCCTTTTTAATATTATTTAATTCAACATTAAGTGACGCTTGGTATTTGCTCGATAATATAAAGTTTTAACTATTCCTTGCTTAGTTGCTTCAGAATGGTGAGGCTGAAAACTTAATTAAGTCCTAATAGATCCACAATTTCTGCTAACAAGGACATCTAGAAACGGCAGACAGAGGTTTTTCTCTTTCTCAATCATAAATTTGATGGAATAATTTTGTGAGTTCAGATGATTGAGGAAGGAATCCAACGGTCGTACCTTAAATTAAAGTCACTATACTTGGGTATACACCGAGTATAATGGTATTTACCCAAATTAAATATACCATGAGTGTGCCACTTTTTGGACAGGGTGTCCTAGGCTGAGCGTGCATTAAAATTTTCTAGAGAACTACAATGCTAGGTCGGAGATGTTTTGCACATCATTATTTCACAACGAGATCTGTCGATTAAAAATATTTTTAATATGGCGATACTGCCGGAAATACCCAAGGAAGTTGACAGCAACTTTTTTATTTTAAATGGGTACCCCCATTTTTTATTACATACTTAAATTATTTGTATATTTTATTTATTGAATTATGATATCAAACACTCTAGTCTCTAACTTCTAATGCACGCTTAACCTGAGACACCCTGTATACTTGGTATATACTGGTAAATTCCTGGTATTATACTGGGTATTTACTATGGCGGTCGTTGGAGAATCCCTTTATAAAATTATGAAATCCACCTAAATTGCACAGTGTTTGCGTTGTGCTGTCGTTGTTTTGATATAATTTATTGGCTACGCAATAGGGGTTTTCTGACTTTTTATTCTTAGATGCTTCTTTAATGTCGAATTTATCACCGTTTAACAAATTGTTATTAAAATTTGTTAGAGTACCTTAAATTAACAAAGTATTATTGGGTATATACCGGGTATAATGGTATTTACCCAAATTCGATATAGGTACCCTGAGTGTATCTCTTGGGTATATATATACCGGTTATAAAACCTTGGGTATTTACCCAAACTTCAATATACCGCGTGTTTGCCCATCATTGGTTCAGGTAATTTTTTTGTATACATATGCGCCCTTTATAATTACTAAAAGTAACGCTAAAAATATCGATATATCTTTAAAATATACAGGGTGAGTCTTTAATAAGTACAAATATTTTCAGTGCTAGATTTTGATAAAAGAAACATATTTTCTCTTTGCCATTTTTTAAAAAATAAGCCCGAGATATTTTACCGAGAAATATTTTACTTAAAAAATTTTAAATTTAAAAAAAATGATTTTTTGCTTAAATTTTGATAACCACTGAATCTTTTCTGGATTTTCTTTCTTGTAATTTTAATCTACTACCTATGTTGCCATATTATCAAGAAATTATATTTTTTGACTAAAACATTCCAAATTAAAAAAAAATTATGATAGGTACATATTTTCTGGATTTTCTTTCTTGCAAATTTAATCTACTACCTATATTGCCATATTATCAAGAAATTATGTTTTTTTGGCTAAAACATTCCAAATTTTCCAAAAAAAAGTTTCGCAAAAAAAACTTTTTTTCTGGAGTCGAAATATATTAGCCCTAAAAATATTTGCACTTATTTAAGAGTCACCCGGTATAGATAATTTGATATATCAAGTTATAACGATGAAAAATTGCAGAACTTTTAGGTATTGGTTACAAACAAATTAAAATTGATCCAAATTAAACTGATAATTAAACATTTATCTTAATGTAGGTCTGCAAACATATTAACACTAATACACTAATAAGGCTGAGTGCCAATTATAGCAAATTAGTTATTACCCAGATACGTATCGAATAGACTTTCATAACATTATGACTCTTATTCGGAGATACGGGTTATGTATGTGTATAATATACCTACGCATATAATCCTAATAAATAGACACGAGAGATCTTCAGCAACGACATTGATTGATATAGGAAAAATAAATAAAAAGTCTAAGCTATAAAATGGAACTACCGGAATACTGTATCTAGGTGATTCTGTTCTAGCTATTAGATATCATTTTATTTGTTTTAATTCTAAAAGTACTACAAGCAGTGGCGGTTCGTCAATAAATGCACATTATAGGGTGCACCAAAAAAAAAAATATATTTCTTCTTTTTAGTTACCGTGAAGATATCGTTCAGGATGATGAACAGAAAATCTGGTAAAGTTTGAGCTTTTAATATTAATATTAAGAGGTGCCCTCGGAGGTGCCTCATCGTGATTTTCTATTTCCCATTTAATGTAATTTAATTATTTAAATAACACGAGGAAACATTTTTTTGGGGAACAAATCAGCGTTTTGTAAAAAGCAATACACATTCTTGTAGAAAATTGAACGGTCTTTAAAAAAGGTCTGATATGAATTTTGATTTAATCGACTCGCTTGAAAGTTACTGAAGGTTAAAGTTCAACTTCAAATCATACAGGGTCCAGGCATCTGTAGCTCCTAGAATAAAAAACCTGAAAAATTATGTATTTCAGGAAAATATTTTAACTTCTATTGGGTGGCTCAAAAAAGTGTGAGTGGATCGGGATGATTTTTCTAAATGGAACACCCTGTATATTATTGCAGTTTTGGCTTCCTTTCAGATTACTTTACATAATCCTAAGACACGAGTAAATATATTTCGATAATTTCAGAGATATTAATAAATTAATAAAAATTATATATTTTTTAGCCTTTTTTAAAAAAATTAATAATAATACAAGAACTGTTCTGAAATCAACTATATTAGGTATTTACTTTAGATGGTCTGTACTTCTTTTGCTATAAATATGGAAATCGTAAATCAATCAGGATGTTCAAAATTCTACGTCAAACTTTCTAAAATATAAAATAATTTTTCTTCGTTTTTTTTTTAAATGAAACACCCTGTATATTATTTTTTCAATAGATGAAGAATTAAAAAATGAATATTTCTTGTATCTGTTTTATATTTCATATGGCATTTTCCACACTGCGTATATCTGCAAAACTATTACAAATTTTGAAATACTTTAAATACAAAAAATGTTCATTTGTTAACTCTCCCATGTAATAAAAAATAATATACAAGGTGTTCCATTAAAAAAAACAAGAAAAAATATTTTATATTTTAGAAAGTTTGGCGTAGAATATTGAACATCCTGTATGATTTACGATTACCATATTTACAGCAAAGTAAGAACAGATCATCTAAAGTAAATAGCTAATATAGTTTTGATTGCAGAACAGTTCTTGCATTTTTAATAATTTTTTTAAGAGGGACTGAAAAATATATATTTTTTATTTATTTATTTAATATCTCTGAAACTATCAAAATATATTTACTCATATTTTAGAATTATGTAAAGTGATCTGAAAGAAAGCCAAAAATGCAATAATATACAGGGTGTTCCATTTAAAAAAAATCATCCAGATCCACTCACACTTTTTTGAGCCACCCTATAGAAGTTAAAATATTTTCCTGAAATACATTCTGGTACATACTTTAGGTTTGCACTTAAACAAAATTCTCAAGTTTTTTATTCTAGGGGCTACAGATGTCCGACGCACTATTGCCGGACCCTGTATAATATGATACCTTCCACAATTTTTTATATTTTCTCACCAAATGGCTCAAAAACATAAAATATGATGGGTGTTTGGGAAGGCTCGAAAGGAAACAAATTATGTTTTTGCGACGTTTCGCTACTTTATTGTCGCTTCTTCAGGCACAAACACATATTAATACAAATGCCTACAAACATTCATGGAGATTCCAACCACCAACACTACAGACGAACGAACAGAAACTTGGGGTATTTTTTGCCCAATGCACACCGATACTAGGTTTATGCCGTACTGACAGTACGACATAAACAGTTCCTGAAGAAGCGACAATAAAATCGCGAAACGTCGCAAAAAACATAATTTGTTTCCTTTCGAGCCTTCCCAAATACCCATGATTTTTTCTGCGTACTAACTACTGGTAACTAACAATAATCATAATAATAAAATGTGATATTTTAGGTGTTTGAGCCATTATTTCGTGATAAAATATAAAAAATTGTGGAAGTTACCATATACAATTTGAAGTTGAACTTTAACCTTCAATAACTTTCAAACGAGTCCGGTAAATGAAAATTTATATTAGACCTTTTTTGAAGACCGTTCAATTTTCTACAAGAATATGTATTAATTTTTGACAAACGCTGATTTGTTAGAACGCAATAAAATTCCAAAGAAAAAAAATGTTTCCTTGTGTTATTTACATGGGAAATAGAAAATCACGATGAGACACCTCTTAATATTAATGTTAAGAGTTCAAACTTTACCACATTTTTTTTTTCATCATCCTGAACGATATTTTCACGGTAACTGAAAAGAAAAATAGTTATTTTTTTTTACAAGACGATAAAATGGTATTTTATCGTCGACCGAAAAGATTAATTCACGAGCGATGAAATCGCGAGTAAATTAATTTCGGGAGACGATAATGCAATTTTATCGTCGTGTATAAAACAATATTTTTTTTCCATAGCGACTAGCGAGTTACGTTTTAAAAAATATTCAGAAATTATCATTTGAAGGAATTTATTACGAGTAGAAAAAATATTGTGCTGGGTTGGCGTTGGTTTCTATGTAATTTGACAAATAAATAAAGCTGCCTCTTTAATTGTCAGTTTTGAGTCAATATTTTTAATTCTCTTTGGTGTCGATTGCTGATTGAATTGGAGCCAGAAATGGCTCAAAACGAAATAAAGTAAATTACCAACAGATATATTCGGGCTACAAACGCCATATCCAAACTACTTCCATTTAAATCCCGAATAACTTATGAAAAGGAATACAAAAATTTTCAAAAATGAAGCAATTAAAAAACGTGCGAGAAGAAATAAAGTTTTTAACCTATCCTCGCTGTTAAAGTATCATTTAATCTACCCTTGCGGTTAAAGTACTATTTCATCTACTATTTTTGATAAGGCAATTTTAACAGTTGCTATGAAAAAAAAAGTATTTTTTTTTCGGTGTACCCTAATGCACATGTGCATGTAAAATAGAGACAGAAGGTTAAATCAAACTGCATATTTAAAAAAGTTGTATATTTTGAAAATGTGTATTTCTATTACTTAATATGAAACTAGAAAACTGATGTAGAACACAGTAAAAATGTTATTACTTAAAAACTTAGAGAGAGTAAATAATATCGTATGGGCTCCTGTCTTATTTTTATCGTCAGTGATCAATAACAGATGTTATTGTGCAAAACAGCTCCAGTTTTTTTCTAATTTGAATGCGGTGAAAATACAAAACTGAGATAATGTAAGATTCCACGAAGCAAATTCAATTTAACGGCTGGTTTGATATAAATCTCTGCAATAATATGTACCTATAGAACAACGTTGCCACATGATTTTGTAGAATTTATCGTTGTTAACGCAGAAAGTTTACCATAATCTCTAAGCGACTCATAATATCTATATATTAGACGTGAGATGGAAAATATCGTTTTGTTTTGTCACTGAATCATTCAACTAAAAAACAAAATAGATATTTTTGTCAAGGCAGCCTCTGTCTGTAGCGGAGAGCACTAGGTTTCTGTCAAGCACAGCTTAATTCATTGTCAGCACATAAGTTGATCAGATGCATAATGATAAATATCAGCATCTAATCGTTGAGCTAAAAGCAAACAATAATTATAATAAATCAATAGCAAATAAGGAACGTAATGAAGCAGTGTACCATTTCAGTATGAAAAAATCTCGCAAACAAATGGTTTAAAAATGTTGTAGTTTGGACTTTAGTATGGCTTTAGCCATACCCCGTAAACCTAGCCATGGATATATCACAATTTCCTTCTTCAAAGACAGCCAAAGTCGCGCTCAAGATCCTCGATTCCATAGAGGTTAATTCTCGACTAGTATGGGATTGGATAATAAATTATGGACGAAATCATCAGGATTCTTCTTAATTATGGATCGATTGAGACCAAACTCAGACGGACGGAAGTAAGAAGCAGTTTCACTTCGAATATGCGCACATAGTACACACACAATTTTTTTTTATTTATACTGTGTCAAACTCAATAAGTCTAATATAATTAATAACTGTCAACTCAATGTTAAATCATGGAAACAGTGTGGGTAACTAATTTTCAGACATGGCGACTGTGACATTTGACATGACAATTTCAACTTAATTAAATTTATTTCCGTTTCCGGGTTTTAATTACACCTGTTCGGTGTTGAGATTTTAACACCGGTGTTAGGTGTTGATGACCACCGGTGTTTCAGTCGGTGTACCGGTGTCAACACCAACACTGGTGTTTATCTCAACACCGGTGTTCATTTCAGCACCGGTGTTCATCAACAACACCAATGTTTATCTCGACACCAATGTTTATCTCGACACCGGTGTTTATCTCGACACCGGTGTTTATCTCGACACCGGTGTTTATCTGAACACCGATGTTTATCTCAACACCGGTATCGTGATAAACACCGGTGTCGAGATCAACACCGGTCTCGGTGTCGATGTCGATGGTGCCGTTTGTTTGTTTTTTTTTAGTGTTTTTAATGTAATATTTTTTAGTTTATTTTACAGCTACCAATATTTGTTTCTTTGTATTTTGTTTCGTTTTCTGTTTGTTTTTGATTAAACAATTTTTTACTTTATAGGTGTTTATCTGATGCTTCCGCTTTATTTTAGTGATTAGTCTGGCAAAAAATATATTTAAATTTGAAAGCTTTAAGTTAAAGTCTGTGCGCTTTAATAAACGATACAAATAAGCACCAATACGACATTATTATTATCAGGGTTTATTTTAAACTTATTAATTAACATTATTTCTTCTTTAACCCGTTTACCAAACACCGGTGTCGTAGTCAAAACCGGTATCGAGATGAACACCGGTGTCTAGACCAACACCGGTGTCGAGATGAACACCGGTGTCGGTATCAACACCGGTGTCGGCGCCAACACAGGAACACCGGATAGTCCATATTTCGCCACCGGTGTCAGACCAACACCGGTGTTGAAACGGTGTTCCTGTGCTTGGAACAGGCCTAGTTTTAATGGCGGGTTCTCCATGAGGTTTAATATAATTTTTACCGTTTTTAGTAGTAAATAATACAATAAAATTACTCAAAAATATTTATTTAAAATTCAGAACAAAGTAAATCAAAACAATTAAAGAGATATAAACTACTGTATCAATATCAAATATTTATAAATAATATCAGAGATGCTGTCTTAAAGAGAATTAGGATAAAGTTAAACATTGATTTACGGAAACTTGAAGATAAATAAATGTTTTCACAGCTTTAGGGGATTAAAACTAAATAACTGGAAGCAGGAAAAAGACGTCATGAGCCCAGACAAAATCTGGAATCAAAAAAGTCAAGAAAGTTATGTAAAAAATCACGTAAATATACATAAAAAAATTACATACATCTAATCCCTCATTCGCATTTTAAAAATAATGGTAATAATCTACACACTTAGATTTATTGCAATATTGCTAATACAATACATAGGTAGCTATGTGGTATGCAATAAAATTGTAATACGCATTTGTGTACATCTTGCAGATAATTAATGTAGGCTAATAATAGCTTAATAACCATAATTTACCTTGTTGACTTGCTTTCAGTTGCTCAAAATCACCGATCAGTGTCTTTAAAGTAGAATTAGGGAAAAAAATATTGACAAAGAATATACGAAGATCCTTGGGTCTAAAGCTAAAAAAATATAAAAACATTTCATATATCACCTATTTTTACATATCGCACACCTACTACACTCAGAAACGTCGATTTCATAATTTTAAAGAACTTTATATTAAAAAACATTTTTATACTTATAAATTTGTGCCGAAACATCATAAACCAACTTCCAACCAAATCTAAACGAGAATAATTAAAATGGCGCCCAACCCAGACCTTTCCAGACGCCTCTGCCAGAGGCCTCGGCCATAGATAGCCTCGGCTGCCACACAGACAAATGAAGAGAACGCTGACGTGCATAAAATGTTCCGTAACAGAAACATTCTAGGACAGTCTAGGGGGCCATGCTTTCTGCCTAGACCATGTCAGGACTGTTTCCAATTTTCCCTTTGCTGTCACCCTCCTGCGTTTAATTATCAGAACTCTATTTTAATTTCATGATATACAGGGTGTTTCGAAAAACATGTGCCATCTCTCGTGGGGAGATTCCTCACGTAAAAATAAGATTTATTTTTCATATCAACATAGGTCCGATTCGGCTTTGTTTCGTAGCTACAGGGTGTTAAAGTCTTAATAATCTTTCGATTTATTATAATTTTCTTATAAGTACTTTTAATGATTCGAATGAAATTTTGGGGGTAAAAGTTACTATAAGGGCTACATATTTTAATGCTAAAAAAGTGTCGATAAATTCATCAGGGACGTGCATATGGGTTATAATTAGAATATTTTTCAAAAAAAAAACATGTGCGCCACCGACTTTTTTTTTGATATCAAAATTGTGTAGGCCGTCTTATGCCAATGAAAAGTTATCTCGCAATTTTATTAATCACAATTAATAAAATTTAAATAAAATTAATAAATTACCTACCCAACCTACAGCATTTTCAATAAAAAAATAATGGTATTTAAGATAATTACTAAAAACCCAATTTTGAAAAGTTTTAACATCCTGTAACTCTAAAACTATGCATTTTCAAACCCATGTTTATAGGAACTTTTTTATAATTTTTGATGAGGAATCAATGAGTACTTATTTAAAACTTTTGCAAGTTAATGATATTAAAATTTTTTAAAGATTACTATTAGACTTGGATCAAGGCAAATTAATAAAATAATTATATTTATCTCATCAAGGAGGCCGATATCAACAAAATCTCAAGAGACAACTTTTAATCAGCATTAAACTGCTTACATTATTTCGCTAACAAGAGCTATTGAAACATTCGCTAACTAAAATTTAAGTTTAAGTTTATTACCTACAATAAACATATTTAACAATTTAATTAACTAAGTTTATTACATTTCGCTAACTAAAAAAAAGTCAGTGGCGTACATGCTGTTTTAGAAAAATATTCCAGTGATAACCCATATGCACGTCCCTGGTGAATACATCGACACTTTTATAGCTTTAAAATATGTCGTATTTATAGTAACTTTTACCCTCAAAATTTCATTCAAAACGCTAAAAGTACTTGGAAGAAAATTATAATAAATCGAAAAATATTTAGACTTTCACACCTTGTAGCTACGAAACAAAGCAGAATCGGACCTATGTTGATATAAAAAATATATTTTGTTTACGTAAGGAATCTCCCCACGAGAGATGGCACATGTTTTTTGAGACACTCTGTATAGCGGAGCATGTGTAGTAGTAAAGAAAGGTACCGATTAATAAGAATAAATTTTTCATTTATAATGAGTAAGCAACAGGTATTTCAACAATTACGCCATCCTTATTAAACCCGATACAGTTATTGTTGATTGTTATAATTTACGATTTTATAGCTCCATGGGGTCATATTCCCACGAAGATGGTACCTATAAATAAAATCTCATAAACAGAATCATCATTAAATATATTACCACTATTTACACTTCCTTCTTTCAAGAAATATCTTCAACAACTTAACGTCAAGAACAAATATAGCTTTGTCCTGACCACTTCGGGTACCGCCTAAAATACTTTAAATATTCAAAATATTAGAATACGTAGGTATGTTTAAACAAATCAGTACTACTTACTACTCCATTATGGACGAAGAAAAACATTTATTATGTATACAATAAGCATGTTTTATGTTTGTTTGATTTCTCTACAACTAGGTTTGCTTCGAATGAATTTTTAGTACCACCGTAACATTTTAATATAATATCCTTAATATTAAGCCAAACAAATTGAATGAGAACTTGAATTAAATATTTTCAAAGGTTTTGATTATAGTCTGTCCAACGATTCAGAAGTCATTTCGACAGACGACATCCAATAAATGACAAAGTATACAATTTGCCTGTGAATCAAAATGACAGATAACCGTGAACCAAAATGACAAACCTGTCACGTATGTGTCTGATTTAAAGCCCGCGAAGAAGGTTGTTTTAAGTTATCAGATTAAATGTTGACAACATTTATGTATATGAACAATTTTACTTGATTCGTTGAGGATAAATACGTAAAGATGAAGTGATACCAAGATTTTTTTTTCTTTGAAACATCTTGACTATTATAAATCAATTATTAAAAACATTGACAAGGTTTTCTTCAACTCTTGATATATAGAGTGGTCCAACTGTATTCCGGAAACTTCTGCAGCATATTCTACAGATAAAAATAAGTAAAAAGTTTGTATAAATATATGTCATAAAATGCTTAGTTTCTGTGTTACAGGGTGTAGAAGTTTCATTTTTATTTCAATTTTTTCAAAATAATTTCTGAAGTAACGTCAATATTTTGATGGTCTGAAGAACTGAAAGAAATTTTATTTTTGTGTAAATAAGACTCCTACTTGTAGAGGGCGCCACCTACTATATTTTTAAACCGGTTTGAAAAGTAATATCTTTTCGTTCGTATATACTATTATTCTATATAAAACTACTGAGTAAAAAAATATACATTTACGACGCTTTTTACCTAAAAAAGTCTCTTAGTAAAAATTGCTACGAGTAATGGTGCTCGAGATATTGGAAATCGAAATTATTAATAGGTACCTGTCATCAATGACATAAATTAAACCTGTTGACTAAATAGTTATTATCTTAGACAAGGAAAGAGAGGGGAACATGCATATTCTCCAGTGAAAAATTTTTGAGGCAAAAATTTGATCGGCGGCCATACATTGGTGACAAGTTTTCGAGGTGACACCAAGCGAATTTTTCTGTTTTTTGTGAATACTGTTTTGTTTTAAATTTATAAACTGTATTGTTTAGTATGGTGAGATGTTCAGCGTATGGCTGCAAAGGGGCTAAAGCGAGAAAAAAATGACTGGAATTACATTTTACAGGTAAAAGTTGATACACAACTTGTGCTATGTAGTCATAAAATGAACATTTTTTTCATTATAGCAGTAAAAATATGTAAAATGCTTTTAATATGTCTTGTACCACATCCAACGCAAACTATTTTTATTAATTCCAAGTAGTATTTTCAATATCCTATATTATAATTAATGTTTGAAACTATAAATAATGCTACTCAGACAGGATTTCTCCAGTGGCGTAGGGTATTACAATCAGAGAAATGCAATTTCTGCAATAAACATTTTTTTATACATTTTGCATGTAAAAAAATGTATAAAGTATTGTTATCAAATATGTAAAATAATAATTGTAAACTATTAAAAAAAACATGAAAAATTTTGGTTATAAAAAATCTATATGTATAGTTGTTACATAAAACTTAAATTTAACTGCCAAGATTTGCTGGGGGTGGACAAACTTGTGGTGGGGTACTTGTTACAATATTTTTTTTTAAATATCCTTTCCAAAAATTTGCTAGTTTAGGTGTATAATAATAGTTTTAGTGAGTAATTAATAAAAATTTAAAAATAAATAAATAAAATAACACAAAGCTTCTAGAATTGTTTTTTTTGCGGAAAATTAAGATATTCTTATGATTGAAAGTAACAAATATTAAAAATTACATTATTAATTGAATCCGTAGGCAAGTGTGAAGGGGATTGGCTAGATTCATTATTATACCGTATGATCGAAAAAAAAACCGGCGTCCAGTTGGCTTGTAAATGACAGTCGATGATATTCCTCTCAGTCTTTTTTCGATGCTGTTGTTTTTCGATCATACGGTATATGTATATATACATGTTTAACACATATATTTACATTATTTTTTATTTAATTATACATTATAAACACGATAATAAATAAATAATTGTCTTGATGATCAGTTCACTGTGAGTGTTAAATAAATTTTGCATTATCGGCTTAGATATTCTAATATTATAAAGGTGAGACTATAAAATACAAAATTGTATATGCATTACTCAAAAATGAACGATATATTAGTTTACGTTTTAATAAATATTTTTTATCGTCTCGGTACAAGCTAATTTCTTATGCTCCGCCATTGGAGAATTTCGCGTGGTGACAAGTGGCTTCACTTTCAACTGCCGTGTTTCCTGTCACCTCTCTTTCCTTGTCTAAGGTTATTATACTGAAATCATAAATTTGAAATGTTTTTGTGTCATAAGCACAGATAAAAGAAAATAATCTACTATTGTCATAAGTTCAACTATCTAATCAATATTATGTTTATTTTTTGTCAATAATGACACGTATTGACTATTTCCATTCGAAATATCTTAAAAACGGTTTGCTCGTAGCGATTTTTATCAGACATTTTTTGCGTAAAAATATCACGGAAATGTATATTTTTTCACTCGGTAGTTTGATGCAGGTACAGACAAAAAGTTATTACTATTCAAAACAGTTAAAACGCATGTAGGTGGCGCCCCCTACAAATAGGAGTCATATTGACATCAAAATCAAATTTATCATGTCAAAGAACCCCCGACACCAACTTTCATTGAAATATTGACGTTACTTCAGAAATTATTTGGAAAAAATCGAAATAAAAATGAAACTTCTACACCCTGTATCTCCGAAACTAAGCATTTTACGATATATGTATATTTAAACGAACTTTTTTACTTATTTTTATCTGCAGAATATGCTGCCGAAATTTCCGGAATACAGTTCGGACCACCCTGTATATTATTTGGTAAAATATAAACCAGACTATCAAACTTAATTTGTAAATTCAGTTTATTATAAACTTGAGAACTTTTTTTACCCTAACTTTGACACACCCTGTGCAATAATTTCGTGTGCAAATTCTCCTAAAATATAATTTTACGGTCAGAACCATGTCTCCTGAGTATTTTGTTTTTTGGACCATATCAATACATGCCTTGGTTAATTTTTAAGAGTGAAATGAACTTGCCACCAACAATTTCCAATTTTTTCAATTATAATTTCTTTTTGAAGTTTTTTTTTTGAATATGACAAGGCAGCTTTGGTGGTTATTGTGAACTGTATACTACTATGAACTGCCCATCATGTTCGACGTTTGGGAAATGCTTGGCAGAAGGGTTAGAGATCGCGAAGCATTACCAGCTTTATTAAATGAACTTCGCTTGGTTCTTAAAGAAGAATGGGAAAGTATAACGTAATATGATATACGCAGCCTCAATGACAGTATGAACGGACGTATACAGACAATTATAACAGCTAAGGGAGGCAATACAAAGTATTAGGATATTTTTTACAATTTTTTTGTTTGTATACTTCAAGATTACAGATGTTTTCTTTAATATCGTTAGTTCTGTTATCGTTATTAATGTTTATTAAAACCAGGAGAGTATCGTTAGTCTTTAGCGTTTCTTTTTTTTTAATTTAGTACAGAGTATCCGTTGCAGGCATAATACATTAGCGTAACTAGCAATTCATCCTGAGGGGGGGGGGAGTAGGGTGGAACACTGAGGGGGTGTTCTAGGTATTTTGTATTTTAAAAAATGAAGAATAATATCATAAAAAATAAATACATTGTTTGAATAAAACGTTTACATGAATTTCTCTATCAATAAATTTGATATTTTGATATACTTGGTTATATCAAGGTTATATCAATCCTTGTTCCCGTGGATTACTTTTATACCTACAAATTTTCTAAAAAAAAACAAAAACTAACACACATTTCTTGAACACAGAAAAATAATATTAGCTAAATAAAAATGAAAAATAATTTTTACTACATCACAAGCAAATAAAAATTAATATTTAGCCGAGAGTCATCATTCAGTAAAGATTCAATATTTCTCTGGGGGGTGCCCAGCAGTATCTAGTGGGGGGGCCGGCACCCCGACACCCCTGTGCATAATATGATGTTACGACAATAGTCAGGAAAACCATCTGGTCTTATTAAAAAAAAACATCAAATGTAATGATAATTGAAAAAATTGCATCGTAATCGTGATCAGTCCATTTCGCTCTTAAAAATTATCCAAAGCGTGTATTCACATGATCCAAAAAACAAAATGCTCAGGAGGCATGGATCTTACCGTGAAATTATATTTTCGGAAAATTTACACACTAAATTATTGCACAGAGTGTAAAGTTAGGATATAAAAACAACCCCTCGATTAACCCTGTATAATTACTAAAGTTTACAAAAAACTGAGTTTACGAATTAAAGTTGTGATTTATTATATTATATTTATTAATTATATACAGTGTGCTAAAAAAATCATGAAAATACGGCTAAAAATAACAAAAATATAACACTTTAAATTTGACCAAAAAATTCACTGATGCGTTTTTTTGCATCTGAGTGTATAATAACCCTATATTTTAAGTACCATCATCTAATACACCCTTTAACCAATTGTTAAATATTTACTACCTTCGACATAAGTACGAATGTATTTCTACTTTTCCAAACGGTACCACCTTGCAAAATTAAGGTACCACCAAAAATTGCACCCTCCAATTAACCAACACCACGCTTCGCCTTGCTTCGTGGCTGGTTCGTACCAAGAGCCATCATCATCTTCTAACTGTTAAGCCCGACTCTAGCAACGTCGATAGCCGAAGTAGCGTCCAATGGTACCACCGGCCGTTGGTACTCTTCGTTGCGTAAAAGCTGCAGCTCGACCTTCTTAGCCTTACTCCCATAGCGGAAGGCCTGCGAGTCGTAGAGGTGCAGCATCTCTATTTTCGGCAGGTAGTCTAGCAGGACTGGTGGTACCATTGCTCAGCAATAGACCAACTACCCTTCAAGGGCTTGAAGAGAAGTAGCAGGTACCGTTTTTCGTACTCCGTTTGTGACGAGGACAAATTCTTAGTAGCGGTTTCGGTGACATTGACTTGTGTGTGAAACGTATTCTAGTGAGTGTCAAGTTCAAGAGACAGTACTTCTGCGGGTTTAGTACAAATATAGTTAAGCTCCATTATTTTAAAGGTAAGATATTGAAAATAACCAAATACGTTTTTTTTCTGAATTCATAAACTTTTTATTTTATTTTTATATTTTTTTTATGAAATTTTTGTATGGTACTAATTACATGAAGAAAATTTAAGCGCCGACAATTTTTGCAAGCACACAAAATATCGTTTTTTTTTTTCAAACATCACAAAAGTATTAATTTTTGCGACGTGATTGATAATATAAAAAAGTAATTTTAACGCCTAGGCATAAAAGTACGAAAATATATTATTAAACAGGGATCAATTGTCAAATTCAACGAGCGTAACCATAGTTTGTCGATATATAATTGCTTACAAGGTATGAACTTTTAAATATTTTTATATTATTGGAACGTTTAAAATTTTTTAAAAAATTATTTGTGACTTTTGAAAAAAATATAGCATCTTCTATTGCTGAGATGTATTGATTTCACACACACATTATTTATTTTATATTAATTTTTATTATTTTATTGCATTTGATTTTCCGTATTCAATGTTTTACCCTACGTCATTATTAAGTTTGAAAGCTTATCTCAATATTGTAACGATGAATAGATTAAATATTTAAAAAAACAGAGCCGGACTTAACATTAGTTTAAATAAATTGTGCCCAAATTTCCGAAACAAAAAAATATAAAGTGTGGCATATCGTTGTACTCAAGAAACCGAGTTCTTTCATTACCTGAAATAAAAAATGCAGGTCCGTATTTAAAAAAATTAAGTTGGCCACTGTATCTAACAAATTATCAGCTAATTTGAAAATATAAACATAGTGTCAGATAGTCCTAATAAAGTGGCAATGAGAATGTGCAATTAGTTTTTTGATTTTATAAAAGCAACGTCAGAAAAAATTAAAATTGATTTTCAAAAAAATCCGTTTTTTCCAAAAAATTCAGCAATCGTCAGCAACGTTTTTGATGGCATCTTGGTGAACATCCCAAAGCGCAACTTTGCCCTAATTTAACCATGTTCGTATCTATTACGGTTACCGATATATCAATGCACGTACCTCGAATTTGTAGCACCCTGTATATATTTGTTGGTTTTATTTTAAAAATTGTCCTATACTAGTATAGGACTATTTAAAACGATATATACTATCAACGATCAACAAATATTTTATTAGAATATTATACAGGGAGTAAATGAATATGTATGAAAAAGTTCAGCTAATTATTGTTTTAACTAAAATAATGAAAATTATCTCTTCTTGAAAAACTGTTTACACTTAAAAAGGTATATTTGGTGTTATAAAAGTTACTAACATAAATTGCGTTTTTAGATAAACTTGTGATAATTTTTATATCTCCTATTAACAACCATGAAATCAAAGTTTATCAATAAACCAAAAAATCAGTAGTTTAAAATATATGTACATAGTTTTAATTTACCCTATATTTAAACAAATACCCGTGTAGTTTGTCGAAAAATGTGATTTTGAAAATCACATTACTTTTCAAAACACAATAACCTCAAGATTTTTGTTTGGTACTAATTCAGGTACACCCTGTATTTTAGAATATCTCTTAAATAATTACTGTTATATAAACAGATATAATATATTGATGAGGCATTCAAGGACAAAAAGTTAGTTGCCTTGTGAAATTCTTTCGGAAGAATTTAAAAATAAATAATTTTTCTTACTTGACATAACGGTACTTTATTGTATGAGTTTAGAATTGTTTTCTTAAATGATTAGGAAGATCTACAGAGAATCACTGTTTGCACTAGAAATTTTTGCTTTTAAATCATCTGTGACGTGAACAAGTGACAAAATAAGCAACATGACTAAACAAATAAGATGATGGGTAAAGTAAAAAAAATATAAATAAATCAAATATTTAAAATATTAATACCAAAAACTAGAAAAATAGAAATACCATGCACAAGCCATTACTTATTTCTATTGACTATTAAAGTTTTTTTAATTTAAAAATATAAATAAAATAAAACTACAATTATTTTATTAGAAATGAAATATTAGATAATATGATATAGATATAAACAGTTCTTGAACGTTTATTACATGTTTACTTTTACACATTTTTGAGAGTATCACCGTTCAAACAACAACAATTAATTGTCATTTAAGAACATAAAAAGAACGTAAAAAAAATTGTAATTCTTGTTCAACGAGATTCCTAATAAATAAAATAAATAAATAATGCCTTTATTGTCAAAAAATGTTACAATTTGAAGACAAAGGTAAAGTAGACAAACAAAAGAGAATACAAAACAAGTATACAAATTACATTGTCAGTCTTATTGTTTAAAATAAACATTTATAAATATTTACAATGTCAAAGAA
Source organism: Sitophilus oryzae (assembly GCF_002938485.1). NCBI lineage: Eukaryota > Metazoa > Arthropoda > Insecta > Coleoptera > Curculionidae > Sitophilus > Sitophilus oryzae. The sequence goes on from NW_022146866.1 coordinate 957,244, forward strand.
TAAAAAAATAAAAATGTTTACAATGTCAAAGAATAAAAAAATAAAGATAAGAATCAAAAATATTTAGTAAGTTTATACAAGATATAGTAATAACCTATGGTAATAACAAATATTAGACCAGTATTTACAAGATCAAATTCGATTATCAAAATATAAGTCATTTACGGTGCAGAAAGCCTTGTCTAGTAAATAAGATTTCAATGCTTTGCGAAATGAAGAAAATGATGTTATGGATTTGATTTCAAATGGCAGGTGATGGTGCATTTTTTTCGAGTTGTATAATATTGAACTTTTAACTAACTCTGAGCGTGGGGTAGGTAGATAAAGATCTTGCTCCGCGTTCCTGAGTGGATAAGTGTGAGATGGCCTTTCTTGCTGATACATGCTTTCGTATTAAGCAAACGGATTCAAATATAAATAAGGAAGAGTTAATATTTTTAATTTTTTAAAAAAGTCCTGGCAATGAGTTCTGCTGTTTAGTCCCAGTGAATATCGAACAGCTCTCTTCTGGAGCTTGAAAATGCGGTCAAATTGAGTCGCACAACACGTACCCCAGAATGGAAGTGCATACCTGAGGTGCGACTCAAAAAGTGCATAATAAACAGTTCTAGCCACTGACAAGTTAAGCTCCTTAGAAACAGATCTTAATGCAAAACAGGCAGAGTTTATTTTTTTTCGACAAAGCGTCGATATGCATGTCCCATTTTAGAGAATTGTCTACAACTAGCCCTAAGAATTTTACAGATTTTACGACGTCAATGGTGGTGTTAAGTACAAAAGGCTGCAGCGTCTTTTTATACGACAAAGCTTTAGTTTTAGAAACATTGAGACTCAAGAGGTTGGAATCGCACCAAGATTTAATGGTGATTAAGTCATTTGATATAATCCTATGAAGTGCCGTGGCGTCCTTGTTACTCCAAGTAAAGCTAGTGTCGTCCGCAAAGAGACATATTTTACCACTGAGTATATGTTAGCAATGTCGTTAATAAAAAGAAGAAAGAAAATAGGGCCTAGTATTGAGCCTTGAGCTACTCCTCATTCTATTGGCTTGCTAGAAGACAACGTGATATCCACCCTCACAAGTTGACTTCTGTTGCTCAGATACAACTTAAACCATTCGAGAGATGTTCCCCTGAACCCATAGTGCTGCAGTTTATTTCCAAGAAATGACAGAAAATAAAACCTACATGTGAATTAAAATAACAGACAACTGACGTTGTCACAGGGTTGAAGGCCTATACCTACCTAGATATTCGCTTATCTTTGTTTATAAAAATGATCAAGATTGATGCTCTGACTGCTATGCATGTACTTGGCATGTACACGAGATACATGACACAAGCGAACATGACCAGCTGGTACTGAATATGCTGTACTAAAATATAATCTTTAACAAATTAAAAAAAAACTTATTTAACTGTTTAAACTCTTTACAGTTACATAATTTTATGATTTATAGGGAGTAAATTGCTCATTAACCATGTCGACTACACAAAAGTTCCGAAAGTGCAGAAAGAAAGAACCAAAAATGTCGGTTTCTTGAACTCGACCGTCTCATTTTTTTGGTTCTCCTTTCAAAATAATCATCGCTCGTGTCATCTCCTTTCGGCGGTCAACTTCACGCCCATAGTAAATTTTAAATAACCGTTCTTTAGTCTTTTTTCGGGCTTTTCGCTTCCTGTTACCGATTTAATACGTAACTTTTATTAGTTTGTTTTTATTATGTGAATAGTTGTTGATGTTGGAGCCCAATAAAAAGATCCGTTATATACGAATATTTCCACTAATTATTTATTACTTGCAATAATTGGATGTCGATATATAAAATTAAAAAAAAATGCCAAATTTAGTGTGAAAGTCTAGTATTTTTACAGAATATTATGGTAATCTCTGTTTCTTAGATTGCTTTTTTAACTGGATCTTAGATTGATCTCAATTTTTAGATTTTTCAATGTTAGGTAAAGAAATCCGAAAATTATTAAATACAGTAAAGTTCATATCATACCAAATAAACTTTTAATCACGTGATTAAGCTTAACCGGCACAGCGTTGTCCACTTTTATATATATATTCTTTTAATCAAAATATTTTAGGAAACAAAAATAAATTAATTATAAATATACAGGGTGTCATTGAAATGGTGAAAAAATCGGGGGGTGATAGTACTCCTAAAAATAGTAAAAAAAGTTCCTATAAGTATAGGGCGGAAAATACATATTAAGGGAGTTAGGGGCACTGAAAGGATGAATTTGAAAAATGGTTGTTTTGAAATTGTAGGCTTAAAACACGAGATAAAATTTCGAAAAAAAATAAATTTTGACCCTAAACCAAATGGTGATACTGAAAAATTATTTGGAAAAGCGGAAAGGGTAGTTCTTGCAAGGGTAGGGGGTTGTTTCGTGAATAACTTGTTTGAGGTTATTTTTTTTGCAACGTGGGTTCGTTTTTTGAAAACTATATAGTTTTTCCTACAAAAAAGATACTCTTGTTGCATATCGCCCAGAGCGATGGTTTTCGAGAAAATTGAAGAAAAAGAGTTCGCCCTGATGGGTTGCTAATTGGTTAATCAACATAAACTTATGAAAGTTCTGGCGGTTCAAAAAGTAACCAAGTAGTTATCAAATAATTAATTGAAAAATCAAAATTTCATGATTTCTAAAACATCTTATTGCTTTAAAAACGAAATAATCCAATTACCAAAATTCCTTATTAAAATAATGAATTCCTGAATTCATTCGCAGTAAATGTTCAAAGTGACCACCATTCATTTCAATGTAGACATCTGATCTTCTTCTCCACGATCTGTGTACCCTGTGGAATATTCTTGGTGTTGTCCGAATTTGATTGGAACAGTCAATGCGTTGCCGTAGTTGCTCTTCAGTATTAATCGGCACTGAGTAAACCAAATTTTTTTTAAATCAAAAAAGTTTATTTCGTTTTTAAAGCAATAAGATGTTTTAAAAATCATGAAATTTTGATTTTCCAATTAATTATTTAATAACTACTTGGTTACTTTTGAACCGCCATAACCTTCATAAGTTTATGTTGATTAACCAGTTAGCAACCCATCAGAGCAAACACTTTCAATGACACCATTTCAATGACACCCTGTATAGTTATTATTTACAACAAAACTTACCTTCTTAACAGCACTTAAGGCCATTACTACCGCTTTCCCTTTCAAAATATTCTAATTAAGTTGCAATGATTTTTTTACGGCTAGTAAGCTATATTGTACAATTTGCACTAAAAGAGGTTCTAAAAAAACAATGTTCGACTGCAAGGTCTGTTAGTAAACATTTTAAGCTTAAAGTATCATAGCACTATTTATTTAAACCAAAATCTCGTAATACAAAACTAAAGTGTCAGAACAAATGACAATGTCAGGATATAAATATGGCAACTTGACATTTTTTACAGCAGAGCTACCACCTGAATCCCCAGCACGAAATCGTCTAAAATTTGTCTACCAGATCTGTCGAAATATTGGCTCCCCTATTAATTTTACAGCCAAGTTGTAAATTATTTTTTTAGGTCGGATGCACCTGCCAAATTTGAACAATTTTGGACAAGCCGATTTTAAGTAATTTAGGGAAAACTGCATCTATTTTTTAATTAAAACTGAACAGGCATAAGCAGACCTTTGAAAAATCTATTTACGACAGCTAAAAAATTAATAGAGGAGCCAATATTTGGACAATTAAAAATTTGCACCACCAGGTACGTAACTAAATGTTTCAAACTCTAAAACTTCTTATATTTTTGATATTTGCATTTTTGCCTCAGTAACATAACTTAAACTAATAAAAAAATAACTAAAACTAATAAATAAATTCATAACAAAAAAAATAAAACAAAAGTAAATTCTTAGATTGCATACTTTCTAGAAATTATGAAGAATAACATTTTCATCATTGTCTTATTTATACAGGGTCGTTCACCACATACGACACGGAGTATTGTAGCTAAACGATTAGATTTTTACAAATTTTAAGTTTTGGGTTCGTTGAAGGACTATTAGAGCTACAATTTAAAAATATTTTTACAAGATACAGAGTGTCCAAAATAAATAAAAAATATTAAAGTTGGATTTTTTTAAATGGAACACCCTGTATATTATTACATTTTCAGTTTCTACGATTAAAATAAAGGTAAATTTGATTAAGGTTTATTACACTTAAACCTTACCGTTTTTCAAATATTTTCAATTTTGTGAAATTGCAGTATACATTTTAAGGCTTCATTTATCCGAGGATATCAAAGTTTTTAATACTAAATATTTACTGAAGTTTATATATTGAGCAGTTAGTGTGTTGCAATAATAAACATTTTAATACCTTATACAGAGTGTCTAAATATTTATTTTAAATAATTATTAGCTTTAAACGGCAATAACTTGTTTAATTCAAATGGAACACCCTGTATATTTTATGAGAATCAGATGCACAATTTAATTGTCTATCAAATTCTATTATACCATTTTTTACCTATCTCTTCAAGTTTCCGTAGAAAATGCATTTTCTTGTAATTTAGAACTCATTTATCAATATACCCATGGAATACTGACATTTTAGATTATTTTTAAAGATATACCAAATTTTTAAAGAGTACAGATACTAATATTGTCGATATAGTTCGTTTATTTCATTAAGTAAAAAAAACTGTTTAAATATTTGTTAAAGAGGAAAAATGACTATGATTCCAGTATTCAAACTACATTAATTGACTGTTTGCGTTGATTAATAATAATTGCACCAAATACTAAAAAGCTGAATTATGTATGTGTATTAGACAGTGTGGTAAAAAACTAACACCTTAAAAATGATATTTAATTTTTTGAGAAATGCTTATTTATAACAACAGAGACGTTCATTTTCATAACTTATTATTATATTGATTTCTGATTCAAATCCACATTTATTTAGAATAATTTATTAATGAACACTAACACAAATTAAGTACGTAATTAATTAGTATTTGGGCGGAAATACTGGTGGTATATTTACTCTTTTATAAAGATTGAAATAGTTTTCCTTTTGCATACAAATGGGCTAGTAATATTATCATTTTACTAAAAGCGATAATATTACTAGCCTGTACATTTTGTACATTTGTTGTTGTAAAAACAATCTAAAATGTCAATATTCCATGGGTATATTGATAAATGAGGTCTAAATTATAAGAAAATGCATTTTCTACGAAAAATTGAAGGGATAGGTAAAAAGTGGTACAATACAATTTGATAGACAATTAAATTGTGCATGTGATTCTCATAAAATATACAGGGTGTTCCTTTTAAATTAAACAAGTTATTGCCGTTTAAAGCTAGTAATTATTTAAAATAAATTTTGAGATACTCTGTATAAGGTAGTATAATTTCTATTATTGCAACACAATAACTGATCAATAAATAAACTTCAGTAAATATTTAGTATTAAAAAGTTTGATACCATCGGAGAAATGAAGCCTTAAAATTTATACTGCAATTTCACAAAATTGAAAATATTTCAACAACGGTAAGGTTTAAGTGTAATAAACCTTAATCAAATTTACCTTTATTTTAATCGTAGAAACTAAAAATGTAATAATATACAGGGTGTTCCATTTAAAAAAATACAACTTTGATATTTTTTATTTATTTGGGACACTCTGTATCTTGTAAGAATATTTTTAAAATGTGGCCCTAATAGTCCTTTAACGAACCCAAAACTTACAATTTGTAAAACTCTAATCGTTTAGCTACAATACTCCGTGTCGTATGTTGTGAACAACCCTGTATACTGAATGAAAATATAATTATATAAAATTGCTAAACTATAGAAAATTGATTAGGAACACATTAAAACCAATCCAATTCTTCAAATAATTAGATATATTATCAAAATGTAGGTCTGCAAACATATTAACACTAATACACTAATAAGGCTGAGTGCAATTACAGTAAATTGGTTATTACCTACATTCATATCAAGTAGACTTTCTTATATGGAGATATTGGTATGCATAATACTTTGTACAATATAGAGGCTTTGATATACAGAAATACTTATGGAGGATGAACATACATATATGCAAATATTAATTAACTGTGCGTAGTTCAAAACATAAATATAATTATATTTGGAAAACAATATATAAATACAGCCTAAACTCTTTTTAATTTAAACACTAATGCCAAATTTCAAATAATTTTATTCTGAAATTAAATCCTTTAAAAGTACGTATTTCTATCACATAGAAATATAAATTTACTTAGTTTAAAATTAATGATCTCGTATATTATTATATTTTACAATTTTACGTTGAATTTAAAACACGTTTTATATATAATGCTATATGCAGAATAACTTTTGTGAGGCTAAAAGTAATTAAAATTTTCTCCATCAAATATTGTTTTAATTAATTTATGTTGTGTTTTCCTTTTAGAATAATGCATTTATTTTGTAAAGTTTCTAGAATGGCTTTAATTAACGCTATACGCTACGTAAATAGTGGTATTTTGAAAACAATATTTTATAAAGGTTTATTCTGGTTTAATACAATAATTTTTTAAACCGAGAATTATAGAGGATGACAAATAATACTGTAGCATTTCATGTCACAATAATGATTATTTTATTTTTTTTTATTATTAAAATAATTAAATATACAGGGTTGTTCACCACATACGACACGGAGCATTATAGCTAAACGATTAGATTTTTACAAATTGTAAGTTTTGGGTTCGTTGAAGGACTATTAGAGCTACAATTTAAAAATATTTTTACAAGATACAGAGTGTCCCAAATAAATAAAAAATATCAAAGTTATATTTTTCTTATGGAACACCCTGTATAGTATTACATTTTTAGTTTCTATGATTAAAATAAAGGTAAATTTGATTAAGGTTTATCACCCTTAAACCTTATCGTTTTTGAAATATTTTCAATTTTATGAAATTCCAGTAAAAATTTTAAGGCTTCATTGCTCCAAGGGTATCAAAAACTAATCAAAAATGTCAATATTCCATGGGTATATTGATAATCGAGGTCTAAATTATAAGAAAATGCATTTTCTACGAAAACATGAAGACACAGGTAAAAATGATATAATACAATTTGATAGGCAATTAAATTGTGCATCTGATTATCATAAAATATACAGGGTGTTCTATTTAAATTAAGGATGTTATTTCCGTTTATATCTAGTTATTATTTAAAATAAATTTTTAGACACTCTGTATACGGTAGTATAATTTTTATTATTGCAACACAAAATTTAGTAAATAGAAATTCTTTAGTACACTATTTGGTTTCAAAAACTTAAATACGCCTGGAGAAATAAAGCATTAAAATTATTACTGTATTTTGACAAAAACCTAAATATTTCAAAAACGGTAAGATTAAAATGCGGTAAACCTTAATCAAATTTACCTTTATTTTAATGGTAGAAACTAAAAATGTAATAATATACAGGGTGTTCCATTTAAAAATATACAATTTTGATATTTTTTATTTATTTGGGCCACTCGATCTGTATCTTGAAAAAATATTTTTAAATTGTAGCTCTAATAGTCCGTCAACGAACCCAAAACTTACAGTTTCCAAAAATCTAAGAGTTTAGCTACAATACTCCGCGTCGTATGTGGTGAACAACCCTGTATATATTTTTCATTTACACAGATATTAAATATAATTTGTTATTGCACTAAATTTTTGTGAAAGCAGAATCAGTAATAGAACATTTTTGATAAGAGGGATACACCCTTCTCACAATTATCCATCAGACAATTTAAAATCTTCTTTGTCTCTACACATTTGTTATGCATACATGTAACCGTTAACTAGGAAAAAATAACAATCAGTATTAGTGGTATTAGTTAATTAATAAAATTAAATTTTCTTTAGATACAGGGTTAGAGGTGTAGATTTTTGATACCAATTAAACTTTCAGTTACGTAATCGAGGGCGCGATTTTTAAATACGTTGTTGCCAACCATAGACATATTCGGCGCCGGGCTGACTAACTGGAATTTAAATTTCTCTCTGGGGATTCAGGTGGTAGTTCTGCTGTAGAAAATGTCAAGTTGCCACATTTATTTATTTATTTGCTGATATTGTCATTCGTTTTGACACTTTACTTTTGCATTACGAGTTTTTGGTTTAAATAAATAGTGTTGTCATACTTTAAGCTTAAAAATGTTTACTAGCAGACCTTGTAGTCGAATATTGTCTTTTTAGAACCTCTATTAGTGCGAAGTGTACAAGATAACTTAATAGCCGTAAAAACCTCATTGTAACTATATATTTTGAACGGGAAAGCGGTAGTACTGGCCCTTTATGTCCCTTAAGTGCTGTTAAGAATGTGAGTTTTGTTGGTATAAATAATAACTGTTTACATATTTATAATTAATTTATTTTTGTTCTCTAAAATATTTTAATTAAAAGAAAATATATAAACTAATTTTTACGTATTTATTCTGTATAGTATGTTAAATATATAAAAAAAACAGATAAACACATTTTTAAACTCCGAAATATAGCCTTTGGTAGTACTTATATTTGCCAAATCACACTCCTGAAGAGCCTTCTGGTCTGTAGTCTATGACATCACCATATTTTTACGTCTGAACATTCGGCCTTCTTCTACGGTGGTGTTGGTTCCCTTTCTGAACACAGAATGTTTTAAATACATTTTATAATATAAAATAAAAATTTCCTATTACACAGGGTGGTCCGAACTGTATTCCAGAAACGTCGGCATTATATTCTGCAGATAATAATAAGTAAAAAAGTTCGTATAAATGTATCTAAAATGCTTAGTTTCGGGGATACAGGGTTTTGAAATTTCATTTTTATTTCGATTTTTTTCCAAATAATTTCTGAAGTAACGTCAATATTTGGATGAAAATTGGTGTCCAGATGGTGTCTGGGAGTTTTTTGACATAAGAAATTTGATTTTGATGTCACTATGCATAGTCAATATGACTCGTACTTGTAGGGACACCATCTACATATTTTTAACTGGTTTGGAAAGTTATAACTTTTCGTCCGTACCTGTATAAAACAACTCAGTAAAAAACATACATTTCCTGCGTTTTTACGTAAAAAAAAGTCTCTTGGTAAAAATCGCTACCTATTAATGGTTCTCGAGATATTTAAATTAAAAAATATTGACTAAATTATCAATACCTGTTATCATTGTCATAAATTAAATATGTTGACTAAACATCATTAGACTAAGGGTAAAAACATAGTGGAGCGACGAGGCTAGAGGCACAGCGACGAGGTAAGCGTCGCGACTTGAATTTGATCGTGTATTGTAATGGAGGCAAACATAGTAAAGAGATTGCCGAAGCGTCAAGCGACGAGACAAGCGAGGAGATGCGCGTCGAGATAAAAATATGATTTCTTGTCGCGTTGACGCTGGAATGCTTGTGGCCTTTTTCCAATTGAGTGGTATCATTAAGTAGGAGTACTGCTAGTATAGAGACAACATTTATTATTCGCAATGGCTGAGAATAATATAATAGCATCCGTATTCAACAGGCGTGCGTTATGGAATGCATCTCATCCAGACCACAGAAACCGCTATGCATTAGACGAACTTTGGGCAGAAGTGGCTAGAGATTGTGGAATAAGAGTAGTTTCTGTCCAATTCCCCCACTGCTATAAGCCCGCGAAGCGCCGCATTAACGAATAAAATCTCATCTTCACTGTCGGAGAACATCGTACATACTGGATTGAATTTGGAAAGTCGAGTAATAAATCGCAACTTTTGTCTCCTTACTATGTACAGGGTGGGTCAAATTCGACGCTTTTAAATGGAAACACCCTTTTCTATGGGAGATAGACAAAAACTAATATCGGTGTCTGGTTTGGTTTGGTTTGATTTTTTATATGGGACACCCTGTATATTTTTAATTTACTGAAAAGAATTTAAAAATACCTTTCCAAAAATATAACACACTTGATATGTTGCTCGATTCCTCTTCGAGATATAGGGTATATAAAAATTCGCCCGCTTTAAATAAGTAGGCTTTGAATGGCACCGGCTGTAATGCAAAAAAAATCTAGCTGAGCATCAATTAAAACGAAAATAATATTTGCTATGAGAGATGCAGAATTTTATAACAATTTAAAATATATTTAACCAACATCAACACATTTAAAATATATATGACAATATAAATAACTAGCAAATCAAGACATGAGAATTTGCTACAGGTGTTCGACATCTTCTGTTATGGACAGACGGGGCCATTTTTGAACATTTCTTCATTAACTCAGTGGGGGTGAAAGATACCCTCTCATAACTGCTAAGTATTTCTAATTCTTGTCTAGATTATACGGAAGAATAAGGAACCTTTATTCTTCCGCAAATATATCCATAGGACATATATCCATAGGACTAGATCCATGGGCACTAAGTCAGGCGGCCTCGACGGCCAGGGGCTGGGATCTTGGTTAGCTATTCAATTATTCTTGAAATTGGCTGCTAAAATTTGCTGATAACAGCGTTCTGAGGCGGTGCGTCGTCTTGCTGAAAAAATATGTTTTCGAGTTCCATTAAGGACATATCATCAATAAGGGGTCCAAAGCCTACTAGTTAAAAGTGGCAAACTTTTAAAAATTCTGTATTTCGAAGGGGATTATAACAAAATATCAAGTGTGCTATATTTTTGGAAAGGTAATTTTAAATTATTTTCAGTTAATTAAAAATATAAAGGGTGTCCCAAATAAAAAATCAATTTTTCTGTTGATAACTCTTAAATTATTAATTTTAAAAAAATGATACTTAAACCATTAAATTCTACGTAAAAAGGTGCTTTGGAAATGTTTTCATAGAAATACAAAATTTTCCATAGCACAAAAGTTACAGCGATTTGTTAAAAATGCACATTTTTGAAAAACACCCCGTAACTCCGAAACTGTAACAGATATTGATGTGCGGTTTGCACCATCATGTTTTTGATGAAAATTGTGCTCCAGACACCGATATTAGTTTTCGTCTATCTCCTATAGAAAAGGGTGTTTCCATTTGAAAGCGTCGAATTTGACCCACCCTGTACATACGTGTCTCCTATCGCGTCGCTTATTTTGTCTCTTACCTCTTCGCTGTGCCTCTAGCCTCGTAGCTTCACTATGTTTTTACCCTAAAATCGTACATTTGAAATGTTTTTGTGCCAAAAATTCAACAGAAACTCTTTTATCATCATTTTTTCAAAGAAAAATGTATGATTAATTGAAAAAATAAAAAGTTTCCAAATTTATCATTTCGGTCAAATAACTATCTACTCAACATGTTTATTTTTTGTCAATAATGACATCTATTGCCTATTTCCATTCTAAATATCCTGAGAACGGTTGCTCGTAGCGATTTTTACCAAAAGACATTTTTTACGTAAAAAATCAATGGAAATGTATATTTTTCCACTCGGTAGTTTTATACAGGTGCTCTCATTCAGAGAGTCAATCCCGGTATCCCGGGTTTTCAAAACGGGATCGCAATCCCGAAAATAGAAACTCTAGCAGAAACTATTAAAAATAAACAATTTGCTTCATTTTAATGTGTTTGCTTTTAAAATAAAATAAGAAACTTTTATACGTGGGTTTTAAAATTTACACCATTTCCCATGTCCAGGTCGCTAATACAACATATGGTATATACATGTTCAGTGAAGCTTTAAAACTTCTAAAAAAACAAAGTCGCCTATAAAAAGATGTCGCTACCACTTACTTTTCCAGGAAGCAATAATTGCTGCATGTGTTTGCTGGTGTCTACCGTCCAATATCGAAACCCGTTAGTATAATTTATAGCCATCATAGCTGGTTTTATTTCGGTAAGGAAAAGAGTAAGAGTAAGAAGCGTCTAAAGGACGTGGGGAAAATTTACATTTTTTAATGAATTATAATTATTGTTTTTATGGGAAGCACTCGGCTCGGGCGTAAGAAACTCGTTCTTAAGCTCATCGCTGCCTGAAATTGCTGACCGGCCCGTGGAAAAATGAAGTTTACGTTGTGAGAACCGACAACGATTCAATAAAACTCGCTAATTTATGGGCGAATTAGAACGATAATATGGCGCATTAATGCAAATTAAATTCAGGAATTATTATCGTTATTAGAATTAATTAGAGATGAGGAAGCGCGCACCGGGCGCCATAGTCCGAACGGTAACAGAAATTAGTGCTGATTTCGTTCTGATAATCATTTATCGAATTGATCTATTTATTAGTGAATAAGTATCACAGCCGCTATAAAATGTGTTTCGGAGAAATTAATCAACTTTCCACAAAATAACTTCTTCTTCTACCATTAGATGCTTGTCGTTAGTTAGTGTTTTCTAAACAGTGATTGTCAGTTATTATTTTGATAAAAAAAATTATAGGAGTTCCTCGTTTTAATACCAGTAACTTATTTTACGTAGTTTTATTAATTCCATATTAGACAGGAAAGGTTTATACCGGGTGCGTCTCAAAAGTGGCTCACCTCTATAACTTTTTTATTTTACCAGGTAAAATAAGGAGACTGGATTGACGTATTCAATTGTTTTTGGTCACTTCCTATTCCACCTGAAATGACTACAATTTTTGATTTTTAAATAACACCCTCTGTATAGTTTTACTTCATTCGATAGAAAATGACATTCTGAATAGAATGACATATCATATGTCAACTTTTGACATTCTCGCTTAATACAAATTTGTATTCTAAATTTCAATCTAGAGTACCATGGCTATGTTAAAAAAAAACAATTTTTAATCAAGAAGCCTTGGAAAAATAGTGGATTGTCTAATGCTTTTAGTGTCTTGTCCTGACCCGTTAGAAAATGCTCAAATCGTATTTTTATTCCTATCTCATTTTTTTTTCAAATGGAACGAGGGTGGCTCATTAGCATATTTGGAAACAGCATTTTTTTTACGAATAATTTGATATCACGCAGTTGGTATTTCGAGTCAAATTTTCGTTACGAACCGCAAGTTATACTTTCAAATAAACCATATGCGAAAATGTTAAAAGTTGACATATGATATGTCATTATATTCAGAGTGTTATTTTCAATCGAATAAAGTAAAGAAAACCGAGGGTGCTATTTAAAAATTAAAAGTTGTAGTCAGTTCCGGTGAAACAGGAAGTGACTGAAACAATTGAATGCGTCAATCAATCTTAATTTATGTCGTGTACTAACATACCAAATCTCATTTTTTAAACTAAAAAAATAAAAAAGTTATAGGGGTGAGCCACTTTTGAGACGCACCCGGTATAAGCGATACCAATTAAACTTTTAGTTACGTAATCGAGGGCGGGATTTTTAAATTTATTGTTGACAACCATGGACATATTTCGGCGCCGGGCTGACTAACTGGAATTTAAATTTCCCGCTGGAGATTCGGGTGGTAGTCACGTGATTAAGCTTGACCGGCACAGCGTTGTCCACTTTTACATATTTTCTTTTAATCAAAATCTTTTAGGAAAATAAAATAAATTAATTATGAATATACAGGGTGCTACAAATTCGAGGTACAAGCATTGGTATTTTTCAGGTGGTTTCAATTTTCCTTATTTAATGTTAATTAGCGCTGATCAATATTGTTGCGATGAATATATGTAATCATATTAAATAATTTTAAAAAACAGAGTCGGACGAAATTATTTTAAATAATAATTAACTAGTTCTGTTGCTGTGCTATTAAGGTAACTAAAACAAAAAGTATAAAGTGTCGCATAAATTGTTCTCGGGAGACTTGAGTTTTTTCAAAACCCAAAATAATAAATGCAGGTCCGTATTTAAAAAAAATTAAATTGACCTCAGTATCTCACAAATTATCAGCTATTTTGGAAATCTAGAAATACTATCAGATAGCCCTAATAAAGTGGCTATGAGAATGTGCAATTACTTTTTTGATTTTCTAAAAAGTAGCGACAGAAAAAAATAAAATTGATTTTCAAAAAAATCCGTTTTTTCCAAAAAAACTCGGCAATCTTTGAAATTTTTAAAACTTTTTTATGGCATCTTGGTGAACATCCCTAGGAGCAACATTGCCCCAATTTAACCATCTTCGTATCTATGTATCTATGACGGTTTCCGAAATACCAATGCTCGTACCCCAAATTTGTAGCACCCTGTATATGCTTACTAAATCTAGATATAATTTATCTTCTAGTCTTTCAAACAAATTTCTGATCGTAATTCTTCATATGCTTAATATTCATTTTAGATCCCGGTTTAACTGTCTGTAACTAGTCATTGGCCTCTCTAGTAATTAAAAATCAGTACCTTTGTACGTTATGCCGGGTCCAGACCAAGGCGACAAAAACTAAACACGATTTTGAGACAAAAACAAGACAAACTTGCGACAAAAAATGGGAAATTTTGACAAGACAAACTTGAGACAAATTGTCCACACCGCAAGAACAAAAGTACAACAAAGTCAAAAGTTTAGTTGTTGCGAAAGAGTTTTATTAACCATGTGTGATTTCACTAGTCTCCTACTGTTGGCAACACACGCCATCCACACTGCGCCGTCAACTTGTCATAAAATATACGAACAAAAACATAGACACTTTGATCTTTACCGACTCGAGGCAGGACATTGAAAAGTCCGAATTTTGAAACAAAACAAAAATTATACAAAAATGTCACAGAAATGTATTGGATTTGTCGCAATTTTGTCTTAAAACGTGAAAAATTTATCTTGTCGTTGTTTTGTCTGCTTGGTCTGGACCCGACATTAGGCATTCTTCTCTATGTTTTCTTATTTTTATTTTTCTGAGGCATTAAATATTGAAATAACTGTGGCGAAACTAAGCTACAAGCTTCAGTGCTGTATGAAGATTCTATGGTATATCTCGAAAGGTTTAAAAGCCATTTTCAAATTATAATTTATTTCCCACACAGTGGAAAATATAAATATATATGCATTTAAATATTACAAAATGACTAGTAGTAATAGAAAAATGCAGCGTTTCCCGGTTTTCTTCTTAATGCGCTTCCTCCAAACGATATTTTGCTGGAAACAATAGCCTTAGTGTATAAACGCAGTTCATGATTCCATGTGAAAGATTAAAATTGGTTTGGAACAATAAATAATAAAATTATAAATAATTATGGTAGCGTAACGGTACCGGCATACCGTTAGAGCTGTGCTACATGGTTTTTTGCATCTCGTCGCGTACTTGCATCGACACACGAGCATAAATACATCTCTTCGGGCATCGAATGTTGTATTGGAGAAATGCCAGAACACACTTTTTTGAATAGGCTACTGTATGATCGTAGATAAATGTTATTAAACAGGTCAAAAAATCAGATTTTTTTTACAATTCAGTTCGATTCATTTTACTTCAGAGTGATAGCCGGCCATCCCATAGATAAATGAAACAAGTTTAGATTGGAAAGTGCCCATAAGGACAATGTAAACACTATTTGGCGCTATTCTTGCAACGGTCGCGACCCAAAACTTTTGAAAATTTCGGAGCGGTTCGGCTTTTTCCGGAATTATATAGCCAAATATTGTTTATTCAAATTTATTATTATTTTCGTTTAATTTTATAAATAAAATACAGTGTGTTGCATACAAGAAACTTTATTTTATATAAGGACGCATGTATGAAATACCTATGAAACATTGGAAACCGACGTTATGCTACGATCCACTATGGTTTTTACAGTTCACAGTTCATAGCACAGCTTTTTAAGTTTTTAATGCCACTTTTTCACAATTATCACCGGTTGGAGTAAATAAAACTTGAATTAAATTCACAAGATAGCAATAATTACTTTGAAAATGGACGCTATAAACACTTTTCGGAATTTCTTTAATGAGAGCGATTTAGATTTTGAAAGATTATTATGATTTTTGAAAATTCTGACTTTGACAAGAGAAAATTATTTCTGTTTTTGTTGATCCAGATCGCGTATAACGGTCGCGACCCAAAATATTTTCGCGACCTAAAATTTTTACGGGCTTTCCAATGCCATCCAAAAAATTTGTTTTGAAAAATTTTAGATGCAGGATAAATAAATTATATTAATCTACGACAATGACATTATGACACATTTAACATTGTCATTTGGATGTCATTATGGCTTTCATAATAACACGCAAATTTTAAAATAAGAAACAAGGAAAAAAAGGTACATAAATACGTTTATTTATTGTAAACATTAATTATAATATTAGTACAATTGGTTAAATTAATTTCAGACGATGACAGGTGAGTTGAATTTTTAGAAAGTAAATTTATTTCCTGAGTGCTTGAACTTGTTGAAGACCCATCATTGCCAGAAATGTTACCCAAAATATTACATGACACTTTTTTCATATTTTCTTTGGAAATTTCTATATAGTTCTCTGCCACTCTGTTAGAGCGCGAACCACCATATCTTTTAACAACACAATGCTATTTTATACGGCATTTTCCCTAAAGTATTAATGCCAACGGGTTGCTTAATACATTTTCCATTTATGTACCCCACAAAAAATCGAGTATGCTCTGTGTTGCTTGGCGGCATAGCTATATATCTTCGAACCATTTCCACCATATTTATTCCTTCAAGATTCCCTTTCGTTATAAAAAAAATCTCGTGATATCTTTGTTTTCGTAAATGGAATAATGACATGAATGCATTGTCCTCCATCTTTAACATTTTGCAGCTGCAGATTTGTCACCTCGATACGCCGGCAGACTCCCGCAAGTCCCACTATCAATGAAACTTTTGTCAGGAAATAAGTTTTACCATCGGCTTCCAACAAAAACAAGTTATGTCTTCTTTTCTTAAAATTCTCGATTTTTTTGCCCGAAACCTGTCATCATTCATCATTGACATAAATTAAACATGTTGACTAAATCGCTATTAGATCGAAATCATTAATTTGAAATGTTTTTGTGCCAAAAGTTCAACTGTTTTATCATCATTTTTTCGAAGAAAAATTTGTGATTAATTTAAAAAAACAAAAAGTTCCCAGATTTATCATTTCAGTCAAATAAATACTATCGCCTCAAGATGTTTATTTTTCGTTGCTCGGTACCGAATTTTACCAAGAGACCTTTTTTATGTAAAAAATGTTGTAAATGTATATTTTTTTTACTCAGTAGTTTTATACAGGTACGGAAGAAAAGTTATTACTCTTCGAACCAGTTAAAAAGCATGTCTTGTCAAACCGGTTAAAAAATATTATGCCTTCTACAAGTAGGAGTCATATTGACATCAAAATCAAATTTCTTGTATCAAAAAACTCCCAGATACTAATTTTCATCCAGATATTGACGTTACTTCAGAAATTATTTGGAAAAAATGAATAAAATTGAAACTTCTACACACTGTATCTCCGAAACTAAGCATTTTTGGACATACATTTATACGAACATTTTTTATTTATTTTTATCTGCAGAATATTCTGCCGTTTTCGGAATACAGTGCGGACCACCCTGTATATGTATTAGGGTGGTCGGTAAAAATTATTTTTTTTTCGGCGCCCCAAAAAAATTGTTTCTTTGGCGAAAAATTACGAGAAAATGTTTTTTTTTGGTTTTAAACAAAAAGAACACGTGCCAACTGAAATTGCCACTTCAATATCCAGTTCATAGCAAACTTCAATTATTGGCCATCGGCGATGTTGATGAAAAATTTAAATGAAAAACTGTATGTAGGTGCATTTTATTAATTAATAGGTTTAATTTTACTTAAAATTTACACAATTGAAATATATGTGTTTTGTCTCACAATTTCTTAACAACCCACTGTACCAATTACTTTTTTTTCATGTTTTTTTTTCTTATAACTCGCCCTACTTAGACTTTACCACACTACATTCTCGACATAATGCGCCTCAAACAAATAATACAGTACACATAATTCGCGTAACAGTAAACCAGCCCAGGCAATTCAATTAAATTCTCATAAGAAACTCATAAAAATGTGTACCAGATGGGCAGGCTCGAGTACGTTTGACAATTTACAATTTACCATCGAACGGTACATATAATTACAATTTTGGTAAAAGCCGTTTGAATCCACAGTATATATTATTATTCAGATAATGATCACATCCTTATTTATTATTACGTAAAACAATTTAAAATAGATAATATCGACCCAATTCTCAACATTTATTTTGATATTTAAAATCCGTTTAAATATACAGGGTATGTCGCATTTAAAATAAACTTATCTATATTAATATTGTCACCATTACCTGAAAGAATAATCATCATAATTTTCAGCTTATTCAACCATTTCCAATTATGGTGTAGCGTTTTTCAAATAAGGTTTGAAAAGACAGTTCTAAAAAGTTTTCGAAAAATATACAGGGAAATTTAAAAGAAATGCCCAAGTTTCAACATTTTTTTGTGAAAAAAAACTAAAAAACTCATCGACGCCACAGTACTTCGTCCCATGGACAAAAATCAAAAAATAAGTTAAAATTTACTAATATCTGAATATATAATTTTATACTTATAGCAATGTTCAAACATCCTGTATATTATTTTTCATAAATAGCGTTTTTGTTAGCAAATATTTTCACTAAAAATAAATTTTGCGATCATTATCTCATCAGTGAAAAGAATAACATTCATAGTAGTTCTGTATATTATGGAATTAAACGGGTACGTACTTAATTGAAAGCCACTATGGATATTGTTAAACAAGGTATGTACTTTAAATTTATTTCTAAACAAGTTCGTGATTGTTTAGTTTTTATTTATTTTTTAAGATGATTCTTAAATGGGTATAAAAATTTTACGTTTTCAAACTTCAAAAAGGCATTTAAAAAAAACATCAAAACATATCGTATTTGTTGAATATTTTTGTTGCCATATTCATACACTTTTAATTTTTGTATAGTTCACCTGCGTCTGCTTGCGACGAACTGTATTTTATAATACTTTTCAGATGGAGTAAAATTGATAAGCAATGCCGATCTGGCTAATACTTGGCTTGATCATAAGGACAAGAACTCAAAATTATTTCTATTTCAAAAAATATGTTCTTATTACATATTGATGAACCTTCCAGTCAAATGAGACACCACTTGTGCCTGACAAAGTCCACTATGTTGGAGCGGAACGTCGCATAAAAAAGTGTCCATCTTTCAATTTATTATAAAATCTCATACCCAAGAAAAGGAATTAACTTCCGAACCCCTCATACCGACAAAATGAACAGTAACAACGCGAAAAAGTAACATATTAGAAAATGATGTACAGAAATATCTTATATGTGGGGATACTTCATCTACCTGTGATTTGGATACTATAAATTTGGAAGATTCTGTCAGCAGTGATTCTCCTGAATCAGAGTAGTTACGATCTATGCATTTTGTTGTCCTAAAGTAAATTTATAGTATCTTAAGTTTTTTTTTAAATTAAATATAACATTAATGTTTCTTTTTCATTAAAGAAAAACATTTTTATCTTATATTAGGCTTATATTGTAGGAATCATGTTCTAATGTTATTTCAATTCTTTTTTATCACAGGAATTTATTTAATACTTACACCGTTTTCATACTATAACTTATTATTTGCTTAGATGGAACACAGCTCCAACATTATTATTATTTATAAGATTTTTTTTCATAAACGTGGGACTAAGAACATCATCATTTAGTACAATGAGAGTACTCATCATTTGTGTCAAATAAACCTAGCTTGAATAAATTGCTTACAATAAAAGAGAGGTTTTGGATTTTTGTCCTCTAGAGCCATATGTTCGAAGCACTGTGCGACGTGTTCCTGGAATTGAAATATATATCACCCCTGAAAATATTTGCACTTATTAGAAACTCACCCTGTATAAAGCCAGGTGAGAGGTCACATTTAACATTATAGTTTACATGCATGTAACAAATCTGTTTAATGGGATTTACCTATAAAGATAATATTACGTCATCGGATTTCAACAAAACGAAATTGAAAAAGGGCAAAAATTATATAGCATTCAGCGGAACATGAACGATTATTCCTCCTTCAAATTCCATATCATCCATCACGTAATCGTCTAAAACGACAATTTAACTCTGGTTCGAGCGTACCGGATGAATTGGACAGCCTGTATAATAAACTGACCATTATAATTTAAAAGATGCACCCACGGGTACCATTCTAGGAACCACCATGCGTGTCTGGTCAATAGCGTAGAGCTTACATACAAATTACTCTTTTAACGATTCGTTTAGTGGTTCGACGCAGAGCCCCATCTTGATCGCCACATGGTACTGTAGTACTGAAACAATATGTATTGAAAATATTTGTTTTTTAGCAAATTATACGTTTATATAGTTTATACCAAATAAACTTTTAGTCGCGTGATAAATCTTGAGCGGTACAGCGTTGTTGACTTTTACATATTTTCTTTTAATCCAAATATTTTAGGAAACAAAAATAACTTAATTATAAATATATAAACAGTTATTATTTACGTCAAAAAAACTTACCTCCTTAACAGCACTTAACGGACATAAAGGACCCTTACTACCGGTTTCCCGCTCAGAAAATTCTGATAAAGTTGCGATAAGTTTTTTATGGATATTAAGCATCTTGTACACTTCGCACTAACAGAGGTTCTAAAAAGAACAATGTTCGACTGCAAGGCCTCCTAGTACAATTTTTAAGGGTAAAATATCACAACAAAATTCATTTAAACCAAAAACTCATTCAGTTATTCATTTAAACTAAAAAGTAAAGCTTCATTCAGAACCTCGCAATTAGTGGAATAAATTAGTGATTTCAATTACACTTTATATTTTATAATTTACGATCATTCACAATGTTTAAAAAACACAATTAAACTTAATAGAATATCCTAGCAACAGCTTGCTAGGTTAGTTGTATCCATAGATAAAGCCTTTGAATAAGAAGACTAAGGAATAAACATAATGCTATCCATGTATTCATGCATGGTGTGCGGAAAAGGACTCTAGGGTGGGGATCCTTGACAGTTCTGTGTGACGATTTATTTGATACATTTGAATTTGATTTGAAATTTTGTAGATTTGTCAGTCTTTACGGAGCTTATTTTATGTTATTTATTATTTATTCTACTACTGATAGTTGTATAAAGGTAGTAAATCTAGATGGAAATTGTGGCAAAACTTAAATTAACAGTGACACTATCGCGATTTATCGAAAAAGACTCTAAAATAGTTGGTTGTGTAGTGTGCGGTAGATCTCGGCAAAAATCGAGTGAAATATTGGGACAACTTTTCGCTAGTAAGTGACTATATAATATACATACGTGTAGTAAACCGATCATTTCTGAAATTCACTTAAATTAACTAATTATATATTTTTTCTTGCATTTTTGCTTTTATTTACTACTTACAGTTTATAATCATCTGCTGATGATGCTAACATGGTTAGCGAAACGCCCGTCCAGTGTAAAAGTAAAAGTGTTTTGGTGTATTGTGGTGATTTAGTGTTTTATTTTGCTGTGTAACACCAAAGGGTCCAACCCTCAACTGTAATTTACTACTTGTCAAAGATTAGATGTCAAAGAATTTAGATACGTCAATTTGACTTACCTGCTTCACTAGCATATCAGATGTTTATGGTTATAAATAATTATTATAACTTATCCATTTTTATTAGTATTTTATACTTTTACTAGCGTGTACGCTGGTACACGCTAGTCGTACCACGACTGTTGGTACCTACACGAAGGTACACGTTGGTACACTATGCTGGTACACGAAGTCGCTGGACTTCGTTCACGTCGAATTAATCATTTGTAATGGTGATGATAAAGCAAAGCAATTTCCATTAACATACAAACTGGATAAAATTTTCTCACATTTATGTCAGCATGAGAAAAAACAATATGGCGATATTATTATATAACTTGGTAATATTTGAGGGGTAGTTTCATCTCGGGAATTCTTCTAGGAATTTGACTTTCGAAAAATCCGTTTGCCAAAAATAAGCTTTTTACGTCAAGCAGTTTAATTATTAAATTACCCAACTTTTTGGAACACCCTGTATGATTTTTAAAAAAAATCAAAATATGTAATAAAACCAAATAAATTATGCTTGCCCAAGCGTTTTTCCCGAAAGACTAACCGTTTTTTAAATAACAAATATTGTAATATTTGAGGGGCGTTTTCACCCTCTTGGAATTTGAGATTTGAGAAACCCCTCCTTATCGAACCTCTACACCCCACAGTCAATCCGTTTGCCAAAAATCAGCTTTAAACGTCAAGCAGTTTAAGCAGAATCGTGATTACTCAATGGTCATATTTTATGAGACACCCTGTATAAATTTATAAAAAATCTTAAAATATGTAAAACAACAAAATAAAATATACGTGTTTAAGAGTTTTTCCGAAAAACTCACCGGTTTTTAAATAAAAAATATTTTAATATTTGAGGGATAGTTTCACCCCCTTAGAATTCGAGTTTCGAAAAATCCGTTCTTATCAAACCTCTACACCCTAAAGTCAATCCGTTTTCCAAAAATCAGCTTTTTACGTCAAGCGCTTTAAGCAGGATCGTGATTAATCAATGACCAGATTTTTCGAAAAACCATGTATATATTTTAAAAAATCTTAAAATATGTAAAAAACAAAATAAAATATACGTGTTTAAGGTTTTTTTTCGGAAACTTCACCGTTTTTTAAATAAAAATATTGTAATATTTGAGGGGCGGTTTCACCCTCTTGGAACTGGAATTTCGAAAAATCCCTCCTTATCGAACCTCTACACCCTAGAATCAACCTGTATGCCAAAATTCAGCTTCTTACGTTGAGTGGTTTGAGCAGGATCGTGATTAATCAGTATGTCAGTCACTTAAGGATTTTATATATTAGTATAGATAACAATTTTAATAACTACCAACGTTTATTCACAACACAAAATAAAAAAAAATATTGAGTCTACCCCACGTCTACCCCACATCATAGTTTTACATTTTTTAAATAAAATTAGAACGGCACTGATAAACCGGAATTTAAGTCGGCCATATTTGAGGCCTATTGAGGTGGACCTAAGATTTTTGATATGCTCCTTCCTTAGTCTTCTTATTCAAAGGATAAAGCCGAATATTTATAAATAATAAGCTTATAAAACAATCAACTTGTGATTTCTAACCATAATTTCTATTGACGGAAGATAATCAAAGGCCAAAATGACATTTCTCGCAAATTTTGAAGTATAATTAGTGGAAAAGTTAAAAGTTTGATAACTTTTTCTACTAATTGAAAATGTCTACCAATAATTTTGACGATCTAAATGCTTACATTGATTTTAGAGAAACAAACTTCTAGGCTAATTGAAACCACTAATTTATTCCACTAATTGCGAGGTTCTGAATGAAGCTTAATACAAAACTAAAGTGTGAATACGAATGAAAATGTCAGGAAATAAATCTTTGAATAAGAAGATTAAGGAAGGAGCATAATGCTATCCATGTATTCATGCATGGTGGGCGGAAAAGGCACCATAAAAGCTCTTTAGGGTGGGGATCCTTGACAGTTCTGTTTGACGATTCATTTGACACATTTGAATTTGATTTGAATTGTGGATTTGTCAGTCTTTACGGAGCTGATTTTATGTTATTTATTATTTATTCTACTACTGATAGTTGTATAAAGGTAGTAAATCTAGATGGAAATTGTGGCAGAACTTAAATTAACAGTGACACTATCGGGATTTATCGAAAAAGACTCTAAAATAGTTGGTTGTGTAGCGTGCGGTAGATCTCGGCAAAAATTGAGTGAAATAATGGAACAACTTTTCGCTAGTAAGTGACTATAGGTATAATATACATACGTGTAGTAAACCGATCATTTATGAAATTCACTTAAATTAACTAAATTATATATTTTTCTTGCATTTTAGCTTTTATTTATTACTTGTCAAAGATTTAATGTCAAAGAATTTAGATATGTTAATTTGACTTACCTGCTTCAGTAGCGTATCGGATGTTTGTGTTAATAAATACTTATTATAACTTATCTATTTTTATTACAATTATATATTTTTATAACAATTTTAATAACATTTATTCACAACGTAAAATAAAACAACAAATTATTGAGTCTACCCCACGTCTACCCTACATCATAGTTTTACATTTTTTAAATAAAATTAGAACGACACTGATAAACCGAAATTTAAGTCGGCCATATTTGAGGCCCATCGCGGTGTACCTAATATTTTTGATATGCTCCTTCCTTAGTCTTCTTATTCAAAGAAATAAATAAATAAATGTGGCCACTTGACATTTTTTACAGCAGAGCCACCACCTGAATTCCCAGCGGGAAATTTAAATACCAGTTAGGCTGCCCGGCGACGAATATGTTGCCATGGCTGGCAACAATGAATTTAAAAATCGCGCGCCCAATGTTCAGGAGACATGGTTCTGATAGAAACATAATGTTTTAGGAAAAGTCACTCACGAAATTATTGCATAGGGTGTTTTAAAATTAAGGTAAAAAACAACCCTTCAACTAACCCTCTATAATAGGACAAATACTAAAGTTTATAAAAAACTTAGTTTATACATTGAAAGATTTATGTACAGTTTGCTAAAAAAATCACGAAAATAAGAATAAAAGTAAAATATAACGGCGCGTTCTGACGACTCGTGTACTTGGCAAGTATTTTTTATTGGCATAAGGGTTCGCCAGGAGTACGGCGCGGCGTAGCTCCTATAATAAATAACTTAGAAATTCTGTATAGATGCCCGATGCACCTTGTGCCTTTTATACCCTGTATACAATTACAAATAATGTTTATCAAGTACACGAGTCATGAGAATCTGCCTTTACACTTTAAACTTGATGAAAAAACATTCTGTAACGTTTTTTTTTTAACAACAACAAACAACGCTTTATTGTGCAAAAAGCCAAAACAGCTTCATCGACAAAGCACTCACAAACAACAAAATCACAAAAAAATACAAACAACAAAAAATACACAATACAAATAATACAATTCAAAAAAATTTAAGTCTTTAAAATTACAAAAAGAATATACATGGACAATTTTAGAACAATACGCAGTAAATAGATATAATTTTAAAGTTATAGAATATCAAATACTTGACCTTTGACCAGTGTGTGAGATCAAAATTTTAAAATTCAAAATTGTTCATAATCAAACATCAACAAAAAAGTCGTTTACCGCGTATAGGGCTCTCTCCAGTAGGTATGATTTTAGAGCCTTGCGAAATGCGGGAAAGAATGAAAGCGATTTGATATTCAAAGGCAGATGATTGTACATTTTTTTGGCATTGTACAGTATTGAACCCTTAACTAGTTCTGAGCTCGGGGTTGGCAGATAAAGATCGTGCTCTGCATTCCTAAGTGGATAGTTATGAGATGGCCTTTCGGGAATAGCAGATATGTGCTTGCGGATTAAGCAAACGGATTCAAAAATGAATAAAGAAGGAAGAGTCAGTATTTGCAAATTTTTAAAGAAATTCTGGCAGTGAGTTCTACTGTTCAGTCCCAATAAATATCGAACTGCTCTCTTTTGAAGTATGAAAACACGATCAAATTTTGTTGCGCAGCAAGTACCCCAGAATGGAAGGGCATAACGAAGATGTGACTCAAAAAGGGCATAATAGGCTATTCTAGAGGTTGAGAAGTTAAGTTCCTTAGAAACTGATCTTAGTGCAAAACAGGCAGCGCTTAGTTTCTTTGATAGAGCTTCAATGTGAGAGTCCCATTTTAACGAGTTGTCTACAATTTGGCAACATTACATTCATAGTTTTTATATTTAATAATGATTTATCGATATATTCAAAACTCTATATTCTTTTATGTATCCATATAATTTTGATATCTCTCATTTAACTACAAACATAATTTATTTACCTTCGAAATCCAGTTTTAAAACAAAGTTAAGCCTCATTCGGAAAATTGTTTTATCGGTTATATATGCTGAAATAAGCCCTACTGTTTGTGTGGTTGGGAATTTGGGGTAATTACATTAGGCAAGGCGAGAATATGACCCAAAATAGATTATTAATGCAGCTCATATCTATTTGACCATATTGTTTGGATTTTCAAATAATATGTGTTTATAAACCCATTGGATCGATATCTCACTCAGCCAGAGAATTTATTGATATAAATATTTTTTAGACTATTATCTGTTTTATACAAGACTAATATTTATTTAGCGATACTTATAATATTATAAAGGTGTTATATACAGGGTGTCCCCAGGGTGGTAGATCTGGCCAAAAGAAACATATTTTCTCTTTACAATTTTTAAAATAAATGAATAATAACCGAGTTACTTAACTTTGGGGTTTTTAAAAAAACAATAGCAACATTTTGAGAGCCGCCGCCAGCAATCGATAATCAGCCTCAAATACCAAGCAATTACCCGGATCTCAGCTGGATCGAGGCCCAGTGTTGACAAATTGACTAGAAAGATTTAAAAACGACTTGGAAAATTCAGATTAATGAGAATTTAAACTCCCCTGCTTTTCTTTGTCACAATCATTTTGTCATTTTTTTTGTCGAAGTTTCAAGACGTGAACTTATAAATTAAAAACATACAGAATGTGGATAACGTGGCATAAGGCATAAGGCATAAGGCATAAGGAGGTGGCAACATTGCATTCTCTCCAAGCACTCTAAACAAATTTCCGGAAACTTAACAAGCGGCACTCAAAAGTTTATCAATATTTTCTGAAAAACAACATTTTTTTGCAAAAAAACCTCATGGACGTGTTTCTGAACTAAAATACTTGCACACTTATTTCTGGGACACTCTGTATAGAAAACCTAAAGGGGAAGTATTGGTACTTTGCACATGGAAAGTAATTATTTGAAGTTAATTTTTACTTGTTTTTAAAAATGATTATTTCATTCAATAATTTGGAATAAATGTATTAGAAGTAGATGAATATTATTTTTTGTCTACCAAATCTATTTTAACTGTGAGTGTGAAAATGGTTACTGTAATGTAAAAAATATAAATAAAAGAACTTGAACACCTAAAATGTGTGATAATTTAGGCAAACATTTGCTATTTTTGGTCATGTATATTTCCAAGACAAATTTTACATAATATATTCATAATAACACTTACCTCCCAAGGCGTTTATACGTGCTATATTATGGGAGAACTACTATTATATTCATAATATCCCCTAGTGTAGAATTTCTCAAACTTATATAGCCTTATGTGCCCGTATTATAATTTAAAATTGGCTGTAAAATTCCTTTAAAAAATATAAGTAATAAGATTCTTCATTTCCCACAAGGTGATATAAAGAGTCTACCCAAACAATAATAGTAACATCAATAAGCAATTTTTGACCTCTTCTATTTAATTCTAGTATATTGTATATTTCAATACGAAGGGTCCAGAGCACTGGACTGCTGGTGGTTATCAGGTTCTTCCGTGTATTCTATATTTTTACTAGACATATATCATAGGATTTAACAGCTTATTGCCCTACAAAGTTTATATCTATACTACTAATACTACTAATAGTATATCTATACTAATATATAAAATCCTTAAGTGACTGACTTAGTGATTAATCACAATCCTGCTCAAACCACTCAACGTAAGAAGCTCAATTTTGGCATACAGGTTGATTCTAGGGTGTAGAGGTTCGATAAGAAGGGATTTCCCGAAATTCCAGTTCCAAGAGGGTGAAACCGCCCCTCAAATATTACAATATTTTTTATTTAAAAAACGGTCAAGTTTCCGAAAAAACGCTTAAACGCGTATATTTTATTTTGTTTTTTACATATTTTAAAATTTTTTAAAAATATATACAGATGTTTCGAAAAATCTGGTCATTGATTAATCACGATCCTGCTTAAAGCGCTTGACGTAAAAAACTGATTTTTGGAAAACAAATTGACTTTAGGGTGTAGAGGTTCGATAAGAAAGGATTTTTCGAAACTCGAATTCTAAGGGGGTGAAACTATCCCTCAATTAAAATATTTTTTTTATTTTGAAACCGGTGAGGTTTTCGGAAAAACTCTTAAACACGTATATTTTATTTTGTTGTTTTACATATTTTAAGATTTTTTATAAATTTATACAGGGTGTTTCATAAAATATGACTATTGATTAATCACGATTCTGCTTAAACTGCTTGACGTTTAAAGCTGATTTTTGGCAAACGGATTGACTGTGGGGTGTAGAGGTTCGATAAGGGGGGGTTTCTCGAATCTCAAATTCCAAGAGCGTGAAAACGCCCCTCAAATATTACAATATTTGTTATTTAAAAAACGGTTAGTCTTTCGGGAAAACGCTTGGACAAGCATAATTTATTTGTTTTTTTTTACATATTTTGAAATTTTTTAATCATACAGGGTGTTCCAAAAAGTTGGGTAATTTCTTAACTGTTAACTGGTAATTTCTTAACTTAAACTGCTTGACGTAAAAAGCTTATATTTGGCAAACGGATTTTTCGAAAGTCAAATTCCAACGAGATGAAACTACCCCACAAATATTACCAAGTTATATAATAATATCGCTATATTGTTTTTTCTCATGTTGACATAAATGTGAGAAAATTTTATCCAGTTTGTATGTTAATGGAAATTCTTGTTTTGCTTTATCATCACCATTAAAAATGATTAATTCGACGCGAACGAAGTCGCTGGTACACGCTAGTACTATAATATTGTAAAATCCTAAAGTTCAAGTTTTTTTCCTGGACCCTTCATATTTAATCTAGAGATTTCTTTTCAAATTCTGTTTTTTTTTTCTTATTTCTCTTCTGTTTCTTTTCTCTATCCTCTAAACTGTTTAAAAATCAAAGCATAAATTATTTATTATTATACAAATTATTAACTACATATTATGTTTTATTTAATTACAAGGATGATTAAAGTTCAGCGATAGTTGTCTCAACAAAGAATTTTAAACTATTTTTTTACATCTATATAGCTGTATGATTAATTTTATCATGATTTTAAATCACGAAGTTCATTATCATGGCCATCATTCTTAAGTCCTTGTTTCGGATATGATTGATGATAACTGGCGCTTAAAAATTGACTTGTATTAAATAAAAAAAAAATAGAAACCAACTGGTTGATTATTACGTGTAGCTGCCAGCGAACATTTAGATTAAGTAGTAGCGCAAAAAAAGTTGTAGACAGCGTGAAGGTGATAATTTTGTAATTTGAATAATGAATAATGATGCTATCAACAATCAGGTGTATGTAAATTATTCTATTTAGATTTCGAATGAAGATATAACAAAAAATATGTTATTAATATTACGATTTTTTTTTAATTTTAACGGAGGTATATAGGATGAAAATGGATAACTATGAAAAAAATTGATACGTTTTACAAAATAAGGGGTGAGGTTTTGTATAAAAAATTTTGATTGTCGTTTTTCTACAATTTTTACATATAGGATACGTTTTCTACGATGTTCTCTATGGGTATCTCGCAGACTACTGGAGGTAGAGAGTCGGTTAAATGGACAAAGATTTGCAGTTTTGTGGAATGTATGGAATGTTTCGTGGAAGATATTTCGAAAAAAACAAATTTCGGCTATTTTAAAAACGCTCTCTAATTCCATTATAGTCTATTTTAGACAAAAAGTTTTCAGATAAAAATTGTAGATAATCACATCCTTAATGAGACACCATAGTTGGCCATGACTTCATAATAAGCGTTATTTTTATAGCCTTCCAGCGATATAAGCTATATGTTTTTTTCAATTACTGAGATATAGCCAATACTAATCTTTCTTGACTAATTTCACTTAGTTGGCAATGTTGGCATGGTCTTCTTATTCGATTATTTAGTGAATATTCTAATGAAACGCCATATGCACGTCCCTGGTGAATATGTCGACACATTTTTAGCTTTAAAATATATCGTATTTATAGTAATTTTTACTCTCAAAATTTCATTCGAAACCCTAAAAGTACTTGGAAGAAAATTAAAATAAACCGAAAAAATATTAAGAATTTAACACCCTGTAGCTACGAAATAAAGCAGAATCGGATCTATGCTGATATGAAAAATAACTCCTATTTTTACGTGAGGAATCTTTCCACGACAGATGACACATGATTTTTGAAACACCCTGGATAGTGAGGAAAATAAATCCGTTAAGTATTTTATCGTGAGTTTAAATTAGTGGACCCACGAAAACCATAACAACATAAATAATTTTTAACATTTCTTTCATTATGAAAGGGAGCGTCATTAATGAAAGTCATGTTGTAACCACTCTACAGGGTGCTACAAATTCGAGGTACGAGCATTTGTATCTCGGAAACCGTAAGAGATACGAAGATGGTTAAATTGGGGCAAAGTTGCGCTTTAGGATGTTCACCAAGATGCCATCAAAAAAGTTTTAAAAATGTCAAGGATTGCTGAGTTTTTCGGAAAAAAACGGATTTTTTTGAAAATGAATTTTACTTTTTTCTGGCGTTACTTTTTAGTAAATCGAAAAACTAATTACACATTCTCATGGCTACTTTATTAGGTCTATCTGATAGTGTTTTTAGATTTTCAAATTAGCTGATAATTTGTGAGATACGGAGGCCAACTTAATTTTTTTAAATACGGACCTGCATTTTTTATTTGAAGTTTTGAAAGAACTCGATCTCCTGAGTACAACGATATACCACACTTGATACTTTCCTTTGTTTTAGGTACCTTAACAACAACAAAACTATTTAATTATTATTTAAAATAATTTCAAGTCCCACTCTAGTTTTTTAAATTATTTAATCTGATTATAGTCATCGCAACAATATGGATCAGCGCTAATTAACATTGAATCGAGCCAATTGAAAGATTTAAACAAATAATACCCAGGTCAGCAATTTAAAAATATTATTTATAACTCTTTTTATTGTGATTTTGAAATCTCAGTGAATTACGATCTAATAATATGCATAATATTAATCGTAGTTATTATAAATAAATCAACTTCTACAATGCTCTACATGTTCGAAAGGGTTACCACCGTCCCTAATGCACAAATTAATGTATTTTTCGTTCAATCTTATTTATAGCTCTTTGAACATATCTTCTTCTTATACTTCCGAATGCATTCTGTACTCTTTATTGTAATGTTGAAATGTGCTGTCACTTTTAAAAATGACGTCAAGGAATGCCCAATAATTTTATATTATTTTTTATTATTTAATTGCATTTGATTATCCGTATTCAATGTTTTACTCCACGTCATTGTTAAGTTTGAAAGCTTACCAATATTGTAACGATGAATAGATTAAATATTAAAAAAACAACAGAGCCGGACTTGAAATCAGTTTAATTAAATTGTGTTCAAATATCCGAAACAAAAAAAATATTAAGTGTGGCATATCATTGTACTCAGGAGACCGAGTTCTTTCAAAATCTGAAATAAAAAATGCAGGTCCGTATTTAAATAAATTAAGTTGACTTCCGTATCTCACAAATTACCAGCTAATTTGAAAATCTAAAAATATTATCAGATAGCCCTAATAAAGTAGCCATGAGAATGTGCAATTAGTTTTTTGATGTTCTAAAAAGTAACGGCAGGAAAAAATAAAATTGATTCTCAAAAATATCCGTTTTTTCCAAAAAACTCAGCAATCCTTGAAATTTTTAAAAACTTAAGACTGTTTTGATGGTGTCTTGGTGAACATCCTAAAGCGCAACTTTGCCCCAATTTAACTATCTTCGTATCTCTTACGGTTTCCGAGATACCAATGCTCGTACCTCGAATTTGTAACACCCTGTATTGACGCAACACACCGTATATTACAACTATGTTTAGTGGAATCATTTTATTTGGCCCCATAGATTTTAAAAGACGAACGACGAAATATATCTGTTAATCCTCACATCGGCAACGCATCATAAAAAAAACACATTCCATCGTAGTACTACTAAAGCATACCTATTTACCATACAATACTCGTACTGGTACATCGAGAAGCACCGACGCTCTCTCTAACTGTACCTACTTGAACCTACTGCCACCAAGATTACATTTTTTTATCTTGGCTACCGATGGTACTCGGTACCATACATAATGCAGTACCGAACGCTTGTTAAACGACCCACCGGTCGCATAGACTATTTTCCGGTCAATTAGGAGGACTGGAGATTGTCCGAGATGCGAATGAGAGACGTTAGAATGGGCTGGCGATGATTAGGATTGTGTGTTCATTAGAACAACCCATTCTCCTTTAAGTAATTATGTTGTTTTTCCAGTAAACAGTCAGGTTGAAGCTACTGTTATATGATAATATCCGGCATGTTTTACAATTTACTTAACTTAAAGATGATTGTTAAACAGTTTGGGGAATAGTAGGTGTCTTTAAACTCTTCTTTATACAGACTAATAATTATTATTATAGGTACACTCACCGGTAGGAAAACCGGGCACCTTAAAATTTTGATTGATTTTAAAGTTTAATATAGTTTATTCCAGTGGGCCGATTTCGATGATTTTTTAAGCAATATGTAAATAAATGTAATTTTAGTACATCTTTCTAAATTAAAACTGAAAGTTCCCATCTGTCAATTATACGAGGGAAAACAAAATGTTGATATTTTGGTGAAAGTTTGAAACAACCTGTTGAATACGTTAAGGCAAGGAATTTACAAATCATTTTATCATTTAGGTACATCCTTTCTCGATAGTTTGTTTTTTGGTTCCTCTTAATTAGCTTTATTTTTGTTGGACATATTTGCTTTTGAAGACACTAACATTTTTTACGAGTTAAAATTGGAGACCAATATACTACGTCATTTAAAATAAGTAAGAGCCTGCGACAATGATGCGGTCTATCTCCAATTTTATTCAACATTTACTTAGCTGCAACATTGGAACAATATACAGGGTGGCGCACCTCATTCGCGTCGGTTGATTATACGAAAACGGAAAGATGTAGAAACAAAATATTTTATGGGTGTATGTGGGGAGGCAATGTGCACAATTTAAAATTATTTTGAAATATACAGGGTGTCTCAGAGTTAAGATCCATACCAAAGTTATATTTTTTCTTATGGAACACCCGGTATTTTATTTCATTTTTGGATCCTTGGGCCCAAAAAAAGGCATTTATTATAAGGGTTAAATATGTTTAAAATCCTTGGTTTTTGAGATATTTAAAGATATTTACAATATGAATGCTACAAAAGAATTGATTAATAACACCCTGTACATTACTTTTAGAACTAATTATTGTGCTGAAGTTAAAGGTAAAAAAATAACCTTTACTGAAAAATGTTATTGCTTCCTTAAATTTATACAGGGGTACCAAAAATTGGTGATCTATTTTAAGGATTTATTTTACATTAAAACTTTGTTATTTCAAAGGCAACACCCTGTATTTTTTTAAATAAATTGAAGCAGATTCAAATGCTCTCTCAAACTATATTAGGGTTTCCTATACCTATCTATCTCAGAATTTGAATAAAAAGCGATTTTAAATAAAATGGCAATCAAGGTTGCTGGTATCGCCATAGTAATTTTCTAGTGACAGTAACTATTTTTAAAATCGACATTAGTTTATGGACAGTATTATTTAACCAGTTTACTAAAATTTACCCACAATAATTTAATAAGTAAGTATTCTTTATTTTATGAAGAAAAATAAAGCCGTATCTGCTGGCGGAACGAATGGATATGTTACTAGTGATTTTATTTTGTGAGGAAAATTATTTCTTGGCCTCAAGGGCTTATGCTCAAAGATATCCAAATAGGAATCTTCCTGAGAAGTGTTCCTTTGAAAAATTACTTGTCCTATTTCCTTTTTCGAGTTGGTAGTGTAGTTTATAAAAAACCTATTAGGCAGAAACCTCTCGTTGGAAGTGAAGAAATTGAATTTGCCGTAATTGGCTTTTTTATAGAAAATCCATATATCTACAAGTTATCGTAAAATAAAACAAAGAACTACTTCTTCGTTTTTCTTGAGAGAATAATAAATACATATTATTAATAAATATTATTTATTAAACTATTGTAGGTAAATTAAATAAAAGTAAACTGGTATAAATTTAAATAAAGTCTATAAACTAATTTCGATTTTAAAAATAGTTACTAACTGTGACTAGAAAATTGCCATGGCGATACCAGCCATCTTAATTGCCATTTTATTTAAAAATCGCTTTTTATTCAAAATCTAAGATAGATAGGTATAGGAAACCCTAATATAGTTTGAGAGAGCATTTGAATCTGCTTCGATTAATTTAAAAAAATATAGGGTGTTGCATTTGAAATAATAAAGTTTTTATGTAAAATAAATCCTTAAATTAGATCACCAATTGTTGATACCCCTGTATAAATTTAAGGAAGCAATAACATTTTTCAGTAAAGATTATTTCTTTGCCTTTAAGGTCCCGAGGCAGGCCTTTTTTATATGTTTGCTTCGTTTAATCTTCTTCTTACAGTCCATCCTTCTTCTTACAGTCCATCCTTCTTCTTCTTTACGTGTCGTCTCTTTCGTGAAGGTTGGCGATCACATTGGCAAAATCTTCACGATTCTCGGCTTTTCTTATGAGTTCTTCAAAAGTTAGGTGAGTCCAGTTTCTGATGTTTCTCAACCAAGATAGTTTCTTCTTTTTTAGACAGTCCATCCACTTGTTATAAATGTCAAAGTTGACAGATACCCAACGGCAACAGAGTAAATTTTCTTATATTATTTTTAATCTAAACCAAAGCAGAAACTATTGTCCAAGTCAAATTTCACCAAAATAAATCAATAAGTAAAAGTTCTATATGATGCACACTTAATCTGTGACACTGTTAACAATCGGTTTACAAAAAAAGTATTTTTTAAACCATTTTCATCTTTCCTCTTTTCCGTTACTTCATTAAAAGCTATGTAAATAATGTGACAAAAATAGAATGTTGCTTATTTCATTAACATTTATTCATGGAAAACCTGTCCATCATGAATTTCAATTTTTAATTAAAGCAGATATTCGATAATCCTCTACCGATGTAATCCCATTTATCAAACCGAATTAAAAGAATGATTGACATTCGTCAATCGGTCTATAATCAAGCTT
This sequence comes from Sitophilus oryzae, assembly GCF_002938485.1. Lineage (NCBI taxonomy): Eukaryota > Metazoa > Arthropoda > Insecta > Coleoptera > Curculionidae > Sitophilus > Sitophilus oryzae. Next base: position 992,189 of record NW_022146866.1, read on the forward strand.
GTCATATTTTTCCCGTATTTTTCTCTTCATTTTCAGTCCAATCAGAGATACATGTTGTTTACTGGGATTATTTACAGGATTTATTCTAGTTTTTTTGGAGCGTGTAACTCTTTTAGTAATGCAGTTAAATACGCTACAAGATCATAAATATATATTTATATCTACAACCGTTTAGTTATAACGTTTTTACATCACTATTTTTTAGTATTTCAGTTACGTTATGAGATTCATAACACAACTAGTGATGTTATGAATCTATAACACAAGTAGTTTTTGTAATAATGAAAAACAACTACGAACATCTAAATATATTAATTTTTGTTACAAATTCCTACTACTAATTATTATAAATATTAATAACAAATTTTTTACATTTCTTCAAAACAATTCCTGCTGCTGATGATAATGACGATGATAATAGTGAAGGTCTAACTGAAATATATTGGGCTGTTGATCGGTTTGGCTCGCAGTCGGGCTGGCATGCTTGCTCAGCGATTCTTGATCCCAAAATGTGCTTCGCAACAATTTTCTTGTTTTCTTTTGATGTATCTCTATATCCCTCTGCGACGGAACTACTTCTCCAACCTCCATGACGCTTAACCATTTGCCATTAGTAGATGTGACAAATGTCATAGTTAAAGGTGGGCGACTAATAAACGAAAATTAAAACAGCATTTTCTTATTTTTCGGTTGTAGATAAAACGTTGTACATGACACGTGCGTTTAAACATGATTAAAACACTCGTGTGGTTAGAACGACTTTCGGAATCGCTCATCGTAATTTTTAAAATGATTTTTCTGGGCAAAAAGTGCTCTCGTTTACTTAACAGGGCAAACTGACTTTTCAGAAAAAAAAACTCTCTACTTGATAAACAACGTTTGTAACAACTACAGTATAGTGAAGCAGGTAACAATTCCCCACAATTATAATTAAAAAAATGTGACACATGTCATAGTTAAAGGTGTTAAGGGTGGGCGACTAATAAAGGAAAATTAAAACAGCATTTTCTTATTTTTCGGTTGTATATAAAACGTTCTACATGACACGTGCGTTTAAACATGATTACAACACTCGTGTGATTAGAACGTTTGTTTCTAATCGTTCACACTCGTTGTTGTAATCATGTTCATAAACACACTTGTACTGTAAATAGCTATTACTACACAAGTACTAAACATTTGATAATTTGTATTAAATACCAAATGTCGTTCAAATAAATAAATATAAAATACACCTCTGTTGCCAATTCATTTCCTGAAAATGTGTATACATTTAGGCGATTACAGTACTAAAAAACAGTACACACAAAAGCAGAAATTCAACGAATTCTGCAATGAAAAAAACATTATAAGAAGATTCTAATAAATTCCTACGACGTATTTCTCTATAAATATCCCATAATATATCATAAAGCCGACTGACTGCTTACAGATCTCCTATGAATTTATAGTACCTGCACACAGGCAGACGGGAAAAAAGTACCGAACAGTACCAAACGAGCCGTCAGTACCGTCTGTTCAGATATAATCGTACCCATCTCACGACATAACTAGATCAATTTTATCCCATCTCACGACTTGGTACTTCGAGTCGTCTGAGAGAAGATGTGTTCTAGTCTTGCCAGGGTTGTACTCTGATTATTTTTGATGATACTTAAACATTAAATTAAGTTTAAGAATGTTTTTGAAAGTTATATACCTATAAAACAACCCCAGAGTTCGTCACTAGGAAAGGAATATGACAGGGAGGCACGATATACCCAAAGCTAAACAGCAACACTAGAAAAAATCTTCCGTCAACTGGACTGGACCAACAAAAGGTTAAAAATAGATGGAGAATATCTTAACCATCTAAGATTCGCTGACGACATAGTCCTAATTGCCAGTAATCCTGAAGAGTTACAAACACAAAAATTAATGAACTAAATACAGCCAGCAATAAAGTGGGTCTCAAAATGAAATGAATTTAGCAAAAACTAAAGTAATGTACAACGAACTAGTGGAAACAAAAGATATTCCAATAAAAAACACAACACTGGAAATACTAGAAGAATATATCTTCTTATTCTTTACGTGCCCTCTCTTTCGTGGAGGTTGGCGATCACATTAGCAAAATCTTCACGATTCTCGGCTTTCCATATGAGTTCTTCAAAAGTTAGGTGAGTCCAGTTTCTGATGTTTCTCAACCAAGATAGTTTCTTCCTGCCGAGACCTCTCTTTCCTTCAATCTTACCCTTAACTATCAATTGTAAGACGTGGAATTTCTCAATATATGCCCTAAGTATGATGTTTTTCTTATTTTTATTATATTGAGCAATTCTCTTTCTCTGCCTATTCTGTTGTAGACTTCGGTATTTGTGATATGGGCTGTCCATGGAATTCTAAGCATTCTTCGATATATCCATGTTTCGAATGATTCGAGGCGATTCATCTCTTGAACTTTTAGTGTCGATGTGTCTACTCCGTATAATAGGATTGACCAAACATAACACTTAACGAGCCTAGTTCTCAACTCAAGGTCCAATCTGGGGTTCTGAAAGACGTATTTCATTTTTAAAATGCATTTCTCGCTTGTTCTATTCTGGTTTTTATTTTCACGTCGTTGTTCAAGGTGTTAACTATCCAGGACCCCAAATATTTTAACTTGTAGACCTATTCTAAGGTATTGTCCTCTATTTTAATAGGAAGAATATATACTTATTAGAATAAATAACAACTAATACACAGCTCGTTATATCTACTACCAGAAATCAACAGAAGAATTAAGTTCGCTTGGAGTACTTATGGAAAAAACTCAATCATATTTACATCTAGAATGCCACTCTATCTAAAGAAGGAAACGTTCGACCAATGTGTACTACCAGTCATTACCTATGTATGCGAAACATTTAAAACGGACATCATAAGGAAACTGCAGGTGGCACAACGCTCAATGGAACGAAATATGCTGGATACGACTAAAGACCCAGGTAATAGATGTGATTCACAGCGTCAAGCCCTCAAATGACAATGGGCAGGGCACCTGGCAAGAAGAAGAGACCACAGATGGATCACAAAAATTACGGCAAGGTGCCCACGAGGAATTAAGAGGCCTAGAAGAATACGAAACCTGAGATAGGACCATGATATTAGGAAATTAGCAGTGATAACTTGGGCCCGCATAGTCAACAATACAAACATTGGACCAACTCCAAAAAGAATATCTAAATATGTGAGGGAGGTTACACCATAACTGAAAATGGTTGAATAAGCTGAAAATGATGCTGATGATGATGATTAGAACCTCTTAGGACTAAGGCTAATGTTAAGATCGATGCGTCTGTTAACGTTGATTAATATTCTTGATATTCTAAGTAATGTTGCTTGTTAGGGTTAAGATCGGAAGCATTAACCAGCAGTAATTAGATTCCTTTAAAATTATTACAACTAAATGACAACCATGTTAGATAAATCATACATTTTATTTAATAATTGTTGTCAATTAATTATCATATATGTTTTTACGAAAATACAATTAATAGTCACAGCGCCAATAGGTAAACTGAAAGTAAGTAGTAAATGATTTTTATTTAGTACAAATATATTAGTACCCAATACAACCCTGAAGTAGACAAACAAAGCCTCTGGCGCTACGCTATATTTTGTATTTGTTTCCCATAGCATTCATCTTCTTCTAGGTGAGTAGGCTTAAGTGAAGGAAGAACGTTAAGAAGAAGAGGCATAAAAATTTAAACCATTCAGATGGACAGATCGATCTTTTTAGAGATCAATTATATAAAAAGCTTTTTTACAAATCATCTGTTCGGTATCACTTAGATTACAACTTATGGGCTTATGATTCTAGTATTATAAAATGTGATTTTATATGTTATATAATTTTCGTAGTCACTAATGGCTAGTGTTAACTTTCTAAAAAAATTTAAATTGTGACATCCTTGAATAGACAAAAGGTGGCTACACACATTACTGCAAGCCTGACAAGCATTTATGAACAATCTTTTTGTACAAGCCTTGCATAATTTACCTTCGCCGCCACACGGTACATGTATGCTTGAAAAAGCTTCAGTTTATGCCGCGAAACGAAGAAGGAAGTCCGAAGAAAAAGAAGAAGGAAGTCCGCGAAAAAGAAGGAGGAATCCTGAAGGCATTTATCTTTTTAATAACGGCATCCTTATCGGCTTGGCTGTCAATTAATCTATACTTATTAAGTAAAATTTTGTATGCTGCATCCTTCTTCACCCTATCATGATATTCGCCAAAGACACGGCTGATTTTCGTATGAGCGAATAAAATCTTCCAATAATCCTCGATTGCTCCTTTTTCGGATCGCTAGACATTGGCGACGCGATGTACAGGTCATTTACGATCATGGACTGAAATAATTGTTTGTACAAGTTGAATACATGTGGTACACACATAGCGTTTTGCTTGCGCAAGCATGGCTTGTCCAAGCTTGCATGATTCAAATTCAATCAATCATCAAGCGGCTTGCACAATTAAAATGCTTGCGCAAATTTTCCCTACAGGCGCTACAGTTTGCTTGTACAAAAAGATTATTCATGTATGCTTGTCAAGCTAGCAGTAGTGTTTGTAGCCATCTTTAAGCGAGGAAAGCTATTCCTTGTTTCAGCTCTACTATCGACATTTTTCGACAGCCTTTCGACATTACTGAGCTATCTATATACCAGGTTGTCTAAGCTTGAATGGATACACCCTTTATCCAGTATTCCTTCCTGATACAAATATAAAAATTTTTATTATATACTATGCTATACCTTGTAGCTGATGCATCTAGCAGTATTCCCAATAACTTGTCTGCTTTTAGCTCTTTAATTAGCTTCAGATTTTCAGCACTATGCGTCTGGATTATATGCTATTTTACTTGCTATTGGACTTGGATCAAGGCAAATTAATAAAATTGCGTTTATCTCATCAAGGAAGCCGAAATGGACAAAATATCAAGAGACAACTTTTAACGGGCATAAAGCAGAGAAAACCCACAGGCACGTCCCTGGTGAATATGTTGACACTTTTTTAGCGTTAAAATATGTCGTATTTATAGTAACTTTTACCCTCAAAATTTCATTCGAATTGCTAAAAGTACTAGGAAGAAAATTATAATAAATCGAAAAAATATTAAGACTTTAACACCCTGTAACTACGAAACAAAGCAGAATCGGACCTATGTTGATATGAAAAATAAATCTTATTTTTACGTAAGAAATCTGCCCACGAGAGATGGTACATGTTTTTTGAAAGACCCTGTATAATCTAGAAACATAACAGTATATCGTCTGAAGTTTACGGCTCATAGATCATATATTTTTATGACATATTTCTTGAAGCGGAAATTAGAGAAAAATCTCCTACACGAAACCCGTTCCTGAAAATTGGCCGTCATTAAATTCTCATTTTTTTCCTTCTACTCTTCCATTAGTTATCCCGGCCGTAAAGGATGTGCGAATTGGACACGATAGATAGGCGCTTCAACCTAATTAAAGGCCTACCATCCCCACCTTCTCTCTGTTTTCTATTTTCACGCAATTTTCACTGGCGGCCGTCGGAAAAAGGCCATACCCACACCATAGACGTGCCAGTTTTATTTTCTACAACGTTAATATATCTTCACGTGTTGTTAAAACAGAAGTTTAATATTAATTTCACTATTATTTGCTAGTTAGAATAGTAGAATAGTATAGTAGTCAGTATAGCTTTACTCTATCGTCAATTATGATGGAGCCTCCCATGCATAAAATACTGTACTTTTATTTATATCAAATGTGTTTCGTTGTTGTGATGTTTGAAGCCATTTTGTTTCTTCTTGTTTTCTAATACCTTAATTCCATTTTTGATGAAGGCGTCTACTTTTTTTTACACCTCTCATAATCCATGGAATAATTATGGTAGTACAGATTTTGCCATTGATTCACACATTTTTCTCATAGATTATCACTAGGTAACTTGTCTATTCCCATTAGAGGGCCATTTAACACTGTAGGTCTTCTACTTATCCAGCATAAGTTTTTTAGTCTTCTTTAAGTTCTCATTTGTATTCAAAATATTCGATGTTTAGGTTTTGCAGTCGTCATGATTTTCTTGACTTCGTCTTGACCGTGTGACTGTGTGTGCTAGGGGGCTGAAACTAGGAATGTATATGGGGCTCGAAGAACAGCATCTTTTCATGATATTTTGACGACGTTTCGTGCACAACGAAACACCAACATAAAATGAATTAAGTCAAAAAAATGTCCGATTTGAATGAAATTTGGTATGTCGATAGGTTGGACCAAGGTTGGACCAAGGCCAACTTCACCTTGTACGACACGTGTCACTGTGACAGTTGGTTTAATTTTTTTAATTTTTGAAAGTATGGATGCCCACATTCCAAAAATATTTTTCGTAACAAAACTGACAATGTTATTTGTAAAATGTTTTGTATTCTCTTTTGTTTGTTTGTTTGTTTGTTTACTTTGTTTGTTTACTTTGTTTGTTTACTTTACCTTTGTCTACAAATTGTAAAAATTTTTGACAATAAACGCCTTTATTTATTTATTTTATTTATAACAGGGTTCTAGTATATTTTTATACCAAAGTTATACTATAACAGACAAAAATAACTACGTACTCATATAGTTATTATTTGAAAATGCAGTTATGTAGATTTTTTCGCTTTTACAAATCTATAATATTTGTAAAAATATTCCAATAACAAAAAACCATAATCTATACTATATAAATATAATAATAATAAATCTACCGCAGGTGACTTTTAAAATTTAACAATTTTTAGATTAAATTTTATAAAAAAAAGCTCATTTTTGATGACTTTTAACTGGAAGTAATTTTTGATAGGGTCTTCTTTTATACCTTAACATAATAAAATAGTCTAATTTGCTTGGTATACCGGGTGTTTGTCAAAAGTGGCTTACCCCTATAACTTTTTTTATTTTTATAGATAAAATAACGAGATTTGGTATATTAGTATATGACATGAATTAGGATTGATTAGCGTATTCAATTGTTTTTGGTCACTTCCTGTTTCACCGGAAATAACTACAACTTTTGATTTTTAAATCGCACCCTCGGTAATTTTTCAATTTATTCGATAAAAAGTGACACTCTGAAAACAATGACATATCACATGTCAACTTTTGACATTTTCGCTTAAAAAATTGTATCTTAAATTTCAGTCTAGAGTGTGTTAAAAATATTAATTTTTAATCAAGGAGCCTTGGAAAAATTGATTTGATCGTCTAATGTTTTTCGTGTATTATCCTGGCCAGTTAAAAATGTCCAAATCGTATTTTTAATCATATCTCAATTTGTTCAAATGGAAGGCAGCATATTTGGAAAATGCATATTTTACGAATAATTTGGTTACCAATAACTTGGTACTTAAAATCAAATTTTCATTATGAACCGCATGTTACAATTTCATATAAACCATACATATACGAAAATGTCATAAGTTGACATATATGTCATTCGATTGAGAGTGCCATTTTCTGTCGAATAAAGTAAAAAAATACCTAATGTGCCATTTAAAAATCAAAAGTTGTAGTCATTTCCGGTGAAACAGGAAGTGATCGAAAACAATTGGATACGTCAATCAATCCTAATTTTATGTCGTTAACATACCAAATCTCGTTTTTTATCTGAAAAAATAAAAAAGTTATAGGGGCGAGTCACTTTTGAGACGCACCCGGTATATGTTGTTGATTATGGAACTTAGGACATTTTACAAATAAAACATGACAAACTAATTTTTTGGCACTTAGAACATTATTTACTTCAAGTCTTCATATATGAGGGCGGCAATTTAAAAAAAATTGCGCTGGGCGGCCAAAAGTCTAGCGACGGCCCTGCCACCCTGCAAAGTTGGATACGACGTTTCGTTTACATCTCCATTTTGCGGCCCGCCGCAAATTGAACCCAGCCCACGCACAGCACACGGCCAACCCATGCATGGGGAATTTTGTAAAACACAGGAAAGAAGGGAGTACCGCAAATTAAACACACTCCACGCCTAGCACAGCCTTTTCGTGGATCTAGTTGCGTTCAGACACAGTTTTCGTGGGTCGTGGGTTCCTTCCCCTTCTACTTTTGCGACTTTTGCGACAAACCGCTAGTTTTTCTTCACTTTCAATAGGTTTTCGGGCGTTGCATTCCTTACCGGTAATGTCTGTTTTTATTAGTTCATACACTTCAAAAAACTGTTTCCTGTTTACTCGAAAAGACTCTTTAAATAGACTGTCTGGAACTTCGCTAGACAATCTAAACTCTCCTTTGCTTCCTTTTTTCGCAAATATGCGTTTTTTTACATTTTTTTTTTCTCTATTTATTAAGCCAATGAAGTAAAATAAGTCCTTCTTCGTTCTCGGATCCTGATGCTAAATCAAGAAGTTGCTCGTGTTCACTCATGATCGAAACTAAAAACTTGGGTCTGGGCTGTGTTCAATATGCGGTGCTAAGGAAAACGTGTGCGTGGAATCAAGAATGGGTTGGGCGTGTGCTGTGCGTGGGCTGGGTTCAATTTGCGGCGGGCCTAAGGATTTAATATTGAAGAAAAATGTGGTCAATTTCGGCATAATTGGGGACGGACTACAGGATGACGCCCTCGACGTTTCGAACCGATACCTCTAAATGGACGAAATCATCAGGTTTTTTTTTAATTATGGGTCGATTGGAACCTAACTCGGCCAGAGCATAGACGGACAGACAGACAGACGGAAGTAAGAAGTTTCACTTCAAATATGCGCACATAGTGCACACACAATTTTTTTTTAATTATTCGTATGCAGGATAAAACTGATTTGGAAAAAATATGAAAAAAATGTAAGACCGCAAAAGAATCATGCTTTGGTGTTGGCCTTGCGTGATTCTTACTCAAATCTGTCTTTAACAAATTTCGTGCCGGAAGACTAAGCTTAAGGAAGTTTTATATTTATTACTACGTCTTCCATTACTTTTTAAGCATGTCACCTCCTCAATTATTGCTTAACTATTCTATAGTTACAGCTCTACCCAAGAAAATATAATAATACACACCATAATCTAGGATTTATAATTCTCGCCGTCGGCCATCGGAAAAGGCAAATCCGCACCATTGGCGTACCACTTTTTTTCTCTATAACACGTTAATAATGGCATAAAAGAGCGGAGATATTTAAATGGAGCTTAGCAATGCGGCAAAGACGCGTTCCTTCGAGCAAAAAATGACGGTAGGTGACGTGGAAAATGAGTTTTCCGCTTGAAATGGCCGGAAGATTTCCTGCTAATCGTGACGGACGCATCTGATGTGTGGCAAAGACGAGTCGGTGCGTGCGGAAGATCCTCGCGTGCAGACGTGGCGATATCTCGCTAATTTTTTCCGCCGTTCTTTATTTAGAAAGGCCAAGTTCATTTTCTTTAAGCCGTTCGTTATTGGAGTTGCGCGAGGAATTACGGCCAGGCGTTCGATAGAGGCTTTATTAATGGTCTTGCTATCTTGGGAAGTTCTTATAAGGGCTGTAAAAATCGTTGGTATAAAATATTGGTATAATTAAATTCCCATGTAGCAAATGAATCCTATAAGTGCTGTATAAAATATTGAAATTCCTGTAACGTGCTAAAAAGGACGCATTTTTACACAACAGTTTGGTTGTAAAACCACCCGCATAACCGTTTTATAATAAAACTTAAACAACTCTTATATGATTATTCAATACAGTTTTAAGCAACTACTAAAAAATGGTTATACGGGAATGGCAAAACAACTTCCGATGCACGTGATCAACTTTAAGTGACAAGCGATGGCAACAGCGCTGCCAGATTGTGATGAGATGAATCTGAAAGATGAAATGAGATGAATCTTAATTTAAAATTCACAAACAGTATACTTATTATATCATTTTTTGAAAATTTTGACGTTATATTAATTCAATAACCAATATTTTAGTAATTAATTGATTTATTGGTTTTATACCTTATTTTACTTATTACATATTGGCAAAAAGTAGTCCATTATGAAAATTATTCTAAGCGTTATTATGGGTTATTTATTGATTTATTGATGTACATCTTACAACGCCATAAGTGGTAATAACAAGTAAGACGGTGCTATTAATGTACAAACTAATAATCACAGAATTTAATAAAAATTAACGTAGAAATAACTTTGACAATGGTATAATGTGCTTATCAATCAAACTTACTTCTCTGACTGCAGTCAAGAGTAATAAAGGACCTTTATTGTCACGTTCTCGTTCAAGATAGTCTATCAGGGAAGCTACAAGCTCTTTGCTTCGACTGTTTAAATACTTCGGCATATTTTCAATATACAATTTCAAGAAATGCAATACAAAAACTCGAAAATTTAGTTCTGCTTAAAAGTACAATTTAAATAAAAGACTATGAAAATAACGCAGACTATTTTTAAAAAATGAATCCACACATTTTTGCACACTTTGTGTGTAAAATAATACATAAAAGCAACACTTTTAAGCATGAGAACACTTTTTACCTCAAAGATTAAACTGCGGAATTTAATATCGAATACCACAAACAAAGTTTATTTTTATTAAACTTTCCATCTTTTCGCTACTCAATTGCAGGAAATTTTACAGAATGGAATAGGTAATAAAATTCTTTTACCCAGCTACTTGATAAAAGAATTTATCTTCGTGGCATGCAAACATTTTATAAGCCTTTTTATCCTTTGAATTTTGCAACAGTTCAGAAACTTTTCTAAATGTCATTTTAGGATATATAGTTTATATGAAAATTTTGTTATGAAACTGTTTGGAACAAAATTGAAAAGTCAACTAAACTCGTTCTATGATATTTAACTTTAAAATAGGATTATTACTAAGTTTTCTTTGTAAAGTTTGCACAAATATGGTTTTGTGTCGTATTCTTATACTGGGTACTCTTCAAAAGGGGCTCACCCCTATAACATTTTAATTTTCTCTTTAATGCCTTCAGTAGTTTTTAATTTATTTGATAGAAAATGACATTCTGAATAGAATGGCATATTTTAAATTTTTGACATTTACAATGAAGAAAGTAGATTTTTAAATTGCAATCTAGAGTGCCATGGCTGTGTTAAAAACACGAATTTTTAATAAAGAAGCCTTGGAAATACCGATTTAATCGTCTAATATTTTTTATGACATTTCCTGGTCGGTTAAAAGATGCCCAAATCGTATTTTTAATTATAACTCATTTTTTTCAAATGGAACGAGGATGGTTCATTAGCACGTTTGGAAAAAGCATTTTACGAATAATTTGGTACCACATACTTGGTATTTCGAGTCAAATTTGTGTCATAATAAGCCCTGGCACTTTAGATTGAAATTTAAATTTCTATTTTTTTTATTTGGAATATCTAAAGTTGACACATAGCAGACACAATGAGGGAAAAAATACGGAACACCCACATACGTCAAAAAAACAAAACTAATAGATGTAGTTGAAAGAGTGGCAAGTATGAAGTGGCAATGGATCGGACATGTGGCAAGACAGGATCCAGATCGATGGCCCCAAAAGGTCATTCTATGGAGACCTACGTGGGAACAACAAGAAGTGTGAGCCGACGAAGCATATATCCAACACTGGATGGAACCAGACTGAGTCCACAATCGAAATTTTGTGGATTTGTCAGTCTTTACTGAGGTTATTTTATGTTTATTTATTATTTATTCTACTACTGATAGTTGATTAAAGGTAATAAATCTAAAAGAAAATTGTGGCAGAACTTAAACTAACAGTGACACTATTGGGATTTATCAAAAAAGAGTAAAATAATTCGTTGTGTGGCATAATATACATACATGTAGTAAACCGATTATTGATGAAATTCACTTAAAATTAACTAATTATATATTTTTTCTTGCATTTTTTCTTTTATTTACTACTTGTCAAAGATTAGATGTCAAAGAATTTAGATACGTCAATTTCACTTACTTAATAAATAATTATTATAACTTATCTACTTTTAATAGAATTATACATTTTTATAACAACTTTAATAACTACCAACATTTATTAACAACGTAAAATATAACGACAAATTATTGAGTCTACCCTACATCATATTTTTACACGGTTTGAATAAAATTAGAACGGCACAAATAAACCGGAATTTAAGTCAGCCATTTTGGAAGCCCGTCGCGTTTGATCTAAGATTTTTGATATGCTCCTTCCTTAATATTTTTATTCAAAGATCAACTAAAGTAAGTAAAAAAATACCGAGGGTAGCATTTAAAAATCAAAAGTTGTCATTTTCTGTGAAACAGGAAGTGACCGAAACTAATTGAATACGTCAATCAATCCTAATTTATGTCATATACTAACATACCAAATCCCGTTTTTTATCTGAACAAATAAAAAAGTTATAGGGGTGAGCCACTTTTGAAAAACACCCTATATAGGTAGTTATTTTTTTATGTTAATAACAAAAAATTTCATTCATTATAGAAATATTGGTACCACATCTAATATCATCGTGCACACCCAATAGCATCCCGTATATTTTATATTGCAAGCGGAAGATTCATTTTAAGTGAGTTAGAAATAATTTGCATTTCGTATTTCCAGGAAATGAGGAAATAATCTGAAGTGCATAGTTTGAACTAGTTGCTGGATTAAGTAAATTTATTTTGTATCAGATTAAGGAGAAACTTCCTAACAAGAATTTATTTATTAGTTTTCCCAAGTTTTTCTTAAGCATGGTTGTAGAACTACTTGTTATGAACTTACATATAGTCAGTACAAACCTTTAAGAGAAACAACAGGTAATTTTGTAAGCTCATAATATCTCTCTAACGAGTCAGGAAATATTTCGACATTTTGAAAGTGACAGAAAAATATACATTTTTTGTGGGTAAAATACAATAAAACAACTGTCACTGTTGTGTATAGGGTTCCCAACCGTCCCGGTTTGACCGGGATTAACCAGGAATCAGAAAGTTTGTCCCGGCGAAAATTTTGCCTTGGCCGGGACCAAAAAAATCACATTTACATATAATATATTTGAATTTCTAATATTTAATGTTTTGTTTCAATTATTTAAAAACTTAAAAATAATTATCCCGGAATCGCCGATGCTCAAGTTGGGAACTAGTGTTGGGAAAATTCGAATTAAATAATACGACTAATTCGATAGTAAATTAAAACTAACTAATTCGAATTATCTTTTTCGATATAATCGAGATAAAAATTAGTAGTATTTTATATTATATCTGTTGTAACCGAATTACAAATGAACATAAAACATAACCTCTTATGGACGAATACGAATATTAATAATTAGTATAGTACTATTAGTAGTATTCTTTCGTTCTGAACGAACTGAAAATTTTCACTTAAACTGATTTATAAAGGGAATCGACAAAGAAAGGAACGATCCGATATAGAAAAATCCAGAAATCATTGTTATTTCCTATACCACGTAGGAATAAATCAGTTTAAGTGAAAATTTTCAGTTCGTTCAGAACGAAAGAATACTACTATTATTTGATTCATTTCCATCTCACCCAAATTTCACCGAACACCTGCCGAACACATAAAATTAATTTTCTTCTTTTATCTAAATAATTATTGATTCCAACTGATAAAATAAAAAGAAATACGAATCGCACGTAAACAAGGACATACTTATATCGTTTTAGAAGAAGCTTTTATTTTAGATATGAGTTTTTCAATGGGAATTGAAACAATCATAAACTCGGCACTTTTAAATTTAAAACTTTAAATTATGGTTTAATTTATTAAACGGCTTCGGCACAGTTAATAGAATACATTGAATAAAGAATATTTATTTTAATTTTTTATTCAGTGATAGAATATAGGTATGGCAATGGTTCAGAATTTGTTTAAAATAGCCCCTAAACGAGCACTAGCTGGGACGAATTTATTTTTAGGTTAAATTTATAATACTACTAAATAATTCGAATTATTAATTCGATTGTGAAATATGAATTATTACTAATTATTCGATGGTGAAAATAATTCGATTATTCCCATCACTATTGGGAACCCTAGTTGTATATCATATGCATGTATCCTGGATGGACTGACTATATCTACGTTTTTTTTGTAAAATATGTACCTACTTGCAAAATTCAGTTTGCTACAGATTTACATTCTTAATCGTTTAAGATCTAGCTATGGATTCCTTCAAAATACACAGTGTATCCGAGAAAAATGTCCAAAAGCACTGAAATGGCATATTATACATTTTATTCAATAATTAAATTAAAACAAACTTGAAGTAAGAAATAAATAAATATTGCTTCGAATTGAAACTTTCTTTGAATTTTCTCAAATATTTATTTGTATCCTTCTGATGTATATACAAGAGTTTCTCGTTGTAACGCTATAACGCTTTTGCACTTTTGACACCATTATGACTTAGTTTACGCGGTTCTCTTATTAATTCCACATTAGATTAAAGGTTTATATATAGGTTTGTAACTCAATATGAGAATAACTCAATGAATTCTCGAGTTGTAACATACGAGGGAAAACGGCGACATAGATTTTGGCCACATAATATATGGCCAGAAAAATCAATTATCAGCCAGAGATCAAATTAAAGAAATTGTTGATATGAGAAGAATTATTAGTGTGTCTTTTTTTTATTTATATACAGGTGAATCTTAAATAAGTGCAGATATTTTTAGGGGTAGTATATTTCGACCCCCGATTGAGTTTTTTTTCGCGAAAACATAATTTCGAAAATTTAGAATTTTCTGGAATTTTTTAGTTAAAAACATAATTTTTTGATAATATGGCAACACAGGTAGTAAATTAAATTTACAAGAAAGAAAATTAAGAAAAGATCCAGTGGTTGCCAAGTAAAATAACTCGGTTATTTTGGATTTATTTAAAAAACGGTAAAGAGATAATATGTTTATTTTATCGAAATCTACCAGCCCTGAAAATATGTACGCTTATTGAAGACTCACCCTGTATAATAAGTATCTGACCCTGCAAACGTTGTGTTTTGCCATATAAATATTTTTTATGGGACAAGAGTCATTTTTATTCACGGGGTTGAAAATTATTAAATTACTGATAGCGCTATTAAAAAATAGGGGTTGATGCTAGAAGGGTGAATATTTAGGGTTGTATGTATTTTTTAATGCTACATCATAAAAAAATAATAATAAAAAAAAATATCTAACAAACAAAAAAAATTGGGATGGACCATCCGTATCGCTTTCGTATTCTCAGACCTACTGAATCTATACTAATATATAAAATCCTTAAGTGACTGGCATACTGATTAATCACGATCCTGCTCAAACCACTCAACGTAAGAAGCTCAATTTTGGCATACAGGTTGATTCTAGGGTGTAGAGGTTCGATAAGAAGGGATTTTTCGAAATTCCAGTTCCAAGAGGGTGAAACCACCCCTCAAATATTACAATATTTTTTATTTAAAAAACGGTCAAGTTTCCTTAAACACGTATATTTTATTTTGTTTTTTACATATTTTAAGATTTTTTAAAAATGTATACAGGATGTTTCAAAAAATCTGGTCATTGATTAATCACGATCCTGCTTAAAGCGCTTGACGTAAAAAGCTGATTTTTGGAAAACAGATTGACTTTAGGGGGTAGCGGTTCAATAAGAAGGGATTTTTCGAAACTCGAATTCTAAGGGGGTGAACCCATGGTACAAAGAATACAAGGTATGATATTGCGCAGGTTGATCGCTACGTCACAGGTGATAACAGGCGCTATTGGTCAGCACGCTCCGCACGCCAGTTCAAATCGTCAAGATATTGTTATAAACCTGTTTTTTTGTTTATATACCGTCATTGAATTATCGCTAAGCAAGTTACTGTGGAGCAGTGCGTAATGAGTCGGGCTAGGAAGCGAGAGACCGGAGTTCGAATCTCGGCCGGGACATAACTTTTTATTTATTTTTTTAAAAACTGTTGTATTCTATAGTTTATTTTTGTAGTATAAAAAAAAAGAACTATTTATTCTGTTATTTTTTAATCTCCGGTATTAATATAAATTGATTGTTGGTACAATACCTCATTTAATATAAAATAATATTCTACTTTTTGAAATGTATCGGGCCCTAATTGTACCTAAAAGTAATATTTTTTTAATGATATACCATATTGTAAACTATTTAATATTTCAGTCACTTAAAAAGTTAATTTGCATTGAATAATTGCCTACCATTAAAGGAAATTTGAGCTATATAATCCTTGATGGGCATATTCTGGGTATGCAAATACTTCCTCTAAATTTTGGGTTTCGTTCAACCGATTTATTCACAAAACCTGAAACATCTACATATAAAAAGAAGCACAGGTCACTAATTATAATAAACTTCACCCTTGGAATTACTTCCACTAATTATAATAAACTTCACCCTTGGAATTACTTCTATCACAATTACAATACATTCATCTGCATTGGCATTTTCTACTTTTCGATGGGAAACAATAAAATTCCCAACATTTTTTAAATGATGTAACAATTCCTCTTGTGGTTACTTTTCCATATATATCCTCATCTCTGTCCTCATGTGAAATCAGAGGCAATGAACATGAAAATTATTTACCATAAACATCGCAAACTAAAAACCTAATAAACAATTTTATAGATGATTTTATAGGTACCGAATATAGAAATAAATTTAGTATTCTTACCTATTATGGTCCAAAGTCCAAATCCATGTTAATAGATAATTATTATTTTTAAATATATTTTTTTGGAACTGCTGGTTTTAGTAATTATTAAATTAAACGAACTAAAAAGTCTTAAAAATAAACAATTCTTAACCATAACCCCAAAAAATGCAGATCTCCTGTCAACTTTCTTTATTTTTTATTTATTCCTAATTTTCCTAGTGACGTCACAGGTGGTATGCGCGAACTGAACGAAATTGGAGCCGCTATCGATCATACCTTGTATTCTTTGTACCATGGGGTGAACCTATCCCTCAAATATTAAAATATTTTTTATATAAAAACCGGTGAGTTTTTCGGATATTTTGTTGTTTTACATATTTTAAGATTTTTTATAAATTTATACAGGGTGTTTCATAAAATATGACTATTGAGTAATCACGATTCTGCATAAACTGCTTGACGTTTAAAGCTGATTTTTGGTAAACGGATTGACTGTGGGGTGTAGAGGTTCGATAAGGAGGGGTTTCTCGAATCTCAGATTCCAAGAGGGTGAAAACGCTCCCCAAATATTACAATATTTGTTATTTAAAAACGGTTAGTCTTTCGGGAAAACGCTTGGGCAAGCATAATTTATTTGGTTTTTTACATATTTTGAAATTTTTTAAAAGATCATACAGGGTGTTTCAAAAAGTTGGGTAATTTCTTAACCACGATTTTCTGCGTAAACGGATTTTTCGAAAGTCAAATCCCAACGAGATGATATAGATCAAATATTACCAAGTTATATAATAATATCGCCATACTGTTTTTTCTCATGCTGACATAAATGTGAGAAAATTTTATCCAGTTTATATGTTAATGGAAATTTTTGCTTTGCTTTATCATCACCATTACAAATGATTAATTCGAAGCGAACGAAGTCGCTGGTACACGCTAGTATACATATAAAATTTAATCAAAATCGGTAACAAAAACTTTGACACAAGAATTTTATGTATTAGATTGTATTTTAGTTTTTTCCCCAAATTATTAATGTATTTTTTCTTTTACAGGTAAGTCAACATTCAACGTTTATGTTATTAAACCAACAGTGTAAGTAAGATTTTTATTTTTCTTTATGTGTAGCAATGTAAATTTAAAGATAAAACACATGACAAACATGATTCAAATGCAATGCTTTGGAACGATTTTTTTTAAGATCTTTGTAATTATTAAAAAATAAACCAAAAAAAAAACAAAAATAGGCATTTGTTCTATGTCCACGAAGTATTAGGACACCCTGTATAAAATAACAACATGGAAGTGACTTTTGAACTGAAACTATCGTACTTAAACATGCCGTATATATTTTTGCTAAACAAGTAGAATCACGATGCAATAAATGTTTATCTAAATAATTTTAAACCGCCATAAAAACTCTGCCTCTTCGCTTATAACGTCTTCTAGGAATGCTAATAGCTTTTTTTGTAAAGGACACGATAAAAAAGCAATCAATTTTCTTCAAGCTAAATCATTCCAGATACTTAACTTCTTATCTCAGATATTCCACTATTGAATCTCAATTTAAAAAAGTATCCTAGTAGTAGTAGGTACTTTCCTAGCTAATAAAATGACTTGAAACTTCAAAGACATAAAAAAGAAAATCACTTTCTTACATCAACATAAAATACCTATCTTTTGACGTTAGAAATCTAGATAGTCAAAGAGAGATTATTTATAACTGTTTTTCAGATTCTTTTAGAGTATTGGATAGTATAACTGATCTTTTAGCTAATGGTAAAGAAATTCCTTTCATTTGTCTTTTTAAGCAAATATAAAAGTAACAAAACATCAATTAAGATATTTATGATTTAATCTCTGTAGAAATGTAATACTATAATGGTAGGCAACATTATTTTTCTACGACTGGCCTAGAAAATTTTGTTTGACACACGCAAAACTCGATCTGACATTGGCGTTTTGCAAACTGTTGTGTGCTAACTTTGAATAAGAAGACTAAAGCTACATTCGCAATCAATTCGCTGGCCGAGTGGTACTTTGGCACGCAAGCTTATCATATGTACTTCAGTGTAATCATTCACAACAAAATTCGACGCCAGAGTGCAAGTTGAAGTTGGATTGAAAGCTTGCAAGCTGCAAACTTCCACTTCAGCACGGAATTTTCGTTTGACAATTATGACAATTTTGACATTTAAATTTTAATAATTATTTTGTTTGTGTTGTTATTACAAGCCATTTTCCTGTGAAAAGTAAATATTTATTATTAAAAGAAAAATGAGTGAAGTGGACGCTATTCCTATTTTATTAGGACTTGTGGCTTTGCTGTTAAAAAAAACGGCAATTATTGTTGCAGCTCAATAATTCGCTTGATCGTAAACCAAGGGGTTTACCAAAATCCAAAAAATGGGGCGTCCGACCCATATTAATGGCGAGAAAAAGTTTTGGGTGCTACGAAAATGTTTTGAGACACATTGCAGACACATTGTAGAAAAAAATCATCACTAAATGACGTTCTTGTTTCCATTTTTCTAAACATAAAAACTTGGAAAACTTAATTAAGAACTGTTTCGGATTTTGCCTCTTCCATATGCTCTTCCAAAATGAAAACAAACAACTAACCTAAAAAAATGTCAGGAGACGTTTAAACACGCGTGCGCAAAATTCGACTTGAAATTTGTTGTGATTGGTTAATTTCGTGCCGACTTTAATGTCGAATTGCCACTTGGCCAGCGAATTGATTTCGAATGTAGCTTAAGGAAGGAGCATAATGCTATCCATGTATTCATGCATGGTGGGTGGAAAAAGGACTCTAGGGTGGGGATCTTTGACAGTTCTGTTTGACGATTCATTTGACACATTTGAATTTGATTTGAAATGTTGTGGATTTGTCAGTCTTTACGGAGCTTATTTTATGTTATTTATTATTTATTCTACTATTGATAGTTGTATAAAGGTAGTAAATCTAGATGGAAATTGTGGCAGAACTTAAATTAACAGTGACACTATCGCGATTTATCAAAAAAGACTCTAAAATAGTTGGTTGTGTAACGTGCGGTAGATTTCGGCAAAAATCGAGTGAAATAATGGAACAACTTTTCGCTAGTAAGTGACTATATAACATACATACACCAATAATATATAATATACATACGTAAACCGATCATTTATGAAATTCACTTAAATTAACTAATTATATATTTTTTCTTGCATTTTTGCTTTTATTTACTACTTGTCAAAGATTAGATGTCAAAGAATTTAGATACGTCAATTTGACTTACCTCCTTCAGTAGCGTATCGGATGTTTGTGTTGATAAAAAATTATTAAAACTTATCTATTTTTATTATAATAATATGTTTTTATACCAATTTTAATAACTACCAACATTTATTCACAACGTAAAATAAATAAAAAATTATTGAGTCTACCCCACGCCTACCCTACATCATAGTTTTACATTTTTTAAATAAAATTAGAACGGCACTGATAAACCGGAATTTAAGTCGGCCATATTTGACTCCCATCGCGGTGGACCTAAGATTTTTGATATGCTCCTTCCTTAGTCTTCTTATTCAAAGTGTGCTAAGTGATTTAGCGCACGACATGTGTCATTTTGCACACGACATGTGCCATTTTAACATTTTTAACCTCCAATGTTTAGCTGAAACGCCAAACGCAACGTAGCCGTCAGAAAAGTGTCATCATTACATCGCAAATTATTTCACAAAACTGGCAAAAACTGAGTGAGTCTGCTGCTAATTTGTAGTCGTAGAAAAACTAGCGTAAAAAACTCGTTCGAAAACTTCTTTGTACACTCGTTCGATTTGTGGCTCTTGCCTGAGGCTCGAGCCAACAAACTGTCGAACTCGTGTGCAAAACGTCGTTTTCGAAACTCGTTGTTTAATATACTATTGTTGGTTTTGTTCTATGTTGCCAATGAATGTTGTAGAATGTAGAATGTTTAGGAGGGAGGTTAACACCGCGACCTTACAGATCTATTTTGTGTTCCCCTTTCTTCAGTTATAACGAGTCATATAGTCTCAGGTCTTTGACAAAAGCCAGTATCTGAGACGGCTCCACAAAGGCCAGCTCTCCATCTTCGACATCAGCCGTACCAAAGGTTATACCACTAACGGTTGCAGTGATAAGGTGTTCTGGAGCCGAATTCTGTAACTTAGAAAACGTGCTTTTTTGACATTAATTTTCGCTTAGCACGCACTTAACTACCGATATGGGTATTCTCATCTGACGCCCTGTAGCATTAGAAGTTATAAAAAAGATGGAATGTTTTTTTATAAGAATTTTCTTTTGGAAAAAATATTAAAACAACTAATACTATACGACGGAGCTGTTCGCCGGTGAGCAATGGGTCGTAAGCTAGTGAAAATTAAATTGTGATACTTACGTCCTTATAATATACTGGGCGCCACTCAGTTTTCCATTTACTTTCGAAAACTTCTAAGTTGAGAACTGAGAAATCAACTCAGAATATAGGTATTACTTATTTTAGGAATTACACAAATGAAACGCTGAGATAAACTAATAACTAAGTATAATTAATAATTAAATGTTAATTAAATTAGAATAATAAATAAATTAGAATAAAATAAGACTATGATAAATTTGATGTTTGAAAATGTTTGTTGGTAAATAGTATGTATTAAAATAGATTACTCAAGATGGTAGTTAAATCTGCACGCTTCTGAATATTAATATTTTATTAATTATTCCGCAAAAAGTCTGGCGATCTTGGTACCAAAATATAGGGACTCTTTATATTAAAAAAAACCGTACTATGTAGATATCAGAAATATGCATAACATGAATAAAATATTTCAAAGTGACTCTAAAGTAATCAAATATGTAATATGCCTGAAGGGCTTAATGCAGTCAAGTGAATTTAAATTATATAAAAAGAAATGATCTGGCCTTTTTTATCCGTTTTGGTCACAAGCTGGTTGTGGTGAACTGCTACTGGAACTGGATTGTGATAAAAACGTCTCTACACAGACAGGATCCTAAACTGCTGTGGAATCAGGAGATTCCTCCGTTATTCCCGGTGTGAATTGTAGGGACAAAACGTGGCCCAAATGTCAGGTACAAAAAACAAAATGGCACCAGAAAATGCTACCATTAAACCAAATGCGTACCATAAAATAAAACCCTGTCAAAAAAAGAAGTATTAGGAAACGTTACGTTAAAAATAAAAGTCTTACCTCTGCTCAGAGGGTTTTCTCAAACAAATTGGCAAAATGCCAACAACCGTCGATAGCTCTATCGGTTTGAGCCTTTACCACCAATATGGCGAGGGAAGGTAGGCACGAAGTGCGAATATACACCGTCAGATATAAAGTGACCAACAAACTTCGACTGGACTGAAATATTTCGCCAGAAATAAACTTGCAGAAAAAAAAAGACAATAGCAGTACTTAGAATGCCATCTCGGTGCGAGGACTTAAACTTGATTTATTTAAATAAAATAATTCTGTACATTTATATAAATTATGTGTAATTTAAATAAAATGCTACAGCGCTTAGCGGTTTGAAAACGGCTACCTTAAAGGATCGTTTTGCTTGTCGAACTTTCAGTAAAAACAGAAAAAATTGTGATTTGTGCTTTCTTTTGCTCTCTAGTAAAAACTATTTCTTCTTCTATAAATTCCTCAATAATTAATTGACAATTTACGACTTGGCAGTTGACAAAGTTGTTTTTATTTTTGGCACTAAATAAATCTGAAAAAATAACAAAAATTACGTGATTGATTCCTTTCAATTCTTCTTTCACAACACTACCGTTGATATGAGGCGTGATCCACAAAAGTATGAGACAAGATGGGGATTCACTAACCATCTCAATTCACCTTTATGCTTAAACAATTTTAGAATTGCATGTAGAATCCCAAAAGCTGCAGGAATCAAATCATCGCAATTAGTGAAATAAATTAGTGGTTTTAAAGCTTCATTCAGAACCTCGCAATTAGTGGAATAAATTGGTAGTTTCAATTAGCGTAGAAGTTTGTTCCTCTAATTTTAATGTAAGCATTCAGAACGTCAAAATTAGTGGTAGTAATTTTTAATTGGTAGAAAAAGGTAACAAATTTGTAACTTTTCCACTAATAATTATATTTCAAAATTTGCGAGGAATCTCATTTTGGCCTTTGAGTATCATCTGTCAAGAAAAATTGTGATTAGAAATCAACAGTTGATTGTTTTATAAAGCTAAATATTAGACCGCCTGTATGGACACACATGACTACCGCAAGTTGTTTACTTGGCAGCTATAAATATTGTTCAAAATGCAACAAAAATGCAAGAAGAGGGGTCTTCAATATTTCCCTCGTATGATAAGAATAATGACATATCCATAGAAAAATCGGTTGATATAACTCAATAATAAGTTATGAAATTCACGTAACATTGACATTTTTCATCGTTTTATCCACATTTGACTATTGCAATGCTGCCAATACGTGCTCAACGATTATCCAGAAAACGATTCGCACTTGCTTGGCGTTTTTATGTCGAAATGCCAGAATTCGGACCCAGAACTTTTGATTCTTTCTTCTAGGCTGGTATCGAAATCACCGTTCCGAAACCGCTCCACTTACGATGACAACTCTAGTTGAATCGCAAAAGTTATAATTTGCTAAATCATTCTCTCGTGGTTGGAACGCATTTTCTCAACAGCGCTGAAGGTGTTACCTTACCGAGAACGGTTTTCTGCTGTATTGGAACGAACCTTTTGAAGGAAATTATTTTGGAAATTATTTCGTTGCTTTAGTTTCTCCAAAGTAGTTATAGTTATTTTTTATACAAGACGATAAAATGGTATATTATCGTCGACCGAAAAGATTAATTCACGAGCGATGAAATCGCGAGCAGAGCCGGATCTACCTACGGGCTGTTTGGGCTGCAGCCCAGGGCCTCGAGGTTACAAGGGGCTCCCAGGCCCCGCGAAAAACAATAGACCCATAGTTGGGAACTGTTGAATCGTGAAATAAAATTAAAATTCAGGTTAAAAGTTTAAGCCAGACAAGATGGCCCCTTGCCACTATGATGCTCTCAAAGCCTTAAAAAATAATTATGATGACATTATGAAAATTTTCAAAAGTTTCAGCGAAAATGAGGTTGAGAAAGTAGATTTCCGGAAAGAGGCACGAAATTTATTCAATAAAATGGCGAAACTCGAGACTGCAATTTTGATTATCTTTTGGGAAGAAGTTTTGGAGAGATTTCATTTAGGTTAATAAAAAAATACAGAGCCCTGGTTTAGACATTTGTGAAGGCAACAAGTTAATTGTTTCTTTAAAAGACTTTGTGAGCAACATACGACATCAATCAGATCAAATGTTACAGGAATACGACGAAAAAGCTAAAAATTAAGTACTAGTGTAATAATAGACTACAATTACATAAACAAGAGACGCATTATCCCAAAATTTTCAGATAAGTCTACAGGTGAATTCTCAGTATACGGCGCAGAAAGATTTAAAGAGACACGTTAAAAGTTGCGTTGGATAAGCTGATTATGGATTTAAATAAAAGGAGACAAGTCTATGAGACATATAGCAAAAAATTCAAATTTTTAATGGATTTGCAAGACAAAAATATCGAAAACATAGATTTGGAAATTGCACGTCATATTATTGATTACTATCCCGATGACGTAGACGAGCATTTAGTGAATGAGTGCATTCAATTAAAATCGTACTTACTCCAATCTATGTCTGAGTTTACACCTCTTGCAGTGACATTTTTATGCTCATGTATGAAAATAAACTTATTAACATGTTCCCTAACTGCTATACCATTTTAAAGATTTTTTTAACATTGCCAATCACTAGCTGTGAAGCAGAACGCTCCTTCTCCAAGATGTCCTATGTAGAAAATAAATATAGGACAACAATGTCGAACCATCGACTAAATAATTTATCACTTCTTTCCATAAATTGTGATTTAACAAAAGACCATCAAAAGACTTGGAATGTGATGACCAAATAACTGTCAATTTCTGTGACTACAACCTATCAATTTCTTTTACTAATTCATAATAAGTAAATAAATAAAATTGTTTTATTGTTTTTTTTATATTCTTATTAAATATCACTATTTCGGTTTCTCTCTCACCCAAAGTTTGCCTGGAAGAGATTGCTACCACAGCAATAAGGTCGCCTTTTGTACAACTAATACTTGCGTAGATTTAAGTAACATTTATGTTACTTAAATCCACATATCACAAATACCGAAGTCTACAGCAGAATAGGCAGAAAAAGAGAATTGCTCAATATAATAAAAATAAGAAAAACATCATACTTAGGGCATATATTGAGAAATGAAAAATACCACGTCTTACAATTGATAGTTAAGGGTAAGATTGAAGGAAAGAGAGGTCTCGGCAGGAAGAAACTATCTTGGTTGAGAAACATCAGAAACTGGACTCACCTAACTTTTGAAGAACTTATAAGGAAAGCCGAGAATCGTGAAGATTTTGCCAATGTGATCGCCAACCTCCACGAAAGAGACGGCACGTAAAGAAGAAGAATAATAATATATCATTATAGAAACAGTTTTTTGATATGGCTATTAGTTGAGTACTTATGTAGGCCCCTAAGTAGTTTCAGCCCAGGGCCCCACAAATTCACGATCCGCCCCCGATCGCGAGTGAATTAATTTAGGAATATGATAATGCAATTTTATCGTCGTGTGTAAAACAATATTTTTTTTTCCATACCGAGTTAGGTTTTAAAAAATATTCAAAAATTACTATTTCAAGGAATTTATTACGAGTAGAAAAAATATTATGCTGGGTTGGCGTTGGTTTCTATATAATTTGACAAATAAATAAAGCTGTCTCTTTAGTTGTCAGTTTTGAGTCAATATTTTTAATTCGCTTTCGTGTCGATTGCTGATTGAATTGGAGCTAGAAATGGCTCAAAACGAAATAAGTAAATTACCAACGGATATTCAGGCTGAGGCGACAAACGGCATATCCAAACTACTTCCATTTAAATCCCGAATAACTTATGAAAAGGAATACAAAAATTTTCAAAAATGGAAGCAATTAACAAACGTGCGAGAAGAAATAAAGTTTTTAACCTATCCTCTCTGTTAAAGTATCATTTAATCTACCCTTGCGGTTAAAGTATTATTTTATCTACTATTTTTGATAGACATAAGGCAATTTTAACAGTTGCTATGGAAAAAAAGGTTTTTTTATCTTTTTTGGGATTGGTCGACGTTTAGACAAATATATTGTCAGTCGTCCTCAGGACTCTAAATAAGGACTAAAAATAAATTAATCCAAACTTACTTTTGTTCCTTTGTGTATATATAGGATCTAAATTTTTAAATACGTACTTCTAAGAAAACTCTCCTAGTTTGACAACGTGGCTCCTCTAAATCCCCGCTTTCAAATCGGTGCAATCTCGGCGCGAAACCTAAATTGCAACAGTGCCTCTGCGAACGTTGAACCGCTGTGCGCAGCCATTGTCAAGGCCTCGGCTCAGTCACTGAAGGACGATGCCAAAAGGCAAAAAAGAAGTAGGCAGGGGGAAACAAGAAGAAGAAGAAGAAAAAAGAAAATGTAAATCAAGCAGGCCTTGGCTGGCTTCTCTCTTCCATCTAACTCGATCGTAGATATTTTTGTATCGGCCGTAATTGTACAGCTCGTTTATTTTTCAGTGGTCTTGAGCGAAATCTGATAGTTAACGAGCTTTGTGTATCGAACGAAGAATGGCAAAGAGACTATAAGTTTCAATTTTTTCTGGATGAGATCTGTACATAAATTAAAAGAGTATAAAACAATTTTCAGAATCATCTCGAGCATTTTCCTTGTACGGGAAGTTGATTCAAATATATTGAAGAGAAAAAGTTACCAACCGAGAAATACTGACAGCACTTCTTGGTACACAGACTGTGTCGAATGAATAACGAATCAGGGATTAAGGAAGACAATAAAATATCGGACACTGGCATTACCTAGGTTATATAATAAGTAATCCATATTGATTGTGATGTGTCGGTATTTGAGTAACGCGATTTTGGAGCGGTATTTTTCTGTAACGTCGTGTCGCGCTCCACAACGAATCAGAAACCTGTTACTGAAGAACAACGATATTAATGACAAAAAAATTATAAATTATTTATAATTTGCAAATAAATTATTTATAATCGCACTTGAAGTTAGCTCGAACCATAGTAACCGCATAGCGACGTGTTTAGCTCCAGCCGTCGCGATTTCGTCGGTCGCCAGCAGTAGTATCTGGAACTGGTATGTCCATAGCGCCGCGCGATCTCGATCGGAATGTGTTCGCTCCAGCCGTCGCGCTCCTAGAGTTGTAGTTCCCTGTCGCGAACAGAAGTAACTGCTGTAACTGGGCATCGACGCTCGACCTCGGCGGCGACCTACTTCGCTCCAGCCATCGCGCTCCTAGAGTTTTAGTTCCCTGTCGCGAACAGAAGTAACTGCTCTAACTGATTATCGACGCTCGACCTCGGCGACCACGTAGTCCGTTCCAACAGTCGCTGGAGCGCTTCTAGGGTTTCGGTTTTGCCTGTCGCGATTTGGTCGGTTACTATTGGCGTTGGTGCTCCCGTCGCTACGTTACTTTCGAAATAGCGATTTTTGGTATGTACTAGGCATGGTATAAAATAGTGTTGTTTGAAAGATGAAACGCAAAAACAAATAAAATAAAATAAAAATATTTTATTTGCTTTTATACATTTGTATAAGTTTTATTGTTTATATCTATATTTAAGGTTAGGTTAGACCAATAAACCATTTTTTTACAGTGGTTTGGACTTTGTTCTTGATTTTAACATTAAATATATTATATTGCAATACACATAAATATGAACCGTTCATTTTATTTAAACGAAAATTGATAAAGAAAAAAAAATAACAAGGAATGTCATCGTTTTTCTAAAAATGAGATAGATTGGCTATACACAATTATAAACTCGATATTTGAAAAATGAGTGGCCGATAAAAGTTACATTAATCTACAATTCCTAGATTTTCTTTTAATCTACAAATATAGATAAGTTAGATATATTTTAGCGAGGACCGCAACACTTTGGAAGTCGGAACTTCGGTTACAAAATCGCGGTATTTTTCTGGAACGGTCGCTATTGTAACGCGACTCATGTGGAACCGATATTCCCATCACTAATATTGATACAAGCTTCTGCAAAAAATCATTCGAGGTAAAATTAAAAGCAAATGAAGACCGAGTTAAAAGAGAACGTCTTTGTTGGCGAATCTGAGACACATTTTGGCAAGACACCAGCAGAACTCGTTACCAATAAAATAAGAAGATATATAAAGTGATCCTACTCTGGGCACCAGCCCACCAAGGGATAGGAAGCCTTGAAAAAGCAAACGATCTAGCTAGAAAAGGAACGAATATTCCCACTAACTGGACCAGAACCATTCTTCCTTCCAAGTGCAAACCAATTAAAAGCGGAACTCAAGAACCGTAACCTGGAGTGGGACTCATCCAACGGTTTAAGATACTCGAAGAAATTTTTCAAAATTTACGACCGAGAAAAATCAAAAATTTTCCTTGATTTAAGTAAGAACAATATTCGGATTTTCACGGGGTTTTTAACAGGACACTGTCTCCTCAACGAACATCTCAGTCGATTGAAGATTAAAGCTAAGAAACAACGACGAATGCATATTCTCTGGGGAAAATGGGGAAACACCAGGACACCTCAGCACTTGGTGCGCCGAGACGACAACCATTCGTGCCATGAAGTAATTCCATGAGGTACGACTGACATCGGAGATGGAGAACTAACCTCTGTAAAACCGTCTCAGATACTGGCTTTTGTCAAAGCTCCGAGACTGTATGATGAGTTATAACTCATTATAACTCAAGAAAGGGGAACACAAAATAGATCTGTAAGTTTGCAATGATTATCCCCCCCTCCTGTACATTGGACCTCCCATACTAATGACCATAAATATGACTTATACACAAGACATATATAGACACCCGGAAAAGAAGATTTTTCTTGTAGATGATACCATAATTATATACTAACGATCATTCTTGATCAACTGTTGATTTATTTCAACATTTTTTTCTTTAGGTTACAATAGGCAGATATATAGGCGGTCATATTGAAATTTGACCGAATTTACATTGAACATCCACTCAAAACAAAACATCCAACACTTCCAACGCTAAAAAGACAGTCATCAGCAAAAGTTAATATCTTGTGGATTAAGCAATTAAGCAATCCAAATCTGATTATTAATCTGCTACAGTAATTTTATAATTTAAATGGTATCCAGTAATGTTCTCCAATTATATGTTAAAACTATGCACGACACTGGCACATGTGTTTCAATAGCATATGAGGGGTCGAGGGGAAAACTTGATAAGCACCATTTTTTTATTTTAAGATTTTACAATATTAGTAGTAGTCAAACAGTGGGTCAAACTGGTCCCTACAAAATGTATAAAATCTGCAAAGCAATAAGTTGTTAATTCCTATTGATATGTGTCTAGTAAAAATATAGAATACACGGAAAGAACCTCATAACCACCAGCCATCCAGTGTTCTCCTATAAAATTAGTAAAATGGTGCTTCATATTGTTTTGCTTGGAAAACTGCTGTGTGTTTTTGAAAGCTTATAAAATTTATAAATTGGTTTTATTTAAGGTATTTTATATGGTCTCTTAAAAAGCCACAAATTTGAACTATATGTAATTTGTACTTTATATGTTTTTACTGCATCTTCATTTGTTATGTGTTGGCTTAGTGGCCTGATAATGGCACTTTATTGTCTCGAAACTAGTCGCCTCACTATGTAAATTTTAATGTAAGATTGTAAGTAATTGTTCCCTTTCATTCTCTCATTAGAGAATAGTTACTAACACCACCTTACACTAATAACTTGACTTATTTTTGCTTATTATTGCTTATTTAACTACAAATATAATTAAACTTCCAAGTCCAAGAACCAAAAATACATACGCACATATTAATTCTAATTAAATAATTAGAAATGCCAGAATTATAAAGCCTGGTACATTTTTTGAGAATCGGTTAACTAATTTTAAAAAAATGTCACGTCCTGTATTGATCTACTTAACGCCAGGACTACAATAAAGAAAAAAAAGATTTAAAAATTAATAAAAGTTGCCAAGTGGAAAACCTAGCTCATAAACGTGGAGTGGTTTCTCATAACAATAATAATAGAGATAATGCTGGGAATTCATACCTACTAATATACAACCGTTTACAGCAACACTAGAAGAAATCTTCCGTCAACTAGACTGGACCAACAAAGGATTAAAAATAGATGGAGAATATCTTAACCATCAGATTTGCTGATGACATAGTCCTAATAACCAATAGAATTCCTGAAGAACTACAAACACATATTGACGAACTAAATACACCCAGCAATAAAGTAGGTCTCAAAGTTCAATACACACTCAATTTAATACACAGCTCCGGATCTCTACTACCAAAAATGAACTGAAGAATTAAATTAGCATGGAATACTTATGGAAGAAACTCAATAATATTCAAATCTAGAATGCCATTTTATCTAAAGAAGAAAACATTCGACCAGAATGTACTACCAGTCATGACCTATGCATGTCAAACATAGAACTTAAAAATGGACATTATAAGGAAACTGGAGGGCGCACAACGCTCCAACGCACAACGAAATATGCTGCGAGTAACCAAGAAAGACCGTAAAAGAATAGAGTGGATACGATAAAAGACTCAGATAATAGATGTCATCAACAGAATCAAATCCCTCAAGTGGCAATGGGCAGGACACCTGGCAAGAAGGACGGACAACAGATGGACCACAAAAATTACAGCATAATACTCACGAGGAATTAAGAGACCTAGAAGAAGACCAAACCTGAGATGGGACCATGATATTAGGAAATTAGTAGGGATAACTTGGGCCTGCATAGCCAACAATAGACAACAATGGGCCCAATTACAAAGTATCTAAACATGTGAGAGAGGCTACGCCAAAATTGGAAATGATTGAATAAACTGAGGATGATGATGATGAATGATGAATATACTACCCTAAGAACTTATTTTTATCTCCAAATATATTTGGTATAATTATTAATTTCTTACAGTACAAAATTATCTTGAACTTGCACTTCCCTGTTTCAAACGCTTTTATAGCCACTTGGCTATCCGAAAATATATTTATTGTTTTTACATTGCAAGCCCCGTTCTATGAGCATCTGCACATACGTTTCAATAGCATATTGTTTTGCTCGAAAACCCGTTGTGTGTTTTTGAAAGCTGCAATGCAGCTTAGTTATTGCTTTGCTGTAATAAAATCCACAAGCGGTTTATATTGTTTTCCGGTTTTCCGACTAATAAAACCAATGAATAAAAAGACTATCTAGAAGACCGCGAAGTACTTCAATAAGGTTGAATAGAATGCCGGTTTGTTAGTCGTATTTTATTTAATTAAAACGTGTGACACGGTGGACAGCTGGTCACTAGTAAGTAAGCTCATTTCATTATTTTTCATGCCTTAAATTTGAAAACGAAACGAATTTTTCTGTACGAAAGTCTGTAAGGTTCACAATAATCTTATTTTCAAATCGCTTTGCATAAAACCAACTATGAAATTAACAAGAAGTAATAAATATAGTCGCAGAAAAAACTCCAAAAAATGTAAAAAATCAATTCTGTTAAGAGCTTCCAAAGAACGTTTTACAATACGAAGTATTTTGTTCTATTGGGCCGATTTTGATGATTTTTTAAGCAATTTGTGGCTAAATTATTTGACCTTTTAGTGTCACGTTCTAAATAATTAAAAATGAAAGTTTCCATCTGTCAATTATACGAGGAATAACAAAATGTTGATATTTTGGTAAAAGTTGAAAAAGAAACATCCTGTGGAATATGTTAAGAGAGCAAGGAATTTAAAAATTATTTCTTCATCTAGGTACGTCTTTTCTTGATAGTTTGTTTTTGGATTCATCTCAATAATAGCTTTATTTTTATTGGGGATATTCATTTTTAAATATGATTAAAAAGTAACGATTTACAGCTATTTTAGCATTGAAAGAATGTCTTTGATTTTGGGTCCTCATCGACACACTTATCGTTGACAACAGGGTTTATTTTTTTTGTAATATCACTGCCAAAAAGTCATAGTATCATTGTTTATTAACATTTACTCTAGTATAAATGGTTTTAAGTTCTGAAGTATCGGCTATTGCTGTTTTGGTATTGATCTTTTGAATTGATTATCATAGAGATCAACTTTTGGACTTAAAACCATATCTGCTAAAGTAACTGCCCAACAGACAATAATAATATGATTTTTCGAAGACAGTGAAAATCATAAAAATACTATTTTATAGGTCTGTTGCCTAGGATCAAAGAATATTATACTTAAAGAATTATCTTTGCTGGATCAATAGCAAAGGCACGGTTTAAATGTAAAGAATACGAAACAATATTTGTGTTCTTCAAAAGCGAATATCTCCAAAAAAAAACTATGCTATACGATGAATAGTAACGCAAACTATCGAGAAAAGATACACCCAAATGATAAAATTTTGTTAACTAATATGGTAACCTTGTTAACATACTCCACAGGGTGTTTCAAACTTTCACAAATATATCAATATTTTGTTTTCCCTCGTATAATTTACAGATGGCAATTAAAAAGTCAAACAATTTATCTACAAATTGCTTAAAAAATCATCAAAATCGCTCCACTAGAACAAAATATATTAAACTTTAAAGTACATAAAAATTGTACGGTGCTCGTTTTTCGTGCCGATTAGTGCATTACTGTTATTGCGTTAAGCACTTTAGCAAGAGTAGGTGCCATGGTAAACTAAAAAGTAACATGTTATGTCTACTCATATTTTATCTAAATTTAGGATACAGAATGATGTAAAAGTAATATTTTCAAGAGTGCTAAACGTGCTTTGGGCAATCGCACATAAACAGTTCGTATGAAAAGTTACATTAGAATGTTTCTACTACTTCCAGAATCAAAGTCACTTAATCATAAATCTTATTATTCCTAATGATGTTTGGTAGAAAATTAATTGATATGTAATTAAGAAGATAGATGAATCTTTTTAATTGCTTTTATGAGCTTTAATTATGTGTAATCTACTTACTCGTTATATGTCTTTTACTGTAAGATTTTTTGCTAATATCAAGTATTCAAGGTACGGCTGTCTTGAGAAAACTAGCTGACGCACATGTATATGACAGAAGCTGTATACTAAAAACCGATAAGCTTTTTTCTACGAACACTGTCAATGCTGTCAATTTCAACGTCTCCATATTCAAGTTTGCTCTTTTTAAAGCTGCAGTAAATGCATAGGATCATTTTTCTAAGAAAAAAAAATAAGGAAATATCGATGTATTTCTGCGGTTAGAAGTGAGTAGTTGTCATCCTTAGACCGTGACGATTGAGAAAACACTGAAACGTGTCAAAAATCTTCGTTAGTTCCAAGCTAGTATTTACTTTTTTTCTGTATTAAGTTTCTTTTCTGCTTTGTAACTATGAAGATTTATCATTTGCTGTTGTTAATATTGAAAAAAACTAAAAAAATCGAAACAGATACCTTTTAGAATTAATTCAAACGATAGATACACTCACCGACACGAAAAACGGATACCTTAAAATTTTGTTGTATTTTAAAGTTTAATATATTTTGTTTTAATTGTCCGATTTTGATGATTTTTTTAACAATTTGTTGCTAAACTTACTTGACTTTTTAGTGTTTACTTATTTCTAAATTAAAAATGAAAGTTTTCATCTCTCAATTATACGAAGGGAAATGAATGTTGATATTTTGGTGAAAGTTTGAAACACCCTGTGGAATATGTTAACAAAGTAAGGAATTTAAGAACCATTTTATCACCTATAGTCTGTCCAACGACAAAATCCTTGACAGTGACAGATGGGCCTCTCATTTTAATTTCAAAGTAGGGTATTTTATTTTACAAAGAAATAAGTTGGTACAATTGGAACGCCTAGCCGAACATTAATATATTTAAAATTTGAGTGACAAGTGATTAGTTCAAAATATTGCGAAAAAAAGAAAAAAAAACTGTCTCTGCAGTACTAAAATTTATTATACTCTGTTTTTTTTCTCAGGTAAGATTTCGACAGACGATGACAGAAGAAAAGCAGATGACGTCCCATACCAATCTATTTATTTTACTAAAAAAAGTTTCTAATAATTTTTAAGTTATCTATGGATGGGTTTAAATATAAATCCGTCATGCGTCGTGTCTTGTTGTTTTTAACCAGTTTTATTGGTTTATTTCAAAAATGACAGATCGTATTTCAGTTTTATTGGTTTGACGGAACGATAAACGACAAACGGACGCCGATGCGTATGAACTCGCCTTTAGATTTTTGTCATTTTTGACGCTTGTCAAAGTCTTGCCAAATTATAGGTTATAATTTTTTGTCAACTTTTGTTAAATACCCTGCGTTTTGGAAGATGATGCATTTTGATTCGTATTATTACGTGTGTTTTGTGTCTTTTGAAGTCAAGTGGAGGAAAAATCGAGTGAAAATTACCTGTAGACCCAGAGCACAGTTTATGGTTGATACTCGCTGCCCAGGCAGAAAGTCTTATACACCAATGAAGTTGCCATCGTTAAAGTTTGTATACCATCTCGTCGTAGATAAGTGCATCTCGTATATGGTAGAAGGATCAAACTAAACACATACTAAAAACTGGAGTAGCTGTAAAATATCGACATCACACGATAGGTAAATAATGGATATTAGTACTGCAGAAAAATAATGTCAAAAGGTACTGGTTTAAAAAAAATTAAGATTAAAGTTAATTAATCAACCTTTAAGGTATAAAATTTGGTAGGTGTTATTATTAATAAAATAGTTTGTTTTATTTACCTATGTTGTTTTATTTATTCCTGTGGAATATTACAAATTTGTATTTGTACATAAGTTATATTGATAAATATAATCATAAATGCGGGTAGTTTCATAAAGCTTGAAAGTAAAAAATAGTATTTATATATTTTTTGGTATGTAGTGTCTTGTTCTTGTTTGTTTTGTATTAACACATACCGGTTTTATTAAATAAAATAACTCGATTACATTTTTTTCAGTTTTATACAGTTTTTTTTCACAATATTTTGAAGTAATCACTTGTCATCTTGTCAATCAAATTTTAAATATTTCCTGCTATGCGTTCCAGTTGTACCAACTTATTTCTTTGTAAAATAAAATAAACTACTTTGAAATTAAAATGACAGACACATCTATCACTGTCAAGGATCTTCTCGTTGGACAGACTATATTTACCTATTGTGTGATGTTATTTTTTACAGATACTCTAGTTTTTGGTACCATATACGAGATGATATACAAACTTTATTTGTGACTAATACAATTCTCTGGCAAATTGTGTCTCTGGCGGTCTCTGGTTTTTGGGCACCGAATATTAACTGTAAACTATGGTCTGGGTCAACGCTTAATTTTCCCTCGAGTTTTCCTCCACTTAATTATAAAAACACGAAATACACGTAATAATACAGTGTCGAATTAATTCGACATAATTTGACACAAAATTATAACCTGTAATTTAGCAACAGTTTGACAACTCTCAAAAATCTTAAGTCGAGTCCATACGCATCGGCGCGGCGTCCGTTTGTCGTTCATCGTTCCGTCAAACCAATAATATTGAAATCTGATCTGTCATTTTTGAAATAAGCCAATAAAACTGGTTAAAAACAATAAGAGACGACATGACGGATTTATATACAAACCCATCCATATAGTTAACTTAAAAAATATTAGAAACCTTTTTTAGTGAAATAAATGATTTGGTATGGACGTCATCTGCTTTTTTTGTCATCGTCTGTCCAAATCTCACCTGGGAAAAAAGCAGAGTTTAGGTACATCTTTTCTCGATAGTTTGTTTTTTGGTTCATCCCAATAGCTTTATTTCTGTTGAAGATATTCGCTTTTGAATAAGACAGTAACGATTTACAGCCATTTTAATATTAAAAGCGTTCTTTTGCTTATGCGTCCTCATAAATACACTTAAAAATAGTGTTTATTATTTTTGTAATGGCGCTGTCATTGAAAAGTCATATTATTATTGTTGTGCGGTTAAGCTTGATTTTCATGCATCCGTTATACGTTGGTACGTTGCGTTGGTCCGACGGTGCTCTGATTGGTCATAGCGTTTTCGCGCCACTTTTCATCCGTAAATATTTTACTTCAGCCCGTCAACGGACCCGTTCATACGATAACGGACGTTTTGACACTTTTTTGACAAATTTAATCTAACCTTAATAAAAATAGTAAAGCCTAACCTTAATAATAATAAGTAAAATAACAAAATCGTTATGGAAACGAAAATATAAAATAACACCAACGTATATCCGATAAAGAGAGGCATGAAAATGCAATAAATTTAAAAACTGCGTTATTTTCTAACCAATAAAAGTCTTTAAATTCTACCAATCCAATAAAATTAATATCGTATCAACGTATGGTCGGACAACGGATGCATGAAAATCAAGATTTACTCTACAGAGATTGTTTTGACTTCAGAAGTATCGGCTATTGCTGCTTTAATTGTTCATGGTAGATATCAACTTCTGAACTTCAAACCATCTGTGCTTTCCGACAATGACATTATATAAATAATAAACAATATTTCATAGGTTTGTTGACTAGAACCAAAAACAAATGCATGATTTTAGAGGATTTTTAGAGAAATTTTGGTCACTTCCTTTTGATTTTTAAATGGTACCCTTTGTATATTTTTATTTTATTCGATAGAAAATGACACTCTGAATAGAATGACATATTATATGGCAACTTTTGACATTTTCGCTTAAAAAATCGTGTTTTATATTTCAATCTAGAGTGTCATGAATGTGTTAAAAAACACCAATTTGTAATCAAGGAGCCTTAAAAAAATATATTAAGTAGTAGTAGGTATATATTAAGTAATAAAACAAGGATAACTCGTTAGCATATTAGGAAAGAGCATTTTTTTACGAATAATTTGGTACCACACACTTGGTATTTCGAGTCAAATTGCCGTTATGAATCGCATATTGCAATTTCAAATAAACCATATTCGAAAATGTCAAAAGTTGACATATGATATGTCATTCTATTCAGAATGTCATTTTCTATCGCATAGAGTAAAAATATTCCGAGGATGTTATTTAAAAATCAAAAGCTGTAGTCATTTCGGGTGAAACAGGAAGTGAAATTATTCAATTTAATTGAATAAGTCAATCAATCCGAATTTATGTCATATACTAACATACCAAATCTCGTTTTTTTATCTGAAAAAATAAAAGTTATAGGGGTGAGCCACTTTTAAGACGACTTTTGGACATACAAAATTCCTCTAGCCATTTGCAATTGATGCTTGTTTAATTTCAGAGGCTCTTCATTTCAACTGAGCCACAATAAATTCTAGACACAGTTCCAGAACATGAAAGCAATGCAGTGCACCGAGATCCACTCTTAGTTAAGTACGGTACATTATTTATCACGCTGTACATTTACATGTAGAAAACTTGACGTGTAATCAATTAGAACCGGACGTTTCTAATTTTATAGCGCCGCGTTCCGCCCCTGTATTAAATCAGTCTCTGGCGCTTTCGATATGCATCGAACCAGAGGCGTGCCTGTTAAAAATAATAATCCCGTCGACGGCGTACCGACCGACCGACGGCCTTGGAAGTTCAGCCTAGGTCAGTTACACGCTCCGGGTTGGTCAGTGGTCAGCCAGCAACGCTGCCGGATCCCACGGAAATTCCCTAAATTTAAAGATTTTTTTTATGCAAACACTTTGCCAGTTTATTCTCACTAAATAAATGTGATATACATATGTTACAACATGTAGACTTAACCTTGGTTATTTACCATCTATATTTATAACTTTGTTGTTCTAATCTAATTTATCAAAGATGTACCTATTCCAAATTTTCCGGTAACAGTTTTGAAGCAATTTGAGTTTCTTTATCATAACTTCGATTTTACTTTTATTGCAAGTACCGTATGTTTAAAAAAAACGGCGTTAGCGATGGCTATGAAATGAAGATCGCTGTCCTTTTATAAGTAAATTTATATGAGAAATGTCATCGATCGTCATTTCACAGCTAACTGCCACCCAACCAGTATTAAACATATTACAGAGTTTGTAGTCCAAATTTTAGCACAAATTTACTTTGATTTAATCACCTCCTATTCTAGCTTGTGATTCAGTTATACCGGGTGCATCTCAAAAGTTGCTCACCCCCTATAACTTTTTTATTTTTTCAGATAAAAAAAACTAGATGGGATGATTAGCATATGATATAAATTAGGATTGATTGGCGTATTCAATTGTTTTTGGTCACTTTCCTTTTAACCGGAAATTACTACAACTTTTAATTTTTAAATGGCACCCTCCATATTTTATTACTTTATTCTCGCTTAAAAAAATCGTATTTTAAATTTCAATCTAGAGTGGGTGTGTTAAAAACACTAATTTTTAATCAAGGAGCCTTGGAACAATAGGTTTGATCCTCTAATGTTTTAGTGTCTTGTCCTGGCCGGTTAAAAGATGCCCAGATCTTATTTTTAGTCTTATCTCAATTTTTTCAAATGGAACAAGGGTGGCTCGTTAGCATATTTGGAAAAAGCATTTTTTTAAGAATAATTTGGTACCACACACTTGTTATTTCGACTCAAATTGTCGTTATGAACAATAATATATTACAATTTCAAATAAACCATATGCGAAAACGTCAAAAATTGACATATGATTGACAAGTTGAATGATTGACAAAGTTGACATTCTATTCGAAGTGTCATTTTTTATGGAATAAAGTAGAAATATTCCGAGGGTGCTATTTAAAAATCAAAATTTTTAGTAATTTTCGGTGAAACAGGAAGTGACTAAAAACCATTGAATACGTCAACCAATTTTAATTTATGTCATATACTAACATACCAAATCTCATTTTTTTATCTGAAAAGATAAAAAAGTTAGAGGGCTGAGCCACTTTTGAGACGCAACCGGTATAGTAATTCGTTGAAGAAAATTTGAAACAAAAATTATATTACCGTCAAAAAGTGCTTAAAATGCTTTTTGTTAATTCAAAAGAAAAATCACTACAACAACTTGATTTAAGGAGCTTAGCTGAAACACAAGTTGGTACCTACGAATCTGGCAACGTTGACCGGTACGACCTGAGGCGGGCGCCAGTCTCATCTCGTTCAGGATATTTTTAATTTTAATGCGAGTTATAGAGGGCGTTGGACCCGAGATCAATCTGGCGGTAGTACCTACCTGTAATTATTTAGAGCATTTGATTTCTTGCTCGTTTTTTA
Organism: Sitophilus oryzae; assembly: GCF_002938485.1. Taxonomy (NCBI): domain Eukaryota; kingdom Metazoa; phylum Arthropoda; class Insecta; order Coleoptera; family Curculionidae; genus Sitophilus; species Sitophilus oryzae. The sequence goes on from NW_022146866.1 coordinate 1,031,189, forward strand.
GTAATCTGCCTCGCCCGCCGCCATCGTTAAACGGGTACTGAAGCATAAATTCTTAAAGTACGCGTTATGGTAATAGCTGCTGGGTACTATCAGATCGGAAATTTAGGAATGAAATATTTTAATAGCTTTAAATATGTTCATTATTAAAAAGATTAATGAGTTTTTATATTTAGTACTGGGTTGGGCACTGTATTATTATAATGAACCATCACGAGCAAATTTAGATATTATAATATTATTGCTGCCTGGGTATTTTGCAAAATGCTGGATATTTCGCGTAGAAAACTAAATTTAAAAAATGTATAATTTATTTTTTGTAAAAGCCACTGGTTTAAGCTCCAACTGGAAAATACTTAATGACTTTTTTCTTGTAAAGAAATGTGATTAACCAACAAAGATTAAAAATATTAAATTGTTCAGAGAATACAGAGTTATTCACCACGGAGTATTGTAGCTAAACGATTAGATTTTTACAAGTTGTAAGATTTGGGTTCGTTGAATGACTGTTAGAGCAACAAATTAAAAATTTTTTTACAAGAAGCAGTGTCCTAAATAAATAAAAAATATTATAGTTGTATTTTTTTAATTGGAACACCCTGTATATTATTTTATTTTAAATTTCTACGATTGAAAAAAGGTAAATTTGGTAAAGGTTTATCAGACTTAAACCTTACCGTTTTTGAAATATATGTATTTAATTTTGTGAAATTCTAGTAAAAAATTAAGGCATTGTTTCTCCAAGGGTATGAAAGTTTTTAATGGTAAATATTTACTAAAGTTTATTTATTGATCAGATATTGTGTTGCAATAATAAAAATAATACTACCTTATACAGAGTGTCTAAAAATTTATATTAAATAATTACTAGCGATAAACAGCAATAATTTATTTAATTTAAATTGAACACCCTGTATATTTTACAAGAGTCAGATGCACAATTTAATTGTCTATCAAATTGTATCATACCATTTTACCTATCTCTTCAAGTTTTCGTAGAAAATGCATTTTCTTATAATTTAGACCTCATTTATCAATATACCCATGGAATATTGACATTTTAGATTTTTTTAAAGCAACAAATGTACAAAATGTACAGGTGCTAAAAACGATAATATTGCAAGCCTATTTGTTTACACCAATTAAGCATACCACCATTATTTCCACCCAAAAATTAGTTACATACCTACTTAATCATTTTATTTAATAAATTATTCTAAATAAGTGTGGATTTGAATCAGAAATCAATATAATAATGGGTAAGATATGAAAGTAAACGTCTCTGTTTCTGAAATTTCGCATTTGTCAAAAAATGAAATAAAATTTATAAGTTGTTACATTTTACCACACTGTCTAATTAATACACATACAAAATTCAGTTTTTTAGTATTTGGAGCAATTATTATTAATAAACCAAACAGTCAAGTAATGTAGTTTGAATACTGGGATCATATTAATTGGCCCTCTTTAACAGATTAATATTTAAACAATTTTTTTTACTTTTTAATGAAATAAGCGAATTATATCGACAATATTATTATATCTGGTAATCTTCGAAAATTTGTAACATTTTTAAAAATAATCTAAAATATCAATATTCCATGAGCGTTTTGATCAAAAGTGAAAATGTAAAAGAATAAAAAAATCAATCAATATTTTCACGGTAATTAAAAAAAATATATATTTTCCTTTTGAGCAACCTAAATAACCTTTATACACAGCTTTATATTTATAATAATCATATACGATCTTGGTTAATATACCTACTTTTAATAAACAAGTGGCAACCTAGCATTTTTTTTAATGTTTACATCTGTTTATATCTTGAGAATCTTCAATTTGTATAGTAAGGTTTGTCAATTTATAGTATTTAAATTCAATATTTTAGAATATACAGGGTGGTCCCAACTGTAATCCGAAACTTCGGCAGCATATTCTGCAGATAAAAATATGTAAAAAAGTTCGTATAAATGTATGTACTGAAATTCTTAGTTTCGGAGATACAGGGTGTAGAAGTTTAATTTTTATTTCGATTTTTTCCAAATAATTTATGAAGTAACGTCAATATTAGGATGAAAATTGATGTCTAGTAGTTTTTTGACATGATAATTTTGATTATGATGTCAATATGACTCCTATTTGTAGAGGACGTCGCCTACACATGTAGGCGAAGTCCGTTAACTGTTTCGGTAGCTGTATAAAACTACTGAGTGAAAAAATATACATTTCCATGACTTTTTACGTAAAAAATGTCTCTTAGTAAAAATCGCTACGAGCAACCGTTCCAAAAATATTTAGAATGGAAATAGTCAATAGATGTCATAATTGACATAAAATAAACACGTTGAGAGTAGATAGTTATTTGACTGAAATAATAAATTTGGGAAGTTTTAATTTTTTTAAATTAATCTTTAAATTAATCATAAATTTTTTGCGAAAAAATTATGATAAAACAGTTTCTGTTGAACTTTTGGCACAAAAACATTTCAAATTTATGAGCTCAGTCTAATAACTATGTAGTCAACATGTTTAATTTATGTCAGTGATGACAGGTATTGATAATTTCGATTCCAAATATCCAATGAGAACCATTACTCGTAGCGATTTTTACCAAGAGACCTTTTTTACGTAAAAAACTCCATAAATGCATATTTTTTTACTCAATGGTTTTATACAGGTACGGACAAAAATTCATTACTCTTCAAACCAGTTAAAAAATATGTAGGTGGCGCCCTCTACAAGTAGGAGCCAAATTGACAACAAAATCAAATTTCTCAGATCAAAGAACTCCCACACACAAATTTTCATCCAAATATTGATGTTGCTTCAGAAATAACTTGGAAAAAATAAATACAAAACTTCTACACCCTGTATATTCACAACTAAGCATTTAGGACATACATTTATACGAACTTTTTTACATATTTTTATCTGCAGAATATGCTGCCGAAGTTTCCGGAATACAGTTCGGACCACCCTGTATAGAAAATATAGAATATTTTAAAATTCCACTAAAATCTACTCACTTTATCGCTTTGATCTAGTAACTATACAGTCCTTACAAAGCTACAATCCAAAGAATTTGAAAAATTCGATTAAACAGAAAAGAGAAACGAACAAATATCTCAAATTAGATCATCAGATATTATGCAGCCATCATCATCATCATCTGTTGCGATGGTAAAATAAAAGTAAATGAACAGTTAGAAACGTGGTGCAAATAAAGCTGGTAGTTATTAAGGTTAAGCAAATTCCAAAAGTAACGGATTACGGAAGAAAAGTCGATACGTCTTAACTAAAACAATATATATTATTTAATGAGAAGTCTCACTTCGAGTCGGTTTACACGCGCAAAAACAACTAGGTTTTTTGTAACAGTTAATTGAAGGCTTTTTGCCGTGCACAGAAGTGCATCTCTACTGCATAATGATTACAGAAAAAAACATTATAGATTGGTTACTTCTTTACTAATCCATTAATTATTCTCTTTAAAAAAATGATGTGTATAATTCATGAAGAAAAGTAAGAAGTTGGTCATACTGAAACACGCTTGAGTTTACTAAACCTAAAAGAACGGTTGTTAATGATTAAATGGAAAATTAAATCAATAGTTAAAAGGTATTTATCCTTGAAATTAATAAATAAATTGTTAGAATAATTGGGTTATATCAAAATTGTTTCAATATTTTTAAATAAATTATAGAACCGTCTTGGTACCACATTTTTTTTATTTCAAGTTTTATTTTTTATTTAACTTGCCTAGAGTATATGAGAGAGAACTAACCTCTGTAAAACCGTCTCAGCTACTGACTCTTTTTAAAATCCTTAGACTGTATGATGTGTTATAATTTGTTATAATATAAACTTGTGATATCAAATATAAAACTAATTCTCCCATTTACCTAGATGAATTAAGAACATTACCATCAAAAGCACAAAGCCTCTCATGATATGCAGAAGACTGGCGGGAAATATGTGGGGCTGCGCCCCTAACATTTGGCGCTAGATGTATGCCATGATACTAAGACCCATGATTACCTATGAAGCAGTTGCTTGGTACACAAAACTAGACAACGCACAGCAAGGCAGTACCTGTGCACAGCACAGAGACTGGCATGCATCTGCATCACAGGTGCCACAGGTGCCATGAGAACATGTCCAACAGCAGCAATGGCGGTCATTCTAGACCTAACACTACTGCACATTGTCGTTGGTAGTTATGCCAATGCGACAATGATTAGAATGGTCACTGACGGAAACAGTACTGGGAGAATTTTCAGGTTAGGGGCTTGGAACACCTTCAAATAGAAAATTCCACTTCTCCAACTCCCAGTGGATGACATACCAAGAATTTACAACTTTGAAAAACACCTCCCTGTAGTACTGAGTAATAAAAAGGATTGGTAAAAGACCATACCGTAACGTGGTATACTGATGCTTCCAAAACCAAAGCAGGGACAGAGATAGGAGTGTTTGGGCCGAATACTAAATTCTCTGAATCAATGGGCACCTACCCCAGCATCCTTGAGACAGAAATTTATGCTATCGAAAGATGCGTACAGATTATCTTAGATAGGAACTATCGAAAAGAGGAAATAACCATTTTATCCGATAGTCAAGCAGCACTAAACGCGATCAACTCAGTAACCATCAATTCGAACTTGGTCAAAGAATGCCTAGAGAAGCTCAACAAATTAGGCAAAGAAAATAAAATCCTCCCACTCTGGGTGCCTGCTCACCAAGGGATAGAAGGCAATGAAAAAGCAAATGATCTAACCAGAAAGGAGCGAACGCTCTGCTAACTGGACCAGAACAGTTCTGTTTTCCAAGCGGAACTGAAGAATCTGGAAGACTCCATCCTTAACCTGGAATGGGTATCCTCCAACGGTCTAAAACACTCGAAAAAGTTACTTACGACCGAGAAAAATCAAAGATTTTCATTGATTTAAGTAAAAACAATCTTCGGATTGTCACGGGGTTTCTAACAGGACACTGTCTCCTCAAGAACACCTCAGTAGGCTGAAGCTGAGAAACAACGGCAAATGCAGATTATGTGGAGAAAATGGAGAAACACGAGAACACTTTATCACTGAGTGCGCCGAGACGACGACCGTTTGTGCCATGAACTTTAGTAGGCTGAATTCGAGGATGGAGAGCTGGCCTCTGTGGAGCCGTCTCAGATACTGACTTTTGTTAACGCCCTGAGACTGTATGATGAGTTATAATTCGTTATAACTCAAGAAAGGGAAACACAAAATAGATCTGTAGGGTCGCGGTGATTAACTCCCCTCCTAAGTATTCTCCTTTTTACATTGCCTAGGTGACAATTTAGATTTTTGTTAAAACTGTAACCAGCTAAGTATTATAGTAAATTATTTAAACCCGTTTTTATATTACTAAACTTTAAATTTGATAAGAACAGTTTTAAAAATAATCCATGAAATTAAGAATTAAACACCTTGATGGACTTTTTTAAAGAGAATCTAAACTTGAATAGTGTCATTAAATAATTGCTTAATCACGAGATGTTATGTTATGATGTATTTATGTGTAAAAAAATGCCATTATGATCTGATATGCTATCTATTACTATATTTTAAAAGGAAAAAAAACATATACAATAGCCCAAAACGGCTTTAAATCGTCCACAAAAAGGCCCAGATGATTTATTTTCGAAAGATAGCGCCCTTTATCATTCCCCCCTTTTTTCTAATACCTAAAAAACGCATTATGTATAGAAAAAGATGGCTCTCATACATTTTAATATGCTGTGCTTCGCCGCACGATGTTGACACACTTCGGGAGCTTCTTAAAAAGGAATTATTCTTTAGAATCGATGTTTTTTTGCCTCTTCATCCCACGGCATAACTGTGATTTGACCCACTGACAGAGTTGCAGCGTTATTTAAATGAATAAGCCTGCTGGTTTTCGGACCTTTCTACAGACAGAGAACCACACTACAAAATTGGGTCAGATTATCTGTATAAAACATCAAAATAATGAAAAATTAAATAAATATGAATTCCTTTAAACATGGTTATTTGAAACGTACTTAAAATTTACATAAACAATTGAAAAATTATACGGGATGACCACTTATGAACTCTCATGTTTGAATAGTTTTGTTTGATGTTTTATTTGACCCATTTGTGCGGATTTATTAGCCTTTTCTGAGATTGTTTTGTTATTTATTATTTATTATGTCCACCTTGTGTATCCACCCTGTGGAATATGTTAAGTCAGTAAGGAATTTATAAATCATTTTATCATCTAGGTACATACTTTCTCCATAGTTTATTTTTGGGTTCACCTCAATAGATTTATTTTTGTTAAAAATATTTGCTTTTGAAGCATACACTAACTTTTTTTCGTAATTTTCATATTAATACCCTGCCTTTACTTTTGGTTCTAGCCAACAGATCTAGTAAATTGTGATTCCACTTTGCTTAATATTCTTGCAGTACTTACATGTATGTTCACTTACGTACGTTCCTTAGGTGCAATTCATTATAAATTTGAAAAGCTGGCAAACGGCTGTTTCTTAAGCGGCCCATACATTATCAAATAAATAAAAAAAAAAAGAACAGGCTGTTGCTCAACGAGTTGCCAATGTATGGTAACGTTTGATGTGTTGCGCAATTGTTTGATAAGTTTCAAGAATGTTTGAATTCTTTTGTGCAACAGGCGCAGGCGTTTGCGCAGCGCGTTGTGCAATGTTTGTGTGTGTTGCGCTTCGTAGTGCAATATTTTAGTTCTTTTAGTTATTTCATCCAAATTCTTTGTTCCCTTTTTCGTTTTTTGAAATCATTGACATCATCTAGGGTATATATGATAAAAATTGACGCAATGACAATTGAGGACATGATTGTTTCTCAAACAATGCACAACTTTTAATAAAATGTTTGATCAAAATTTTAAGTGCATGGGTGATGCAGTTGTGCAACGGAACGTTGCCCATCGCTTTGTTGCGCAACTTGTTTAATAATGTATGGACCGCGAATCACTTGTGCAACCCAACATTGCACATCGCTTTGTTGCGATGTTGCAATTTGTTTGATAATGTATGGGCCGCTTTAGCGATAAACTTACAATAAGTTGAGCATCTCGATTCGAAATTCTCATACGAAGGATCTTGGAAGTATAGCATATGAACTTGTCTCTAGAAAGCAACTACATTTTTCTCTGTTAGCGACAAAATTTTGATTTCTTCCATCTTCAATTAAAACAGCTATATAGCCCGGATAAAACTTCTGGGTTTAGAACCACCTCTGCTAGAGTAACTGTCCAACAATCAACTTCTTCTTACAGTGCCATACTCTATATAGAGCGTCGGCGACCTCTCGCATATCTCTCGCATAACAATCAACAGACAATAATAATAATAGGATTTTTCAATAACAGTGACATTACATAAATCACAAACACTATTTCATAGGTCTGTTGACTGGGACCAAAAGCAAAGGTATGGTTTTAATGTAAAAATTACGAAAAAATGTTAGTGTCTTCTTCAAAAGCCAATATCTCCAACAAAAATAAAGCTATTGAGATGAACCAAAAAACAAACTATCGAGAAAAGATGCACCTAGATGATAAAATGATATAATTTTCAAGTTCCTTGCTTTTGTAACTTATTCCAAAGGGTTTTCCAAACTTTCACCAGAATAACAACATTTTGTGTTCCCTCGTATAATTGACAGATGGGAACGTTCGTTTTTAATTTAGAAATATATACTAAAAGCCAAATAATTTAGCTACATATTGCTTCAAAAATCATCAAAATGGGCCCACTGGCATAAAATATATTAAACATTAAATAAAATACATCAAAATGAAATGGCGTTTGCAGGTTTAGGACCATGAAATAAACAACCTTTTATTTAAAAAAATTTCGACGTTTCGACGTGTATTTTCGTCTTTATCAAGGCTATTTTCCGCTAAAAATTTCTTTTGTCAGAAGTAATTAAGTAGCTTTTCCCGATAGTATGGGTACAATCAACAACTATCGCTATACAGGGTGGTCCGAACTGTATTCCCGAAACTTCGGCAACATATTCTGCAGATAAAAACAAGTAAAAAAGTCTGTATAAATGTAAGTCTTAAAATGCTTAGTTTTGGAAAGGGTGTAGAAGTTTCATTTTTATTTCGATTTTTGTTATTTCTGAAGTAACGTCAATATTTGGATGAAAATTGATGTCTGGGAGTTTTTTGCCGTGAAAAATTTGATTTTGATGTACCGCGATAAAAAAAAATAGTACAACAAAATATGATTTAATCTGCTGGTGTAAAAATAAAATATTAAAAATTGCCCATTTTTAAAAGGTAGGTAAATTTTTATACTTTTATTTCGCCACGTATTCCTACCAATTATTACCAAATTCATGATAACGCCTAAAAAGTTAGGTGGCATAATTATATTGTTTTCATAGTGACGACGATATCCACTTCTCGATATCCTTATAGACCAGGAGTTCTATCTGGGACTATACTAATTCTTGTACTACTATAGTTTATAAAATGAATAACTTTGAATTTTTACCGTTATTTTTTACCAACATGGCAAATATAAAATCCCTCTATCAAAAAAATTACTGATATTCTTTAAATTGAGTGCCTGAACGAATTAGATAGGTAACTCTTTTTATTTTCGTGAAATAGAAAAGGAAAATAATAAAACAAGTGACAGTTCTTCCGCTTCTTGCAAAAATCAACACGAAATGTCATAATTGTCAAAAGTAAAATGTCATCATCTTTTGACATTTCTAAATATCAGACCAAAGCCGTCTCTAATAGAACAGCCTCGGAGCGAGATTTATGACGTCACGCTAGATAGATACAACGGGTTAATAAATATGTTGTAGAATACATGGAAAACATAACTATTTCTCGTATTTTTGGTTTGTATTCTAAAAATGATATAGTTTACATGACTTTAAAAAACATTTTTACTATTAGTAGATATTGAATGTTTTTTTTTTAAATTAGGTCGATTTTCAAACCCTACAATTTAAAATATATTTTACATTTTACACATTATCTTATGTATCTATTCATTATTTGTATATTGTAAAACATTTGCTGCATTTGTATGGTTCATAGTTTATTTGCCAAAGTATTTATTTTTATAAATAGGTATATATATATTGTATTTATTAACTGTATATTATGTATATTTCATGTAAACTATATCATTTTTAAAATACAAACCAAAAACACGAGGAATAATTATGTTTTCCATGTATTCTACAACATATTAATCTCTAGTATCTAACTGGCGTGACGTCATAAATCTCGCTCCAAGGCTGTTCTATTAGAGACGGCATTGCGTCAGCATGGCCGCAAGTTGCTAACCTAATAAAATTAACACTAGAAAAGCCCGCGGGAACTGTGAAATTCAAAGTTATTCGTTTCACAGACTATATTTTTTATCGCAATGGTACATATGACTCCTACTTGTAGAGGGCGCCATCTACATATTTTTTAACTGGTTTGAAGAGTAATAAATTTTCGTCCGTATCTGTGTAAAACTACTGTGTAAAAAATATACATTTACGACGTTTTTTACGTAAAAAAGGTCTTTTGGAGAAAATCGCTACGACTAATGGCTCTTGAGTTATTTGGAATCGAAATTATCATTACCTGCCGTCATTGCCATAAATTAAACATACATGTTGACTAAATACTTAATTATTATTAGACTGAAATCATAAATTTAAAATGTTTTTGTGCCAAAACTTCCACAGAAACTGTTTTATCATCATTTTTTCGAAGAAAAATTTATGATTAATTTAAAAAAAAAATAAAAAATGCCCAACCTTTTAGTCAAATGACTACATCTACTCAACATGTTTATTTTTCGTTAATAATGACATGTATTGATTATTTCCATTCTAAATATCTTGAGAACGGCTGCTCGGAACGATTTTTACCAAGAGACATTTTCTACGTAAAAAATCACGGAAATGTATATTTTTTCACTCAGTAGTTTTATACAGGGACGAACGAAACGTTATTACCCTGCAAAACAGTTAAAACACATGTAGGTGGCGCCCCCTACAAATAGGAGTCATATTGACGTCAAATTCAAATGTCTCATGTCAAAAAATTCCCAGACACCAATTTTCATCTAATACAATAAATAGTTTTTCAAAAAAGCTGTAATATGGCTGCGTTATGTTGATGATATTTTTGCAATATGGCAACATAACGTTTCTGAAATAGACATTTTTTTGGAATATATAAATTCTCGCGAACCTACCATAAAATTTACTTTAGAAGTAGAGAGAGGTAATCGTTTGCCATTTCTTGATGTTTTAGTGCCAATATTTCAAAATAAACTAATTTTAGATGTTTACAGAAAACCCACAAACACAGATAGATACTTAAATTTCACATCTAATCACCATATAAGTGTAAAAAAAGGTGTTATAAAAAGTTTATATGATAGGGCAAAAATAATATGTACAGACGACATTTCACTAAACAAAGGTATAAACCACATAAAAAATACATTAATAAAAAACGACTATCCACCATATTTTATTGACAAAACATTAAACGAAATACAAACCCCAAATCATAGACACAAAGATAACAATACACAATATATACAACTTACAATTCCATACATACGAGGCGTTTCGGAAAAAATAAGAAGGATAGGAAAACAATATAACATACAAACATCTTTCAAAACACAAAATACACTTAGATCAATTTTATCACATACTAAACCAATGAATACAGAACAACAAACAAAAAATGTAATATACGAAATACCCTGTGAATGTGATAAATTTTACATTGGTGAAACATCTAGACCCTTAAATGTTAGAATTAAAGAACATAAAGATTATTTAAGAAAGGGAGATTTTCACAAATCTAAGATTTGTCAGCATTCATGGGACACAGGGCACAGAATAAATTTTAATAACGCGAAAATTATAATGAAAGAAGCGATACCCTCTAAAAGAAAAATAAAAGAGGCTTTTTTAATTCAATCTAATAAAAATAAATGTATTGCTCATGCATCTGTAGATGTTAGTAATGTATGGCAATCGCTTCTTTGATTTTAAAGAACATTACATAAATAAACATAACATACGTGAAATTTAAAAATAATCATACAGAAAGTTTGGGCTTTTTGGTTTTACCTTATTAAGTAATTATCAGGTAGTAATTGTTAATTTTGAAGTTTAACTTAATATAATGTCATTTTAACAGAACGTCAACGATTTCTTGTAGACGTATCTGTTTTAAAAAGTAATCTCGAATAGTTCAATTTAAATATTTTAAATATAGTTTTTTTCTTGATTCTTTATATTTTTTTTGCTTTCGACGACGGAAAGAGAAAACTTTCCGAAACGTTAAGCATTTTTTTCTTTGTTAGGCAAATTTTTATTAATGTAAATACAACTTCTGACAAGCAGCGTCCGTTTAGGTTTAACGCCAGAAGTGTTTACAAAAAATAACTATTTTATTTTGTAGATTTTTCTTGCAGTGCAGTGGCGAAAAACCCGTAAGGATTTTTTTGGATAGATGAATCCGCCACATAGGTATAGACAGTTTTTCCATACTATGCCATTTCATCTACAATATAAGGATTGAAATCTACCACAATATACATCAAAATTTTGAGGTGCCCGTTTTTCGTGCCGTATTTAATGCAGTTGGCAAGATACATCTAATTCAAGCTTAGCCAGGAGCCTATCGATCGCCGGTCGTACTTCTCTGACAGGAAGCCAACAATTTATGCAAATGAATAGGTATACTGGTGACGGAAAGCATATAAAAACAGATTTAGCTTCATTCAAATCAATTTAATTGCACTGAAATTTCCAGAGGCACACCACAAACGGTAATAAACCCGTGATTAATGCTAAATATATGAAATTAAACATTTCTTCTCCCCATTGCGCCTCGGTATTCTCTCTGAGAAGCGTTCTTTTTTGTCGAGTTTAAACCGTTCCATCCCAGGAATTAATTATGATTTAACTGTACCACATTCTGTAATGTAAAACGTAACAAAGTTTGTTCACCCGGTTGCCAGTTGTTTGATTTTTTCCTCGGTATTCAGCTGTCGAGCTTACTTTCTCCGCGTCCATCACCTTGAGCCTGATGGGTGATTGACCTAGCTCAATCTTGACGATCATATTTCCTTCGTATTATGTCACAGAATGGCATGCATAGAATAATGCATACATAGGTGTTCGATTTCCCAAGTTAATTTTTTTTGCTGCCGCCCTCTGAAATTTTAGTTTTTGCTCTAAAAAAATTATCGAACGTAAACAAGCTCTTAATTTTTAATTTAAACCATGCCGGAGTCATGATACTTTTCCCATTTAAATAACATGGGATTTTCTGATTTTTTGCATTTAATTTTTTATCTCCAAAGCAAATAAATCTACAGCTTCGACAAAGACACATTCTAACGCATAATTTTACGCTCTACAAAAAAGGTCTCTACAGTTTTTTCGATAAAAATATTAGTTTAAAAGTTATTCGCTATCAAAGTTATGCACATAGTTTATAATCAAATTTTTCTATCATTCACTGCCAATTCTAATTGCGCGTTTTGATTTTGACTGAAAAAGTATCTAGAGCCATAGTTTTTTCAATAAAACAAAATGTCTTTACCAACTTTAATATGGAAAACTAATATTGGGCCATTTATGATCAATTGATCAAAACTATAATTATTTAAGGTTATTGTTTCATTGACCGTGAATAACTTTTAAAGGAATGTTTTTATAGAAAAATCCAGAGAGACCTTTTTTGCAGAACATAAAATTTTGTATTAGAATGTGTCTTTGTCGAAGCTGTAGATTCATTTGCTTTGGCAATATAAATGCAAAAGGTCAGAAAATACCATGTTATTTAACTGGAAAAAGTATTATGATTCCGGCACGGTTTAAATTAATAAAAAAATATCATCAACATATCCAGATATTTAAGAAAGTATCGATATTTATATGTATCGATATTTTTGTACGTCCCTAATATCCCTTCTTATTTATTCATTTGCATAAATCGTTGGCTTCCTGCTGCAGTATTCTTCGTAAAGTTGGATGCACAATGTTCCGAAGACCATAAAACAGGATTTAAAGATTTAATGGTCTATCGTAACTACGCTCAGGCAGGGTTATTTCCAAGTTTAGAACATGGCAAGGGAACACAGCTTTTTGCAGAGGGCCCCCTGATTATACACATTACGAATACAAGATGTATTGAAGAAGTAGTATTGAAGAACTAGACAATTAATACGTAGTGTACAAGATGAGTATTGAAGAACTAGACAATTAATAGATAATTATCTACAAGTAGAAACTAACTATAAATTAGTCTGTGATCTGTGGTACAAGTAATAGATACAAAATAGAAAGAAATATTAAAAAAACAAGGTTTCGCTTCCATAAAATTAGTTAGGGTAATGTTTTAATGATAAAATTATGACAATGACAAAAAAACTTCAAGATTTTTAGAGTAAGTATTGTTGCTTGTAATTATATTAGTCGCAAGTATTATCTTTAAACCAAAATGTCTGTATGGTTGATTCAAAAATCTCTTATAATTTTATAATTTTAATAAAAAACGATTGTTTTCAAATGCTTAATGACTTTGAAGTAAAGAAAATTATACAGCGTGGTCCGCACTGTATTCCGGAAACTTCGGCAGCATATTCTGCAGATAAAAAGGATAAAAATAAGTAAAAAAGTTCCTCTAAATGTATGTCATAAAATGCTTAGTTTCGGAGATACAGGGTGTAGAAATTTTATTTTTATTTTCATTTTTTCCAAATAATTTCTAAAGTAACATTAATATTTGGATGAAACATAGTGTCTCGGAGTTTTTTGACATGATAAATTTGATTTTGATGTCAATATGACTCCTACTTGTACAGGGCGCCACCTACATATTTTTTAACTGGTTTGAAGAGTAATAACTTTTCGTCCGTACCTGTATAAAACTACTGGGTGAAAAAATATACATTTACGACGTTTTTTACGTAAAAAAGATCTCTTGGTAAAAATCGCTACTAGTAAGTTTTTTAGTAAAGTTTGTTCCTTTGCTTGAAAGTCAGCACAAGAATTAATTTTGAAAAATAATGTACGAGGTGTGTAGAAATTTTATTTTTATTTTCATTTTTTCCAAATAATTTCTAAAGTAACATTAATATTTGGATGAAAAATAGTGTCTCGGAGTTTTTTGACATGATAAATTTGATTTTGATGTCAATATGACTCCTACTTGTACAGGGCGCCACCTACATATTTTTTAACTGGTTTGAAGAGTAATAACTTTTCGTCCGTACCTGTATAAAACTACTGGATGAAAAAATATACATTTACGACGTTTTTTACGTAAAAAAGATCTCTTGGTAAAAATCGCTACTAATAAGTTTTTTAGTAAAGTTTATTTCTTGGCTTGAAAGTCAGCACAAGAATTAATTCTGAAAAATAATGTACGAGGTGTTGACAAAATTTTTTATTATAGCATGCATATTTAAATATCTCTAAATATCTCAAAAACCAAAGCTTTTAAACATACTAAACCCTTATAATAAATGCCTTATTTTATATCCGAGAATCCAAAAATGAAATAAAATACCCGGTGTTCCATAAGAAAAAATATAACACTTTGGTATGGATCTTAGTTTTGACAAACCCTGTACATTTCAAAATAATTTTAAGTTATGCATATTGCCTTCCCGCATATACCCATAAAATATTTTGTTTCTACATCTTTCCGTTTTCGTATAATCAACCGAGGCAAATGAGGTGCGCGCCACCCTGTATATACACCTATCCATAGTTAACTTAAAAAATATTACCAACTTTTTATAGAGAAATAAATGGATTCGCATGGACGTCATCTGCCTTTTTTGCCATCGTCTAGTCTGTCGAAATCTTGAATAAAAAATCAGAGTATATCATTTTTATTCACAGGCCAATAATTGTATGTTCTATCATTTTTTGAATTTTATCTATCGAAATCTTCCATGAGCTTGTATATGCCAACCATGAGAAGTAAATCCGGCAACACCGTCCCTCTTTTTCCTGTCACGTTTTAGGCATTTCCCGTTCGATTTACGGAAAACCGAATCGACATCCTTTTTCCTCGATGAAAATCCGGTTTTTCTCGTTCAGATTTAATCATTTCCCTTATTAAAGTCGCCATAATCACGAACGAAGGTCCGTTGTAACCGGTAACGAGAGAGGACGCTACACTTTGGAATGTTTACAAGATAACCCGACCACTTAAAAAGCTCCGATGATTGAAATCTAATCGAAACCTAGCGCAAAATCGAAAAAAAGACCGTAAAAAACGATATAGAAAGACTGATACGATTTTACGTTCCGCTTTAATGTCTGTCAGACGTGATATTGTTAGGAACAGTTATTTCGGTTGAAGCATATCGATAAAAGTGCTCTACTTGAATTCTATGGTTCAAATATCTATATTCTATGTATACTTAAAATTTTATCACTAGGGATGTAAAAAACAAAAAAAAATATCGATATTTGAGTATATCGATATTTTTTTAAGGCGGCTACAGACGTTCATGCATACTTGACAAATGGACTTGTGCAAGCGTACTTGTACAAGTTTGCATTGACTCCACAATTCAAGCGCACTTGGATAGTTTAAAGATATGTTTTCACGCTCATGCAATTGGCTTGTGCATGTCCGATTTGCACAAGTAACTTGTTGCATAAAAACCAAAACCGCAAACTTGCACAAGCCAAAAAGTTTGACTTGAGTGAATCTGGAGCGGCCAGATAATTTGCTTGTGGTTGGCGCAAATGCATGAACGTATAAACGACACTCCAACTTTTTAACTCAATCGCCTACTTCCGCGCATGTCTGTAGCAGCGAATTTCGTGCCTTATTTACTTGTATCCGGCTTTTCATTTTGAATATTTGTTGTTATTTTATTTATAAGACGTTAAAATAATGTCAAACGAAAAGGAATTTATGGGAGAGTTGGTGTAACTAAATCCAACAAAGGCCGGTAAGTCGTCTCGTTCATGCGCAGGTAATTACGAAAATAGTCTGGCTCATTTGCTAGTTCTTTAATCAAATTAATATGGGAATAGGTGTCCCTCTTTTCGATCCAAGATCTCTGCGTTTTTTGGATCCTTTAATTGTTTAATTATTAAAACACCTGCTACTGCCAGTAGTTCATCTTCTTGGTCCATTATTCTGCGCACATTTCACAATAGTTGAATCGCAACTATTCAGGTCTACTCTATTGGTTCACTTGTCCATTAATTTGTGCAGTTCAAACTTAACTTTAAAACACCAATTCAGTTCGATTTGTGCAAATTTGCATGCACAAATCAATTTGCGCAAGCTGCTTGAACGTGAAAACGGACCTTTAGTTTGGTTTTAGTAGGTAAAAATTGACGAAGAAGACGCGCTAGCTCTTGCGATGTTCGTTGTTCTGCTTAAACAAAAAGAAAAAAGCTGTCGATTTTGGTACAAAAACTGGCTTCCAAAGAGGAATATCTATTCGCATACTAATATTTTAAACGAATTGAAGTTTTACCCTGCTGATTGGCATAATTGTTTACGAATGAATGAAGAAACATATTTTAAACTGTTATCACTGGTTACTCCTTTTATTGAAAAGAAAGACTACCATCATGAAAGAAGCCATAAGCCCCCATGAAAGATTATCAGCAACCTTACGATTTCTTGCGACGGGAAGAAGCTATGAAGATATGAAATTTTCCCGAACCTGAATGTTGCGAATCTTCAATTTTTTTCTCGCGTTTGCAGTTTTATCAATTTCTCGCAATTTTGTAATTAAACTTTTATATGCAGCCTCTCTTTTGTTTTTATTATGATAGTCCTTTGATTTTACTTGCCATAAACAAGGAGATTCTCTATAAATACTAATGAACTCCACCAATACATCGCGCATACTTTTTTCATGTTCACTAGCCATTTTTATCTATCTTCTGTTAACAAACAAATAAGAAACAAGCAATAAACCTACTAGAATCAAGTGCAGGCTTGCGCAAGTTTGATACACACGTTCTTGCATACTTGCGCAAGTCACTGGGGCATGAAGAAAATTCGTACAAGTCTATGCCACTTGCACAAGTCGAAATACTTGTACAAGTTTGTTCCTACACATGTTCAAGATTCTTATACAACTACGCTTGCACAAGTATACTTGTCAAGTATACATAAACCTCTGTCGCCGTCTTATTTATCACATATATACACTAAAAAAAAACTATCAGCCGAACAAAAGAATACAAACTTCCACCAGTCATATCCTTGATAGACTTTGATAAGGCTTTCGACTCGGTATATCCTAAGGCAATAATAGAAGCCATAGCGAAACAAGGTATTGGCAGGCCTTATATAGAAACTCTCGCCAATATATACAAAGAAGAAGAAGCCAAAACAAGACTAATGATATAGAAAACAACCCCAGATTTCCCAACTGGCCAAGGAGTACGACAAAGGGACGCGATCCCCAAAGGTGTTTACAGCAACATTAGAACAAATCTTCCGTCAACTGGACTGGATCAACAAAGAATTAAAAATAGATGTAGAATGTCTTAGTCATCTAAGATTCGCTCATGAGAATCCTAACTGCCAATAGTCCTGAAGAACTACAAGCACAAATTAATGAACTGAATACAGCCAGCTATAAAGTGGGTCTCAAAATGACTTTAGCAAAAATTAAAGTGATGTACAACGAACTAGTAGAAAGAATAGACATTCTAATAAATAACACAGCATTGGAAATAGTAGAAGAATTTATATTATTTTCTAACGGACATCCCGTATAAACAGGTGACTGAATTCAATTAGATAAAAGTAGAGAAAAATACTTATTCTCACGCCAAAAAAGGATTTTGCCCATAGACCAGAACCATTATAATATTTTAAGCTCATACGAGACATATGGTACTAATGAGTACCTCTCTTAGCAGTTCTAACTGTTGTAATAGGTATTCTTGGCTCGGCTTGATGGCTCCAACCAGTTGAGGATGTTGACTCGGAAATAGGTGTTTAAATATCGTTGAACTCGTAGATGATCTTTCGTTTTACCCCTTAAATTGTTGACATAATGTTAAAACCACTTTAAATATTATTGCTTTAAATTTAGAGTGAAAATAAAAAATACCGGGTGCGTCTCAAAAGTGACTCACCTATATCTTTTTATTTTCTCAGATAAAAAACGAGATCTGGTATGTTAATATATATGACATAAATTAGGATTTATTGACGTACCTACTCAATTGTTTTTGGTCACTTCCTGTTTCACCGGAAATGACTACAAGTTTTGATTTTTAAATGACACCCTCGAAATTTTTTTACTTTACAACAATGTCAAAAGTTGACATATGATATGTCATTCTACTCAGAGTGTCATTTTCTATGGAATAAAGTAAAAATATACCGAGGGTGCCATTTAAAAATCAAAAGAGTCATATCCGGTGAAACAGAAAGAGACCAAAAACAATCAATCAATTTTAATTTAGGTCATATTCTAACATTCCAAATCTCGATTGTTTATCTAAACAAATAAAAAATTATAGGGGTAAGCCATTTTTGAGATGCACCTTTTTTTTGTGAGGGGGTGGTTTAAAAATATTTTATAGACGAATAGTGATCATTTCCATGACCATCTCGAGGGAGACGGTCATAGAAATAACCCCTAGACAGTGTGGGATTCGGAATACCCACTAAAAACGGTCCACCTACGAGGAGTCAGCCGCCGAAGAATGGTCAGCTATTATTCCTGCTTATGTGTTGGGAAGAGAAGGGGCGCCCTGGGTGCCTGTAAGGCTAGTATTGGGATACGAGATTAGGGAGCGACTGGACACTACGTCCAGAAGAGTTTTGTGATTGTCCGGAAGACAGGGGGGATTTGGGGGGGGGATTTGGTACAGATGGATGGAGATTAGTTCATAGGGAGTAACATACTTGAAAGTATGTTTGACACCATGGTCACCAATTAACTACAACAGATGCGAAAGAACATCGAATTACGCGTTCAGGTTTCTGTAACCTTCAGAAAGAGTTCATAGACAATCCGCATCAATGTATAGTTTGGGTTATTATTTGTTTGGGTGAAAATAATCTGCACCAATACGTTATCGAGGCATACAATCTCACAGTAATTTAATAGATTGCTCATCATATTATATCAGTTCGTAGGAGATTAGGAAAAAAAATATATTTATAGTATAAAAAATTAATTTATTTAACAAAATTTAATTAAAGATGTGACAAAATAGTTTTCTATTGGTTCTATCTGACTTTTTTCGACTATATAAATCTTTATTTTTTGTAAACTTTAATGCATAAAATATTTTCAATCTAATAAATAATTTAATGATGTAAATAAGAGGAAATTTCTCACATGGGTGGACAAATTCTATAGTTTTCATTATATCAAACAGCCTCTGAATGTTTTCTTCAGTGTAAAACTCAGTGTTATCCAGAGATTCGGATTCTTTTGCAAATTTTAGACAAATATCACATTGATGTATTTGAAGACCCTTTTAAATGACGTAGTCAAACATAATTAAAGGCATTTTGAGTTAAAAACATTTCTCAGAGGCTGTTTGATATAATGAAAACTATAGAATTTGACTATTAGATTGAAAATATTTGATGTATTAAAGTTTACAAATAAAGATTTATATAGTCGAAAAAAGTCCGATAGAACCAATAGAAAGGTACTATTTTGTCACATTTTTAATTAAATTTTGTTAAATAAATTAATTTTTTATACTATAAATATCTTTTTTTTCCTTATAAATAAACACATTTGTATCCCGTTTTAAATAAGATATACAAATTACCAAAACTTAGAAATAACAGTTCAAAAGTTCAACAAAAATCCTACACCCGTTTTTAAAAAGGAACATATAACCACGCACTATGTCATTCCAGCAAGCGACGACGACACAGCATAGGTTTCCGGACTAAACGACTGGTGTATTTACACCACTCAATAGGCGTGTGGGGTTTGCCGAGCGGTTTCCGATGCAGTCGCTTTCTTTCGCATATGTTATAGGTAATTTGTGCCATGGTTTTGACATGACTAGCTACTTGTTCAAGTAGATGTTTATGGAGTTCTCGGTTTATTGAAGAGATGGGTAGGAATGACTCAAGGGTATTTCCTTGTGGTGAGTTATTCGGTAATGGACAGAATTATAGAGGAAGTATCATCACTAAATATAGGATACCGAATGGGACAGAAAAGAATCAGCATGGTATGCTACGCCGATGACGCAGCCATTTTCGCGGAAACGGAGGACGACCTGCAGAAACAGCTTCACAGATTCTACCAAGTCAGTCAAGCGATGAATATGACCGTATCTACAGAAAAAACGAAAAGCATAACCTTTGCTAAAGACCCCGTGAGATGTAAGTTGGTAGTTCAGGACAAAATCATCGAGCAAGTCTCACAATTCAAATACCTGGGTATGGATCTGTCGAGCCACCATGATCCAGCGAAGGACTTAAGAAGCCAGATCAACAAAGCGACTGCCATGTCGGGCTGCTTAAGGCAAACAATATGGGCGAACGAATACATGAGATGGGATAGCAAGGTAAAGATATACAAGACTTGTATCAGACCAATCATGACATACAGAATAGAAACCAGAGAGGAAACCCACAAAACGAAGAGCATGCTACGAGTAGCCGAGATGAAAACGCTCAGGACAATAATGGGAAAAACAAGAAGAGACCGAATTAAGAACACCGACATCAGGGAACAATGTGAGGTGCAAGACATAGTAAGGTGGGGCAGACAAAGAAAAAGAGGTTGGTACGCCCACGTGAGAAGAATGGATGAGAGAAGACTGCCACGAATTGCATTAGAAGGGAAACCAACAGGGAAAAGAGAACCTGGAAGACCACCTAAGAGATGGAAGGACAGCTGGCAGTCCACCTCCCAAGAACTGTTACAGAGGACCCATCAAAATTAACAGATCGCGAGATCTTAAAAATGAATAAGAAGAAGAAGAAGAGTTATTCGGATTGCTTTTGAGCACTGAATTATAAAGTGTAGGACTTGGGGGGATAAGAGTCGAGACCTTTATGGGTTCCGGCTGTCTATCGATGTTAATATTGGGTTTGAGATGCACCGGCGCGGCACCCAAGAAATGACAAGGCCGGACAGCTTATTCCTGACGTCATCAACTGGAGGCATAAACTTTGATTGCATTTGATACTATTTATACGTACATAATGGCTTTAAACTTTAATTGCTCCGAATTTTCAATTAATAATTAAACATAAAATTAAAAAAAAACATCAGATTGATATCCCATCTCACATTATCCATCGTTATTATATTTATTTATTCTGTAAGAGTGTCTAACTTTCTTTTCCAAGTCTATAATTTTTTTTACCACAGTAGTTTTTCAGACGTGTAATTGTAATAGAATTATTTATAAATTGTCATAAATGTCACAATAACTTCAGCATTATGAAGTACATTGCGGAATGTGCAATAATGTGTTATTACTTTTAATGTAATCTACAGTTATTTTTGATAAAAATATTTTGTATTGTGAATTCTGAAAAACTCCCCATGACTTTTCAAAACGTTGTTAAAAATTATATATTCAAATAAAACTATATTAGTTAATTCATCTTTTGGAAACCTAAGACTGCCTCTAGTAAGGTTTTTGATAAGTAAATTTTCAACCAAACAGAAATTATAATCAATGATCGTATCGTATGATATATTCATAATTTAACGTAAATTTATAAACTTCCACAATTAAAATAGTTTCAGGTTAGACACTATGTATATTTAGGTGTAATAGTAAAATAATAGTATATTAAACAACGAGTTTCGAAAACGACGTTTTGCACACGAGTTCGACAGTTTGTTGGCTCGAGCCGCAGACAAGAGCCACAAATCGAACGAGTGTACAAAGAAGTTTTCGAACGAGTTTTTACGCTATTTTTTCTACGACTACAAATTAGCAGCAGACTCACTCAGTTTTTGTCAGTTTTGTGGAATAATTTGCGATGTAATGATGACACTTTTCTGACGGCTGCGTTGCGTTTGGCGTTTCAGCTAAACATTGGAGGTTAAAAATGTTAAAATTGACACATGTCGTGCGCTAAATCCTTAGCACACAACAGTTTGCAAAACGCCATGTACGATAAAGCAATTAATATTTATAAATTAAACAATTAGTTTTCTTTTTATTCAGACTTCCCTCATAACTGTAACTGAGTTTACTAAATTGTCTCTCTGTGTGTTATAAAAACGAAAATAAATATATTTTTCTTTTTCTGTTTTTACTCTTTTACTCTTAAACAATAAATAAAATGCATTTGAAATTAAAAACAGCTTTAAAAATTCATTTATATACCACTTCATGAAAAATAAACTTTATTTGCTTGCCTGGCTGGTAAATCACATTTACCCAACATAACAATATCAAAATAAATATTTTATTAGAATATCTCAAATAACACGAAATAAAGTTTACTATTTCCGCTGCATTTATTTTTTATTTATTTTTCAGTTAATATTAAATGACCCAATATAATATCCCAGTATACAAATTTATATAGTTTATCCCAGCCCAATTATTTAGAAAAAAAAAACATGGAGAAAAATAAACTGTGAAAATCTGAAAGTTAGTGCCAAGCTGTTTAAAAAATGTTCTATTCGGAGTAAAAATTACTTTTTGTGCCTCGGCTGTATGTCAAACATACAACCCCGCCACGAAAGGTGTCGTTTTTACTCCTAATAAAACAATATACTATTCTCTAGCCAGAGTTGGTTACTCATATTTTTTAGTCTTTACTTCTGTAATGTCTGCCACGAAAACCATGTTTCGATTTTTCAAAATTTTGACACACCGGCGAGCTCAAAAGGTTCGCCATCACTGTACCAGGACGTGGGTACTTCAACAAAAAGGAATAAAAAACGAAAAACAAATTCCCATACGCATACCTCTAGCTTGGTGACACTTTTCGCCATGTAGGTTCTTTATTTTAAGCCTCTACAATTACCTCACGGCTTGTTAAAAAGACTAATACACGGCTAGAAGGCTCGTTCTCAGCCTTGCCATAGATTAATCTCCGACATTAGCATGTTTAAGAGGTGTTAACTCTTACTCGTCTTCGTGTCGTCATGTTTTTCCTGTAAAAGTAATTTAAATTTCACCTTTACTTGTTTTTTTCAGGTAATTGAACTTTCATCCTCGGGACGAATCGCAAGTTACTATGGTAAGAATAGTAGTTTTTGTAGTTTTTATATTTCTCAAAAATACGATATACTGCTTGTTTTTAGTACATGATATAAATCAGGATTGATTTATACTTATTCAATTTAATTTCGCTCACAGGAAAACGACTAATGATGGAAGTATACACGCGCCGGCGCCGAGGCGACCCGAGGCGCAACATAAAATTAACGCTTTTTACATTGTTATTGGTTAGAACCTTTTTGTCACGCCTGGGGTCGCCTCAGCGAGTGTGTACTTCGAGCATAAAACTTTTGATTTTTAAACGATTCCTTCAATATTTTTTTACATTATTTAATAGGAAATTGCATTCTAAATAGAGTGACATATTTATGGTAATTAATCGCAAAACAATTTCCGATGCACGTGGTCAACTTTGTGTGACAAGCGATGACGACAGCGCTGCCAGATTGTGATGGATTTATGAGATGAATCTTAATTTAAAATTGACAAACAATTTGATTAATTGATTTATTTGTTTTATAGCTTATTTTACTTATTACATATTGGCAAAAACTAGTCCATTGTGAAGATTAATATAAGCGTTGTTATGGGTTATTTATTTATTGATGTACAGGGTGAGTCAACGATAGAGTAAAGTCCATTATCTCATTTGTTTCGAGGTTTAACAACAACAATGGCAACTATGATGTTATAGCGTAATTGCATTAAAGATATGGGTAAAAATAGAAAAAATTGGAATAAATCGCAAACTATTAAAAATAGGTATATGACATACTTAATAAAAGATGAAGAGCTTTCCAAAATCTACCAGAAAAAATGAAAATATATAGGGTGTACTATTGAAATAATTTGATTTTTTTTAATTTTAAGTAGTTGAAATTCATAAATATATTTTGAACACTCTGTAGCATTTAACTAAAATATCTTTGCATATATCTTTTTTCATCTCTATAAAACTCTCATACCAAATTTTGGTATTCCAACTTGTGAAACAATGGTATCACTGACAATTTTTTACCACACTGCAATTTAACATTTGTCTAAACAAATTTAACGCTTTATTGTACAAAAAGCCAAAACAGCTTCATCGACAAAGCACTCACAAACAACAAAATCACAAAAAAAAATACAAACAACAAAAAATACACAATACAAATAATACAATTCAAAAAAAGTTAAGTCTTTAAAATTACAAAAAGAATATACATGGACAATTTTAGAACAGTACGCAGTAAATAGATATAATTTTAGAGTTATAAAATATTAAATACTAAATACTTAACTTAAATATTACAAAAACTATTAATTTTAGGTATATAACATTATATATAAAAAAGTTATGGAATTTTACGTAGAATCTAAAAATAAAAAAAAAATAGGGTGTTGCATTTAAAAAAACATATGTTATATCCGCCACACTTTTTTGAAGCACCCTTTATACTCTATAATAATTTTAGAATGTGTATCTTAACCTTCCCTATAACTTTTGTATTAAACATTTTTTTGTAAACCTCGCAACAAATGAGATAATGGACTTTACTCTATCGTTGACTCACCCTGTACAGGGTGGGTCAAATTCGACGCTTTTAAATGGAAACACCCTTTTCTATAGGATATAGACGAAAACTAATATCGGTGTCTGGAGCTAAATTTTTGTCAAAAACATGATGGTGAAAACCGCATATCGATATCTGTTACCGTTTCGGAGTTACGGGGTGTTTTTCAAAAATATGCATTTTTAACAAATCGCTGTAACTTTTTTGCTATGGAAAATTTTGTATTTTTATGAAAACATTTCCAAAGCACCCTTTTACGTTGAATTTAATGGTTTAAGTATCATTTTTTTAAAATTAATAATTTAAGAATTATCAACAGAAAATTTGATTTTTTATATGGGACACCCTGTATATTTTTAATTTATTGAAAAGAATTTAAAATTGCCTTTCGAAAAATATAACACACTTGATATTTTGCGCGATTTCTCTTCGAGATATAGAGTATATAAAAATTCGCCCGCTTTATATGAGGAGGCTTTGAACGGCACCGGCTGTAATGCAAAAAAAATCTAGCTGTGAGCATCAATTAAAACGAAAATAATATTTGCTATGAGAGATGCAGAATTTTATAACAATTTAAAATATATTTAACCAACATCAACATATTTAAACTATATCTAATAACAATAAAAATAAATAGCAAACCAAGACATGAGATTTTGCTACAGGTGTTCGACATATTAACCGTCTTCTGTTATTGACAGACGGGGCAGTTTTTGAACATTTCTCGCGGAATTCATTAACACAGTAGGGGTGAAAGATACCCTCTCATAACTGCTAAGTATTTCTAATTCGTGTCTAGATTATACGGAAGAATAAGGAACCTTTATTCTTCGGCAAATATATCCATAGGATTAGATCCATGGGCACTAAGTCAGGCGGCCTCGGCGGCCAACGGCTGGGATCTTGGTTAGCTATTCAATTATTCTTCAGCGTTCAGAGGCGGTGCGTCGTCTTGCTGGAAAAATGTGTTTTCGAGTTCAATTAAGGGCATATCATCAATAAGGGGTCCAAAGCCTACTATTTAAAAGTGGCGAACTTTTAAAAATTCTGTATTTCGAAGGGGATTATAACAAAATATCAAGTATGCTTTATTTTTGAAAAGGTAATTTTAAATTCTTTTAAGTTAATTAAAAATATAGAGGGTGTCCCAAATAAAAAATCAATTTTTCTGTTGATAACTCTTAAATTATTAATTTAAAAAAAATATACTTGAACCAATAAATTCTACGTAAAAAGGTGCTTTGGAAATGTTTTCATAGAAATACAAAATTTTCCATAGTAAAAAAGTTACAGCGATTTGTTAAAAATGCACATTTTTGAAAAACACCCCGTAACTCCGAAACGGTAACAGATATTGATGTGCGGTTTTCACCATCATGTTTTTGATAAAAATTAAGCTCCAGACACCGATATTAGTTTTCGTCTATCTCCTATAGAAAAGGGTGTTTCCATTTAAAAGCGTCGAATTTGACTCACCCTATACATCTTACGCCATAAATGGTAATAACAAGTAAGAGGGTGCTATTAATACACAAACTAATCACAGAATTTAATAAAAACTAACTTTGAAAGTGGTTAATGTGCTTATCAAACTTACTTTTCTGACTGCAGGGTAATAAAGAACCTTTATTGTCGCGTTCTCTCGTTCAAAATAGTTAAAAAAAAACAGGGAAGCTACAAGCTCTTGGTTTCGACTGTTTAAATGCTTCGGCATATTTTCAATACACAATTTCAAGAAATGCAATACAAAAACTCGAAAATTTAGTTCTTAAAAGAACTGTTTGTGCTTAAAAGTGCAATTTAAAAAACAACAACACGATATTGTAGAAGATCCCATGCCCCCCCCCCCCTAAAGTCTGTAAATTGTGTAAAATATTAGGCTTTTGGATTAAAAATGGCGCCCTAAAAAGCATATTCTACATTGCTTTTTATTTGGCCCCCCCCCCTAAAATAAATTCCTGTATGCGCCCCTGCTAGGCGTTAAACTGACTTTTTTATATTGCTAATCACGTTGAAATAATTAATACTTTTGTGACGTTTGAAAAAAAATATATTTTTTTTATTTTAGTCTCTACCACTTCTACATAATTCTACATAACCAAAGAATTAAGATGTTGACGCTTCTCGTCTCACATACCATCATTTAACGGTAGTTTTTAATTATCTCTCTCACTGTTTGTGGATGTTTGGCCTGGACTTCCTGCTAATTACTTGCGTAGTAATTTAACTACCATTTTAAGCTTCTGAAAGCAGCTAACGTTCAGGAAAAAATAAAATAAAATCCAGGGAATTCATGTTTTATTACTTTATTCAAATGTACTCGGTCTATAAAAGCTTGTCATTATGATAGATATAAATTTGCTTCATAACTTATAGTTGAAGAGGTCTATTTCTCTTTGAAGTGTCTGAAAGAAGAGATCTCTTTCAAATAAAATATTTTTTTTACTAACATTAACTTTAATTTTGAACTGATACACAACACAAACGGCTTCTTTAAAATTCTTCGGTCTGGGGATATTCTTCTTTCGTCTTTTTTTAATCGGACATTTTTAAAAAAATTAATTTTATTTTTCAGAAACTATTAGAGACAGAGTTTACCAAAAATGCTTTTTATATCTACTAATGGGTAAATGAATTTGTAGATATATTTAGGACTTTTCTTGGAACTTTAGTTTCGGAGATATTAGTTTAATCGGACCTTTTTAAGAAAATTAATTTTATTTCTCAGAAACTATTAGGGACAGACTTTACCAAAAATGCTTTTTATAACTACTAGTGGGTAAATGAATTTCTAGATATATTACGAATTTTTTCGGAACTTTACTTTCGGAGATATACATTTAATCGGACATTTTTAAAAAACTTAATTTTATTTTTCAGAAACTATTAGAGACAGAGTTTACCAAAAATGCTTTTTATATCTACTAGTGGGTAAATGAATTTGTAGATATATTAGGACTTTTCTTTGAACTTTAATTTCGGAGATATTAATTTAGTCGGACCTTGATATTCTTCTTTCTCTGCTTATCCATTAATGGATGTTTGCAACCACATTTTCCATGGCTTCCCTATCTCTGGCTGTGTGGATCAACGTCTATATGTTACTAATGCCTGTCCACTGTCTTATGTTTTATGTTCCGCAGCCAAGGCATTTTTTTCCGTCCCAGACATCTTCTGCCCTCGATCTTGCCCTCAATACTGGTCTGGAGATAACAACTTTAAATTTATGCAGCGGCTCAAGTCTGTTACAGGCCAAGCCTGTGGCGGACCAAACCTGTTACAGGCTAAATCCGCAGGCTTTACCTGTCAGAGTAAATTGGTCTAAAAAACGAACGAAAGGTAGTCAGCCAACTTGTAACGATACTTTTTCTAACCGGCAGTTTTTATTTCATTAAAGGTTTATCTATACAGAGTTTGTCTCAAAAGTGGCTCACCCCTATAACTTCTTTATTTTTTCAGATAAAAATTCGAGATTTGGTATGTTAGTATATGACCTAAATTAATTGGCGTATTCAATTGTTTTCGGTCACTTCCTCTTTCACCGGAAATTATTACAACTTTTGATTTTTTAAAGGCATCCTCCGTATTTTGTTACTTTATTCGATAGAAAATGTCATATCATATGTCAACTTTTGACATTTTCCAATATGGTTTATTTAAAATTGCAACATGCAGTTCATAACGACAATTTGGCTAGAAATACCAATGTGTGGTACCAAATTATTATTAAAAAAAATGCTTTTTCCTAATATGCTAATGAGCCACCCCCGTTCCGTGTGAAAAAATTGAGATATGATTATAAATACGATTTGGGCATTTTTTAACCGGTCAGGACAAGACACATTAGACAATCAAATCTATTTTTAAAAGGCACATGATTAAAAATTAGGGTTTTCAACACAGCCACCGCACTCTAGATTAAAATTTAAAATACAATTTTTTTAAGTGAGAATTTCAGAAGTTGACATATGATATGTTATTCTATTCAGAGTGTCATTTTCTATCGAATAAAGTAAAAAAATACCGAGTGTGTCATTTAAAAATAAAAAGTTATAATCATTTCCGGCCAATACGAAGTGACCAAAGACAATTTAATACGTCAATCAATCCTAATTTATGTACTAACATACCAAATCTGGTTTTTTATTCGAAAAAATAAAAATGTTATAGGGGTGAGCCACGTGGGACGCACCCGCTATAAAACTGCTAGAAAACGTCGAACTTTCCTGTCAAAGATAATTTTGGTAAATTTCTTCCAGAAACAGAAAAAAAATATAATTGGTCTGTGAATGAAAATAACAGGCACAACTGTCACAGTCATGTATAGTCTGTCCAACAACAAGATCCTTGACAGTGATAGATGTGTCTGTCATTTTATTTTCAAATTAGTTTATTTTATTTTACAGATAATTAAGTTGGTACAATTGGAACGCATAGCAGAAAATTAATATATTTAAAATTTGAGTGACAATTGATTACTTCAAACTATTGTGAAAAAAACTGTATAAAATTGAGAAAATCTAATCGAGTTATTTTATTAAAAACAATTACAAGCAAGGGTTTATTTTAAAAAACACCACATACCAAAAAGGATATAAAAAACATTTCCGGTTTCAAACTCAAGCAACTTCCTGCACTTATTGTGACATTTATCAATATAATTATTCAATATTGTTATTATTTACCTATCGTGTGCTGCTATTTTACAGACACTCCAGTTTTTGGTATCATATACAAGATAGTATACAAACTTTATTTGTGGCTAATACATCTCTCTGGCCATAATCTCTGGCAAACTGTCTCTGGCGCTCTCTGGACACCGAATATTAACTGTAAACTATGGTCAGGGTCAACACTTAATTTTCCCGCGAGTTTTCCTCCACTTAATTTTAAAAAACACGAAACACGTAATAACAGTCCAAAATGCAAAATATTTATCATTTCTATTTGACATCATTTGACACAAAATTATAACCTATAAATTGGCAAGAGTTTGACAACTCTCAAAAATCTAAAGGCGAGTTCACACGCATCGGCGTTCGTTTGTCATTCATCTTTCCGAAGAAAAACAGAGTATATCTCTTCGTTGGACAGACTATACCATATTTTTTCCAGTGTTTTCAAATTCGCATAACATTTTTATGAATACTGAAATTACCAGGACATGCCCTCGCAGCCCATCACGTTTACTGACGATATCCCTAAGGCAAACTGGGAAATTCCTGTTATTTTACAGACGACAAGACAAGACGAGCGCCGAATATCGGATTGGAAATTTGCGGTTTTCAAATAACAATGGCGCCAGTTCGTGCCGCTGACGTCTATAATTTGTCAAACGGGGAGGTTAGGAGTGCTTTTGCACTGGCGGCTATTTAATTAGGGGGGCGAAGAGACGGAGAGATAAAATATGGTTCTTGGTTTCCGCAGATGTTAACTCGAAATTTTCCGGGATACAGAAACGATGTCGATACAAGATTAAAAGCCCTTTACAGTTAAAATACTTATTTTTACATAGTATACTGTAAAGGAGGAGTATCTAAGTCATAAAAATGGAATGAACCTGTACATTTACTGTTTTAGTCTAGTAGAAGTATTAGTCTAAGAAACTATCGAAAACAGGAAATAGCCATCTTATCCGATAGTCAAGCAGCACTAAAGGGAACAATTCAGTAACCATCAATACGAAGTTGGTTAAAGGATGCCTAGAGAAGCTGAACAAATTAAGCAAAGAAAATAAAGTCCTCTTACACTGAGTACCCGCTCACCAAGGGATAGAAGACAATGAAAAAGCAAACGATCTAATAGCTAGAAAAGGAGCGAACACTCCAGTAACTGGACCAGAACCGTTCTACTCTCCAAGCGGAAACCAACTTAAAGTGGAACTGAAAAACTTGGAAGACGCCTTCCGTAACCGAGAAAAATCAAAGGTTTTCCTTGGTTTAAGTACAAACAATCTTCGGTTTGTCACGGGGTTTCTAACAGAACAATATCTCCTCATCGAAGACCTTAGTAGATTGGCGCTCAGAAAAAAACGGCAAATGCAGATTCTATGGGGAAAAATAGGGAAACACCAGAACACCTTATCACTAAGTGCGCCGAGACGATAACCTTTTGTGCCATGTTTATGGTCTGATGTCGTAGATTATATTATTATTATGTATTGGTCTGATGTCGAAGATGGAGAGCTGGCCTCTGTGGAGCCGTCTCATGTACTGTCCTTTGTCAAACAAGTTAATACTTTCTCTCGGTCTTTACTACTATGCATGTCATAATGACAAGAATTTTTTAAGTGTGGTACCGTGAAAGAAGTAGCTACCAAAATCTGGGCAGCAAATGACAAATACATAATAATGGTTTAACTTATTCTACTACATTTATTTTTTTAATTTATTGAGCATCAACTACCGTATGCTAAAAAAATAACGGTGTACAGTTGGTTTGGAAACACAGATATAGAAATAATTCATATTGTTTTTACTTGGAAATGGACGATCGATGACATTTCCCATATTGTTTTCCATATAAAATGACAGCGATCTTCATTTCATAATTTCATAGGCATCGCTGATCCCGTTTTTTTTTCGATCATACGGTATCTCCTTAATCAATTAGGTTCTAATATACTAATACACTTTACATTTACCTAGGACAGGTGCGAGTGGACCTATGCGAGAGTAAAACAGCGGATTACCGCATAATTTGATCTTGTAGATTTTGTGGATCTTGGACCAAAAGAAAATGTTGAACTTAGGATCTAGTTCATATCTTAGTCCATATATTTACAGGTTCAAATGTACTTCGAAGGTTTTTTGCTGATTTAATACTGTCTACATCTACTCTTACGAGATGATCACTGTGCCATCGACAAATGTAACAATTGTGCTGTCTTCCAGTTCTACAACATATCTGGTATATATTAAGAACAACATAGGTCCTATCACATATATTTCCCTAATAGAACTATTACATTTTCTTGTTTGACCCTAAGGTACTAATTTCGACGTTCTGAATGAAGCTTTATTTTAATTTAAGGTCATCGATTGGGTAGCGATGTTTTTACGTATCTAGGCCGAAATTCTTTGTCTATCGATTATGCTGGCCAACGGAGCAGATCATCATCATCATCATTCTCAGCTTATTCAACCATTTCCAATTATGGTGTAGCCTCCCTCACATATTTGATACTCTCTTTGAGTTGAGCCCATTATTGTCAATTGTTGCCTATGCGGGCCCAAGTTATCCCTGCTAATTTCCTAATATCATGGTCCCATCTCAAGTTTGGTCCTCCTCTAGGTCTCTTAATTCCTCGTGTGTACCATGCTGTAATTTTTGTGGTCCGTCCTTCTTGACACTTGAGGGATTTGATTCTGTGGATGGCATCTATTACCTGGGTCTTTTGTCGTATCCACTCTATTCTTTTACGGTCTTACTTGGTTATTCCCAATATATTTCGTTCCATTGAGCCTGCAGTTTCCTTATAATGTCCGTTTTAAGGGTCCAGGTTTCGTATGCATAGATTATGGCTGGTAGTACACATTGGTCGAATGTTTTCTTCTTTAGATAGAGATTGTAGATTTAAATATGATTGAGTTTCTTCCATGTACTCCATGCTAACTTAATTCTTCGGTTGATTTCTGGTAGTACAGATCCCGAGCTGTGTATTAGTTGTCCAAAATATATATGTATATGTACTCTTCTACTATTTCCAGTTTTGTGTTATTTATTAGAATGTATTTTCTGTCTACTAGTTCGTTGTACATTAGTTTAATTTTTGCTCAATTCATTTTGAGACCTTCATTGCTGGCTGTATTAGTTCGTTAATTTGTGTTTGTAGTTCTTCAGGACTATTAGCTTTTAGAACTATATGTCATCAGCGAATCTTAGATGGTTAAGATATTCTCCATCTATTTTTAATCCTTTGTTGGTCCAGTCTAGTTGATGGAAGATCTCTTCTAGTGTTGCTGTAAACATATAGAGATTTATAAATAACTTGCCCTTTGACCAGTTTTACTACTCTATGGTTACAGGCTACTTGTTCGAAGGCCCGCTCGGCGTAAATCTTTTATAAACTCTCGCATTCCTCGGCCTATATAGGTCGCGAAATACCTTCGTGACCTGACCTGAGAGGCTGCGCCCCGCCGAGGCAGCCTACTTTTCGATAAAATCGTGAAGTCTGTCGACCTCTGACACTGACCGTTCGTTAAAATGGAAAATGCCAGTCACGAGAATGTCCGAGCCTGCCCCCTGTGTGTATACGTATGGATGTAAAGGCGTCTATTTTAGTCCGAATAGGGATGGTGATATTTTAATATCTAATAACGATATTTTGAATATCGATATAGAGGGTAGTCCATTAGTGTGAGGATGTTCAATATAGTTGTCGAAGAAATGTAAAAAATATACAGATGTTGCATGGCATATAATGGTTGTCCATATCCTTTAAATATTCTGTTGTATATAAGGTGTCTCAAAAAAAAGGTATCATACAGTTTTACGTTTTTGCTCATTACTTTTACTAATATCTTTAGTTCTGTCAGTGTTACTAATATTTATTGAAACCAAGCCTGTATCGTTAGTTTTTAATGTTTTTTAAATTTTAATATATAGATTTCTTCAGTTGGCCGCAACCCTCTAAATCAGGGACGCGACATGTGGTGGAGGCGCCGTTGGTTTTTTTAAATATTTTTTACACCACCACTCTTGTGGTGAAGGCGTCTTTGGTTCCTTTCGATATTTTTTTACCCCACTACTCAAAAAAGAGACCGGCGCGCGGCGCCTCCACCACATGTTGCGTCCCTGGTTTAGAGAGTTGCGGCTAAAAAAAGAAAAATAAGGAATATAAATTTATTACAAAATTAAATACATTAATTTATGTAGGAGAAAAACCAAGGAATATTTTTGACCAACCAAAATATACTTAGAAAAAATATATATCCACTAGCGTGTATCCGCAACTTCGTTCGCGTCTAATTAATCATTTGTAATGGTGATGATAAAGCAAAGCAAGAATTTCTATTAACATATAAACTGGATAAAATTTTCTCACATTTATGACAGCATGATAAAAAACAATCGAGAAACCCCTCCTTATCGAACCTCTGTACACCCCACAGTCAATCCGTTTCCCAAAAATCAGCTTTAAATGTCAAGCAGTTTAAGCAGAATCGTGATTATACAATGGTCATATTTTATGAAACACCCTGTATAAATTTTTAAAAAATCTTAAAATATGTAAAACAACAAAACAAAATATACGTGTTTAAGATTTTTTCCGAAAAACTCACCGGTTTTTAAATAAAAAAATATTTTAATATTTGAAGGGTGGTTTCACCTCCTTAGTATTCGAGTTTCGAAAAATCCGTTCTTATCGAACCTCTACACCCTAAAGTCAATCCGTTTTCCAAAAATCAGCTTTTTACGTCAAGCGCTTTAAGCAGGATCGTGATTAATCAATGACCAGATTTTTCGAAACACCCTGTATACATTTTTTAAAAATCTTAAAATATGTAAAAAACAAAATAAAATATACGTGTTTAAGCGTTTTTTCGCCAACTTGGCCATTTTTTAAATAAAAAATATTGTAATATTTGAGGGGTAGTTTTACCCCACTGGAACTGGAATTTCGAAAAATCCCTTCTTATCGAACTTTTACACCCTAGAATGAACCTGTATGTCAAAATTGAGCTTCTTACGTTGAGTGGTTTGAGCAGGATCGTGATTAATCAGTGAGTCACTTAAGGATTTTATATTTTAGTATCTATACTAATAATTAAAAATAATCTATCATATTTACTTTAAAATCTTCTAGTTATTTCAAATTTGATGACCATATCTTAAATAATCTAAAAAATGTCACTAAAATACTCTTAATTTATTAAATATTAACATATTTGAGATATATCGATATATTTCATACATCCCTAAATCAGCTCTTAGAAAAAAATCGAAAAATAAAGGGAGTGGTGAAAAATCCATCAAATTTACGCTGAAAGTGGAAAGAATTAAGGTAAAATCTCAGGAAAATCGTAGTAGGGTATTATTTGCTTTCTGAAAAGACGCTGGAATTTATTAAACTATGCAGAATGTTGTAAATATTTATGTTATTATATGTTATTGTTATACGTTGACCTAATAGGGAATTCGTGCAGGTTAGATGTCGGCTATTAAATATAGCGAATACTGATAATAATTATGTATAATTTATAGTATGGAAGCAAACTATTAATTATTATAATAAGGATTTGGAGAGATATTATTCGCAGAATACTAACCAAAATATAATATAAGATAATTTTGGGTTGTTATAAAATAGTTTTGACATATTGATATCCAAACCCGTTAACGACAAACAAACACGTTCTTCTTAGTAGCACAAACCTTCGCAACATTCCTAAGAATGTGCCACAAGAGCTCCTATATTGGTCTTCTTCAAAATATTATCATTAGCCACAATAAAACTAGTGACAGGCAAATGCAATTTTCTGCCCTCTTGGTTTTACTCTATCGAAAGATGCGTAAAATTGAAGGGTCCAGGGGAAAACATGATACGCGCCATTTCACTGATTCTATATTTTTAGGCATATATCAAAGGATTTAACAACTTATTGCCCTGCAGAGTTTATACATTTTATAGGGACCAGTTAGACCTACTGTAATATTGTAAAATACTAAAATTAAGAAATTGGTGCTTATCAAGTTTTTCTCCTGGACCCTTCAATTATTTTAGATATAGAAGTGATAGTGAAGCAGCCTTAAGAGCTGCGTTTCGAAGTTGGTCAAAGAGTGCCTAGAGAAGCTGAACAAATTAGGCAAACAAAATAAAGTCCTCCTACTCTAGGTGCCAGCTCACCAAGGACTAGAAGGTAATGAAAAAGCAAACGATCTACCTAAAACAGAGCAACACTCTACTAACTGAACCAGAACCGTTCTGCTTTCCAAGGTGAAACCAACTTAAAGCGGAACTCAAGAACCTAGAAGACTCCATCCGTAACCTGGATTGGGAATCGTCCAATAGTATAAGACACTCGAAAAAATTTCTTAGAGCTTACGACCGAGAAAAATCAAGGATTTTCATTGATTTTAATTAGAACAATCTTTGGATTGTCATAGGGTTTTTAATATGACAATGTCTCCTCAACAAACTTCTCAGTAGATTGAAGCTAAGAAACAACGGCGCGAACACACAGATTCTGTGTAAATGGGGAAATGGAAAATGGGAAACAAATATCAGAACACCCCATCACTTTCAGTTTTCAAAATTCTCCAATTAATAGAATGCAAGACTTACAAGAGAGTCTTGTAGAAATCAGTTATCAAAAAAAAATCATTAAAACCTAACAAGGAGCACAATATTGTCAAGAGTTTGCGTAACAAAGATTGTTTCTACCTAAAAGCTGATGAGGGAAATAAGGTTGTTATATTAGATAAAAAAAGACTATTACGATAAGGTTAACAACTTATCGATAATGGTCCTTACATAAAATTGAAAAAGAATCCTTTGTCTAAGATGGTAACAGATGTTAAATAAACTTTAAAAGAATGTAACAACCTTATTGATTTTTCTTTAAAGAGAAAATTGCAAGTATCCAATCCCTCATTACCAAAATTGTATGCGTTGCCAAAAATTCATAAACCGGACAAGTCTATGCGCCCAATTGTTTCGGCTGTTCTCCGAGTTATAATTTGGCAAAATGGTTATCAAGGGAGTTCGAAAATTTACCTAATCATGAACCTTCTTTCTCAGTTAAAAATAATATTGAATTCATTAACAAAATTAAAAATATAACATTGCATGAAGGTGAAATTTTGGTCTCCTTTGATGTATCTTCGTTGTTCCCAAGTGTTCCAATTCCACATATTTTAGGCTACTTGAAGGAATGACTGAACGCAAATGGTCTCGACAACAAAACTGTGATTGAATATATTGCGCTTACATCATTATGTATGAAACAGAATTGATTTCAATTTAATAACAGCTATTTTGAACAGCGGGAAGGTACAGCAATGGATAATCCATTGTCTCCATTTTTGGCTAATTTATTCATGAGCAGGTTTGAAGTGGAGGCTAAGAATCAGTTTGAGTATTTTCCAAGAGTATGGTTTAGGTATGTGGATGATATTTTTGCTGTTTTTGACACACATTCAGACACCATAGATAATTTTATTTCTAAGTTAAATAATCGTTTTCCTTCCATTAAATTTACGCATGAAATTGAGAACAATGACAGATTATCACTTCTAGATGTATTAGTTATTAGAAATACTAATAATTGCCTGGAATTTGATATCTATAGGAAAAATACGACCACACGCAGATATATTCCTCATGAATCACATCATAGTGTTGAATATAAAATGGCTAGTTTAAATTTCTTAGTTCATAGATTACTTAGTTTCCCACTTTCCAACGAAAGATATGAAATAGAAAGAGATTACATTAGGAATGTAGCTGAGTATAATGGATATTCTCCTTCACTAGTTGATAAATTAATTAGAAAACGTAGGTATAGGTTAATGATTTCTGAAAATTCGACTTTTCAAGTGGAGAAAGATACGTCAAAATTTTTTTCAATACCGTTAGATAGACGTGGTTTAAAAGGAATTTTTGAGAATGTGAATTATAAACTTGTGTTATTAATAAGTTAAAGTTAATTATAAACTTATAATAAATTACAACAATTATTAGGTAATCCAAAGGATAAAACACCTCTACTGGAAAGGTCGGGTATTTATGAAATTTCTTGTAAAGATTGTAATCAGAAATATGTTGGGCAAACTAGAAGATCAATATTAACTAGATTTAAAGAACATTTAGCTCAGATAAGATATGGTAGACCTGATAAATCTTGCGTTGCCGAATATACTGTTGATAAAGGACACTGAGCGAGTATATAAACGCTCCAATTGTAGATTGTATTTTAGTTTATAATCATCTGCTGATGATGCTAACATGGTTAGCGAAACGCGCTTCCAGTGTAAAAGTAAAAGTGTTTTGGTGTATTGTGGTGATTTAGTGTTTTATTTTGCTTAATACAATGCAACTAGCTATGTCAGGGTAATCTGAGTGTCTAGCTTCCTACATTTAATTAATAATAATAACATCATTTTTTATCAATACTGTCTTGTCAATTTTGGTCTGATCTCAGTTGGTGTTGACTTTTGTATATGTTTCGTTTTGTAGCTTTTATAATAATTAATTGTTTTGTGTTCTTTGAATTTGTGCTTTTGTAATTTGTAAATTATGCAGCATGGCCTATTTATCGATGAATAACGCTGTTGTGTATATTAAATAAAAAAAAAATTACGTGCAAACATTGGTACAACTATTTCAGGCATTGCATACTCCTGTATTATTATACTAGATATGTTAGATATTAGAGGTTACTCCCGTGGAGCAGTTTCCAGTGACGACGCCTACAATTATGCGTACTAGGTACTTTTTGTACTCTAGTAATTGTTTTGTCTTTTTGCTATTTACCACTGGCCACAGTCTTCGAGCTGTAGCGCAGTCCTCACGGTGTTCCCACGTCTTTTGCTGCTTTGCCTTGATGGTAATTTTTATAGTTTCCTTCAGTATGTTGATCGTCACAAGTGGTGGGTCATCCGTCACGGTCTCTCCCCTAGCCCCGCTCTTTGGCGAGTCTGTCCGCTTCTTGGTTGCCCATCACATTGCTGTGGCCTGGCACCCAGCACAGAGTGGTCCCGCCTTGACGCAGCCAGGACAGTGCTTCTGGGCAGTCCATTGCAGTTCTCGATTTCACTAATTGCATGGTGATGCTTCTTAAAGTGGCCAAGCTGTCAGAGTATATGACGATATCTCCTATTGGTCTATCAGTGATTTTCTCTCGTATACAACTGGCCGCTTCCTTTATAGCGTAAACCTCTGCTTGTAAAATATTACAGCCATCCGATAGTCTTAAAGATTGTTGGATGTCTAGTTCCTCTGAGACGATGCCTATACCTGTGCCTCCTGAAGTTATGGAAGCATCTGTGTAGACTGCTATCTCTTGAGTGTTCATTACTCGGTTGCTTTCCCACTCTTCTC
This sequence comes from Sitophilus oryzae, assembly GCF_002938485.1. Lineage (NCBI taxonomy): Eukaryota > Metazoa > Arthropoda > Insecta > Coleoptera > Curculionidae > Sitophilus > Sitophilus oryzae. The sequence goes on from NW_022146866.1 coordinate 1,070,005, forward strand.
TTGTCGGGATGCGAATCTTTATCTTTTCTCGAAAATCTCCAAAAAATCTTAGAAGTAATTCCGTGACATTTTTTTTGACACACGCAGCCACTGCATGGGATGCCTGGCCGCTACACAATACTGTTGCACGTTTACAAAGTTAGTTTATATACTGTAATACTAAAGCCTTCTGACATAAAGTCAATTTATATTAACAAAGAACCGAAAATTATGAACGCATTTTAGGCGGAATTTTTGCCATACATCGATCTCAAAAGCCTTTTGAAGTAGAGTTATGTGTGTGTGTGTGAGTGTGTTACAAAGCAGATGTTGACTGACAAAGCCCATGCCGTACATCGTTCCAATCAATTTGATACGCTGGTGCTCGGACCGTGGGCATTTATTTGAATAAATGAATATTAACCCCAAAATTTCGTGCGGTTCTTCCTATTGAAAACAAGCCCGGCGAAAAATTGATTCAAAAATTTAATTATTTTCTCTGTTGCTACATCCTGACGATGTCATATATCATTTTTTATACAGAAAAAACCGTTAAGCTTAATATTTCTAATTAATGTAGATAAATGAGTTTTCCCTAAATAAGGTAGGGGTGATTAAATTAGGAGGTAATTCATTAACCTCCTAATTTAGGTGATAAAAGTTTATAATAGAAAAAAGTTTCCAAAATGTTTATGATGTAAAAAATGCTAAAATACAGGGTGATCCGAACTGTACCAGAAACCTCATAAAAAAAATAATAACTATGAAAGTTTGTATAAATGTATGTCTAAAATGCTTAGTTTTGGAGACAGAGGATGTAGAAGTTTCATTTTTATTTCGATTTTTTCTAAATAATTTCTGAAGTATCGTCTATATTTGGATGAAAATTGGTGTCTGGAAGTTTTTGGACGTGAGAAATTTGATTTTGTTGTCAACATGACTTCTATTTGTAGGGGGAGCCACCTACACATGTTTAAACTGTTTTGATGAGTAATAACATGGTAATAACTTTTGGTCCGTACCTTTTTTTACTCAGTAGTTTTATACAGGTACGGACGAAAAGTTATTATTCATCAAACCAGTTGAAAAATATATAGGTGGCGCCCTCTACAAGTAGGAGTCACATTGACATCAAAATCATGTTTCTCATGTCAAAAAACGTGGTATTCGGTAAGAAAATTTCACACCTAAATTTGAAAAAAAAAATATTAATCCAACATGACATTTTAAAATAATTTCAATTTGTTAAGTTCAACCTTTTCAACTGTCAAAAAATTTCCACTAAAGTTTCGTGGCGCCTCGAAAAAATTTCCGGAAATGTTTTCAGTTGCCATGGTAACTAGTCAACATTAAAGCATGTTATTGGTTGAAAAGTAGAGGTGTGAAATTTTCACTTATAATATCACAAGAGCTTAAATTATTTTCGGAAATTTTTTTGAGGGCACGAATATTTTGAAAATGATCCCGAGTCGAAGACGAGGGATAATTTTCCTAAAATATTCGTGCCCGAAAGAAAATTTCCAGGAATAATTTAAGCTTGCGTGGTATTCGGTAAGAAAATTTCACACCTAAATTTGAAAAAAAAAATATTAATCCAACATCACATTTTAAAATAATTTCAATTTGTTAAGTTCAACTTTTCAACTGTCAAAAATTTCCACTAAAGTTTCGTGGCGCCTCGAAAAATTTCCGGAAATGTTTTCAGTTGCCATGGTAACTAGTCAACATTAAAGCATGTTATTGGTTGAAAAGTAGAGGTGTGAAATTTTCACTTATAATATCACAAGAGCTTAAATTATTTTCGGAAATTTTTTTTGAGGGCACGAATATTTTGAAAATGATCCCGAGTCGAAGACGAGGGATAATTTTCCTAAAATATTCGTGCCCGAAAGAAAATTTCCAGGAATAATTTAAGCTTGCGTGGTATTCGGTAAGAAAATTTCACACCTAAATTTGAAAAAAAAAATATTAATCCAACATGACATTTTAAAATAATTTCAATTTGTTAAGTTCAACCTTTTCAACTGTCAAAAAATTTCCACTAAAGTTTCGTGGCGCCTCGAAAAATTTCCGGAAATGTTTTCAGTTGCCATGGTAACTAGTCAACATTAAAGCATGTTATTGGTTGAAAAGTAGAGGTGTGAAATTTTCACTTATAATATCACAAGAGCTTAAATTATTTTCGGAAATTTTTTGAGGGCACGAATATTTTGAAAATGATCCCGAGTCGAAGACGAGGGATAATTTTCCTAAAATATTTGTGCCCGAAAGAAAATTTCCAGGAATAATTTAAGCTTGCGTGGTATTCGGTAAAATTTCACACCTAAATTTGAAAAAAAAATATTAATCCAACATGACATTTTAAAATAATTTCAATTTGTTAAGTTGGCCAAGGTATTGCTAAAACTCAAATGGGTAATATTTCAATATATAGACATTGTAGTTCATTCACATTATGATTGTAGATCTTATGTTTACCTTTTCAACTGTCAAAAAATTTCCACTAAAGTTTCGTGGCGCCTCGAAAAAATTTCCGGAAATTTTTTCAGTTGCCATGGTAACTAGTCAACATTAAAGCATGTTATTGGTTGAAAAGTAGAGGTGTGAAATTTTCACTAAAATTTATTCGTTACCATGGTGATTTGTAAAAAAAAAACACGTTTTGATTGGTTAAAAATTACAAATGTGGAATTTTCATCCAAATATTGATATTATTTCTTAAATTATTTGAAAAAATCGAATTAAAAATGAAACTTCTACACCCTGTAACTCTGAAACGACGCATTTTAGGACATACATTTATACGAACTTTTTTACTTATTTTTATCTGCAGAATATGTTGCTGAAGTTTCCGGAATACAGTTCGGACCGCCCTGTATATTTATTGGAATTTTTCAATGGAAAAGCAAATTTTCAACATTTCGGCACTATACAGGATGAATCTTAAAAGCACAAATATTTTATGGGTTGTGTATTTCGACCCCACCCATTTAGCAAAGTTTTGTCACATTTAGGGAACAGTTACGTATCTGCGTTTTATTCATTTTTATCAGGCAAAAGAGGGGCTTGGTAACGTAACAACGACGTCACTTAGGACACACACCTAAAGCCGGGTCCACATATGTAGCATCTTCGTGTATCTCCGTCGCGTTGCACCAACATGTTTCATGATCGCTAGTTTGGACGCCGAATTAACGCGATCATATGGTACACCTTTGTGATACCGTATCTGATACATGCCAATCCGAATTTTGGCGCGTATCTTAACACTGCATATCGGATACACGTATCACGATCTGTCATTTGGACGTGTTTTGATACAGTATAACGATACAATTGACTCGATACGCCGTGACCCGTCTTGAGGCGGTTTTTCTCCGATCATCAAAGGGGCATTGAGGGTTCGCTGAGAAGAATTGATGAACATGATACGACGATACAAGGTGATTTGTTGTACCGTCCATATACAATGATACGCACGCTTGTACGCTGGTACGTATGAATTTTATAAGTATGGACGCTTACTTTGGCACGATATGCATATTCAGTTGACACAGCCCAAATAAACGTCCATACTTACGATACAAGCTCTTGATACGTGATACATGATCCTGATACAATAGAGTGCTACATATGTGGACCCGGCTTATCACGTCTACGAATATTTTTTCGCAAAAAAAATTAAAAATTTAGAAATTTTTGAAAAAAGCCTAATAACTTTTTTTATCTGAAAAAGAAATAAAAAAGTTTGTTTTTAAACCACTTTGCCAAGGGTGGGGGTGTACGCTAAGGACACCAGCATTAGTAACTTTTATAATAAACTTTTTTTTTTCAAAACAGTCCTATGGGTATTTCCCCACTGTAAGGAATTCTACAAAATAAAATAGTTATTTTTTAAAACACTGCTGCATTAATCCAATGGAGACTAATTGTCAGCAGTGGTTTATTAATAAACAAATTTGCCTAAAAGACAAAAAATTCTTAACGTTTCGGGAAGTATCTCTTCCTGTCGTCTGAAGCAAAAAAACACAAAGAACACAGAAAAAAACTTTCGTGAACACTTTAGTTTTTTTCAAACAGATACGTCTATAAAAACCGTTGACGTTCTGTTAAAATGACATTATATTAAGTTAAACTTCAAAATTAACAATTACTACCTGATAACAATAATAATTACTTAGTAAAGTAAAACCAAAAGGTTTCAAACTTTCTGTATGATTATTTTTTAATTGATTTTTGATTTTTACTTATGCGTTATGTTTATTTATGTTATGTTCTTTAAAATCAAGGAAACTATTGCCATACATTACTAACCTCTACAGATGCATGAGCAATACATTTATTTTTATTAAATTGTATTAAAAAAAGCCTGCTTTATTCCTTTTAGAGGCTATCGCTTCTTTTTTTATAATTTTTGCTTTGTTAAAATCTACTCTGTGCCCTGTGTCCCATGAATGCTGACAAATCCTAGATTTGTGAAAATCGCCCTTTCTTAAATAATCTTTACGTTCCTTAATTCGAACATTTAATAGATATTTCACCAATATAAAATTTATCACATTCACGTCGTATATTGTATTATTTGTGTGTTATTAGTATGTTATATTGTTTTCCTATTCTACTTATTTTTTCCGAAATGCCTCGTATGTATGAAATTGTAAGTTGTATATATTGTGTGTATTCTGTCTATGATTTGGGGTTTATATTTTGTTTAATGTTTTGTCAATAAAAGATGGCGAATGGTGATGTTTTTTTATTAATGTATTTTTTTAACTTATTTTTCATTAAACTCAAGTTCCTGCACTATACAGGGTGGTCCAAACTGTATTCCGGAAACTTCGGCAGCATATTCTGAAGATAAAAATAAGTAAAAAAGTTCGTATAAATGTATGTCTTAAAATGCTTAGTTTCAGAGATACAGGGTGTAGAAGTTTCATTTTTATTCCGATTTTTTCTAAATAATCTCTGTAGTAATAGGTAACGTCAATATTTCGACGAAAATTGGTGTCTGGGAGTTTTTTGACATGAGAAATTTTGATGTCAATATGACTCCTACTAGAAGAGGGCGCCACCTACATGTGTTTTAACTATTTTAAAGCGTAATAACTTTTTGCCCGTACCTGTATAAAGCTACCGAGCAAAAAAATATACATGTCTGTGATTTTCTACGTAAAAAATATATCTTTGTAAAAATTGCTCCGAGCAACCGTTCTTAAGATATTTAGAATGAAAATAGTCAATACATTTAGGTTAAGTAGATAGTTATTTCACTGAAATAATAAATTTGGGAAATTTTTATTTTTTTAAATTAATCATAAATTTTTCTGCAAAAAATAATGATAAAACAGTTTCTGTTGAACTTGTGACACAAAAACATTTCAAATTTATGATTTCAGTCTAATAACTATCTAGTCAACGTGTTTAATTTAAGTCAATGATGAGAGGTATACAAAATCAAATTTCTTATGTCAAAAAACTTCCAGACACCAATTTTCATCCAAATATTAACGTTATTTCAAAAATTATTTGGAAAAAATCGATATAAAAATGAAACTTCTGCACCCTGTATCTCCGAAACTAAATATTTTAGGACATATATTTATAGAAGCTTTTTTCCTAATTTTTACCTGCAGAATATGCTGCCGAAGTTTCCGGAATACAATTCGGATCACCCTGTATATTTGAAAGCTTCAATCTTCCTGAGCTTAATTTTACCATCACCGTTTAATTTTCATACCACTTCCATTTTAAATCAGTAATCTCTAGTTATATCCGTAATTCTGTAGGTACCTACGGGATTTGTTCTCCATTACTGGATGAAATTTAGCCTTATAACGTCTGTCTAGAATAAATAGAAGATTACTTTCTGAATGGGAAGCAACCGTGTCTCGCAAAATGCACCTTGTGTTTGAGTTTTGTGTTTGTAGTGCATATCGCATGCATCCAGGGCTTGGCGGTCTATTTGCCTACATTAATTCCCTACGGTACGTGCTGCAAATCCATTATTGTCGAGAGATGTTGTCAAAAATAAATTTGCATTATTATAATAAACAGAGTAGTTTCATACTATTAATAGAAATTTATTATAAATCGTTGAGTAACTTAAATAAAACTAAAGCTTCATTTAGAAACTCGAAATTTTCAGTTAGCGTGGAAGTTTACTCTAATAAATTCAATGTAAACATTCAGGACATCAAAATTAGGAGTTGTAATTTAGCTTCTTTAGTTGTAACTAAATTAAAGCTTCATTCAGAACCTCGCAATTAGTGGAATAAATTAGTGGTTTCAATTAGCGTGGTAGTTTTTTTAAAACAGAAAAAAGTGACGGTTATTCTGAGGTTATCCCCAAAATTTTGCATTTTGGTTTGCATTGCATTAAGGGTGTTTCCCTGATCTCAAACACTAACAACAAGTCAGTAGGGTAAAATTAACCAAAACTTAAGGCGAAAAAATACGCAAAAAAATCCACCCGGGCCCCTCACTGGCTCAGTCCGACCCAGCTTTTTGTCTCCTGAGCATTTTGTTTTTTGGATCATGTCAAAACATGCTTTGGTTAATTTTTAAGAGCGAAATGAACTTGCCACCAACAATTTGCAATTTTTTCAATTAGCATTTCTTTATGAAGTTATTTTTCAATAAGACAAGACGGCTTTGGTGATTATTGTGAACTAGATACTACTATGAACTGTCCATCATGTTCGACCTTTGGGAAATGCTTGGTAGGAGGATTAGACGTCGCGAAGAGGTACCAGCTTCATTAAATGAACTTCGCTTGGTTCTTAGAGAAGAATGAAAAAGCATAACACAATATGATATATGCAGCCTCAATGACAGTATGAACGGATGTATACAGGCAGTTATAGGTAGTAGCCAAGGAAGGCATAGTAAAGTATTAAGATATATTTTACAATTTTTTTTGTTCTGTTTGTATACTTGAGTATTACAGATGTTTTCTTTAATATCGTTAGTTTTGTTATCGTTATTAACGTTTATTAAAATCAGGATTGTATCGTTAGTCTTTAACTTTTTTTTAATTTTGTATAGAGTACCTATCCAATGCAGCGTAATATGACGTTACGACAATAGTCACAAAAACCATCTCGTCATATTAAATAATGACATCAGAAAGTAATGTTAATTGAAAAAATTGCAAATTGATTGCAATCAGTTCATTTCGCTCTTAAAAATTAACCAAACCATGTATTGACGAATCAAAAAACAAAACACTTAGGAGTCATGGTTCTGACCGTAAAATTATATTTTCGGAAAATTTACAAACAAAATTATTGCACGGGGTGTTTTAAAGTTAGGGTTAAAAAACAACCCCTCGATTAACCCTGTATAATATGTCAAATTTAAATTTAATTCCTAAAGAAAGTTTATTAAAAACTTTTTTTACGAATTAAAGTTGATATAGGTAATTATATACAGTTTAGTAAAAAAATCATGAAAATACAGCTAAAAATAACAAAAATATAACACTTTAAATTTGATCAAAAATTTCTCCGTTGCATTTCTTTGCAGTGTATATTGTCACTGTATTTCTCTAACAAAAAAGAAACACAGTGGCTTCAATATATTTTGGTTAGTATTGAAAAAGTAAAAAAGTCGTAAAAGACTTTAAACTGCTCTCCTGAAAATATAAAAAAATGAGTTACGCCACTTCGTGATATTCACGACGTAATTTCAATTTTAAATCTGCCAAAAGAAATCATTACAGTATTTTTTTAATGAAATAAAAAAATCGTTTTAATCAAAATATTAAGAAGATAAGAATACCTATTTATGTGAATGTATAACACGTATTTCTAAGTTCTTAGTATAATCCCAGGTAAATAAACAGGCATGTCTGTGCTTCTGCGAAGCATTTCACTGCATATGTTGTGCAAATACCATTAATACTACCATGCTAATATTCCCATTTAGTTTCCGTATAATTACCTGCAAATTCTACGTGCCTCTGATGTTCAGTAGCGCAGTAAAGGCTCTTGTATTAATAAATTTCTATGTATAATATAATTGCACTATTAAAATACTGTTACAAAATGATATCAAAGTTTACAGAATAAATACTTCTGTAAACTTTTATGTATGCTCAATGCTCGTTTACAGGGTTTAACATTAATTTATTTCTTCAAACATCTCTTTACCGGTATACATTCTCTCGGTAATAACTAAATTCAGAAAAAGGTACATAGTATATATTTATGTTACAATGAAAGTTGGAAATTCAGTGATTGTTAATATTCACTAGGAAATGCTAACAATTACGCATTGGACCAGTGAATGTGGTATTTAAGAGATTTGTCGGCTTTTCCTAGTAATTTCTAACATTCACTAGTGAAAGTAACATTTACTAAAAGTCGCCAGTAAAAGTTATTCTATTGTACAGGACGAGTGTGGAGGGGAAGAATGTTGGTGTAAGTTAGAACAAATAAAACCTTTAAGAAGTATTGGAATATTGGAAGAATATTACCTCAATATTCAAGCTGATCCACATATCTTAAAATTACAATTTACTTTTCTTTAGTATATTTATTAAAAATTATAGAAAATAACGACATAACCTTCTAAATATTAAAAGCTATAATAAACGTTTTAAAGCGTACAAAAGAATGAAAAAAAAACATTCATAAACATAAGATTACTTATTGGTACAAAGTTTTTTTAATAAAATTCTTCATCGTGGACAAAATAAAGGTATGCCCGAATTTTCTTCAACCGGGAGTTATTCGTTTTTTTCAAACCCGCTAGTTCAAGCATATCAAAACGTTTAATATGTCGTGTCGCGTCGTAGATTAAATTTTGAATGATACACGTTCGATACGAACTTTTTAATGAAACTTGTGTAACTCCTCGAGGCTTAACGTTACACGCGTTTCATTATGATGTTCGTATCGAACTTGTATCATTAATAACTATTAAAATATATAAAAATTTTAAGGTGTCCGTCTTTCGCTTTATTTATTATATAGTTAGTTATTATATTCTTTAAAGTAAAATTTTAAAATGGACTTTTTTGTGGTTTATTTTCACGGATTTCGTATTCTTATTCCTGTCAACTGAACAATAAGTTATTAAGTTTATTAAGTTGTTCGACAAAAGGCTCAGTTATATATGCAACTTCCGGGATAAATTCATTCTTATCGAATAATTGATTGAAATTCGGTTGTATTCCGGTTTCTGTAAGCCCATTGGACTGATTTATGGCTCTAATAAGGAGCGGAATCTATCGGAGGCGAATTTCGCATTGAATATAACTATGGCTACGGAAGAGAGATTTCCGATCAATTTAATATGCTTACGCGCAGTTCGCTAACTAAGACCAGATATTGTAAAAGTTTTGTTGAACTAAATGATTGAACTTGTGTTATACAGCATGTCCGTGGAAACTCCTGGAGTAAGAACAAATGGAGATTTTCTCTTATCAACGGTTACTTAAAAACAGTGGTCTATTATTTTAATTATTTATTTTTATATGATATGCATCGTATGAAAAAAATATGTATCTAATAGCCGACAAATCTCTAGAATGGTGGAGAAACTCACCAGGGCAGAAACATGCTCCTGAGCCTATACAGGGCGAGTCTAAAATAAGGGCAAATATTTTCAGACCTGGTAGATCTCGATAAAAGAAACATATATTTTCTCTTCACTACTCTTAACTGAGATATGTAGTAGCGTAGCGTAGGTCCCGCAGCACCCGCAACGGCGCGGAGGGGGGGGGGGGCTCGTTATTTTGAGGGCCCCGCAGTGGCCTCCAATTTTATTTACTAAATACATATATATGTGAACAGCGTCCCCTACTATCTCCAAAAATAAAAGGGAAAAAATTAAAAATATTTTAGACTTAATTTAATTTTTAAGCTACATTGTTACCTCAATAATGTAGTATGTTTTAATTTTAAAAACATATTTTTTAGCCAAGTAAAACCTACATATATCTATATTATGTTTTTTTGTGTGTTTTTTTTATTTTAATATAAGGGCCCCAAAAAATCTTGCGGGGTGGCCTCACATTTGAAGTTACGCTACTGGAGATATGACTATTTCCATCGATAGGTTTGTAGCTTCTGCATAACGATCTAGGTAAAGCATCTAGCTCATTTGCCAGTTCAGAATTAGAATTTAGAGTTAGTAACTCGCATTTTCATTGGAGGACACTGTCATATTTATTTCAATCCAATAATTAACGAGAATGTTCGTATAATTTAATGAAATTACTGTAAATCACTATAAATAATAAATTGTTTGGTTTAGTTATCATTAATAAAAAAGGCATTATGTCAAAAAGTTATTCAGGCTTTGATTTAACTCTATGTATCAATTTTAAATGGTATAGAAGATATCATGCAGCTTAATAGTTTGTAAATAAATGTCGGTAATATCGTAAAATACCTTAATAGAGAATATTTACTCCCCGAACGGCATAAAAAAGAACGGTTATCTAATGAATATCTTATTGACAACAATTTTCAAGAATTTTCAAAAGAAACAAAAATTATGTTATTTAGGTTAACATCTCTTACGTCAGAGTAGAATGTTACGGCATACGTCTGCCATATGCCATGACGCGATAGTTCGATACAATCCACAGTCGAATGGGCATCAGACATCTGACGAAGTCATTAAGGACCATCAGACAACGAATCTGCTAACTGTAAAGCCTGCCGGTTTTGACCCACTTCTGCAGAGCTACCTACTGCAACAGGCTTATCTTATTTAACGTAATTTTTATTTAAGAAATGTATATTTTGCATTCCGTACTTTATTGTAGTTTACTACAATTACTTTATTGCTTTTAATTTTATAGCAATTATTATTTATATGTTGTTGTTTTTTTGTTACATTATATTCTTATCATCATCATCATCATGTAGCTTATTCCCAATTAAAAATTTTTACCCCGAGTTTATACCAGGATAGAAAATGTAATTATCCCATTATCTCTATTCTTTTATGAGCTACACATTTTTAAGTAAAGTATTGATTTCAGAGATTCTTATTCTTATTGAAAAAAAACAATAATTTTAGTAGCGTGTATATCCACCTCTCGCAGCAATAACAGATCGAGGTCTTCGGCGTATCGAACGAATAAGGGTGGTTATTCTTTCTTGATCTATAGCTTGATAAATATCAAGCTATACATCAAGAAAACCCTTTACAAGGGCTTAGGCTAGCATTAACGGAGATCCCTCCGTTAATGCTAGCATAGATCTTGTAAAGTTTTTGGTGGAATAGGATGACGACGAACAGTTCTTTTAAGTTCATCGCACAAATGTTCGATTGGATTGAGACCGGGACTACAAGGAGGCCATTCCAATCTTCGTAATACAACCTCATCCAGGTACTCGTTAACTACTCGTACTCCAAACTCGTTACCCCGCGCAACGTGGGGCCTGGCATTATCATGCATCAGTATAAACTGATTTCCAATGAAAGAAACAAATGAAACGACAACTTCTTGAAGTACATCCTCAATATAACGGTGGGCATTGAGAGCTCCATTTTCAACATATTCAAGATTGTAAAAATAACAGTGCTTTATTTTAAAATGTGCAGCTCATAAAAGAATAGAGATAACTAATAGAGAATAGAGGGTAATTCAAAAATTGAAATGTTAGGAATACATCTAAGATTACAAGAAAGTGTTTTTTAACCGAAATGCCCGTCCCATTTTTTCCACAAGGTGTTTTGAATTTATTGCAAAGAAAGAAGTTTTGATTTACCCCGGTATAAACCCACCTAACCGAAATATATCAGCCATTAAAATAATAAAAAAATAATGCCAACAAATTTATCTACAAACTATACCATAATAAGTAAAGGCAAGAATTGAAATGGCACGTAGAACATTCAAAAAATGGAATACCACGCTCACTAATAGAAACCTGTCACTGCAAACCCGATTGCGAACACTACGTTGTTACATATGGTCCACTCTTCTTTACGGATGTGAGACATGGACGCTAAAAGCCGAGAATATAAATAAAATAGAAGCCTTTGTAATGTGGTGCTACCGGAGAATTCTTAAAATTTCTTGGACCGAACATATAAGCAACGAGGAAGTTCTTGGATAGCTGAACAAAGATCGGGAACTGTTAACCACCATCAAGGCCAGAAAGGTGAGCTACTTCGGACACATAATGCGTGGCACCAAATATTATATTCCTCGTTTGATTATTCAAGGAAAAGTCGAAGGTAGAAGATGGGTAGGTCGAAAGAAACTGTCATGGCTCAGAAATATACGGAACTGGACCGGTCTGGGGGTGGAGAGGCTGTTTCATGCAGCAAAAGATAGAGAACTCTTCCACGAAATAGTCATGGAGATCGCCAACGCCTGAAGACAGGCACGGCACCGCAAGAAGAAGAAGATACCATAATCATAAAAATCGGATTACAAATTCAAAAGTTATGAAACACCAAACTTAGTCAAAATTTTAAGGTATATAAAAATACATAACGAACCTCATATCTTTTCTGGCGTCCGAGATCCCATTGATGAGGCTCGAATTTGGAGCACCCTGTACATTGATAGATTTGTGTAATTCTCTACGATAAATACTATTTTTTAATTATTAGGAAAATATAGTTGCAAAAACGTTTTCAATGGAATATTTGAGTAATATAAAATAACTATTTTTGCTGAAAGTATTGAACTCTTTCGTCAAATTTAGTTATTTATGACGATGTAAAATACGGTGGATAGTAAAATAAGGATATAGTATTCCTTCTATGCTGAATATATCGAAATAGAAAACTTTACAGGCATGCTCTCAACATTAATGTATGCCTTTCATGAAAGCCATATTATACTCGCAGAGGTATGCGGGCGTTGTAAATAAAACATAACGTATTTTTCTTATGCAAATTCCAGCTATTTTGCCTTTTTCGTATTATACGTTTTTCTCCTGCGTTTAAAAATTAGTTTTCCGACTATTTTCGTCGTTTTGGGAAGAGTTTCTACCCTGAGTCAGTGGATATTTGAAATATTCAAGAAATTCTAGTAAACAAGTCCATGAATGATTTGAAATAAAATACAAAATAATAGTAAAATATTTGTGTTTAGTTCTTATGAGATAAAGCCTGAAGGAAATATAGCTATTTTTTAATATAATTATTATTATATTTAAGTCTCAGAGCTATTAACATCTGGTTTTAGACTTAAATCTATACTAATATACAGGGTTGTTCACCACATACGACGCGGAGTATTGTAGACAAATGATTAGATTTTTACAAATTGTAAGTTTTGGGTTCGTTGAAGAGCTATTAGAACTACAATTTAAAAATATTTTTACAAGATACAGTGTCCCAAATAAATAAAAAATATCAAAGTTGTATTTTTTTAAATGGAACACCCTGTATATTATTACATTTTTGGTTTCTACGATTAAAATAAAGGTAAATTTGATTAAGTTTTACACTTAAACCTTACCGTTTTTGAAATATTTTCAATTTTCAGAAATTGCAGTCAAAATTTTAACGTTTCATTTCTCCAAGGATATCAAAGTTTTTAATACTAAATATTTACTGAAGTCTATTTATTGATCAGATATTTTGTTGCAATAATAAAAATAATACTACCTCACACAGAGTGTCTAAAAATTTATTTTAAATTATTTCTAGCTTTAAACGGCAATAACTAGTTTAATTTAAATGGAACGCCCTATATATTTTAGGAGAATGTGATGCACAATTTAATTGTCTATCAAATTGTATTATACCACTTTTTATCTATCCCTTCAAGTTTTCGTAGAAAATTCATTTTCTTATAATTTAGACCTCATGTATCAATATACCCATGGAATATTGACATTTTAGATTGTTTTTAAAGCAACAAATCTACAAAATGTACAGGCTAGTAATATTATCGTTTTTAGCAAAATGATTATAGCAATATTACTAGCCCATTTGTATGCACAAAGAAAATTATTTAAATCTTTATAAAAGAGTATACCATTAATTAAATATACCACCATTATTTCCGCCCAAATGCTAATTAATTATATACTTAACTATGTTCGTTAATAAATTATTCTAAATAAACGTGGATTTGAATCAGAAGTCAATATAATAATAAGTTATGAAAATGAATGTCTCTGATGTTATAAATAAGCATTTGTCAAAAAACTAAATATCGTTTTTAAGGTGTTAGTTTTTACCCCACTGTCTAATACACATATTATATTTGGAGCAATTATTATTAATCAACGCAAACAGCCAATTTAATGTAGTTTGAATACTGGAATCATATTAATTGGTCCTCTTTAACAAATATTTAAAGAGTTTTTTTTATTTCTTAATAAAATAGACAAACTATATCGACAATATTAATACCTGTACTCTTTAAAAATTTGGTACATCTTTAAAAATAATCTAAAATGTCAGTATTCCATGGGTATATTGATAAATGAGTTCTAAATTACAAGAAAATGCATTTTCTACGGAAACTTGAAGAGATAGGTAAAAAATGGTATAATACAATTTGTTAGACAATTAAATTGTGCATGTGATTCTCATAAAATATACAGGATGTTCCATTTAAATTAAACAAGTTATTGCCGTTTAAAGATAGTAATTATTTAAAATAAAATTGTAGACACTCTGTATAAGGTAGTATAATTTTTATTATTGCAACACAATAACTGATCAATAAATAAACTTCAATAAATATTTAGTATTAAAAACTTTCATACCCTTGGAGAAATGAAGCCTTAAAATTTTGACTGCAATTTCACAAAATTGAAAATATTTCAAAAACGGTAAAGTTTAAGTGTGATAAACCTTTATCAAATTTACCTTTATTTTAATCGTAGAAACTAAAAATGTAATAATATACAGGGTGTTCCATTTAAAAAAATACAACTTTGATATTTTTTATTTATTTGGGACACTCTGTATCTTGTAAAAATATTTTTAAATTGTAGCTTTAATAGTCCTTCAACGAACCCAAAACTTACAATTTGTAAAAATCTAATCGTTTAGCTACAATACTCCGTGTCCTTAAGTGACTCACTCACTGATTAATTTGTCCTCCAAAATCCTTAAGTGACTCACTCACTGATTAATCACGATCCTGCTCAAACCACTCAAGCAAGAAGCTCAATTTTGGCATACAGGTTGATTCTAGGGTGTAGAGGTTCGATAAGAAGGGATTTTTTGAAATTCCAGTTCCAAGGGGGTAAAACCACCCCTCAAATATTACAATATTTTTTATTTAAAAAACAGTCAAATATTTTTTATTTAAAAAACGAAAAAAGTTTCCGGAAAAACGCTTAAACACTTATATTTTATTTTGTTTTTTTTTACATATTTTAAGATTTTTTAAAAATGTATACAGGGTGGCCATTGATTAATCACGATCCTGCTTAAAGCGCTTGACGTAAAAAGCTAATTTTTGGAAAACGGATTGACCTTTATGGTATAAAGGTTCGATAAGAAGGGATTTCTCGAAACTCGAATTCTAAAGGGGTGAAACCACCCTTCAAATATTAGAATATTTTTTTATATAAAAACCGGTGAGTTTTTCGGAAAAACTCTTAATCACGTATATTTTATTTCGTTGTTTTACATATTTTAGGGTTTTTAAAAAATTTATACAGGGTCTTTCATAAATATGACCATTGAGTAATCACGATTCTGCTTAAACTGCTTGACGATTAAAGCTGATTTTTGGCAAACGGATTGACTGTGGGGTGTTAAGGTTCGATAAGGAGGGGTTTCTCGATTGTTTTTTCTCATGCTGAACAAAATAATATATATAATATACAGGGTTGTTCACCACATACGACACGGAGTATTGTAGCTAAACGATTAGATTTTTACAAATTGTAAGTTTTGGGTTCGTTGAAGGACTATTAGAGCTACAATTTAAAAATATTTTTGCAAGATACAGAGTGTCCCAAGTAAATAAAAAATATCAAAGTTGTATTTTTTTAAATAGAACACCCTGTATATTATTACATTTATAGTTTCTACGATTAAAACAAAGGTAAATTTGATTAAGGTTTATTACACTTAAACCTTACCGTTTCTGAAATATTTTCAATTTAGTGAAATGGCAGTAAAAATTTTAATGCTTTATTTCTCCAAGGGTATCAAAGTTTTTAATACTAAATATTTACTCAAGTTTATTTATTGATCAGTTACTGTGTGCAATAATAAAAATTATACTACCTTAGAGTGTCTAAAAATGTATTTTAAATAATTACTAGCTTTAAACGGCAATAACTTTTTTAATTTAAATAGAACACCCTGTATATATTATGAGAATCAGATGCGCAATTTAATTGTCTATCAAATTGTATTTTACCATTTTTTACCTATCTCTTCAAGTTTCCGTAGAAAATGCATTTTGTTGTAATTTAGAACTCATTTATCAATATACCCATGGAATACTGACATTTTAGATTATTTTCAAAGATATACCAAATTTTTAAAGTGTACAGATACTAATATTGTCGATATAATTCGTTTATTTCATTAAAAAGTAAAAAAAACTGTTTAAATATTTGTTAAAGAGGACCAATTAATATGATTCCAGTATTCAAACTACAAAAATTAACTGTTTGCGTTGATTAATAATAATTGCTCCAAATACTAAAAAACTGAATTTTGTATGTGTATTAGACAGTGTGGTAAAAAGTAACAGTAAAAATGATTTTTTTTGACAAATGCTTATTTATAACAGAGACGGTCATTTTCATAACTTATTATTATATTGATTTCTGATTCAAATCTACATTTATTTAGAATAACTTATTAACGAACACAATTAAGTCTGTAATTAACTATTATTTGGGCGGAAATATGGTGGTATATTTAATTAATGGACTTTTATAAATATTTAAATAATTTTCTTTTTGCAAATAAATGGGCTAGTAATATTATCGTGTTGCTAAAAACGATAATATTGCTAGTCTGTACATTTTGTACATTTGTTGCTTTAAAAACAATCTAAAATGTCAATATTCCATGGGGATATGATAAATGAGGTCTAAATTATAAGAAAATGCATTTTCTACGAAAACTTGAAGGGATAGGTAAAAAGTGGTATAATACAATTTGATAGACAATTAAATTGTGCATCTGATTCTCCTAAAATGTAGTTCTATTTAAATTAAACAAGTTATTATTATATTGATTTCTGATTCAAATCTACATTTATTTAGAATAACTTATTAACGAACACAATTAAGTCTGTAATTAACTATTATTTGGGCGGAAATATGGTGGTATATTTAATTAATGGACTTTTATAAATATTTAAATAATTTTCTTTTCGCAAATAAATGGGCTAGTAATATTATCGTTTTGCTAAAAACGATAATATTGCTAGTCTGTACATTTTGTACATTTGTTGCTTTAAAAACAATCTAAAATGTCAATATTCCATGGGGATATGATAAATGAGGTCTAAATTATAAGAAAATGCATTTTCTACGAAAACTTGAAGGGATAGGTAAAAAGTGGTATAATACAATTTGATAGACAATTAAATTGTGCATCTGATTCTCCTAAAATGTAGTTCTATTTAAATTAAACAAGTTATTGCCGTTTAAAGCTAGAAATTATTTAAAATAAATTTTTAGACACTCTGTATGAGGTAGTATTATTTTTATTATTGCAACACAATAACTGATCAATAAATAAACTTCTGTAAATATTTAGTATTAAAAACTTTGATACCCTTGAAGAAATAAAGCCTTAAAATTTTTACTGCAATATCACAAAATTGAAAATATTTCAAAAACGGTAAGGTTTAAGTGTAATAAACCTTAATCAAATTTATCTTTATGTTAATCGTAGAAACTAAAAATGTAATAATATACAGGGTGTTCCATTTAAAAAAATACAACTTTGTTATTTTTTATTTATTTGGGACACTCTGTATCTTGTAAAAATATTTTTAAATTGTAGCTCTAATAGTCTTTCAACAAACCCAAAACTTACAATTTGTAAAAATCTAATCCTTTAGCTCCAATACTCCGTGTCGTATATGATGAACAACCCCTGTATATAACAAAATATATTTTACAATTATTACTATTATTAATATAAATAGAAATATGATAAATACTACAAATTATACAGGGTGTCCAAAAAATTGTGTATCTAACTTCGATGGGTGATTCTACAGATAAAATAAAAAAAGGTCCTATGAACATATGCTCTAAAATGCTTCCGAGGAAACTGTTTATTTTTAAAAATGGCGATAGTGTAAAAATCCGTAACAGTCCTGGAAGCGTACTTTCCATTAGAGTAGAGGATACTGGCGGTACTTTTTATCCAAATGGATACGTTAATTTCAACAGATGACATAAAAACTAGGACTTTTTTACGTAAAAAAGGTGCCCCTCGTTAAGTTTAAAAGGCTTAACAGTTTTCAACATAGGTATTTGCGTTTAAGGGTTACGATGCGTCGATTTTAGTATTAGCGAAGAATGAGAACGAATTTAAATATATTTTGTTATATATATTCAAATACAGTTATAAAAAATAAAAATGAAACAGCAAATATTCGTACAACCTTACCAATTTTTATACATTGTTTCAAAAGTCTTAAACATTGACAGCTACACAATTCCAATAGGCTATTAATTACATTACAGTTCACTTGTTGCCAGCAAAACCTTTACAATTCTATAAGTACCACCGACAAAGTTGCATTACAAAAGCGAATAGCAACGACAAGTAAGTACTCTAAGTACTTCGCGCTTGTCTCTTTTCACGCCTGCTCCGCTGGCCGGCAAAATTGAATAGCAGCCACAACTATCGGGTACCACCCACTAGATGCCCGTGCGGCATTCCCAGAACCCGACACATAAAGTCAAAGGTCGTAATGGCGAGATGCATATAAGGAACCACCGAGAGCAACGTACTCTCCTCCTGCTGCTGCTCGTTTGCCCGCTGGTACCATTAGTCCAGTCATCTTAGGGGTTTCACCTCGGAATTCGAGATAACCGGCTGTAAACTCGTATAAACCTTTATTTTAACATCCTAAAACATGTCTCAAAACCTACATATGATAGCATGTGCGCGACTTGTAGATAAAAAAGTCAAAAAATCTATTTTTTGCGCATTTTTTGCAAATATCTCGTTCCCTTTCACATTTACGTTATTTGTATTTATCATAAATATTGTAGAGGATAAAATTCTCTACAACTTTTGTTTCAAAAATTTTTTTTGTACCTCAAACCGTTTTTGAGATAGAGGGCGGTGAGCGCGCAGTCTTTCATAATGTACGGTATCATTCAAGTTCAACCTGTAGTGTCGGTCAAAAACACGCCGTATAAAGTCCGTTAATTATTGAAAAATATATAATTATAAAGAATTTACATTTTTTCATAAAAGATCATATTGAATATAATAATTTTTTTCATAAATTAAGTATATCTTGATTTAATAACACTTACCTCTTTGTACAATTAGAAAATTATTAACGTACTCTATCTCATCGGGCGTACTCTATCTCATCGAGAAGAAATTGTCTTAAAAAAAGTTGGAAAAGGAAATGTAAAAACTGAAATATACTCTTCCAAAAGTTTTGATAAATATCCTCGTTTGAAAAAACACATTTTGTTTCTGCACGTAGTGTTTCTACACGCTGTGACACGACTTCTGCGCTCTTCAAAAAAGGAAAAAAAACTTTTGTAAGAACACTTGAAAAACTTCCGAATTTGGATCAACTTGCTGCAGCATTTCAAGACGAAAACTGTCCGGTTCAAAGGTTATTTGCGAATGGAGTGCGATCTTTGTTAGCAATCTATAATGCTCCAAAATCTAAGAACAGTATCGATCATCTTCGTTATACACAATTCATCAAATCAACCAAACTGAATAAACCTGTGCAATTATCAAATCTTCCACCAACAAGTGCAGTAGCTCACCAATATTTCAATCGTGTTTACTACCAACTTCAGATTTGATTAAGGCATGATTTAGAACCCCAAGACTGGGGTTGGATAATGCGTAATGGATTCCTGGAACCTACCTCTACTATTCTACCTCCAGCTCCAGAAAATTTGCTGAACACAATACTCTGCAACTGCAAGAATGGTTGTGGTTCGCGATGTGGATGCAGGAAATCAGGGTTGCCGTGCTCTTTAGCTTCTGGCCAGTGTAATGGGCAAGCTTGTCTCAATGCTTCACCCTATCAGAGTGATGTCAATGAAGATGGTACATTTGACGCCGAAATCCTAGAAGACTTGGAGACAAATGTCGCTGAAGATAAAAATGAAAAAGAATTTGAAATTCCACAACGACCAGACGGCGATGATTAAGAAGAAGAAGAAAACTAAAAATAAGAACATGGAGTTCTTTTTATTTATATTCAACTTTTTTTTAATTTCAACCATGAGAAATGTATGAAATCGTATTTTTTAATAGACATATAAATTATGTATTTCTTGTCTTTTTATTTACTTAAAATGTGATTAGTATAAATCTAACTATAATTAAAATGTAATTAAAGTATTTCTGTTAATAATTTTCTAATTGTACAAAGAGGTAACTGTTATTAAATGAAAATATACTTAATTTATGAAAAAAATTATTATATTCAATATGATCTTTTATGAAAAAATGTAAATTATTTATAATTATATATTTTTCAATAATTAACGGACTTTATACGGCGTGTTTTTGACCGAGACTACAGGTTGAACTTAAATGATACCGTACATTATGAAAGACTGCGCGCTCACCGCCCTCTATCTCAAAAACGGTTTGAGATACAAAAAAATTTTTGAAACAAAAGTTGTAGAGAATTTTATCCTCTACAATATTTAAAATAAATACAAATAGCGTAAATGTGAAAGGAAGCGAGATATTTGCAAAAAATGCGCAAAAAACGATTTTTTGACCTTTGACCTGAGTTATCTACAAGTCGCGCACACGCTATCATATGTAGGTTTTGAGACATGTTTTAGGATGTTAAAATAAAGGTTTATACGAGTTTACAGCCGGTTATCTTGAACTCCGAGATTCCTAATTCCTACACTATTTCGACTAAGATGACTGGACTACATGGGCTGGTACCACGTAGTACTCTATTATGGAGCTATGTAGTAGTACCGGGGCCGATGCTAAAGTTAATACACTCCCCAGCAATAAATTACTGACAAGATAGATTGACAGCCCTATATCTATTTATAGTATATTGCATGTCCAGTAAAGAAGTGTTTTATTACCATCTCGAGATTAACTTAATCTCGAGGAAATAATAAAAACTTTCCTTGGTGGTCTTTAGAAGTACTTTCTTTAATAGTTTTACTACGAAGTACCACCTATTTTAGTTACAACCACATCGTTAATCAGAAGGTAGGTACAAGGTATATTAATGTAGTAAAAAAATTTGAAAGTGGTGAACAAAGAGAAGAGGTGAACAAAAAACAAAGAGTATTTTAACACCAGTAGTGGTACCAGTGGCGGCTTAACCATGAGGTCAAATGGTCAATGTCCCCCGAGAAAATTAGAAAGACTTATTTAATTATACTTTTTGTAAATCACTTTTTTTCATCCTAAAAGATTCAAAACTATTCCCAATTTGTCCAATTTTCTCTTGAAAGCATTTTATTTTACCCATTTTCTCTACTGCCGGTCAAAATTATTAGGTTTGTAATGTTTCTGAGCATCTGAAATGGAATTATAAGGATATCGTTAGGGTGTCATTTTTTTTATAACGAGAAAACGTCAGTAATCGCGATAATTTAAAAACTCAACTTTTTAACACATAACGGGCCATAACTCAAGAACCACTTTAAGGTGCGTATTCATTATCCGAACGAACGAACGAATGTTCGCTAGTGGTATGGACGGGGACCGTACGATACCGAACGCCTTTGATGTACCGACTCGAAACGGATGGCCGAGCGAACGAACGGCCGCATGCGTTCGGTCCCCGTCTAAATATACCGCATTTTCATTCGTTCGTTCGTTCGAAGAATGAATACGCACCTTTAGATATTGAAACTTTTTTTTATTTTCAAGATCGGATATTTTACAATATGTTTACATAAAAAAAATTCGATAAGGTTTGTTTTTTCCATTCAAAAATTGTAAACAATCCATCCATACTGTCTACAAAGAAAATACAGCAGAAATATTAAGAAAGTTCTTGAAAAAACTACAATCTATTATTTCTAATAGATTTCGAGATATCTCTCGAATATATATATACATATATATATTTTTGAATTTAGAGTTCTAATAGCGCGACCACTATCGAACATCCACTCAATTCCACTTATTTTTACCAAAAATGCAAGTGTTTCTAGCTTGCACTTAAAAAAATTCAAGCTATAGGGAAAATTACAACGACTCGTTAATAAATAAACAAATCAAGTATCACGAGACGTAATTAAATCGTGAAGCTGAACACATGACGTACACCTTTCCCTAGAACTTTAAGTACTGACAGAGGGTCGACCGGTCAACTGCGACAAATCTGCTATTACTGTCCTCCATTCACTCAGTTGTGCAGCTCTGAACTGTTCAAGAACGCGATACTCCATTCAATTGAGTCATAAAGTTCCAGAACTGTTCCGCGCCATATGGAGGCACTAGGCTATAGCGCACAGCTCCTTTCAGAACCCCGGAAGTAAAGCCCGGAACTCGAAGTTCGCGAATGGAGGACAGCATATATCCCCTTCTACGTCTCTTAGCGATGTGCACAGTTTCTCGGTTTATCTCATACGTTTGGCAACGTGTTTACTATCATCTCTTTGTTCAGTACATTATAAACGCATTGTACTCTTCTTACATACGGAAATCTCGACCCAAGACTAACCTTTGCCAGCCATTAGTAGTACCACAGTTAGTGTGCTTGTTCAAACTAAACAAAATCCTAAAGGTTTAGGAGATATAATTTGACATTGACAAAATGTCAAATTATGATATGCATAATTTGTGCATATTGCATATTTAGCCATGCATAATACCATGGTATGGTATTACGCATGGCTAACTAAGTGAAATTAGTCAACAAAGATAAGAATTGGCTATAACTCAGTAATTTTGTTTGTATAGCTGATATCGCTGAAAAGCTTAAAAAATGGCACTTTTTATGAAGTCATGGCCAACTATGGTTTTCATTTAAAAAACATATGTTTATTGTCATATGTCAAAAATGACAGGCTTTAGAAAAAATCGGAGAACACAAGCTCATTAGGAATATGATTATCTATAATTTTTATCTGAAAATTTTTTATCTAAAATAGATTATAATGGAATTAATTTTTAAAATAATGAACTATACAATCGCGCATTTTTAAAATATTTTTTATATACTCGCAGAAATACCAAGTATTTTAAATGAAAGTATATTTTGCTTACAGTAATTGTCAAATTAAAAAACTTACAGTATGTCCCGGATTGTCTTTACAAGAGGAAAAACTTTTTTATTATTGACATTTTGAGAAAAATGTATTCTTCAAAAAAAGTTTTATTGTTCTAAAATGGTTAAACCCGTTAATACGTGTCCAAATTTCCATACCGTTTTAGAGAGAATTAAGAAAAACATGAAAATATGGTTGATTTTTTTCCATTTTGAAGTCCTAAAAATCAAAAGCCAAAATCAATTAATGGTAATATCAAGTTTGTATAGCTGATATCGCTGAAAAGCTTAAAAAATGGCACTTTTTATAAAGTCATGGCCAACTATGGTTTTCATTTAAAAAACATATGTTTATTGTCATATGTCAAAAATGACAGGCTTTAGAAAAAATCGGAGAACACAAGCTCATTAGG
Source organism: Sitophilus oryzae (assembly GCF_002938485.1). Classification (NCBI taxonomy): domain Eukaryota; kingdom Metazoa; phylum Arthropoda; class Insecta; order Coleoptera; family Curculionidae; genus Sitophilus; species Sitophilus oryzae. Next base: position 1,093,735 of record NW_022146866.1, read on the forward strand.
GATATGATTATCTATAACTTTTATCTGAAAACTTTTTATCTAAAATAGATTATAATGGAATTAATTTTTAAAATAATGAACTATACAATCGCGCATTTTTAAGATATTTTTTATATACTCGCAGAAATACCAAGTATTTTAAATGAAAGTATATTTTGCTTACAGTAATTGTCAAATTAAAAAACTTACAGTATGACCCGGATTGGCTTTACAAGAGGAAAAACTTTTTTATTATTGACATTTTGAGAAAAATGTATTCTTCAAAAAAAGTTTTATTGTTCTAAAACGGTTAAACCCGTTAATACGTGTCCAAATTTCCATACCGTTTTAGAGAGAATTAAGAAAAACATGAAAATATGGTTGAATTTTTTCCATTTTGAAGTCCTAAAAACCAACAGCCAAAATCAATTAATGGTAATATCAAGTTTGTATAGCTGATATCGCTGAAAAGCTTAAAAAATGGCACTTTTTATGAAGTCATGGCCAACTATGGTTTTCCTTTAAAAAACATATGTTTATTGTCATATGTCAAAAATGACAGGCTTTAGAAAAAATCGGAGAACACAAGCTCATTAGGGATATGATTATCTATAACTTTTATCTGAAAACTGTTTGTCTAAAATAGATTATAATGGAATTCATTTTTAAAATAGCCAAAATTTGTTTTTTTTCGAAATATCTAGTAAGCCATGAACTTTTTCAAAAATCGGAAAGACGCATATTTAGCACCCCACAAAACTGCAATTCTTTCTCCATTTAACCGACTATCTCCAGTAGTTTCCGAGATACCCATAGAGAACATCGTAGGAAACTCACCCTGTATATATTATAATAATAGGTGGCGATTATGCGAGAGCAAGTCCTATTTTTTACTTTTTGATAAAATAAGACCCACGATTATCTACAAGAAATATAATTCAACTCATGATTACAGACTTTACAGACATACTCGTATTTATTGTGAAATCGGATAATATGGATTCAATATCCAATTTCGTATACAATATCCAAGTTGAACGTATATTGCAATTTGTGCAAACCTGAATTACTTTTAGTAAAACCTAAGACACTACGAATTTCGCATAGACCTCTTAGTATTTATGCTACAGAACTATCTATAATTGTTGTTGTAATTTCGCACAGACATTGTATCTCAATTGCCTGACGATAAGCCACAAAGAAACAAAACAATTCCTTTATTTTCGCTTTTGTTTCTTTGATCTTATCGTTTAATTGGGAATAAGCGAGAGTTCCCAAATTTTGTTCCATTAGATTTTCGATTGTGCCAAATACAAAGTGGTTTTACTGTAATGAAAATCTTGAATAAAGATATGGGATCCATTTTAACATTTAAATAACGGATCTTTAATAAAAAGCAGATAAGCATATTTGATTGGATATCTTTTTTATTTTACGTAAGAAAGAAATGGCGACATTTACCACAAACCTCTTTTAAAAATATACAATAATAGAAATCATAAAAAATACAGTAAAATATATAAGAAATACAAATAATAACACGGCATAGAACAAAATTTGAAAAATGTAATGTGGATTTTTTTGAAAAGCTTAAAACTCATTAACAAAACAAAAAAAAACAAACATAAATGATATTTCTAAAGAGTATCTTTGTTACCATAAATGTGGCATGAAATATGGCCATATTTTTTAAATATTTCTTCAGACATCTCTATTCTTGTTGACGATCTAATTCCTTTTCTCGATTCTGTCTAAGTCTACACCATTTTCCTTCTTAGTTCTCACAGAAAACATCCATTTTCAAACAAATGTTCCTCTAAAAGCATTCTAGTTTACTTAAAGTGTTCCTAAGAGATCTCGAATGGGGCCCATTAATTGATCTATCTTGCTAGATCCATTCATCTTTCTACGACAGACGTAAAATATTAAGAAAGACATTAAGAAAAATGTATATAATGTCTTTATTATCTAAATCTCTTTATTTGGAATAAGAAAAAAATAATAAAATTTATGAAAAGTGCTATAAATACAAGGTGGCCCGGTGTTCTGAAAAAGCTTCTTATCAGATAATGAATATGTGAACTATACTAACTATACTAAATATATTGCAAATTACCGTTTTAGAGAAAATTAAGAAAAACCTGAAAATATGGTTGAATTTTTTTTTAATTTTAATCAATTAAATTAATTTTAGTCAATTAAAATTCTATGAATAACAATCTATCAAAGAATGAAAATGTTATATTAAGAAAAAATTAAAATTATATTACAATATAAACGCGTTTTGATTTTTAGGTAAAAAATCAACCATATTTTCATGTTTTTCTTAATTTTCTGTAAAACGATATGGAAATTTGGAAAAGTATAAACGAGATTAACCATTTTAGAACAAGCAAAAAATTTTATGAGAAATGCATTTTTCGCAAAATATCAATAATAAAAAAGTTTTTCCTCTTGTAAAGACAATCCGGGGACATACTGTATAATTGGATAAAAGATATGTTCAACTGTGATATAATATCAACGCTGTTCTATTTAAAATAGCAGAAAAAAAAAAAAAAATATATATATATATATATATATATATATATATATATATATATATATATATATATATATATATATATATATATATATATATATATATATATATATATATATATATATATATATATATATATATATATATATATATATATATATATATATATATATATATATATATATATATATATATATATATATATATATATATATATATATATATATATATATATATATATATATATATATATGCTACTGTAAAGGTCCGAAATGCGGCAAAACCTAGGATAAGCGCGCTAAACCTAGGATTTACCAAATACATTAACTAATTAGGAGGGTGTTATTTGGAGGGTGTTAATGCATTGGTTAGGTGGTTATTTGGTGGGGTTGGTTGGTTTTTACTACCACTTGCTTTTGGTAAATCCTAGGTTTTACCGCATTTCGGATATTTACAGTAACATATATAAAGTATTATAAAAAAGAAGAATGAAATTATTCGGCAAACCCACAGCCTACAGTAAGATTAGCCATGAAACATGACTAAAATATGACTAATGACTAATGGCTAATCTTATTGTAGGTTTGCCCAATAATTTTATTCTTTTTTATTACAGTCCCCACGGTAACATCTTTTGTTTAAAATATTATACAGGGTGTCCCAGAAATAAGTGCAAGAATTTTAACTGGTAGTATAGTTCAACAGAATAGGCAGAGAGAGAGAATTGCTCAATATAATAAAAATAAGAAAAACATCATACCTACTTAGGGCATATATTGAGAAATGAAAAATACCACGTCTTACAATTGATAGTTAAGGGTAAGATTGAAGGAAAGAGAGGTCTCGGCAGGAAGAAACTATCTTGGTTGAGAAACATCAGAAACTGGACTCACCTAACTTTTGAGGAACTTATAACGAAAGCCGAGAATCGTGAAGATTTTGCCAATGTGATCGCCAACCTCCACGAAAGAGACGGCACGTAAAGAAGAAGAAGATAGTTCAACCCCAGAAGCAAGCCTATGAGGTTTTTTTCGCGAAAAAAAAGTTTGAAAATTCGACCTTTTTTGAATTTTTTTTTTGGTTTTTAGTTAAAAAACATAATTTCTTGATAATATGGCAACATAGGGATTAGATTAAATTTACAAGAAAGAAAATCCAGAAAAGACCCAGCGGTTCTCAAAAAAAAATCATTTTTTGGAAATAAACTCCGTTATTTTGAACTTATTTGGAAAACGATAAAGAGAAAATATGTTTCTTTTATCGAAATCTACCACCCCTTACAATACTTGCACTTATTTCTGGGAAACCCTGTATATACCCAGTGAGCATTTTATTCTTTTAAGGGAAACGTGTTCTAGGTGACGTCGTTGTTACGTTACCACACCCTTCTTGTGCCTTATAAGAAGCAATAAAACGCAGATACGTAACTTTGAATACGTACTTTTCCTAATATTCCCTAAATGTGTCAAAACTTTACTCACTGGGTATAGCTTTAACTTACCCCGTATAATGCAAGTATTTTATCTTATTTTATTACAATAATTAGTTTTGTAGAAGACACTAATAAAATATTTCCATTTAAAAAAAATGTCCAAAATATGTTAATTATATCTGTTTTAGTCACAAGATGTTAAAACTTTTTAAAATTAGGTTTTTTGTAATTATCTTAAATACCATTATTTTTTTATTTGAAATTGTTGTAGGTTGGACTGGAGTAATAATAACTAAGAGTAATAATATTTAATGATAAATTAGGTGAAATATATAATTTATTAATTTTATTTTTATTTTATTAATTGTGATTAAAAAATTGCGTTTATCTCATCAAGGAGGCCGAATTCGACAAAATATCAAAAGAGAACTTTTAATTGGAATTAAACGGCCTACACTATTTTGATATTAAAAAAAGTCAGTGGCGCACATGTTTTTTTTTGAAAAATATTCTAATGATAACCCATACGCACGTCCCTGATGAATTTATCGACACCTTTTTAGAATTAAAATTAAAATATGTAGAACTTATAATAACTTTTACCCTCAAAATTTCATTCGAATCACTAAAAGTACTTGGAAAAAAATATAATAAATCAAATGATTTATTAAGACTCTAACACCCTGTAGCTACGAAACAAAGCAGAATATCGGACCTATGTAAATGGACCTATGATATGAAAAATAAATCTTATTTTTACGTGAGGAATCTGCCCATGAGAGATGGCACATGTTTTTTGAAACACCCTATAGAGAATCCGGGACATAATGTACTGTTCAAACATACAGGGTGAGTTTCCTACGATGTTCTCTATGGGTATCTCGGAAACTACTGAAGATAGAGACTCGGTTAAATGGGGAAAGAATCCTTTCAGATTTGAAGCTCATGGCTTACTAGATACCTTCGAAAAAACAGTTCTTGGTTATATTGTCTTTAATTCCATTAAGTTTTCAGATGAAAGTTGTAGATAATCACATCCTTAATGAGATTGTATCCTCCGTTTTTTTCTAAAGCCTGTAATTTTTGAGATATGACACAAACATATGTTTTTTTAAATGGAAACCATAGTTGGCCATGACTTCATAAAAAGCGCCATTTTTCAAGCTTTTCAGCGATATAACCTGTAATACGTTTTTTTCGAAAAATTACTGAGTTATAGCCAATTCTTATAATTTTTAAACAAGTTAGCCATGGAAACAAGTTCAATAATCTTTGCTCTCAGAAATGTAAAGCTGTCACATGCAAACTTTGTAAATTAAAATAAACAAAAATTGTAAATATGAATTTTTCAAATGAAGAAAAGCGTGTAGGATTATTGGTTCAACTTTTCTTGGCCATACATTTTCGAGGATACGTTGACCGGTGAATGTTACGTTCTTTAGAAAACGGTTTTTAAGACATATGTTAGAAAAGTTAAATTTATTTATAGCCAATTCTTAGATTTGAGTTGTATCTTTTAAAAGTGAATTACTACCTAGTCTCACAGAAGAACCGGTCGACTTAATTAAACTTCTCTCGTACCGCCACAACGAGTGTCTCTCTTAATTCATAAGTTTAATCTTAATTCATATACCTTATTGTTAAAATACCGCATAAAAAAATCTAAAATGGATAGGTCAGGTGATCGAGGAGGCCCATGCAATTGGTCCACCTCTTCCTATCCATGCATTATTATGATATAAATAATTTTTAACATTTCTTTCATTATAGGGGGAGGAGGTATAATGAAAGTCATGTTGGAACCACTCTATTAATGCACGAGTATCTACATGCTCTTCTTAACTTAAAAAATTCATATTTACAATTTTTGTTTATTTTAATTTACAAAGTTTGGATGTGACACCTTCACGTTTCTGAGAGCAGCGGCGATTGAACTTTTTTCCATGGCTAACTAAGTGAAATTGTTTAAAAATGATAAGAATTGGCTATAACTCAGTAATTTTTCGAAAAAAACATATTATAGCTTATATCGCTAAAAAGCTTGAAAAATGGCGCTTTTTATGAAGTCATGACCAACTATGGTTTCCATTTAAAAAAACATAAGTTTGTGTTATATGTCAAAAATGACAGGCTTTAGAAAAAAACGGAGAACACAGTCTCATTAGGGATGTGATTATGTACAAATTTTATCTGAAAACTTTTTGTCTAAAATAGATTATAATGGAATTAGGGACAATTTTTAAAAAAGCCAAAATTAGCTTTTTTCGGAATATCTAGTAAGCCATGAACTTTTTCAAAAATCTGAAAGGCGCATATTTATGACCCCACAAAACTGCAATTCTTTCCCCATTTAACCGACTCTCTATCTCCAGTAGTTTCCGAGATACCCATAGAGAACCTCGTAGGAAACTCACCCTGTATATCTGAATTTATTTTATTAGGGTTCAGTTATTATCAGTTGCATATTTAGTCATCATTAGCACAATTACTGCAACGAAAATTAAATTTCTTGGATGACAACACATCTCTTTTATATCGACTCATCATCGCCAATAAAAAATCCTCTCCGATTTACTGTAATGGCATTAATTACACTAGCGGTAGAAAATACCACTTTTTGAACTAAAATCCATTGAAATAACTGTGCGCCGCGTATCCCCGATGAATATTAATGCAGTGGCAGCGCCAAATTTGGGGCGAGCGTGCCGAAGAAAGCTAAAAAATGAGAAAAATCCCAAACCGGCACGATCGCTTCTGAAAAAAAAGAACGTTATCGAACCGGTCCCCATATTTGGACGAGTTTGACGTAATCCGTTACGACGCCGACTGGTTGCTGGTACCACTCTGGCAGCGTTGCCAATGGTCCAAAATTATATTCCACGGCGAACATACCCAAATTCCACAAAATTCCACAATCACTAGCCAGGTTCGGTCTTTAGGTCTGCGACCAATCCGATATTTTTTTTATATAAACCACGTGATCTTAAAGGGATTTTACATTATATAGTGACGTGTGATATCTGATATGTCGAAAATTTCGTCGGATTGCTTGCAGATCTAAATACCGAACCTAGCTGCTAACCTCGACGGCGACGCTCTTTTTACAGAAATCTGTAAAATTATGATGAGTTCTATAATATTTTTTTTTACTATTAGCTAAATAAGGAAAAAAAAAAGAAAAAAAGGAATAATTCCGAAAATTCCACAAAATTCCACATTTATTCTATTCCACAAACGTTCCACAACATTATTACGAATTCCACACATTTTGTGGAATTCCACAAAGATTGGCAACGCTGCACTCTGGTACCACTGACCCAGTGAAGCTTCGGCGGGACGTTGAACTTGACCACGGATTTCAGTTCAGGACCATATACCATACCGCGTGAGAGGTATTTATTATTATAGCTGTACGATGGTTTATTTCTCAATGGAATTTGAATATTATAGTAATTTTATTTCAACTATGATTGTGGTTTGTTTTAAGTTGTATCATCATCATTTTGAACTTATTCAACCATTTCCAATTATGGTGTAGCCTCCCTCACATATACTGTCTTACTGTCTTTGTAGTACCGTATGATCGAAAAAAAATGGCGTCCAGTTGGCTTGGAAATGACGATCGATGACATTTCCCATATAATTTTCCATATAAAATGACAGCGATCTTCATTTCATAGCCATCGTTGACGCCGTTTTTATTCGATCATACGGTATTTTATTCTTTAGATAAAGTGGCATTCTAGATTTAAATATGATTGAATTTCTTCCATAAGTACACTTGAGGGATTTGATTCTGTAGATGACATCTATTACCTGGGTCTTTTGTCGTATCCACTCTATTATTTTACGGTCTTTCTTGGATATTCCCAACATATTTCATTCCATTGAGCGTTGTGCGACCTGCAATTTCCTTATGTCCTTTTTAAGTATCCAGGCTTCGCATGCATAGGTCATAACTGCAGTGGCGGCTCGTCAGGTGCAGTGGGTGAAGGGGCACTTACCGAAAAAAATACTCAAATTAAAGAAAAAACTTTACTGCTTAAAATATTAATTTAGTTTAATATATTTACATGTATCTAAATAATAAAATGGTAATTTTTTATAAGTTATTTTTTTTCCGGGTGGACCTCTGCATAATAGGTCCACTGCATCGTTAATTCCGGCCGAAAAAGTAGCATTATTGGCCCGCACGCGCCTACGTTTTCACGAAGCCACAAGTGAAGTGAAAATATTTCTGAGCCGAGCGGCTGCACGGTTTCCATGGTAACGTGACGTCAGCCTAGCGCCAGCATGTAAATTCCCCGCCCCGAATTTTTTTATCGGCGACCGATGTGAATGAGTTTTTGGTTTAGGGCAGTTCGCTTCGTCCTCCTTTATGCTAATATTCGGCTACTTCGGCGAGTAATTAACCGTGTAAAGACTGTAAAGTTGTTGTTGATTATTTCTTGTTGTTTGTTAATGGTTTTTGTTGATTTAACTTGTTAATTTTTGCTGTTTGTTTTGTTGTTGTCTTTTAAAACTATTTTATGTGTGTATATATGTTAAAAAATGAACGCAATCAATGACTTGGTCTGCAATTTATTGGAAACTCCCTTCAGACGGTGCACAGATGAAGATAAGAGGGATGTTTTATCTCAGGGACGACCAACTGAATCTTTAACCATAAACTGCAAAAAAGAAATAAGAAAAAGTAGTAAATTCTTATAATATTAAATTTAAGTCTTCCTGGTTTTCTGATTTTAATTGGCTATGTAGCTAATATTGCTTAGTAATCATTAATGTAATAATTGAATAATAATTGAATGGCTCCTCGGTTGTAACCAACAATTTTTTCAACATCGAAATTTCAGTGAAAAAACCGAGGAAAAAACGTTATACCTATGAAAATTAGAACCTTATTTCACTGAATTCTCTATTTTGAAAAAAATGTCGGTTACAACGTTTTTCAGGGAAGCCCTTCAATAATTACAGTGTTCGCCATAAAGCTGGATCAATATGGACGGGTTTTTTTTGGTATTAGAGTTTAAAAAAACTTTTTGTGGCAATCAATTCTGCTTTAAACACAATTTAAAATGCACCAAGTCGAAGGTGAAAGATAATTTTGTTAGTCACAGTTGAGTTGGATAAAACAGTTAATACGATACAAACAGCGTGCAGGTGAGACGCACGCCGTATTATTATAAGTACAGTTATATGGCAGTATCCAAGTGTACTTTGTCCAAGTACACTTCTACCGTTTTAATCCGCCTTAAGCATATTAGCATCATTAGCAGATGATTCAAACTGATGTTTCATCTGAAGATTCTTCTTTTAAACTTTAATCGTCTTTGCACAAATCTTTCACTTTCAACTGAGAATGATCATATTTTTTGTGAAACTAAAACTGTTAAGCCCCATATTCACTATACGAGCTAATGCGTCAATTTAATGCGTCCGTGTATTCATTCCCCACAGAATCTGCATTCGCCGTTGTTTCTCAGCTTCAGCCTACTGAGGTGTTCGTTGAGGAGACAGTGCATGTCCTGTTAGAAACCCCGTGACAATCCGGAGATTGTTTTTACTTAAATCAAGGAAAACCTTTGATTTTTCTCGGTCGTTAGTTCCGAGGAACTTTTTCGGGAGTCTTAGATCGTTGGAGGATACCCATTGGGGTCCAGATTCTTCAGTTCCGCTTTCAGTTGGTTCCCGCTTAGAAAACAGAATGGTTCTGGTACAGTTAGTCAAGTATTCGCTCCTTTTCTAGATCATTTGCTTTTTCATTGCCTTCTATCCCTTGGTGAGCAGGCACCCAGAGTAGGAGGACTTTATTTGCTTTGCACAATTTCTTGAGCTTCTCTAGGCCTTCTTTGACCAACTTTGAATTGATGGTTACTGAATTGATCGGGTTTAGTGCTGCTTGACTATCGGATAAGATGGCAATTTCCTGTTTTCGATAGTTCCTATCTAAGATAAATTGTACGCAAATTTCTGTCTGAAGGATGCTGGAGTACCATTGAACTGTGTGCCCATGAGAATGATAATTTAATAAACAAAATAAAAAAATATTGCTATATGATTCTTAAACAAACTCAATTTTTTGTACAACACATTTCGTATTTGGCACACTGGAGCGGCTTTTCATACGTTTGATAAAGAAATGTGTTTCTCACTAGTCCCATAACGGGAATATTCTCAGCAGAGATTTTTGCAATATTTAAGGCTATTCAACATATATTGACCTCAGCTATAAGAGATGGCTCGTGGCTACCGATTCATTGAGTTCCATTTCAAGTATCTCCTCTTTCTACTCCAACCATCCATTAGTTATGGCAATCAAAATGCTTCTACAGAAGGCCAATATCAACCACTACAGCGTCACTTTCCTTTGGCTTCCGAGCCACATAGGAATTCCTGGCAATGACAGAGCTGATTACTTGGCTGCAAAAACTCCCAACCCTCATAAAACCAACCTCGTTTTCTCCCTGCAAGATCTAAAGAATTATGGCAAACATATGATCGATAATATAATCCACCTAGAATGGGACTTAGACATGAATGATAATAAGCTTCATGAAATCAAAAGGGACTATTTTGAAAATAATGTAGTTAACTTACCTAGAAGAAATTTCGTTGTGCTCACTAGAATTCGTTTAGGACCCACGAAACTTACCCATGAACACCTCCTTAAAGGACAGAACCAGCCCATTTGTGAAACATGTAATCTTCCAACATCCGTCAAACACATTATCTTTGAATGCCCAAAGTACGCGTTAAAACGAAGACAACACGGTATCGTGGATAACCCTGAGGCAGCCCTTTCCTTCCAAAATAACAAGGCTATGTTGGATTATATAAAGGACATCGACATATATAAATATATATAAATATTTACGGAGAACGTTTAGTTTAGACATAAATATATAAATAATGGGATAAAGTGACGCTAAAAGACTCTACAGTCGATGCGTCTTTAACACATATCTCTCTCTCTCACACATTTCGTATTTTTTCAGTAAAGCGATTATTTATAGAACTTATGAATATCGAATATAATAACATTAATTATCACTGCAGCAAAATTTAGAGCCTAAAAACTAACTAAAAACTATTCATGTATAATTGCAAACACCACATAAATAATATCTGTAGATAGAAATGTTTGTAATATTTTATAACTTGTATGTTTAGTGATTATACACTTCCTTCGTAAAATTTATCATCCAAACAAGAAATATAGTACGTAACTACGTAAAATACTAAACGATAAATATCAAAGTTATATTCACTTTCCACACGCAATCTCGTCATTTATTATCGTTGAATTAATCTTTGACAAGAACCTGAAGAAATTCAATCATTTTCCAACCTACAACACGGCGCGAGCCAAAGAAATACGAATAAAATGAATCACTTTTCATTGTTATATCGCCCAAGCAACAAGTGCCTAGGGCACCAAAAAAAATGCACACCCAGTACACAATCGAGTTCTGAACAATAACTTCTTGACAGGTACATTACTGGGCTTCGTATTTTCTATGCACCGATGAATCGTCGGTTATAGTTTTTTTCTTTTCTCTCAGCACGATCTTGTTGATTTTTGTTTATTAATTTTGTTTGTTTTTTTTTGTTTTCAGATGGCCAGCAGTACGCACCTCAGTATTGGTTTAGTCTTAGCATTATGTTTTAGCTGTTGTTTAGGTAAGTGGTATAATTCTATCTTTGAATAAAAAGATTAGGGGGGAAGGAGTATAATACAATCCATATATTCATGCATTAATGACGAAACTGACACCATGAACCTCCATTTTTGAGAGTTCTAGTTGACGTTTCAATTGAAACATTTGAATATAATTTAAAATTTTGCGTATATGTTGTGTAGTTCAGTTCTTATTTTATGTTATTTACTATTTATCCTACAATAGATTTTGTTTAGAGGCAGTAAATCTAGAAGTATATTTTGAAAGTAATTTATTAACTATTTGTATATTTTTTTCTAGTCATCATCATCATCATCATCGTTTTCAGCTTATTCAGCCATTTCCAATTATAGTGTAGCCTCCCTCACATACTCTCTTTGTAGTTGGGCCCATTGTTGTCTATTGTTGGCTATGCGGTTCGGTCTTCTAGGTCTCTTAGTTCCTCGTAGGTACTATGCTGCTATTTTTGTGGTCCATCTGTTGTCTGTTCTTCTTGCCAGCTGTCCTGCCCATGGCCATTTGAGGGATTTTACTCTGTGGATGACATCTATTACCTAGGTCTTTTGTCGTATCCTCGCTCTATTCTGTTACGGTCTCTATTGGTTATTCACGGCATATTTCGTTCCATTGAACGTTGTGCGACCTGCAGTTTCCTTATGATGTCCTTATGTTATGATGACATGCATAAGTCATGACTGATAGTACATATTGGTCGAATGTTTTCTTCTTTATATAGAGTAGCATTCTAGATTTGAATATGATTGAGTTTCTTCCATAAGTACTCCATGCTAACTTAATCCTTCTGTTGATTTCTGGTCGTAGAGATCCTGAGCTGTGTATTAGTGTCCCAAATATGACACACAACAAAACAACCAAAAACATAACCCCCAAACATTAACCTGTTAATGTCGACATTAACCGGACATCGGACTTTAACCGTAACATATATATTCTTCTACTATTTTCAGTGTTGAGTTATTTATTAGAGTGTCTTTTCTTTTCACTAGTTTGTTTTACATTACTTTAATTTTAGCTAAATTCATTTTGAGATCCACTTTATTGCTGACTGTATTTAATTCATTAATTTGTGCTTGTAGTTCTTCAGGACTATTGGCAATAAGGACTATGTCATCAGCGAATCTTAGATGATTAAGATATTTTCCATCTATTTTTAATCTTTCGTTGGTCCAGTCCTGTTGACGAAAGATTTCTTCTAATGTTGCTGCATACAGCTTTGGGGATATCGTGTTTATCGTTTTTTTTTCTTGTATTTTCGGATATATTTACAAATTGTCAAAAATAATTAGGGTACTATTAGGATACGTCAATTGAACTTCGGTGTTTCAGTAGCGTATCTGATATTTTTGTTAATAAATAATTATTACTTATAGATTCTCTATTCTTAGTAGAAATATATTTTTAACACTATTTTAAAAACTAATAGGAGTAACATTTATTAACGACGTAAACCAAAACTAACAAATTATTGAGTGTATCCTACATTATATTTTTACATGTTTTAAAAAAATAGAATAGAACGGCACTGATGAACCGGAATTTAAGTCAGCCATATTAAACTCCCATCTCGCTCCACCTAAGTATGTTGATATGCTACTTCCTTAATCTTTTTATTCAAAAAATTCTTTACTATTTTCTGTAAGGTTATTATAAAAGTAATAATTTTGACTCACCCCTATAACTTTTTTTTCACACATTTTTCGTCATTTCGTATGTTAGTATATGACACAAGTCAGGATTGACGTATTCAGTTATTTTCGGTCACTTCGTGTTTCAACGGAAATGACTACAACTTTTGATTTTTACATGGTACCAGAGACAACATCTGATGGTACCCTCGAGAATTTTTTACTTTATTCAATAGAAAATGACATTCTTAATAGAATGACATCGTATGTCAAGTTATGAAATTTTCGTTTAAAAATATATAGTATTTTAAATTTAAATATGTATAGTGCTATGGCAGTGAACATAACGATAATTTGACTCCAAATACCAAGTGTGAGGTACTAAATTATTAGTAAAAAAATGTATTTTCAAAATATGCTGATGAGCTACTCTCTTTCCATTTGAAAAAATTGAGTTATGATTAAAATTTCATTGTATGGGCATCTTTTAATTGGCCTATTCTATTCAGAATATGATTTTCTATCAAATAAAGTTAAAAAATACCGAGGGTACCATTTAAAAATCAAAAGTTGAAGTGATTTCCGGAGAAACAGATAGTGATCCAAACTAACTGAATACGTCAGCTCATCCTGATTTATGTTATTTACCAAGTCCAGATCTCGTTTTATTCTTCTGAAAGAATAAAGAATCTGAAAGAATAAAACTCATATAGGCGTGAGCTACCTTTGCAAAACACCCGGTATATTTAAATAATAATAATTTATAATATTGACTTCCACCAGAAGAAGGAATGTTAGTACCGCGTTTTGACCATTGGGTAGTTTCATATCTTTAGAAAAACTTGTATTCGAGTAAAGAACCTCTCGAAACTGTCTCCGTGGATTCACATTACAGTTGATTTTTTAGGTTTTAGATCTTAGAATGTTGTATAGAGATTTTTTTACGTTTCAGGTCGAATAGCATTCGAAAAATTGACAGATTACGACTACAAAGGCACGACTTACTACACAGTAAAGAACCTGAGTCTCTACGAATGTCAAGGATGGTGTAGGGAGGAATCTGACTGTCAAGCAGCTGCTTTCAGTTTTGTACTGAATCCTCTAATACCAGTCCAAGTAAGAAAAAATACACTATTCCAGTTAAAAATATTATTTAAGTACCGAGTACCGATACTACTATTTATAGTATTTATGTATAATGTATAGTCCGATTAATGCTGTGGATTAATGAAAGAAGACGATTGTATCAGAATATTTTTATTCTTAAAAAAATATCCGAAAGAGGGCGTTCATAAATTAGGTGAGGCGTTTTTGAAGATTTTTATTTTATATACAGGGTGGTCCGAACTGTATTCCGGAAACTTCGGCAGCATAATCTGCAGATGAAAATAAGTAAAAAAGTTGGTATAAATGCTCTCTACAAGTAGGAGTCATATTGACATCAAAATCAATTTTTTCGTGTTAAAAAACTCCCAGACACCAATTTTCATCCAAATATCGACGTTAGTTCAGAAATTATTTGGAAAAAATCGAAATAAAAATGAAACTTCTACACCCTGTATCTCCGAAACTAAGCATTTTAGTATATACATTTATAAGAACTTTTTTACTTATTTTTAACTGCAGAATATGCTGTCGAAGTTTCCGGAATACACTTCGGACCACCCTGTATATTTGATTCTCAAAAGTATTCGAATGCGTGGTATTCGATTCTAAAAATCATTCCATTATATCTTCGCTAAAGATAAGCCTAGGGTTGCCACCTGTCCTTTGTTGAAAAGGGCAGTCCTTTTTTGGAGCAAATTATCCTTTTGACTTTTTTTACCTAAAATGTCCTTTTTATTTACATATTTTCCCTGAGAAAATTATCTACAGCAACTAGAAATATTCCTTTCATCCAATACCTTTAACTCATCCAAACATTTAATTAGGCATGTTATAAAGCTTATAAATAATGTTTTTTTTTTTCAAACGTATTAATTTTCGAAGTATTAATTTTTTCGACGTGATTACAATATAAAAAAGTCATTTTAACGCTTAGGCATAAAAGTAAAGCATTTTTACGCCTAAGCACAAATGTACCCCCCCTCGCCGGTCCTTTTTTATAGTCCAATGTCTTTTTTTTTACTTTACAAAAAAAATGGCAACCCTAGATAAGCCTTAAGTTAAAAATTGTATATAAACGTTACAACTGTATCACTGATGGGTCTGAAGCTATGAGGCCACCTGTTAAATTTAATATTCTTGGTACTTAATAATATAAATATTATTTTAGGAAACTCAATGTCAGCTACAAAACGAAACTCAGGCTAACATACCTACGGCAACGCCTCAGAGAAGCGTCAACATGTATTATATGACGAAGCTGCAGCTGAGAAGCGAAAATATTTGTCTTAGGCCCTGGGCTTTCGAAAGGGTGCCCAATAAAATGATCAGGGGTTTGGATAATGCCTTAATCTACACGTCTACTAAGGAAGCGTGCCTGGCGGCTTGTCTGAATGAGGTGAGTTAAGTAATATTAATATTATAATAGTATAGACAGTTACAGATCAATCAACATTTTTGAAGTTATTAATAGTATGTACCTATAATGTATTAAATTATATTGGACATGTATTGGAACGAAGTATATTTTAAGATTCTCCAAAATTATGTATACAGCGTCACAGATAAAGTTCGCAGTATATGGAACTTTTTTTTATTTATTGAGTTAAGTGAAATTTGACTTCGACGATAGTTTTTGTTTTGATTCATATTAAAAATGACTTAAGAAAGTGTTGCCTATTGTTCCTGCGTATCTGTTAAATTTGACATTTAATGTAACAAATGGCTAAAAAATGGGTTTGTTGGTAGAATTGCGAAAAATTTTATTTCAAAAAATTGTTTCTTATTTAATTTTACATACGTGCAGCAATTTTCAGCCATCTAGATGAAAAATTAAATTTTGTTTGTTTTGGTACTACAACCAACTACAACCAATAGCCGCCGATTCTCGTGGTAGTTCGTACTTATGGTAGTTCGTCTGTTAGTCAAATATTTACCTAGCGGTCATATATTCAGTTAAATTTGTTGCATATGTTAATACTTTATAAAGAAAAATAAATTTAATTATAAAAATTAGACAAAAAGTAATGCAAAGTATGAATAACTTCCGCATTTATGAAGATAGCAATCATAAAATTCATATTTGTACATGCTGGAAACTTTTTTTTGTATTTTGACATTTAGTATATGTCAGAATGTATTTTTCGTAGCCTATTTATAGAATTGTGTGGTTAGATATTGCTACCGTATGATCGAAAAAAACGACGTTAGCGATGGCTATGAAATGAAGATCGCTGTCATTTTATATGTAAATTTATATGGGAAATGTCATTGATGTTCTGTTTTCATGATATTATACTGCCCCTATAAAATCAAATATTCAAAAAAAGTTTTTCAAAATTTGCCAACTCCTTTTTTAAACACTTTATTACTTTAAATATCAAATTTGACAGATACCCGAGGGCAACAGAGTAATTTTACTTGAGAAGCAGACTTACTAATATTATGTCAGAAACGACGGCGACGTTCTAAATTAATTTTATCCCATTGGCGAAAATACCTTAGACTTTCTATGTCCACATTGTCTCTTTGTAAAAGTCGCTACAAGCAACCGTTCTCAAGATATTTAGAATGGAAATAGTCAATACATGTCATTATTGACTAAAAATAAACATGTTGAGTAGATAGTTATTTGACTGAAATGATAAATTTGAGTAAAAGTTCTCAAATTTATCATTTCAGTTATTATTATCATATCATTTTTTTTTAAATTAACAATAATTTTTTCTTCGAAAAAATGATGATAAAACAGTTACTGTTGAACTTTTAGCACAAAAATATTTCAAATTTGTGATTTCAGTCTAATAACTATTTAGTCAACATGTTTAATTTATGTCAATGATGACAGGTATTAATAATTTCGGTTCCAAATATCTCGACAACCATTACTCGTAGCGATTTTTACCAAGAGCTCTTTTTTACGTAAAAAACGTCGTAAATGTGTATTTTTTTACCCAGTAGTTTCATACAGGTACGGACGAAAAGTTATTACTTTTCAAACCAGTTAAAAATATGTACGTGGTACCCTCTAGTGGTAGGAGTCATATTGACATCTAAATCAAATTTCTCATGTCAAAAAACTCCCAGACAACAATTTTCATCCGAATATTGGGGCTATTATTTCAGAAATTATTCGAAAAAAATCGAAATAAAAATGAAATTTCTACACCCTGTATCTCCGAAACTAAGCCTTTTAGGACATACATTTATACGAACTTTTTTACTTATTTTTATCTGGAGAAAATGCTGCCGGAGTTTCCGGAATACAGTTTGGACAACCCTGTATACTATAGAAATTCAAATATACCTATGTTTCTTGGTTCTCTCGATCTGAATTTCAATTTAATTCATATTATTAAAAAATATGACACCAAAAACACGTCCAGAACATAAAATACTTTCTTTTTTTTTCTCTGCATATTATTTAAGATAAAATTGTAAAAGTTTTCCCGCCATAAAAAGGCAATATTAAATATTCAACCGCATGATCTCGGGAATTAATTCAGTCAGGGGATCCTCAGCACTCGTTATGCTTGGAAACGAAAAAATGGCGCTAAATAATTTATTTCCTTCTCTTTGGAAAGACAGTTTCATTTAGCTTTTGTCAGATATCATTAAAATTAAAAAGTGTGATATAAAAGAAAGGCGAATAAGGTTTTTTAAAAAGCTTTCTAAATCCGAGACTCAAGAGAATGGTATAATGTACAGTGTGTCCCATTTTTGTGTGTTTTAATTGGTTCCTCGTTTATGAGTAGAGGTACAAGATGCGGTTTTCACGTCACTCTGCAACTTTTTTACGAAACTAAAGATGCTACACACAGATTTGCCCTAGCCCAGTGGTGTAACGGTGTAACTAGTTTCTCGCTGAGAGCTGTTATTTTCGAAATATAACTATTTTTTTTTTAATGTGACACCCTGTATATTGAGGTGAAACTTTTTTACGCGCGTTGAAAGACTAAAAATTCAAGAGCATGATACACGAGCTAACGTCAGGAAAAGTTAAGGTGGTAACGGCAGCGTTACCATAGCTACCCCAGTCGGGGTAGATCTACAATTTAAAAAAAAACAATTTAACTTGCTCTGGGTAACGATCTGTGCCATACGCGACTAAAAAAAACCCTATAATAAACTTGATACTGTACCTCTGTACCAATATCCTAAATTTTCATGCATATTTTCATCGATGGGTTTATAGCTTCTGAATACCGGTCTAGGTAAAGCATCTAGCTAAGTTGCTAGCTTAGAATTAGAATTATTAGAGTTAGTAACTCGCATTTTCATTGGAGGACACTGTCATATTTATTTCAAACCAATAATCAACGAGAATATTCGTATAATTTAACAAAATTACTGTAAACCACTATAAATACGAATTGTTGGTTAGGTTCAAAAAAATTTCTCTTCTTATACAAATTTAAGCGTTAACATTATTAGGCATTTGCATAAAAGTGTGTATTTTGGGTGGCATTCCAAAAAATTTACAGGCTATTGAGGAAACAGAAAATGTACAGATTACAGAAATAAATTTAAAATACTCTATGGGGCGCAGTTTTTACATTTTAGATAATTTAGTTTCCGAGATACAAAGAATGTCGAAAAATGCAATGCTTTCAAATTCGCCCTGCATTTCAAAAACCAACTAGTTTAGTTTCATAAAAAATACAGTCATGTGAAAACCGCATCTTTTTGTCTCTACTGATAAACGAGAAACCCCTGAAAACACGAAAATGGGACACCCTGTACATCTAACATTTAAAATAAAACTCATTGTCCAACTCATTATTTACTTTGTTTAATTAATATTTAAAATTATCTTTTCCTAGCATCGCTTCACATGCAGATCGTGCGAGTACAACTATATCACGCTACAATGTCAACTCAGTGATACTGACAGACGGTCTGCAGGACAGTTCGTGCAGTTTGTAGACGCCCAAGGAGTAGACTACTTCGAAAACTTATGTCTAAAAGGAAACCAAGCTTGTAAAGGTCAGTATTCCCTCAAATGAAACACCTAATTTATCCTTAACTATGTAAAGCCTGTTCACTGAGAGGTTCTTTAGTACTGACAGTTGTTGTATGTCATTTTAAACATAAAATGGTATTTTATTTTTTTTTTTGCATAGCGAGTTACGTTTTAAAAAATATTCAGAAATTATTATTTCAAGGAATTCATTACGAGTAGAAAAAATATTGTGCTGGGTTGGCGTTGGTTTCTATGTAATTTGACAAATAAATACAGCTCTCTTTAGTTGTCAGTTTTGAGTCAATATTTTTTAATTCTCTTTCGTGTCGATTGCTGATTGAATTGGAGCCAGAAATTACTCAAAACGAAATAAGTAAATTACCAACAGATATTCAAGCTGGGGCGACAAATGCCATATATCCAAACTACTTATAAAAAGGAATACAAAAATTTTCAAAAATAGAGGCAATTAGTGCGAGAGGAAATAAAGTTTTTAACCTATCCTCGCTGTTAAAGTGTCATTTAATCTACCCTTGCAGTTAAAGTACTATTTTATCTACTATTTTTGATAGATATAAGGATATAAGGCAATTTTAACAGTTGCTATGGAAGAAAATGTATTTTCTGTCATCTTTTTTGGATGTTGTCTGTCAAAATCTTCTTTCGCTCGTTGAACAGATTTTAAATAATATAATATTACACTGATGTTTAAAATTTTAAAGTACTTATACCTTACCTTTTTCAATAAATGCACAGGTAACAGAATCTTCCAAACGCCTAGAATAGGGGTAGCAGAAGACAAAGTCTCACAATACGCCACTCTCCACTACTACACGGACAAAGAGCTTCAAGTAACCTCAGAAGCAGCCTGCAGATTAGCTTGTGAAATCGAAAACGAATTTCTGTGCAGATCATTCTTGTTCAAAGGACCTCCAATGGTAAGTAATGATCTGAAAAAACAGAAACTTTTACTAAGACTCGTATGTTGCAGGGTGCGCAATACAACTGTCAGCTGTTCCATTTAGATCACAAGACGTTGCCGGATGGTCCTAGTACTTATTTGAATGCAGAAAGGCCTTTGATTGACAGTGGTGACAGGATAGGAAGCTATTTTGAAAATAGTTGTGAAAGTAAGTACCCTGAGGAAGTAAGAGGTAACAAGTATACAGGGAGAGTCTTAAATAAGTGCAAATATATTGTCACATACAGCCAGCCCTGTGTAGAGATCTCGTTAGAACATATTTTTCTAAAAAAATATGTTTTACTTAAATTTTGAGAACTACTGAATCTTTTCTGCTAATACTGCCATATTGTCAAGGTTTTATGTTTTTTTAAGTAAAAATTATAAAAAAAACTCCAAAAAATGTTTCAAAAATATTCCAAATTTTTCTAGAAAAATTTTTGCGAGGAAAATCTCATAGACGTGTTACTGCGGTCGAAATATACTACCCCAGAAATATTTGCACTTATTTAACACTCACTCTGTATATTACTGTTTTTTATAAATAATCGGGTAATGAGAGAAAACGCATATTAAATAAAATTCTTTGGTGAAGTGGTTAAAACCAGTGGCGGACTAGGGGGGGGGGGCGGAAGGGGCGGTCCGCCCCGGGCCCCTTCTTCTAGGGGGCCTCCAAATCTTAATAAGTAATTTTTTATTCAACTGGCAAACAGGCCACTATGTGTTCAGTAGTTATAAAGCAATTTGTAGTTAGAGTATGCAAAGCATAAGTATACGCAAACTAAACACAGTATAAATGGAAGCAGATATTTACTTAATTATCAATTATTGTCAGTCCCAGTAATTGTCAATGGAAATTTTCTATTTACGAAATTAAATCAAGGGGTAATTTTCTTTGTTTAGAATATCGAATAATTATTATTTTTTATATTCGAATAATTATTATTTATTCTTGGACCTATATAGGAGTATACCGCGATTTTGTAAGGGACCCCTTACAAAATCGGGGTATTTACCTGGAACGGTCGCGAAAGTAACGCGGCTTATATGTGGAACCGGTATTCCCATCACTTTGTCATCATAAATTGCCATTAAATATATGTAAACATTCGCTCGGGGTTTGTTTTATAACGTCAAATTGCAGTCGTTTTTCAATTTAAATGTATTATTATAAGCTTTAAAAAAATGATGTTATCGTTTTTGAACCCTTTTTGAAGCTGGGGCCCTCAAAGGGGCCCTTAATTCTTTGGTCGGGGCCCGTCGCGCGTCGGGTCCCTACGTAAAAACGGCACTGCCGATGAATAACATATTTATATCTACAGTATGTCCGCGGATTGTCTTCATAAAAATTTTTGCTTATTCTAAAATGGTAATTCCTGTTTATACTTTTCCAAATTTCCATACCGTTTTAGAGAAAAATAAGAAAAACATGAAAATGTAGTTGAATTTTTGAACTAGTAAAAATAAAATGCCTTTCTATGGTAATATAACTTCGTGATAATTAATTGATAGATTATTATTGACAGAATTTTAATTAAAGTTATATTTTTTGCTGTTTTAAAATGTTAAAAAAGCACAAAATTTATTTAGTTCAATGCTACGGAAAGGGTGATAATAGTTATCGGAAAATGTGATACTTTAACATCAAAAATTATGACGCTAATCAAAATAAATTATAACGATCTATCAAAAAATGAAATCGAAATTATATTACCATAGCGTTTTAATTTTTAGGACTTTCAGTTTTTTTAGGATTTTTTTTGGGGAAAAATTACATTAAAAAACTACATTTTTCTATTTTTTTTTATTTTTTCTAAAACGGTATGGATATTTAGAAAATTATAAACGCATTTTTTTCAAAAAGAAAAGTTTCAAAAAAAATTTCCTCTTGTAAAGACAATCCGGGGACATACTGACTGTAATATACAGGGTGTCCCAGAAATAAGTACAAGTATTTTATGGTAATTTTATGGCGAAAAAACAATTGAAAACTTCGGGAATTTTTTTAGTTTTTAGTTAAAAAACATAATTTCTTGTTAATATGACAAAATTTTTGTATTTGTATATTTTCAAAGTAACATAACTCCGTTATTTTGGATTTATTTGAAAAACGATAAGGAAAAAATATGGTTCTTTTATCTACCACCCCTTAAAATACTTGCACTTATTTTTGTAACACACCCTGTATATATATATATATATATATATATATATATATATATATATATATATATATATATATATATATATATATATATATATATATATATATATATATATATATATATATATATATATATATATATCGATTTTTATTACAATTAGTACAGTATATAAATACTTGAAAATTGTCAACCATTATTCATACGTCATTCAATCTTTACAAAATGTGCAGACCGGGGGCCACATTTAGCTTTGCCGTCCCGGGCCCCCGACAGGCTTAGTCCGCCACTGGTTAAAACTTAGTTTTATATTAAAGTTGGAGTTTTTAAATGGACTGATAATGCTGACTATTTTGTTTTTTTCTTATTAAACTTAAGGTAAATTACTATTCAAAAAATACCTTTTTATCAGAATCTATACCAAAAGATTTTTGACATATGACCATTTTTAGACTAAATCTAAAAAGTCTGCATAATATTTACAAATTTAAAACTCTCTGAAAATTGTAAAATGGCAATACTGCCTAATGTGTCTTCTTCTAATCTAATCAAACTAAAATATACTAGAGATAGTTCTTCTTTATATACCGATCCGATACAACTTCCTTCATTTAGGTTGTTTTTTGTTGAACAATTTTATTGAATTGCAAAAAAACACCACTAAATTTGGTTCAGCCAAATTCAACCGTCTATGTCCATCTTTATTTATAAACCTGATATTCCTCAAATATGTTGATTGTTGGTACCTCTAAAAATGTCGAACAAACTAAAAAATTTAAAAAAAAAAATAATTTCAAAATAATTTAATTTAATATCAAAAAGTTCATAAAATCTTTTGTAATAAAACGCTAAGAGATTTAATCACACTGTATATTTAAAAATATGTATTTTTTAAAATACATTTTTACATTATGGTCTCTTAATATATCTTAAAATGGTTTGTAGTTAAGGATTCTGCTCTAATATATTCAAGAAAATAATAGTTATTTGTGTGACTAGTGCAAAAAGGACATATTTATTGCACGACGCATGCGTTTTAGAGCTGCAATCATGCTGAGTGCAACAAATATCCTTTTTGCACATGTTGCACACAACATTTTTTCTACTATCGAATTGAAATTCCTATTTAAACATTAAAAAGTTTTTACAGTAATTCACAGAATAATATTACCACTAACGATGACACTATAAACAAATATTTTTATTAGACGACTACCAACAGGTATGGTAGGCTATTAAGATCGGTAAAAAAAAATTTTTTTAATTTCACTCAAAATGAGTAATTTGAGTCATAAATGACCTAAGTACAAAGTATTTTCAGGGTGTCTGTCCGTATGTCTGTCACCAATTGTCCGTTTGTCCGTCCGTCTGATTTTAACCAAATTTTGCACAAAAATACTGTGGCACTCTTTGAATAAGAAGACTAAGAAAGGAGCATAATGCTATCCATGTATTCATGCATGGTGGGCGAAAAAAGCACTCTAGGGTGGGGATACTTGACAGTTCTGTTTGACGATTCATTTGACACATTTGAATTTGATTTGAAATTTTGTGGATTTGTCAGTCTTTACGGAGCTTATTTTATGTTATTTATTATTTATTCTACTACTGATAGTTGTATAAAGGTAGTAAATCTAGATGGAAATTGTGGCAGAACTTAAATTAACAGTGACACTATCGCGATTTATCGAAAAAGACTCTAAAATAGTTGGTTGTGTAGCGTGCGGTAGATCTCGGCAAAAATTGAGTGAAATAATGGAACAACTTTTCGCTAGTAAGTGACTATATAATATACATACGTGTAGTAAACCGATCATTTATGAAATTCACTTAAATTAACTAAATTATATATTTTTCTTGCATTTTAGCTTTTATTTACTACTTGTCAAAGATCAGATGTCAAAGAATTTTGATACGTTAATTTGACTTACTTACGTCAGTAGCGTATCGGATGTTTATGTTAATAAATACTTATTATAACTTATCTATTTTTATTAGAATTATATATTTTTATAACAATTTTAATAACTACCAACATTTATTCACAACGTAAAATAAAATAACAAATTATTGAGTCTACCCCACGTCTACCCTACATCATAGTTTTACATTTTTTAAATAAAATTAGAACGGCACTGATAAACCGGAATTTAAGTCGGCCATATTTGAGGCCCATCGCGGTGTACCTAAGATTTTTGATATGCTCCTTCCTTAGTCTTCTTATTCAAAGGTGGCACTCGAAAATCTTTAAGCCATTAGTTTTTGGTGGGGGTGGGGGTTGGTAAGAGGGTATGAGAGGGGGTTAAAAATTTTAAAAAATGGTAACTCCTAAATTACAGTAGCTAGCGAAACGCGGTTTACTAACGGTTAATTTAAGATTAGGAATAATATTTGCAACAAAATTTTTAATAACATCAAAATCAGTTAAAGTCGCAGTTTTTGAGATAATTGAAACTAAAAGAACAGCCTACCAACTTTTTATTAACATATTTTAGTATGGGCGGCTATACGTGCCTCCCGGCGCCAATTTTTTTTAATACCTTCTGTTTGAGTTGATTTTAATTTTAATGTCGCAGTTTAAATAATTCACTAAGGTAATTGATCGACAAACTTCATTTCCAGTAGTCTTTTGAATTTTATTCTCATTTCTACTCGTAGAGGGGTTTCGGGTTCTTTTTCTTCACTTAAAACTCTTGACAAATTTTTACAAAAAATTACAATTTTTTTTTCTTTAGTTAAACTGTCGTTAATAATGCCAAAGTTTTTTTCGCACTAATGCAAAAAATAAGTTATTTTTTGCACTGGTATAAAAAATTTGACTTTTAATACAGTAGGTAGTGTAAAAAATAGAACTACTTTTTGCACGATCGTAGAAAAAGTTTTTTTTATCTGCTAAATCTAGGTATAATAATCTAATACTACTAAGTTAAATTAAAGGATTTTAAGTTTACTAATAGATTTAATGTATTTCAGAACCATCAGCCGGTGCAGGATCAGGAGAAAACACACTCCCAGTGGAATTTGAGACGTCCCAAGATCCCAATCTCAATAATCTGACCAAGACTGCTGACGTAAACTGTGATAAAACAGGAACCTGTTATGATGGTAAATTATTTTTTAATACTTTAAGAACATTTTTATTTTTATTATTCTTTTTTAGTGGCGGTAAATTGTAAAGACACCAAAATCGCCGTTTCTGTAAGGACAAACAAACCATTCAACGGAAGGATTTATGCTTTAGGTAGATCGGAAACTTGTAACGTTGACGTCATCAACAGCGACCTTTTTAGGCTGGATTTGACTATGACTGGCCAGGATTGCAACACCCAATCAGTGGTAAGAATCCAACTAAAGATATGTTTGTATTATTGCGAAAATTGGAAATATCAATTTTTTACGCATTTACCACAATAATAATTGATTTCATCCAGGTATAGTTATTCTCACATAACGTGGTATCAATACCACCATCATCAGTATCACATAGCCGTCACTGTCCACTGCTTGACATAAGCCAACAAGTTGGTTACCAACTTTCAAAATAAAAATTAGAGGACGAGAGGGTAAAAAAGAGGCACAGGTGAAACATTTTTTGAAACCTTGCCCAAATGTCTAGAATTTCCCAAAAAGTTATGTCATTAGTATGCTGTTGATCATAGATAAAAGACTTAGGTATAATATTAAACTGTTGATGGTCTTTCTTACTTTCTTAACAATATTTATACTCTTTTTCATAACATGAGCCAACAATAAGTAAACATAAAATAGTTAAACATGTTTAAAGCTTCCACAATACTTCTTTTACATAAATATTTCTTCGATTTCCTTTCTGTACAAACGAGTGGGAGTAGCGAAAGACATAAATTAACAATTTTGTAAAGCATTGTGGCGATAGACGAACATTTTTTTAGATTTTGAGTTTGGTATGTAAAAAAGAGGACTTTTTCAATACGCGAGAGAAAAGAGGACAGTGAGATAAAAAAGAGGACTGTCCTCTGGAATGGAGAACTGTTGGCAACCCTGCATAAGCGTCCCCTAAGATCCTCCATGTCTTACGGTTCTGGATCAAGTTGAGGTTGGCGACCACTATGGTAAAATCTTCCCTATGTTGGGCTCGATGTATTAAAGTATTCCCGTTTGAAATATTTGTCCAATCTCGTATATTTCGAAGCCACGATTTCTTCTTCCTTCCTAAGCCGCGCTTTCCGTCGATTTTACCTTGAAGTATTAGCTGAAGCTGTTTGTATTCTTCGTGTCTCATTATATGCCCGAGGTAAGCGGTTTTCCTTATTTTTGTTGTGTTGACTAAGTGGGTACGGGTGTTCATTCTGGTCAGTACTTCCAAATTTGTTGTTCTAGTGGTCCAGCTTATACGTAGCACTCGCCTATAAAGCCACATTTCGAATGCCTCCACCATCCTGAGGTCCTCCTGTTTTAGGGTCCAAGTTTCGCACCCGTATAGCAACAAAGGCCAAACGTAGCACTTGAGTGTTCTCAACGCGGGTTGCAGAGTACGCTTCGCATCTTAACGAATCCTGCACGAGCGATGTCTATTCTCCTTTTAATCTCTATAGAGTGGTCGAGCTGACTGTTTATTTCCCTGTCCAGGTAACAGTACTTTTGTACATTATGTTAAGTGGTGTTATTAACAACAATGTCCAATTGAGGGTGATCTTGAGAGGTCCGAGAAAACACCATAGTTTTGGTCTTAGATGCGTTTACCTCCAAACCCATTCTGGTACTGTGCTCTGTTAGGATGTTCATCAGAATCTGTAGCTGTTCTTTAGACTGTCCGATCACTACGGTGTCATCTGCGTAACGGAGGTTGTTAATCACTATTCCATTTAGTTTAGCTCCTTCAGCTCGATCTTCCAACGATTGTTTGATTATGTACTCCGAGTACACATTAAATAACAATGGGGAGAGGAGGCAGGCTGACGTACCCCTCTTTGGATATCTACGTAAGTGTTTCCAGTTGATGTTCGGACGCATCCCTTATGGTTCCAGTATATATTACGAAATACATTATTTTTAGTGTCATTATCCAATTCCTAGCAATTCTTTTTATATCGTTTGTGGCCTACTTCTATTTCGTCTGTTTTTCCCGTGGCCGCCATTCCACTACTATTTTAGTCCACCTGTCGTTTGATGTTCTCGCCATATGGCCTGCCCATCTCTATTTCATTCTGGATATGTTCTAGTGTTCAATTAGGTCTTTAACTTAGTTCTTCTGATGGTATTATTGGGTATTTTGCCTTTTTGATTATTGGTGATGGTGATTTTTTTACAAGCATGGTCTCTGGTCTTCTCTTAAATTTTCTGCTGACTTTTTGGATATGTCAGTAATTCCGCTCGATATATGATATTGGTATATTCCTCAATAAGTGCCCGTACCCACGTGAGCTCTAAAATTAACTAAAATTTAATGCCTCTATTTGAGAAAAAAGTTTTTGTAGACTCAAAATCATAGCAGGCCAATCAAATTAGAGGGGTCACATGGCAAAAAGTGTTAGAAAGCTAATTATTGTTTTAATTGGTCCATTTGATGTCAAATAGAAGTTTCCTAGGTTTGCACGGAGCCAAGAGGCCCACAAGATTCTTCGACTCTTTTAATATTTTCGCCTATAGCTCCTAAACGTTGCGTTTTAGCGCACATTCCACTACTAGGCAATTTAAAGAGAATTAAATTCTGCGTGAATGAGTACCTACAAATGAGTACAAATTCATTCAATTCGGTTCAGTAGTATGGCTAAAATCGAAAGTTGAAGAATGCTGATATTTAGCCACTTTGCAGAAAATGCATTAGAGTAACATTCAATCGTCCGTCACATGGAAAAAATTCAAGTTACAAAAAATACAACTAAAGTTAGTAAAAAGATCCGGTAATTCCCGGTACTTTCAAAACCGGTTCTGAACTCTAATTTGGAGTATTAATTAGGGTTTTTGAAATCGGAGCTGTTTTTCGGAACCTGGAATTTCGGTACCATGTCTCTAAGGAAACGGGATTTTCCGGTTTCGTCGGTACTTTCGGTACTGCTGAAAGCAATGCAAAGTATCATGTTTGCGAGGTGGTGAAATGATTCACCGTCAAGAAGTTATAGAGAATATAAATGCCGAACCGACATTATAACTATTCTATATTAAAGAACTGCTGCTCGCAACTTTGTATCACAGTCACTGTGCGATCTAGCACGTAAGATTACAAATTCGGACAATTTCGCGCGTTTTTATAATTGGCGTGTGTCTGTATTCACTGTCACAGTTTAAAGTGATTTTACTCGAACTCAGTAAAGATAGCATTATAGCTTATCAGAACAAAATAGTGAATTCGAATTACTTGTTTCAGACGGGAGTATACAGTAATACAGTAGTACTCCAGCACCACAGCGTTGTCATGACCAAAGCTGACAAAATCTACAAAGTAAAATGCACATACGACATGTCTTCGAAGAACATCACTTTCGGAATGATGCCTATCAGGTATAACTTGATTTTTTTTTCCAAATAAACGATATTTAACTAATTTCTCCATCGTTATTTTCATGATAACAGAGATCCAGAAATGATCAGCATCACTTCTGCTCCTGAAGCACCACCACCAAAGATCCGCATCCTGGACAGCCTGAACAGAGAAGTGGAAACGGTGAGAATTGGGGACAAGCTCACTTTCAGAATCGAAATTCCAGAAGATAGTAAGTACCTATTTAACATTTTTAAAGAAACTTTTGAAATATAGGCGATACCAATTAAACTTTTACTTACGTAATGAGGGCGCGATTTTTAAATTCATTGTTACCAACCATGGACGTATTCAGGGTCGGGCTGATAATTTAACTGAACGGGAATTTAGATTTCCCGCTGGGGATTCAGATGGTAGCTCTGCTGTAAAATATGTCAAGTTGCCACATTTATTTATTTTTATTTACTGACATTGTCATTCGTTTTAACACTTTAATTTTGTATGACGAGTTTTCAAACGTTGTTCTTTTTAGAACATCTTTTAGTGCGAAGTGGTACAAAATAGCTTAATATCTAGTCGTTGCAAAAATCTTATCGCAATCTTATTAGAATATTTTGAACGGGAAAGCGATAGTAATAGCCCTTTATGTCCCATAAATGCTGTTAAGGAGGTGAGTTTGGTTGATGTAAATAATAACTGTTTATATATTTATAATTAATTTATTTTTGTTTCCTAAAATATTTTGATTAAAAGAAAATATGTAAAAGTGGGCAACGCTGTACCGGTCAAGCTTAATCATGTGACTAAAAGTTTATTTGGTATGAACTGTATGTATAGGATTTCCAACGGTAACATGCCAGACAAAGAACATTAGGTGGCTTTGATAAAAATTCCCTCAGAACTTTTTTCCACTAAATACGACAATTGAAATCTTGGTAGTTAGTGGTCAAAATTGAAATGATAGGAAATATCTCACAAGTAAATCCGTAAAATTTGCCAAAAATGGTCTTAGTTGGCTTAGAAATGTCGATTAATGACATTCACCATATAACTTCACATATAAAATGAGAGAGATCTTCATTTTCAAGCCAAGTGTGATGTCGTTTTTTTCGATCGTATTGTATATTCGTTTTTAAAAGAAAAATGGTCAACTTTAAGATGTTTTTACATAGCCTATTGTATTTTTCATTTTTCCTAACAACCAAAAACGAACAAAAAACTAAGTGCCAGACCGCTAAAGTTTTCCTTCTAGAAATACCTTTCGGTTGCAAGTTTTCCACAAAGTTTTCCCAGTAAAAGTTTGTTTGAAAGGAAAATTGCGAGTTTTAGTTCGAAGTTGAGGTTTTTAAAACTAACATAAAACTCGGTTTACCAGAATTTCCTACCTATTTAGAAAAATGAAAAATCAAAGTGAAAAAAAAAACAAAATTCTCTCAAAATATGAAATTTTAAGGATTAAGTAAGTATATTTTAAGGATTAAAGTAAAGGATTTTAAGTTAATGTCTCCTAGTTAATACCAGTTCCTTCCACTATTCTGAAACTATTCATGACTGACTACCTGAATATAAATCCGAACTACCTGAATATGAATCCGATAATAAAACTGATTTGGTTTGGTTTGGTTTCTTATCTTAAATTTATTTTTTTTTCTTTCTAGCACCTTACGGTATTTTTGCCAGAAGCTGCGTGGCTATGGCCAAAGACTCCAAGAGCATCTTCCAGATAATCGACGACGAGGGATGTCCCGTAGATCCCAGCATCTTCCCCGCTTTCAACCTGGACGGCAATGCTCTCCAATCCATCTACGAAGCCTTCAGATTCACCGAATCTTACGGTGTGATCTTCCAGTGCAACGTCAAATATTGCCTAGGACCTTGTGAACCTGTAAGTACTCGCTTATACAAACATCCATTAAAAATACAGGGTGGGCCACTGAAAACTTACAATGGCTATAATTTTTAAACCAAAAAAGATATCAAAAAAATAAAAAATACCGTTTCTATGATATCAAAGGGGAATACATATGACGTATTTTTTGAACCACCCCGACCTACCCCTTAGGCGGCACCCCTACTCACTTGAAAATCTTAAATGGCAATACCCGACTTGTGGCGCCTTTTTGGAAAGCCCATGAAAAATGCTAAACGACGATCATAACGTTTTTAGGGTGAAATTGAAAAACTACCCCTTACACGAAAAATTAGGTGGACATTAATGAAAAAAGTAATTTTTTCAGCATATGTTATAATTTGGGACCCAGCTAAATGAGGCAAACGAGGCATTTTTTAAACCACCCCGACCCACCCCTAGGTGCCATCCCCTCACTTCTAATCTCATCAATGCCATTTTTAAATGTAGATAATAAAAAAGGCAACACAAAGATGTTTTTACAGCCTAATTTTGCGATAACGCAAATTCTTCCTTATCATCTATTTTTTTACTTTCAACAAACAGGAATCTTAAACCGGCATATCTTTGCGATTTTGCACTGTCTTCTATCGATTTTCGATCGTTTGCAAATTTGGTGGTATTTTAAACGTTTATTTGATTCGCTTTTTTGAAAGAAAAATGGTTTATACTGTGGAAGAAAGAATTCAAATAGTTTTTCTTTATGGTGCTGAAGGTATGTGTTATTTGAGAACGGCACGTGCTTTCAATGAGAGAAATCCGGACAAAAACGTAAGTCACGTTTATGTTAGAGATTTGATTTTAAAGTTTCAAGAAACTGGGTCGGTCAAAAATAAAACAAGGACAGGGCCCAGGGTACTGAATGAAGAAATGCAGATGGAAGTTATTGGTCAGGTATCGGTCAATCCAGAAGCATCAACACGCCAGTTGGCATCAATCACAGGTATACCTCGAACATCTGTCAGGAGAGTATTGAAAATGCACAAATTCCATCCCTACAAAATGAAGATTCTGCAGGAACTTGGCGACGACGATCCAGATAGAAGAATTCAGTTCTGTGAACTAATGACGGAGGAAATTCGAAGGGAACCTTCACTTATTAAAAATATTTGTTTTAGTGATGAGTGCTCTTTTTTAAACGGAATTGTGAATAAGCAGAACTGCAGATACTGGAGCGATGAGAATCCACATATTGTTATTGAAGGACACACCCAACATCCCTAAAAGCTCAATGTTTGGTGCGGAATACTAGGCGATAAAATTATAGGTCCATTTTTCATCGACTGGAAATTTGACTGGTGATGCTTATGTGGAAATGCTGAACAATTTGATAGAGCCAGCCATTGTAAATGAGGTTGAAAATCAAAGAGATTTGGAAGGAAATTTAACTCTTAATGAAGACCTCATACACTTTCATCAAGATGGAGCCCCTCCGCATTATTCTATTGTCACAAGGCGGTGGTTGGATAGATATTATCCAAAGCAATGGATTGGCAGAAGGGGTCCAATCGAGTGGCCGCCAAGGTCACCTGATCTCATTCCTTTAGACTTTTTCTTGTGGGGTTACACTAAATCCATAGTCTACAAAAAAAAACCAGGTTCGTTGCAAGAATTGCGGCAGAGGATAACTGAAGCATGTCGAAATATTCCGAGAGAGACTTTCCAAAAAGTGAGAGAATTTGAAAATCGTTTGTATTTTTGTATGGAACAAAACGGCTGTCATTTTGAGCAATTGTTGAGAAGACAGAAGTTGAAATCTGTATGACCATCGTTTAGCAATTTCAATTAGCTTTCCAAAGAAGTGTCACAAGTGGGGTATCGCTATCTTGAGATTAGAAGTGAGTAGGTGGCACCTAGGGGTGGGTCGGGGTGGTTTGAAAAATACCTCATTTGCCTCATTAAGCTGGGTCCCAATTTGTAACTTATGCTGAAAAAATCACTTTTTTCATTAATGTCCACCTAACTTTTCGTGTAAGGGGTAGTTTTTAAATTTCACCCTAAAAACTTTATGATCATCGTTTAGCATTTTTCATGGGCTTTCCAAAAAGGCGCCACAAGTGGGGTGTTGCCATTTAAGATTTTCAAGTGAGTAGGGGTGCCGCCTAAGGGGTAGGTCAGGGTGGTTAAAAAATACGTCATATGTATTCCCCCTCGATATTATAGAAACGGTATTTTTTGTTTTTTTGATATCTTTTTTGGTTTAAGAATTATAGCCATTGTAAATTTTCAGTGGCCCACCGTGTATATCCATTGAGAGAGTGGTGCCAATGTTTAATTTAACATTTTTTCAAATACTCTACACCACATCCCCTTGAAAGTCCTATAACTTTTTAAATTATTTTCAGAATTTGTGCATTTTCAGAATTCAGTATGTAAAACTGTGTAGAATGTTAGCATCCTGAGTTGTTTTTGGCTGATCATTATACAAGTAAAAACAAAAGTTACTTTTTGACTCTTCAAAACTGTGTTAGGTGTTTTGATTTCTTTTTTTAAACAGTGTTTATGACAATCGACAATCAACACGTAAAAACAAATCTTAAAAATTTACGTGAGGAATCTCCCCACAAGAGATGACACATGTTTTTTGGAACACCCTGTATTAATATAAAAAGAAAAACAATTTTATTAAAAAAATTTAGACATAAAAAACTTTATTTATTTGATATTTTTTCTTCAGGCTGTTTGTGAATGGGGCAGAGACTCTCTAGAATCCTGGGGCAGAAGGAAGAGAAGCGTCCAAAATCAAACCGAAGAGGAGAAAGAAGAAGATATGACCCTTAGCCAGGAAATCCTAGTTTTGGACTTGGGTGATTTCGAACAATCCGACTTCTTGAAGAGCGATCCCAACAGCGCAGATTTTGGAAAAGACAAAACCGTCACCATTGTCGAACCTTGCCCGACTAAAACGTCAGTTTTAGCGTTAGGAGTGACATGCGCTCTATTAGTACTGCTCTATATCACGACCTTATTCTGTTACTATATGAAGAAATGGCTAAACCCATCGAAAAGATTCGCTTGAATTCGAACTAGCATTTGCCGTCCTAATTAAGGCTTATTACTATACGAAATACCCCCGTACGTATTGGATTAAAGTACTTACCGATCAACCCGGGTATTTTCCCAGTTTTTAGTACCTTTTTAGAAAAATAAGAAAAGGTAATCATGTGGCAATAAGTACTATAAAGCAACGTATTCATTTTTAAGGATATTTTAGTAATAAAACCAATATATTTAACACATTTTAGTTCTGAGTAGCATTTTCTTCCGTTGTATATAAATAAAAAAAATTAAATGCTACTTGGTATATAACTATATTTTTTTGTGATATTTCACACAACAGCTTCGTATTGGATAAAAAAAAACGAAGATTGTTGTGTAAAAATCAGAAAATATGGGGTCACAAGAGCCCCATTAAAACAAGACTAGCAACAATTTTAAAGACAATTCTTCGGGCACAGGTGATGGGTTTCTTGATATGGTGATGGGATTTTGAAACTGCTCTCGCAAAAAATATTATTTAAAAATTTTACCGTTACAGAAAGATTTTTTTTTCTTTTTCTTAAGATAGTAGACAAAAGAGTACCTACACTTTTGTGTTCTATCTTAAAATGTTAAATCCTATTGATTTCAGGTCAATAAAAATTTGTAACGGTAAGATATTCGAGGCTTTGCTTATATGTATGTCATCCGCTATAAAATTTTCATTTTTAAGTTATTTAAATTATTTATTTATATCGACTCACTATATTAAATGCACTAGGTCATAATTCTTAAGAATGTATATATAACATATTTCATTAGATTTATTACATAAGCTTAACATAAAATATATTTTTTGTAATAGAAAACAAATTTCTAATAAAACACTCTATCGAAATTCGTATTTTTATTTATTAAACCTAATCATATACAGGGTGTCCCAATTAAGATCGATACAAGCCAATATCTTGATTGTGTGTTGAGCGATATTTTTCATTTTTGGCTGGAGGCTGTATGGCTATAAGACGTACATTTTGCCCAGGATAAGAAATACGATACCTCATAGACGTACGTTTTAATGGGGTTGGATATTTTTCGAGGCAAGAGTAAACTACCCTTAGGACAGTATTTATTTCAAATCTGATAAATTATATTGAATCCTCCTTACCTAAGATAGTTAAGTTCTAATTTTTATAAATATTGATACAGGGGTTGTCATTAAAATAAGACATTTTTATTTTTATTATTATGTTTTTAAGTACTTACAACGCCACTGGATAAACTATATTATAATTATATCTAATTATCAATTAATAATCGATTTAAGTTTGGTCGAAGATATTGACTTTTAGTTCGTTATAGTTTTATAAATCTTTGTTTAGAGCATATTTTTCAAAGTTAATAGTGATTGTTTTAAATAACTATTTGGATTTTTTTAAATATTCCTCAATAAAACGAATAAAAATCATATTTCAGATTCCATTGAAAACTGGATTTTTAAATTATTTTGTAACTCATTTTATTCATTTATATTAGCAAACTTAAAAAACAATTTTTAATTAAGTAAACAAAATAAATTGAAAATATTTAGTTTTTTTTGTATTGTACCTTAATTATTACGGAAGCTATCTGAAAACTTAAATCGATTATTAATTGATAATTGGTTATTGATAACACTACTTAACAAATTTCAACATTTTTAAATTATCTAGGGTCTTACTATGTAATTATTATTTCTTACTATTAACTTAATAAAAATATATAAATAAAAGTTTTCCATCACATCACAGTTTCTAGATAATATGGCAGGTCAAAAATCACAATTTTTCTGGAAACTAAAGTACCTAGTTCTTATCTTCACTCACTAGTGTTTTGACTGGAAAGGCAAGGTTTTTTTAGTCTGACTGGCTTTTCTCTTATACTGAGATGGAGAGGTATCTCTTATGAATCTCCAACAGTAATAGGCTAGCATAGTAGGTTCCCATCTTCCCTGGTAACGCCTCTCAATTGTAGCAATATCTTGATGAAAACGTTCTCCTTGTTCATTGCTAACTGAGCCCATATTTTCGGGGAAAAACTCAAATGGGAATGAAGGAAATGCAGTTTTAAAGACATATTGCATCCCATTTTATAATAGCAGTCTAGCATCATGTTTATTTTGTCACAGAAAGTCGGCGGATTTGTTGTTACCAAGAAAGTTTTTTACCACATCTATAAAAGCGTTCCATGCTTCTTTTTCAGTTGGGTTAAGAGTAGATATGAAAGATGAATCTTTAATTAGCTTTTTAATGTCCGGACCAACAAATACGCCTTTTTTGATTTTTGCTTCGCTAAGCTTCGAAAACTTTTGCTTGCGAAATTGTAAAGCAGCTTTCTTTAAGCGTTTTACAAAATGTTTTATGAGACCCAATTTGATAGGTAGTTTTGGCAAAACTAGATGTGATATGAAATTAAAATTGCTTACAAATATTTTTATTAACCGACCTGATTATGAAACAATATAAGCCGATTCAGATAATTTTTTAGTGTTGAGTAGTGTAATAAACCAGTTGTTTATCCAGTAGCGTCGGCGTCGTAAGTACTTAAAAAAATAATAATAAAAATAAAAATGTCTTATTTTAATAACACACCCTGTATCAATATTTATCACAATTAGAACTTAAGTATCTTGGGTAAGGAAGATTCAATATAATTTATCAGATTTGAAATAAATACTGTCCTAAGGGTAGTTTACTCTTGACTCGAAAAATATCAAACCCCATTAAAACGTACGTCTATGAGGTATCGCATTTCTTGCCCTGGGTTTGACCTGGGCAAAATGTAGGTCTTATAGCCATACAGCCTCCTGCCAAAAATGAAAAAGATCGCTCAACAAACAATCAAGATATTAGCTTGTATCCATCTTAAGTGGGACACCCTGTATATTTTATTAATATTTTACTCAAATTCATAAAAAAGCTTTAAATAAGAGGAATGTGTAGTTTAATAAAAACCGTGTTATATAATAAATAAATAATAAAAAAATGTGCAATTGGACTCGAAAATGTTAATTAATTGAAAATTTATCAATTTTTTTAAGCTTTATATAAAGCTTACAGTTGAGGGTTGGAACCTTTGATGTTATACAGCAAAATAAAAACACTAAATCACCACAATACACCGAAACACTTTTACTTTCACACTGGACGCGCGTTTCGCTGAAGCTTATTATTGTCAAATAAAATTTGCGATACTAACATAAAATTCCATGTTTTTGCCAACTAGATTATTAAGAGCATAATAGATTTTGTGCGCCTCCATAACTTAACGTTAAAAAAACATTTTTTAGAAGTTCAGGAAAAATAATGTTTTCCCCAAAAAGTATGCGCGGTAGCGTTTTTTACAAGATTCAAAAAATGCAGTAAATACTAGGACCATTTTACGAAAAAAAAAATCGGTCGTCGCGTCGGTCGAGTTGGAAATTGGAATATTTATACTTTATACTAAAACTCAAGTAGGGGTGGGGGTAGTTTTCACCCTTCCCGTACTTTTTCTCAATTTTTGTGAAAGCCAAATGTTAAAGCTCTTAGCAAAACCTAGACACCCAAAATCCCATTCAAATCAGAATAACGCTTCTTAAAATATCTGAAAAATTGTGCATATTTTTTTAAAGTTTGGTGCCCTCTAACGGACAAAGAAGCATTTTTGTATAGAGGTAAACTGTGTCCAATGAACTAATTTTGATTCCAAAAATACATGGTAATTCTATGTCCACGGAATATTGGGACACCCTGTATACAACGTCTGTTTAAAAATGTTTGAATGGTTCTGTATAGTAGCAAAAATATTTTTTAAATTATGCACTACTACTACTACCCGCAAATATTAAATAATAACATTATAGTGAAAATCTCAAACCAGAAACCTGATTAAAGCTTTTGCAGAACAATGTGTCACCCTCCTGTATAACTTTAAAACAGAAAAAAAAATCTAAAATAACATTATAATTTTTTTTTATTTATTAATCCTTATCTTATTACATTTTATATTTATTAATCCTTATCATAATAACAAAATAAAAAATTTGTAGTATATTTTACTCAAATTCATAATCATCTAACATGGAAAGTCTGTGCTGAGTCAATAATGCAACATCCACCATAGCTTCTGGTAGCAAAAGCTCGGCAACTGAATACTTCAATGATTCCTCATAAGCAAAAACAATACTGGTATCAAATAGCATCATTTTGTTTTCAGCTAATGCTAATATACAGTTACGGACTCTGCCCATTGCTTCTCTTATATCCTTTGATATGACCTAAATTGCTTTATTAATACAGGAAAACTTTTATTGTAAAACTAGTATTACCTCTTCCAAGTTTTGTACAAAACCCCCAACGTTATCATCAGTATTATCAGTTGGAGGACTAATCCAAATATACCCATTATTTCCCAGTATCAAGCTCACGCCAAAAGGTAAATTGTGAAAGTGAATTTTGCTTTTTTTCACTAAAGAAGGAAAGACTTTTATTAAAAGTCCTTGTCCTAACTGACAAACAAAATTAAACATCAACAAATCAAGAAAAAATATATAAAATTATTACCTTGCCATAACGTAAACTTCTAGTGTGTAGTGACAGTGAACCATCTGAGAAGATACTTTGAACTTCTGCACTAATTAAATCACCTTCTTGAAGATACTGCCTCATCATATGTTGGTCTTCTACTGATCTCCTCCTCTAAAATAATCTTTAATCAATACCAACATTAAATGGCAAATATTATTTTTTACCAGTTCCCCTCCAGGTAAGTTTACAGAAGACAGCATTAAAACAGAATCCAATCTAGAATTCGTATCTACCTTCCAACGTTTCTGTTGTACCTCTGATATTCTACCAACAAGAACTTCTCCAACTTGGCCATTATATCGACTCTTTAAAGGTCTAACAGAAATAAGTTTATTTACTTGTTCCTTGACACCTGCAACTGAAGCTTTAAGATCTCCGTTTTCCTCATAAGTGCCGTGTCCTCTAACAAACGAAATTAACATAAAACTGTTTAAACAATACATAAAGCAACAGATTCTACCTTACAAAATTTGTATTTGCTTCTTTAATAACTACTTCACCGGGGGTAAAAATTTTATATGATTTTTCAGTTGTTGCTAAAGGTCTCACTCTACTCGAAGCGGAAGCAGTACGAATATGAATTTTTTGGGACATTTTCTTTTAAAAAAAATAGATTGGACTTTTTATGAAATACCGATCACATTATTTACTTTTTAAATTTTAAAATGTAAGGTTATAATCATAGTTATAATCAAATGTTATAATGAATTTTGTTCATATGCAACTCAAAATTCTTTGTTGTGTAAAGTGTTATGCAACTAAACATACAAATAATTTATTTTTAAAAAAAATTAGGTTAGAAATTTTGTAAAGATATTTATAATTTATTTGATATAATATCATAAAACCTAAAAATAATTCATAAAGTAAATAACTTTCAGACATAAATTATCGAATACATACCTTATTTTTTATATCAAAATAACAAACAATAACCGGCTGGATTTTGAAAAATGTCATAACAAATTTGTCATAAAAAATTCTTTGGCTTTTCTTCCAAATTTCTGTGATATAATCGTAAAAAAAATATGATTTCTTTTAAGAATAGACTATTTTTACATCTAGGAATAAGTAAGTAAAACTTTTAAATATATATATGCAATAGTTATCATTTTTAGAATGTAGAATTCTACATTCTATCATTTTTAAGCTTCATTTTTATTTATATAGATTTGACTAAAAATTTTTGTACAAAAGCTGCTAGAAATAAGGTAAAATGCGATTTAAGTAGCAAGAAAACGTTAGGACAACCGACACAGTACACTCATCCACATTTAATAGGGGAAAACGAGGTGACTCCTTTAATCAAAAAAGAAGAATATCAAAATCGTAGACAAAAATTAGTAGAGTCGATATCCGAGTACGCCCTTAAATGTAATGCTCCGTCAAAGAGTCATATGGTATAGAGTCTAAATGTGACCAGAAAGATCACAAATAATGTTAAAAAATTTTTTAGATAATAATCCCGTCGGCAAATAAACAGTTTATGTCTGATAAAATACCTTATATATTTCGCCAAAATTCAGACTTTCTCTATCTAACTGGCTGCCAAGAACCTAATACTTGTGTTGTAATAACTACATCAAAAAGTCCAAGGTATTCTTAACAAACTCTTATTTATTCTCTTGTATAAATAAATGTATTTTATAGCGGTCACAGAACCACCCTCTTTACAAGGGACAAAGATAGCCATGCAGAACTTTGGGATGGGCCTAGGACTCATCCAGAGGACGCACCTGACTTTTTTGGAGTGGATCAGAGCTTACCCATTAGTGAACTACCTAATTTTATAAACTCATTTAGAAAATCTAGCTCTGTGGTCAATTTGTGGTATATTTCTAAAATTGATAATATTTCTTAGACTATTTTCTAACTTTTATTGAAGGTATGATCTTGAATCAAATGTCAGTACTGAGACATCGAATATAGTGAGAGATTATTTGAAGGAATGTGGTAATAAACATTTTGAATCGCCTAGAAATTTTATACACAAGCTAAGGTTGTATAAAAGCACAGCTGAAATAGCTTTAATGCAAAAATCCTGTGACATTGCTTCAAAAGCTATAGCAGAAACCATGGAATACTCTAGACCGGGAATAGGTAAATTTGCCAAAAAATTTTATGGCATATTGTTAACTGGTATTTTTTAACAGGAGAAAATCAGTTATTTGCAAAAGTCGATTACGAATGTAGAGCTAGAGGTGCTGAATTTTTAGCATACCCTCCAGTAGTAGCTGGAGGAAGCAGAGCTACCATAATACATTACATAAACAACAATCAGTTAGTGTACGGAAATGAAATGGTTCTTATGGATGCTGGTAATCCTAAATATTTTAATAATATTTTTTTTT
Source organism: Sitophilus oryzae (assembly GCF_002938485.1). Classification (NCBI taxonomy): domain Eukaryota; kingdom Metazoa; phylum Arthropoda; class Insecta; order Coleoptera; family Curculionidae; genus Sitophilus; species Sitophilus oryzae. The sequence goes on from NW_022146866.1 coordinate 1,134,509, forward strand.
ATAATTACAACTGGATTCAGGTTGTGAATATCATGGATATGCCAGTGATATAACGAGAACTTGGCCTGTAAATGGAAAGTTTACAAATTGTCAGAAAGAGATTTATCAGATAGTGTTAGAAGTACAAAAAGAACTGATTAATTTATGTAGTAAATTGCCAACTCTAGATATGCTTTTCGAGTGTATGTGTTTATTGCTTGGTAGGAAACTGCAAGAAATTGGACTTGTAGGTGTTCAGCCTTCAGATAGTTATATAATGAAGGTAAGATTTATTGAGTAAATTGTTTATTATAGGCTTGGGGCATTTCATTCAATATTTTAAGAGACGACGGCAGCGCTCGATACGGCAAAAATCAGAACTGTTCGCCTACTTTATTTTACGCCGTCTCAGTTACCGTTTATTTTAATCGTTAGTTATTGACATCGTGACTTAATGTCATAATATTTAAATATTTCAGTTTTTACTAGTTACCAGTTACTAGTTAAGTTATAGGTTATTACCTATATACTTAATACATTGACTTTTATTATTTATTATATTAGTTAGTATTAAAAGTTATTAACGCATTTTCACACATAATAGTTCATCAGCATTTTTGCATTCTTTGAGATTTTCATTTTTAGATGGTTTGTTTAATGTCACTGAATAAAATTCAGTGGGAATGTAAATCTAATACTTTATTAAAAGTAATTATGATTAATATATCTTATATTTTTCTAAACAAAATACAGGGTTGTTCACCACATACGACACGGAGTATTGTAGCTAAACAATTAGATTTTTACAAATTATTTTTTTTAATTATAATATATATAATATATAATTTATTAAGTTTTGAGTTCGTTGAAGATCTATTAGAGCTACAATTTAAAAATATTTTTACAAGATACAGAGTGTCACAGATAAGTAAAAAATATTATAGTTGTATTTTTTTAAATGAAACAAAAACAAATGGGTTTGCAATATTATTTTTACCACCTGTACAGGGTGGGTCAAATTCGACGCTTTTAAATGGAAACACCCTTTTCTATAGGAGATAGACGAAAACTAATATCGGTGTCTGGAGCTCAATTTTCATCAAAAACATGATGGTGAAAACCGCACATCAATATCTGTTACCGTTTCGGAGTTACTGGGTGTTTTTCAAAAATGTGCATTTTTAACAAATCGCTGTAACTTTTTTGCTATCCAAAATTTTGTATTTCTATAAAAACATTTCCAAAGCACCTTTTTACGTAGAATTTAATGGTTTAAGTATAATTTTTTTAAAATTAATAATTTAAGAGTTATCAACAGAAAAATTGATTTTTTATTTGGGACACCCTCTATATTTTTAATTAACTGAAAAGAATTTAAAATTACCTTTCCAAAAATATAGCACACTTGATATTTTGTTATAATCCCCTTAGAAATACAGAATTTTTAAAAGTTCGCCACTTTTAACTAGCATGCTTTGGACCCTTTATTGATGATATGCCCTTAATGGAACTCGAAAACATATTTTTCCAGCAAGACGACGCACCGCCTCTGATCGCCGAAGTTATCAGCAAATGTTTGCATCCAATTTCAAGAATAATTGAATAGCCAACCAAGATTCCAGCCCTTGGCCGTCGAGGCCGCCTGACTTAGTGCCCATGGATCTAATCCTATCGATATATTTGCGGAAAAATAAAGGTTCCTTATTCTTCCGTATAATCTAGACAAGAATTAGAAATACTAAGCAGTTATGAGAGGGTATCTTTCACTCCCACTTAGTTAATGAATTCCGCGAGAAATGTTCAAAAACTGCCTCGTCTGTCCATAACAGAAGACGGTCGATATGTCGAACACCTATAGCAAAATCTCATATCTTGGTTTGCTATTTATTTTTCTTGTTATTAGATATACTTTAAGTGTGTTGATGTTGATTAAATATATTTTAAATAGTTATAAAACTCTGCATCTCTCATAGCAAATATTATTTTCGTTTTAATTGATGCTCACAGCTAGATTTTTTTTGCATTTTGTCGTTCAAAGTCTACTCATTTAAAGCGGGCGAATTTTTATATACTCTATATCTCGAAGAGGAATCGAGCAAAATATCAAGTGTGTTATATTTTTGGATAGGTAATTTTAAATTATTTTCAATAAATTAAAAATATACAGGGTGTCCCATATAAAAAATCAAATTTTATGTTGATGATTTTTTTACAATTAATAATTTTAAAAAAATTAGAGAATTACTTAAATTATTAATTTTAAAAAAATTATACTTAAACCATTAAATTCTACGCTTAAAAGTGCTTTGGAAATGTTTTCATAAAAATACAAAATTTTCCATAACAAAAAAATTACAGCGATTTGTTAAAAGTGCATATTTTTGGAAAACACCCCGTAACTCCGAAACGGTAACAGATATCGATATGCGGTTATCACCATCATGTTTTTGACAAAAATTGAGCTCCAGACACCGATATTAGTTTTTGTCTATCTCCTATAGAAAAGGGTGTTTCCATTTAAAAGCGTCGAATTTGACCCACCCTGTACATTTTGTACATATATTGCTTTAAAAAATCTAAAATGTCAATATTCCATATTGTATATCATATAGTGATAAATGACGTCTAAATTATAAGAAAATGCATTTTCTGCAAAAACTTGATGAGATAGGTAAAAATTGTATAATACAGTTTGATAGACCATTAAATTGTGCATCTGATTCACGTAAAATATACATGGTGTTCCATTTAAATTAAACAAGTTATTGCCGTTTAAAGCTAGTAATTATTTAATATAAATTTTTGGACACTCTGTATAGGATAGTATAATTTTTAATATTGCAACATAATATCTGATCAATAAATAATCTTCAGCAAATGTTTAGTATTAAAAACTTTGATAAAAATGCCTTAAGGCTTCATTTTCTGCAAGGGTATCAATTGAAAAGGTACAATTTGTAAAAATCTAATTGTTTAGCTACACAACACTCCGTGTCGTATGTGGTGACCAACCCTGTAGAATAATAATATTTAAATATTTAGAAAAAAAAATAGTAAAAATATTTCTAGATGATTTGACTAACGTTCACTTTAATTAAAATGTAGTGAAAATTAAGATCAAGTACTTGGCAACATTGGTGGTCATATTCGGTTAGGATTCGTATTGTTGGTTGGATTATCATATCACTTTATTAGGCAAAGTTATCAATGAAATTAATAGTATAAAGATAGAACTAAACTTTTTAGGCTGCTTATCAGCTGTGTCCTCATCACGTATCTCATTATTTGGGCATGGACGTACATGACACTTCATCAATAAGCAGAAACATTAAAATCGAACCTGGTATGGTCATAACTATCGAACCAGGAATTTATATTAGTGAAAAATCAAAAATACCTAAAGACTACCATGGTATAGGAGTTAGAATAGAAGATGACATTTTGATTACAGTCAACGGCCCTGTTGTATTAAGCAGAAGGTGTCCCAAAGAAATTGATGATATTGAAGCAATTGCAAGTAGAGGTGCAAAAAATTAAGGCTGATATTGTGTCAATGTGTATATAAGAGTGTTAGTTTAAATTTGGTTTTATAATATTCTTTTGTATATCAAGAAATCTAAAAACAATTAAAAAATAACGTTTCTATTTTATATTAGTCTACTGATTTTTATTATATGTACATATCGTTATAGTTATTATATTTGTTGACTAAATTGTAACATGTTGGGAATTGTAATAAAAGTAAACATACCAAAAATAATTTGTTTTATTAAATGGTAATTGTAAAAAAAAATTACGTTTGTAAAAATAAATATTTAAATACATAAAAATAAATATTTTAATATCATAAGGTTACAAAATAGAAACATCTCACGTACTCTTAAGTCACACAATTTTTCGTAAATAAATTATAAAATATCCTAGTTCCTATACCAAGAAAACTCTATACAATATCATAGTTTACTTGGTGATTTAATTATTACCAATGGCAGTTTTGTGTGCTGACCACTTCCTGAACATTACAACTTAAAATCACAGTTTAAAATATAATAAATTTACCAATCTAATTCTGGATTTTTAATGGGTTCACCATCCGGATAAATTCCGGTAAGACACGCCGTGCAGTGGCCTACTTTTGACGTACTTTTAGTCTTAAGATCTGATCTGACAGCTCTAATTAATCCTTCAACGCTGAGGTACTCCAAAGAGTCAGCCCCTAGAAGGAAAACCAATGTAAAATCAAAATTTAAAAGGGTCGCACAATATTATGCATCAATGACTAAAGAATTCAAGTACAAATAATACCCGAAGTTGTTACCGTGGCACCAAACAGTGCCGTGGCCATATTTTTTTTCTAAACTTAGCTAGTTGAAGGGATATTTATATTTTTGATAAATGTTTTGACTACGCCTATGGTGTAGGCGGTGGCATCATACTAATTAATTACGAAAAAAACGTATTAAAATATTAACAAAAGGTACAAAACTAGCATCGACTATAGCACACATCAAGTAGATATAATATCAGAAAAATGATTATCGAATTCAATAAGAAAACGCTAAAAAGGTGGAGCAGACTGTTTATTTACCTATGAAACGTAACGCCTGGCTCTTTCTTGTCCCTGCTGCTTTTACATTTGAAAGCTGAACAACTAATCAGCATTGTAATAAAATTTACAGTACGTCTGCTGGATCTGTGTCTATGAAAGGAATGCGGACAAAAAACATTTAAATAAATAACAATATATTTTATACGTCGACTTGACGAGTACGTCACCGCAAATCGCTCCGCCCACTCATTTTATTGGCTTCTTGCAAATTTGTCGAATTTTTATTGATGGGACGCGTCGTCTAATTTTTTACGAAAAACATCGAGAGAATATCGTTTCCCCTCTCACGGATACCCCGTAGCTACAGAACGGACAGACGTACTGTATACAAAGTTCACTACACACGAACTATTAAAAATTGCTAAAATTGTCACTGGTCACCAACTGATGACTCATTGTTTGCCACCAAAAGAAAAGGCGTTTAAGGTCACAAATTCTGCTGCAGCCCGTATAGGGGCGTTACATGTCCTTATATTCTTTAGTCATTGTTATGCACAATGACTAAAGAATCCAAGGACAAATAACACCCGAGAGCAAATTGTGACGATGACACCAAACAGTGCCGTAGCACATATTTTTCTTAACCTAGCTGTTTGAAGCAATATTTATATTTTTTGATAATTGTTTTGACTACGCCTATGGTGTATCATCCTAAGTAATTACGAAAAAAACATATTGAAATGTTAACAAAAGGTACAAAACGAGTATCGACGTATAGCACATATCAAGTACATATAGATGTTAATTGGAATTGAAGAATAATTATCGAATTCAATAAGAAAACGGTAAAAAGTTGGAGTATACTGTTTATTTACCTATGAAACGTAACTCCTGGCTCTTTCTTATCGCTACTGCTTTTACACTTGAAAGCTGAACAACTAATCACGATTGTAATAAAGTTTATACAAAGTTTACTACACACAAACTATTAAAAATCGCTAAAATTGTCGCTGGTGACCAAATGATGACTCATTGTTTGCCACCAAAAGAAAAAAAAAGGTCACAAATTCTGCTGCAGCCCATATAGGGGCGTTACATGTCCTTATATTCTTTAGTCATTGGTTATGCCATATATTATATGCAACTAATAATACATAGTGCAATAAATAAAACACTAAATTCATGGTTTAACGGGTTGCCTATATAAATTAAAAAATTTCTTAGAAAAATTTAAACTTACCAACATGTTTAGCTAATTCCCTTGAGTTCAATTTATTAGCAATCAATTCCTCCCTGGTCGGTATATTAATTCCCATGTAACAAGGATATTTCAGAGGCGGACTGGCTACCCTTATGTGTACCTGCGCATAATTACATTCAATTTAAGTCATTACAACATATTTTAAAATAAAGTTATCTACCTCAGTTGCACCAGCATTGCGTAACAGTTTGATAATGGGTCCAATTGTGTTTCCTCTGACTATAGAATCGTCTACTAGAATAATTCGTTTGCCTTTTACCATATTTGCTAAAGCTCCAAACTTTTTGGCTACCAAAAGTCGTCTCAGTCTGTTGCTTGGTTGGATGAAAGATCTACCGACATACCTGTTCTTGCAGAGTACTTCAGCAAATGATATGCCGCTCTAAAGAAGAACAAAAAATATATATTATAATATGTTTGAATGATTTACAGTATAAAGCTTGATTTTCATACATCTGTTATATGACGATACGATGATACGATATTAATTTTATTGGTTGATTTTAAAGACTTCGATTGGTTAACCGTTTCTAACCAATCAAAGTCTTTAAATTCTACCAATAAAATTAATATCGTATCAACGTATCGTCGGACAACGAATGCATGAAAATCAAGCTTAAGACTACCTAAGTTTTATGCAAACAACGCGATACCTAAATTTGATGATCTAATGAATACTCTGTGGTAATATACCTATAGTAGTCGAGTATTGATAGTCGAGACATAAGATTGATAGCGAACCTGTCTTGAGGACCGTCTTAGGATCAGATTATATGATGGTTTTTCTGAAAATATACAAATACAACGAGGTGTGTGTCAAGTGTCAAGGATGCATCTTGTCTCCCCTCCTTTTCAATGTAGTGAAGCCATCTTTCAAGAAGCTTTGGAAGAGGCAGATGAGGAAATCAAAGTAAATGATCAACGAATCAACAATATCAGATACGCTGACGATGCAGTAGTAATGACAGACAAATCAGACAATAGTGAAGATCTGCAGAACCTACTTCAAAGAATAAATGTATCGTGCAAACAATATGGGCTGAATATGAATTTGAAAAAAGCAAAATGCATGTTTATTACAAAAGACCAAAATGTAAGTGCTTCAATATAAAAAGACAGCACGCCAATCGAAAAAGTCCAACACTACAAATACTTGGGCACGATAATAAATGACTGCCGAACAACTGCAAGAAATAAGGTCCAGGATTGAGATAGGCAGAAATTCTTTTTTAAAACTAAAGAAATTTCTTTGCAGTAGAGATATAAACTTAGATTTAAGAATAAGAATAGTCGGTGCAGACCTGGCTGAAGAACCTTAGAGAATGGTATGGAATGACGTCGAATGGATTATTTAGAGCAGCCGCAAATAAAATCAAAATAGCCATGATGATGGCCAACCTCCGTTAGGAGACGGTACTCGAAGAAGAAGAATATTACCTGTCGAGAAAAACCATGAGCTGCTGCGTTGCCAGATTCCGGTACTGCACTAACCACATCCGCTTCTACAGGGTGTTCTATAGCCAGCTGCTTTCCGCATTGTAGTCTCACAGAATAAACCATCTGTCCTTCGAAAATACTGTCCGTTCTGGCAAAGTAGACGTACTCGAAGATGCAGAAGGCTTGAGGTACGCCTTCAGCTCTTCTGACTATGTCTATGGTTCTGATTCCGTTTCTGGTCATTTCAATTATTTCTCCTGGATATACTTCTCGAACGTATTGAGCTCCTATGGATAGGAAACCACAAGATTCGGAGGAGACCACCCATCCTTCTGCTTCCTTGCTCTCGTCGCATTCTCCTGCTAGTGCTGTTAAAAATAGAGTTGAATTAGTCAGATGTCCCTATTTAGTCGGGATCATGTCGGGATTGTCCCAATTTGTTCCGATTTTATAAATAAAATATCCCATTCTTATTACTGACGTTTTTAAGAGTGTCATATTTATAAGAGATACTTTATAGTCAGGATGACACTGACACAAAGTAAGGAAACAAGAACAGGAGTTCAACAAGGTGGTGTAAATATTTAATACAGTCAGTGGTACTCCTGTTGTAATGAAGCTGCAGCAAGAGCATGACTTTGTGGTAATATATGTTACGGTACCTACGGTTCATATCAAATAAACTTTTAGTTACGTCATCGAGGGCGCGATTTTTAAATTAATTGTTGGCAAACATGGACATATTCGGCGCCGTGCTGACGGTGCTGACTAAGTGGAATTTAAACTTTGCGCTGGGGATTCAGGTGACAGCTCTGCTGTAAAAAATGTCAAGTTGCCGCATTTATTTATTTATTTCCTGACATTGTCATTCGTTTTGACACTTCAGTTTTTTGTTATGAGTTTTTGGTTTAAATAAATAGTTGTGTGATACTTTAAGCTTAAAAATGTTTACTAGCAGACCTTGGTCGAACATTGTTCTTTTTAGAATCTCTTTTAGTGCGAAGTGTACAATATCTCCTCGCAACTTTATTAGAATATTTTGAACGGGAAAGCGGTAGTAATGGCCCTTTATGTTCCTTAAGTGCTGTTAAGAAGGTGAGTTTAATTGATGTAAATAATAACTGTTTATATATTATAATTTATTTTTGTTTCTTGAAATATTTTAATTAAAAGAAAATATATAAATGTGGGCAACGCTGGGCCGGTCAGATTGTGCCGGTTTATCACGTGATTAGAAGTTTATTTTATATGAACTGTATGTGTCTAGGTTGATACCAGCCTGGTAAAACTTCTAATTTAACCGAAAGTGATATTATATTTTTAAACGACACCCTATATATTTTATGAGATATTTGAAATCAACTTCCAATTGAATAAATGCAGTTCTTGTTATTAGAGAATGTAAATTTTAATGCACTTTCTTTGAACCCAAAAGTTTTTAATTTTTCGACAAAAATCTGTGGAACAATCAATTTCATGGGTACCTACAGTTTATTCACCTCCAAAATACATCACCAAACGCAAATAATACATAAAAGTCATGCACATGAACAGTAATACTACAGCAATATAATACCCTTGTTTTTAATACTAATAGTTTACACACATTAGTACAATAACAGTAGTATGACAGTATGTAATATAATATAATATTACTGTACTTAGTATTACGTTTGGTATTACTGTTCACATGCATATTTCATGCGTTTGGTATACCAGGTACCAGGTGCGTCTCAAAAGTGGCTCACCCCTATAACTTTTTTATTTTTTCAGATAAAAAAACGAGATTTGGTACGTTAGTATATGACATAAATTGGGACTGATTGACGTATGTTTTCGGTCACTTCCTGTTTCACCGGAAATGACTACAACATTTGATTTTCAAATGGCACCCTCGGTATTTTTTTACTTTATTCGATTGAAAATGACACTCTGAATCGAATGACATATCATATGTCAACCTTTGACATATTCGCTCAAAAACAAATAATTGTATTTTAAATTTCAATCTAGAGTGAAGTTTTTTTAATCAAGGAGCCTTGGAAAAATAGATTTAATAGTCTAATGTTTTTAGTGTCGTGTCCTGGTCGGTTAAAAGATGCCCAAATCGTATTTTTAATCATATCTGAATTTTTCAAACGGAACGAGGGTGGCTCATTAGCATATTTCGAAAAAGCATTTTTTTACGAATAATTTGATACAACACACTTGGGTTTTCAGTCAAATTGTCGTTATGAATCGCATGTTACAATTTCAAATAAACCATATTCGAAAGTGTCAAAAGTGGACATATCATATGTCATTCTATTCAGAGTGTCATTTTCTATTGAATAAAGTAAAAAAATACCGAGGGTGCCATTTAAAAATCAAAAGTTGTAGTCATTTCCGATGAAACCGGAAGTGACCGAAAACAATTGAATATGTCAATCAATCAAAATTTATGTCATATACTAACATACCAAATCTCGTTGTTTTATCTGAAAAAATAAAAAAGTTATAGAGGTGAGCCACTTTTGAGAGGCACCCGCAAAAATAAAAACAACGCAAACACTGGTAGGGGAGCGCCGGGAGGGTTTGGACAGGGGGAGGCATTGGACACATTCAAAACTGCCGCCTAATTGGGAAGCAATTCAAAACAAATACTTAACCGGAAGCGCAATTGAATATCCTTAGTGCTTGTCTAGACGCGGCGCGAAGCAGGTTAGTCGCTCCGTTTCGACGCATCACCATTTTCACATTTTTCCACGTGTTCGTTCTAATATTTGATAGGTTTAAACTGTGCCTTTTAACAAACTGTTTTGTGTTTTTTGAATTGCGGGTTTAATTGCAGTATTAGGTAAGCTTTACAAGTAAAAGTTTGTTGTTATTTTTAAGATATATAAACATCCTTCAATATTTTTTTAACGTTATTAGTTGAACCATCTTGTGGGAGGGTTTGGACACCTGTCCAAACCGTCCCGCAAGTATAAAATTGTTACAGAAAAAATGCCTTCCAAGTACAAAAGGTTGACAGACAGGACCTTTTGTTCAGCAGACATGAAAGTCGCAACAGAAGATGTTTTGTCTGGAAAGTATTCCTATAGGAAAAGCGCAGAAGAGCATAATGTGAAAAAATCAACCCTGGCATTATATGTCAAAAAAGCAAAGGACGTTGGAATTGAAAATGTTTCATTTTCTCCACATTTCGTTACATGTCAAGTTTTATCTAATGAATTAGAAGCGTCACTTGCCTGTTATCTTAAAACTTGCTCGAATATGTACCATGGTTTAACTCCAAAGGCAACGCGCAGATTAGCATATGAGTTTGCGGAAAAAAATCACGTTAAAGTTCCAGACTCTTGGAAAGCAAATAAATTAGCTGGAAAGGATTGGTTCACGGGTTTTTTAAATCGACAACCCCATTTGTCTATAAGAACTCCGGAAAACACAAGTTTAGCGAGAATTTCCAGTTTTAACAAATCTACGGTTGGGGCATTTCAAGCTAAGTTAGAGGAGGTCCTGAAGAGGCACGAATTTACTGGATCAGACATATTTAATTTGGACGAGACGGGTGTGACCACAGTTCAAAAAACGTAAAAAGTGGTTGCGACGAAAGGCCAGCATCAAGTGGGTAAGGTCACTTCACGTGAAAGAGGACAGCTGGTGACGCAAGTAGGCATCATTGGAGCGAATGGAATAGCACTTCCTCCAGTGTGGGTGTTTTCAAGGAAAAAGTTTGACAAACATCGAATGTTAAGTGGTATTCCTGACGAGTATGGCGCAACCGGCTTAGTTCATTCATCTGGATGGATGACCTCGGATAATTTTTTACGTGTTTTAGAACACTTCGTAGCTCATGTTCGATGTTCTAAAGAACGTCAAGTCATCCTCATAATGGACAATCACGAATCCCATTTATCTGTTCCTGCAATTGATTACTGCAAAGAAAATGGTATTACGATCCTAACTCTGCCACCCCACACATCTAACAAATTGCAACCTTTAGATCGGACTATTTTCGGCCCATTTAAAAGATATTTTAACCAAGGAGCAGATGACTGGATGCTCTCTCATCCAGGACAGACTTTGTCGATATATAACCTGGCAGCAATATGCATGATAGCTTGGGATCGATCTGCAACTCCCTCAAACATAAAATCTGGATTCCGTTGCACTGGAATTTGGCCATTTGATAAAAATATTTTCAGCGAAGAAGATTTCCTTTGCTCGTTTGTTACAGACAGAGTAGCACCTCCAACAGAAAATAAGGTTTTAGAAAAAAATGTAGATGCATCATTACCATCCACCTCTTCTGCACAGCCATTACCGGAGCCCCAAACTCGAGCTGAAATCGACCATCACAAACAAAATTTTGTATCGCCATCCAAAATAAGACCATATCCAAAAGCTTCAGAACGAAAAGCATCTAGAAAAGGTCCTTCTAAAAGAAAATCCATAGTGGCGACCTATACTCCAGAACGCGATGAAATTGCACAGAAAAAATTAAAGAAAAATAGATCAGAAATTGATCTGAAGAATATAGAGAAGGCAAAGAAAAAAGTTACGAGCGACTCTTCTTCCGATGAGGAAGAAGTCATTCACAAAGATTCGTCCTCAGACCTGGATTTGGAACAGGATGATGATGAAGATGAGGACCTTACAAAACTTGAAGTCCAGAGTTTCATAGTTTGTAAAGTATTTGGAAAAAAATCAGTTAGACATTATGCCGCTAAAATAGAAGAAGTTGTCCTGGATGGCTACAACGTAAAATTTTTGAAAAAGCAAGTTGCTTCCAACCGTTTTAGATTTAGTGAGGAGCCTCCAGCATTGGTGTCATACGACGAAGTGATATTGAAACTACCGAATGCTTTGACAGACCGATCTGCTCGATATGCAGATATGATTTATTTCAATATCGATCTTACCGAGTACAGTTTATGCTGATTTCATCGTTTTGTAGATATTAGTTTTGCTCGTTTTTGCTTTAAAAATAATGTTGTTCATCAAATAAATGTATCTTAAAAACAGATGGTTTCTTGGGCATGTCGGTCACGTCTAACGATACACTAACGGAGTAACAACGTAAGTTACGTCCAGCAGTTTCGAAACGAATAGCAAAATTTTCCTGCTGTCGCTAACCATGCTTATGTATTTTTTCGTCCAGACCCTCCCGGTTATGAGGGAGGGTTTGGACATATTACATATGTACGTATATGTGTCTGTCACTCATGACGTTGTAATACTTTTTGAATGAAATAAAGGAATATGTATGTAAGATGTGTAAGTCAATCGATCTCACACCAAACATTTAGTTACTTCTCACTTATGTCAATGTCATAATTATTTATTTAAATATTGTCCAAACCCTCCCGGCGCTCTCCTACTCTAGTGCCATTTAATTTTAAAAAAGGATGTTTATTTGCTATCTTGAAATATTTAAGGGTCTATGTTTCTATGCAATGCAATGTTCCATTAAAACACGAGTACCTACTGTGACACTGGACTGGAGATACTTTTTATAAATTTCTAGAACTTATTTCAGCTTTGATAATTTTCTCTATTTTTTATACTTACATTCATGCAAAGCAAGCATTTTTCCTAAACACAGAGGCCTGTTTCCGTAAGGATCCCTCACTGCGTATATCCTATCCTTCAGCATGATGACCAAGGAGTAACTGAGAGGAGCTAGCTGCATGAAATGCCTTATCCTGGCAGGCCAGTCGGGTTCACCGTTTGGTTCACCTTCCGGAGGGTTCAAACACAATGCTTGGGTTATGAGCTCGCTGTCTGAGTGAGTGGAAAGGCCTACTCCATGTTCCAATACCTTAAACCAATGCATTTTAATAATACTTTCGCTAATATATTTGTTCATATTAAGACCAAATAATATTTATTGTTTTGCTGTAAATATATTTGCTATTTTCATAATGAGGATATTTTTTTTAGAAATTGATTTGTGTTTTGTTTGTTTGTTTTGTCAAATTTGTCAAAATATATTTGTATTTGAAGGGTACATATCAACAAGTATATACAGACTTTTTCTGCTAAATAATAAGATTATTCAAATTCGATAAATATTATTGAAATATAAGCACTTAATTTTTACCTCGTAGATATTTTGTTTAAAGAAAATTATATTAGATTATATTAGAAAGATACAAATACACAATAAACAACACTTATTTACTTGAACCCCATTAAATATTTTAATGGGGTTTATATTATTATAGAGATTATTTATTTTTAATACTTGTTTTTTTGGGTTTAGAGAACCAAAAAGAGAAAACCGCAATAAATACCCGGTGCGTCTCAAAAAAAGATAAAAAAAAACGAGGTTTGGTATGTTAAATATATGACAAAAATTAGGATTGACTGACGTATTCAATTGTTTTACTAATAATTAATGATACTCTGAACAGAATGACATATCATATGTCAACTTTTCACATTCTCGTTTTAAAAAAAAATCGTATTTTAAATTTCAATTTAGATTAGTGGCTGTGTTAAAAACACTAATTTTTAATCAAGGAGCCTCAGAAAAATAGATTTGATCATCTAATGTTTTTCGTGCCTTGTCTTGCCCGGTTAAAAAATGCCCAAATTATATTTTAATCATATCTCAATTTTTTCAAGTGGAACAAGGGTGGCTCATTAGCACATTTGGAGAAAGCATACAACACACTTGGTATTTTGTGTCAAATTGTCGTTATGAACCGCATGTTACAATTTCAAATAAACCATATACGAAAATGTCAAAAGATGATATATATATATATATATATATATATATATATATATATATATATATATATATATATATATATATATATATATATATATATATATATATATATATATATATATATATATATATATATATATATATATATATATATATATATATATATATATATATATATATATATATATATATATATATATATATATATATATATATATATATATATATATATATATATATATATATATATATATATGATATTATGTCTCTCTTTATAGTGTCATTTTCTATCGTATAAAGTAAAAAAAACCGGTGGTGCTATTTAAAAATCAAAAGTTGTAGTCTTTTACGGTGAAACAGGAAGTGACCGAAAACAGTTGAATACGTCAATCAATCCTAATTTATGTCATATACTAACATACCAAATCTCGTTTTTTTATCTGAAAAAATAAAAAAGTGATAGGGGTGAGCGGCTTTTGAGATGCACTATGTATAAATATATTATTAATATCATATACAGGGTGAACTACTAATCACCAAAATGATTATATGAAGTTTCCTGTTTGATTTTTAGTCCACTTTTTTACATAATAATTTTTAACAGGGTAAATTTTAACAGGGACCTTAACTTCTTTTTACACTAAAATGGTAATATCTAAATAAGATCAGAAATCAACTAATATGTCGAAAATTAAAGACAAAATTAATTTAAATTTGATTAATAATATTCATTTTATGATAAAAAAATATTTCGACAAATATTTTATTTTATTAGCTGTTTTTACAAAATAAATATTATTAAAAAATTAAGGCAAATTAATTATGGTAAGTGATTTAGATTAGTATAAAAAATTAAAATTATCAGAATAAAGTAATATCGGGTGCTACAACAGATAAAAATAATTAGTTGTTGGGTTTTTTATTACTTTTTGTCACCTAAAGCCATAAAAAGGTGTAAAGAATAAAGAGTAAACTAAATTGTCTGTACTTATACAGGGTGAGTCTTAAATAAGTGCAAATATTTTTAGGAGTAGTATATTTCAACACCAAAAAACACGATTATATGAGGTTTTTTTCACGTAATTTTTTTTTGAAAGTTTGTAATTTTTTAGTTCAGTCCAGTGATTCTGAAAATTTAAGCAAAAAATCATTTTTTTGGAAATTTTCAAAGTAAATAACTCGGTTATTTTGGACTTATTTGAAAAACGGTAAAGAGAAAATATGTTTCTTTTATCGAGATCTACCAGCCCTGAAAACATTTGCACTTATTTAAGGCTCACCCTGTATAGCTCTCCCAAGATTAAAAAATATTTTATAATGGCGATTTTTTAATAAATCATATTAAAATCACTATAAGTTCAATATATACAGGCTAAGTCAAAACAAAATGCCATATGTGTCAACACTATATTTTTTTCTACAGTATTTCAAATACAACTTTTTTATTTTTTCAGATAAAAATTCGAGATTTATGTTAGTAAATGACATAAATTAGGATTGATTGACGTATTCAATTGTTTTCGATCAATTCCTGTTTCACCGGAAATGATTACAACTTTTGATTATTAAATTGCACCCTCGGTATTATGTTACTTTATTCGATAGAAAATGACACTCTGAATAGAATGACATATCATATGTCAACTTTTGACATTTTCGATTATGGTTATTTATTTGAAATTGCAACATGCGATTCATAACGATAATTTGACTCGAAATACCAAGTGTGTGGCACCAAATTATTCGTAAAAAATGATTTGTCCAAATATGCTAATGAGCCACCCTCGTTCTAGTCGAAAAAATTGAGATATGATTAAAAATACGATTTGGGCATATTTTAAACGGCCAGGACAAGACACTAAAAACATTAGAATATCAACTATATTTTCCAAGGCTCATTGATTAAAAATTAGTGTTTTAACACAACCATGGGACTCTAGCTTGAAATTTAAAATACAATTTTGTTTTAAGCGAAAATGTCAAAAGTTGTCATACGATATGTCATTCTATTCAGAGTGTCATTTTCTATCGAATAAAGTAAAAAATACCAAGGGTTCCATTTAAAAATCAAAAGTTGCAGTTATTTTCTGTGAAACCGAAAAGAATTGAATACGTCAATCAATCCTAATTTATGTAATATACTAGCATACCAAATCTTGTTTCTTTATCTGAAGAAATAAAAAAGTTATAGGGGTGAGCCATTTTTGAGACGCACCCGGTAGAGTACACTTTTTGATACACACTGAAGCCCAAAAGCTATTCTATTTCTTCTTCTGTGGCTATTCAGTCAAAACGAATCAAGTATAAAACATGTGTGCGTAGATAAAAAGTAATAAAGTAAACATTTTACTTGATTCATTTTGGCCGAACAAGTAAGACTAAAGTAAAAATTTATGTCTAGGCGGAGTATTAGACTTAAAATACGAGAATTACTCAATAAATATCGAATTTGAGTAAAGGTGGTACTTCACAAAATATAAACATTTAAATAAGGTTTAACTTGGTACGTTTTGACTAAACAAATAAAACATAAGGTCTATAAACTGTAGATACCTACCTGTCTTCTTAGACTGTCGCAATTGACAAGTTCTCCATTGTGGGCCACTGCCAGTACTCCGTGACAAGTATGAACTACAAAGGGCTGACAGTTGACTTCCTCCGAAGCTGCCGACGTAGAATATCTGGTATGGCCAATGCCCAAGCTGCCACGCAATCTCCTCACTGAATCGTCCGTGAATATATTATTAACTAAGCCCATACCCTTGACCACGTTGAAGTGTCTGGATGAGATTCCTTCGCTTGTAACTATGCCTGCCGATTCCTGACCTCTGGATACAATATCAAGTATTATTTGGGTAATAAAGACATATTAAAAAAATAATTGAACTAACCAAATATAGTTGAATAAGCCAATTTCGAGCGAACAACCGATAGTTATGGTTGACAGATAAATAATGCTTTAAACGTTAGTTGTCTACCGAAACCATAACCACCGGTTTTTCGCTGGATATTGGCTATAGTGTAATTCACAGTAAAGGTGCGTTTGAACGAGTCAAGTGAATTAAACCATTACATTTTACATAGTAAAATAGCTCGTCTATTTTGGACTTTTTTTCAAAATGGTATAGAGAAAATATTATACCGGGGCATCTCAAGTACGACAGTAAATTCTAAAGAGAAAAAATACGACAATATCTTACAGAAAATACGGTTTTTAATACTTTAATTAACAATATTTAATTAAAAAAAATACTGTAAAAGTGGGTCTATTCCTGTGTACTGTTAAAAAATGGGCCTTAAAATCATATGCTATGTAGCGATTTTTACCAAGAGACCTTTTTACGTAAAAAACGTCGTAAATGTATATTTTTTTACTCAGTAGTTCTATATAGGTACGGACGAAAAGTTATTACTCTTCAAACCTGTTAAAAATATGTAGGTGGCGTTCTCTACCAGCAGGAGTCATATTGAGATCAAAATCAAATTTCTCATGTCAAAAAACTCCCGGATACCAATTTCCATTCAAATATGGACGTTACTTCAGAAATGATTTGGAAAAGATTGAAATAAAAATAAAACTTCTACACCCTTATCTCCAAAACTAAGCATTTTAGGACACACATTTATAAGAACTTTTTTACTTATTTTTATCTGCAGAATACGCTGGCCAAAATTTCCGGAATACAGTTCGGACCTCCTTATACAGGGTGTCCCAGAAATAAGTGCAAGTATTTTAAGGGGTGGTAGATCTCGATAAAAAAAACATATTTTCTCTTTATCGTTTTTCAAATAAGTCCAAAATAACGGAGTTATTTTATTTTGAAAATTTCCAAAAAAAAATGATTTTAATCTAAGCTAAAATTTTGAGAACCCCTCGATCTTTTTTGAATTTTCTTACTTGTAAATTTAATCTAATACCTATGTTGCCATATTATCAAGAAATTATGTTTTTTAATTAAAAAATTAAAAAAAATCCAAAAAAATTTTCAAAAAATCTCGATTTTTCAAAAAAAAATTTTTCGCGAAAAAGACCTCATAGGCGTGTTTCTGGGGTTGAACTATGCTACCAGTTAAAATACTTGCACTTATTTCTGGGACACCCTGTATTTTAAATAAAAATTACGCTTAGTAAAGAGCTTTTGAAGTTGAATTTTGAAAGGTTCTATATCGTATAATATAATAATATAATCTTATAAACTGACACCATAATGGATTAAACAAAAATTAAAAGAAGAAAAATCTCTTATCAGTTTCGATATAGCATAATCGGTTCCAAATAATCGAAGATGAAAGATCAGGGCCCTATTTAGGTAGTATCAAAAAAGACAGTAGTTGGTACTCACCTGTGTTGTAAAGCAACCAAACCCCATGCTATTATCTGTGCTATATCTAGTTGCGTGGGCCAATCGCCAGTGCCTATGGCCCCAAAAACTCCACATTCGTGAGTTAACCCCGATGATGTTGCGCCCCTATTTTTTCGTTTTTCATAGCCAACAGAGCCTTCAGCAACATCATACACAACATTACTACCATTAACATTTACAGAATTAGTACTTTCTTTGTGAGAATTAGACATAATCAACTAAAATTATATTAGAATAAGAATAACAAGACCAAATACTCAATAGTTTATCGTACAGTGGTCTGAGAAGGATTGACCATATTATTTGTAGGCTCCTCTCTATATAAATCTGATAGTTATTGGTTTGCACAATTCACTTATTTGTTTTAAATTAAATTTGTTTTCTGTATTATAATACTGATAACCCCCTGCTGTGTTTTTCTATCATGTGCTCTGATGACGATCGTTTCAAAACGTTGTACTACATGTGCATTTTCGTCAGACATGTTTATTGTAAATACAGAAATATTTAGGTTCTTTCGACATTGTTATTCTTCAGAGTAAACCTCAAAGAAACAAATATGTAATTTTTGAACTATTTATAAAGATTTATCGTTGCTAGGTATGAACCTATACAGGGTGGTCCGAACTGTATTCTGGAAACTTCGGCAGCATATTCTGCAGATAAAATTAAGTAAAAAACGTCGTATTAGTGTATGTCCTAAAGTGTAGTTTAGAGATACAGGGTGTAAAAATAATTTCTGAAGTAACGTCAATATTTGGATGAAAATTGGTGTCTAGAAGTTTTTTGACATGAGAAATTTGATTTTGATGTCATTATGACTCCTACTGGTAGAGGGCGCCACCTACATATATTTTAACTCTTTTGAAGAGCAATAACTTTTTGTCCGTACCTATATAAAACTACAGAGGGAAAAATATACATCTCTGCAACTTTTTACGCAAAAAATATCTCTTTGTAAATCGCTACGAGCAACCGTTCTCAAGATATTTAGAATGAATATAGTCAATAAATGTCATTATTGACAAAAAATAAACACGTTGAGTAGATAGTTATTTCACTGCAATAATAAATTTGGGAAATTTTTATTTTTTTAAATTAATCATAAATTTTTCTGCAATAGAATTATGATAAAACAGTTTCTGTTGAACTTTTGGCACAAAAACTTTCAAATTTATGATCTCAGTCTAATCTAATAACTATTTAGTCAACATGTTTATTTTATGTCAATGATGACAGGTATTGATAATTTCGATTCCAAATATCTAGAAAACCAATACTCGTAAATAGCAATTTTTACCAAGAGACATTTTTTATTTAAAAAACGTGGTAAATGTATATTTTTTTACTCAGTAGTTTTATACAGGTACGGACGAAAAGTTATTACTCTTCAACCAGTTAAAAAATATGTAGGTGGCGCCCTCTACTAGTAGGACATCAAAATCAAATTTCTCATGTCAAAAAACTCCCAGACACCAATTCATTTTTATTATTATTTCATCCAAATATTGACGTTACTGCAGAAATTAATTTGGAAAAAATCGAAATAAAAATTAAACTTCTACACCCTGTATATCCGAAACTAAGCATTTTAGGACATACATTTATAGGAACTTTTTTACTTATTTTGATCTGCAGAATATGCTGCCGAAGTTTCCGGACCACCCTGTATATAAGGTCAGTCAAAAGACATGTATTTTTCTATTTCTATATATATTCGTCTGTCCGTTCTGTAGCTACGAGGTATCCGTGAGAGGGGAAACGATATTATCTCGATGTTTTTCGTAAAAAATTAGACGACGCCTCCCATCAATAAAAATTCGACAAATTTACAAGTAGCCAATAAAATGAGTGGGCGGAGCGATTAGCGGTACGTACTCGTCAAGTCGACGTATAAAATATATGTATGTCTGTATATTTAAATGTTTTTTTGTCCGCATTCCTTTCATAGACACAGATCCAGCAGATGTACTGTATGTTAGTATATGACATAAATTAGGATTGATTGACGTCGAGGGGTAAACCGCAGAGGAATTATGGTGTACACTATGAAGGAATTCTACAGGAATTCCAAGGAATTACGAGGAATTCCAAGGAATTCCATAGGAATTACTATGAATTCCAATTATTTCCGTAAGAATTCCAATGAATTCCAAGGAATTCCTTAGAAATTTAGAGGAATTCCACAGGAATTAAGAGGAATTACAAGCAGCTTTATAAAAAATTAACGAACATTAGTAAACCATGAATACTATAATAGGTAGTACTAAATTTAAAGAAAAACGTTTTGCAGGCGATTTTTTGCTATCCGTTTTTCGTTTTCGCTTCCAAAATTTCCCAATATCAAATATCTACAGGTTAGATATTCTTTTAATTTAATATTGTACCCTCGATTATATATCTAAAATATGTTCCAATAGTACGGCCGAACCACCCCCGAGAGATCTACTTATAACGATCTACCTATAACTATTTTTAAGAAACCCTCATAAGATTTTTTTATTCAGTACTCAGAAAGTGTAAAGTTGATTTTTTCATTTCCTCGGAATAATACCTAGGTATATACTATAGGGAAATTAATACAACTTTAGGTGCACTTCATCAATGATACCATGCGTAATCTTATGGAATTTACTGGTGATCGTATTATGACGTGCAACTGAAGTTTTATTAATTTCCCTTCCTATAGATACGAGTATAACTAGGTACCTATCATTTTCAAAAAATCCCGAGAAAAATTAATTTTAATAAGTAAGTGCCGACATATTTCCAGTATTTTTACCTCATGATCCCCTATTAGTCCTAAAATTTAACTAAAAAAACGTAAATCTCGTAATAGTACTTTTTATTGTTAGATCTAGTACTTATAGAGACATTAGACATTTATAAAATCACCAGAAAATTCATAGCGGAACTGCGAAACCGAGGTGGCAACGCTGGTTCAGACTGAAAGAGTTACCGAGTTCGTACCAAGGAATTCCAAGGAAGACCTTGAATGATTGACCTTGACCTTGAAGACCAGGAATTCCAAGGAATTCCGAAGGAATTACGAGGAATTCTGAGGAATTATTTGAGTAAAAGGAATTACGGTGTACACTTTTCCCTCTGCGGTTTACCCCTCGATTGACGTATTCAATTGTTTTCGGTCCCTTACTATTGCACCGGAAATGACTACAACTCTTGGTTTTTAAATAGCATCTTTGGTATTTTTTAATTTATTCGATAGAAAATGACACTGAATAGAATGACATATCATATGTCAACTTTTGACATTCTCTATGTTAAAACCGCTAATTTTTAATCAAGGAACTTTGGAAAAATATATTTGATCGTCTATAACTAATGTTTTTAGCGTCTTGTCCGGGTCAGTTAAAAGATGCCCAAATCATATTTTTAATTATAACTCAACTTTTTCAAATGGAACGAGAGTGGCTCATTAGCATATTTTTTGGAAAAAAACATTTTTTTACGAATAATTTGATACCACACACTTGGTATTATGCGCAGACCAAGTCCTCAGGCACTCAGGCCAAATACATATTATGAAAAAAGTCTCTCATCGTTCTATCATTGAATCGTTTTGATGCATCATGAATTAATTTGTGAATTTATGATGCATCAAGATTTTCAATGAGAGAGCAATAACTCACAATTATGTATTTTAAAAATATTTTTAAATTGTTTAGTTTTAAATCTGTAGCAAAAGAGATAGCTAGAATATTTTTCGATAGATTTGCATGGCCACCCTGTATATACCTATTCTTCTAAGTGGTAATAAGATTAAAGCTGTTAATGTAGGAAAAATATTATTTAGAGCTAATTAAAAAAGCCTAATGTTTTTTTTAACACATATACAAAAAAGTATGTATAATGGTATTTGGATTTGGAGATCGCGTGATTATATAATTTTTTGTGCTGTTGGTTTATGGCAATTTTTTTATAAAAATTTTCAAATTTTCCAGAAAATAATTATAAAAATGTTAGAAAATTCAGGCAAATGTCAAAAATCAAACATCCGATTTTGTTTGTAAGATCGTTTGTCTACCCAACAAGCCAGAGAATATTTCGACAGACGACATCAAAAAAATGACAGAACATTGAATTTACCCGTAAATTAAAATGACAGATATTAACTGTCACTGTCAAGTAGTATCTTCTGGCTGAACAGACTTTAGCTTACATTGTAATTTTTTTTTTCATAGATATACAGAATGACTCAACATAGTTTTAGACTAAAATTGTAGTGTTGTTTACAAAGATATTTAAACTCAACTACAACCTAACCTAACCGAGTTTAAATATCTTTAGTTGTTTAAATAGAACTCTTTCCGAAACATTGATTGAATTTGTCACAAAATTTCCATTCCAAAAATATCGATTATGTCCTAATGTAATGAAGAGAGGGTTTTTTGAAATATTGCAATTTTTAGATTAAATTTTCTAAAAGAATGCAAATTATTGATATTTGCATTCTATATTCGATATTCGATATTTTTTAGCCGACCATACCAATAGGTATTAAGGTCGGCAAAAAAAAAGTTTTTTTAATTTCACTCAAAATGAGTTATTTGGGTCATAAATGGCCTAA
Source organism: Sitophilus oryzae (assembly GCF_002938485.1). NCBI lineage: Eukaryota > Metazoa > Arthropoda > Insecta > Coleoptera > Curculionidae > Sitophilus > Sitophilus oryzae. Next base: position 1,157,408 of record NW_022146866.1, read on the forward strand.
ATACAAAATATTTTCATGGTGTCTATCTGTCTGTCTGTAACACGATAACTCCAAAACCGCTGAACCGATTTTAACCAAATTTGGCACAAAAATACTGTGGCACACGAGAATCTGGCCATTAGTTTTTGGTGGGGGTGGGGGGTTGGTAAGTGGGTATGGGAGGGGGTTAAAAGTTTAAAAAAATCGTAACAACCAAACCAAAATTACAGTAGCTAGCGAAACGCGGTTTTCAAATTGAGATTAGGAATAATATTTGCAACAAAATTTGTAATAACATCAAAATCAGTCAAAGTCGCAGTTTTCGAGATATTATCATATTTTAGTATGGGCGGCTATACGTGCCTCCCGGCGCCAATTTTTTAAATGCAAATTATTGATATTTTTCAACTGGAAGTATTACATTATGAGTGTCTTGTTTATAACTAATAATTCTAAATTATAATAATTATATTTTGTATATACGAGGCAAGTCAAAACTATATATACAGTACGTCTGTCCGTTCTGTAGCTACGGGGTATCCGTGAGAGGGGAAACGATATTCTCTCGATGTTTTTCGTAAAAAAAACAGACGACGCGTCCCATCAATAAAAATTTAACAAATTTGCAAGTAGCCAATAAAATGAGTGGGCGGAACGATTTGCGGTGACGCACTCGTCAAATCGACGTATAAAATATATTGCTGTTTATTTAAATGTTTTTTGTCCACATTCCTTTCATAGACACAGATCCAGCAGATGTACTGTAGATATGATGTTTCTCCGCTCTTTCAAACGGAAACCCCTCTGTGTTTTATCTTTAATTTTTAACTCTATGGTTTTATGATTATAGGTACCTATACAGTACGCCTATTCGTTCTGTAGCTACGGAGTATTCGTGAGAGGGGAAACGATATTCTCTTGATGTTTTTCGTAAAAAATTAGACGACGCGTCCCATCAATAAAAATTCGACAAATTTGCAAGTAGCCAATAAAATGAGTGGGCGGAGCGATTTGCGGTGACGTACTCGTCAAGTCGACGTATAAAATATATTGCTGTTTATTTAAATGTTTTTTGTCCGCATTCCTTTCATAGACACAGATCCATCAGACGTACTTTACATTTTTAGTACAATAGCTCTACCGGCGATGTTGTTGCCGCTTCAACAAAATATCAAGATACAGTTCATCTGCTGCAATATATAATATAATATAATAAACAGCAATATATTTTATACGTCGACTTGACGAGTACGTCACCGCAAATCGCTCCGCCCACTCATTTTATTGGCTACTTGCAAATTGGTCGAATTTTTATTGATGGGAGGCGTCGTCTAAATTTTTACGAAAAACATCGAGAGAATATAGTTTCCCCTCTCACGGATACCCCGTAGCCCGTAGCCACAGAACGGACAGACGTACTGTACAACTTTTAACCGGCCATTAAATGGCCTACATACTTTTGCTAATATAAGAGGAAAAGAATCAGTAGTGCACATATTTTTTAGAAGAATATAGTCCAGCAACCCATCCCATATGCACGTCTCTGGTGAATCTGTCGACACTTTTCTTATTTAACAACATATTTCATTCGAATCGCTAAAATAATAAATCGAAAAAAAGCAGAATTGGGAATCAAGATTGTTTTTTTGTACGGGTGCCAAATATCACAAGCATTGACATACGCAATTTTATAATCCATGTTCCCTAGGACGTCCCTTGGATGCTGATATTGATATTTCAGACCAAATGGTGAAGGTAGTCCATTATATCCGAGAAAATGGACAAGAACAATCTACTCTTAAAGAGTTGCAAGATATTGCAGGTAATTTTGAACTTTTATCATTGATTTCCAACTCCTCATTGATGTTTGTTACAGTACGTCTCACAGTGCTTCGAACATATGGCTCTAGAGGACAAAAATCCAAAACTTCTCTTTTATTGTAAGCAATTTATTCAAACTAGGTTTATTTGACACAAATGATGAGTACTCTCATTGTACTAAATGATGATGTTCTTAGTCCCACGTTTATGAAAAAAAAATCTTATAAATAATAAAAATATTGGAGCTGTGTTCCATCTAAGCAAATAATAATTTATAGTATGAAAACGGTGTAAGTATTAAATAAATTCCTGTGATAAAAAAGAATTGAAATAACATTAGAACATGATTCCTACAATATAAGCCTAATACGTAAGATAAGATAAAAATGTTTTTGTTTAATGAAAAAGAAACATTAATGTTATATTTAATTAAAAAAAAAACTTAAGATACTATAAATTTACTTTAGGACAACAAAATGCATAGATCGTAACTACTTTGATTCAGAAGAATTACTGCTGACAGAATCTTCCAAATTTATAGTATCCAAATCAGGTAGATGAAGTATCCTCACATATAAGATATTTCTGTACATCATTTTCTAATATGTTACTTTTTCGCGTTGTTACTGTTCATTTTGTCGCTATGAGGGGTTCGGATGTTAATAGTTACCTCTTTAATACAGCATATCCATATATTATTTTTTCCTTTTCTTGGGTATGAGATTATATAATAAATTGAAAGATGGACACTTTTTTTATGCGACGTTTCGCTCCAACATAGTGGACTTTTTCAGGCACCAGTGGTGTCTCATTTGACTGGAAGGTTCATCAATATCTAATAAGAACATATTTTTTGAAATACAAATAATTTTGAGTTCTTGTCCTTATGATCAAGCCAAGTATTAGCCAGATCGGCATTGCTTATCAATATTACTCCATCTGAAAAGTATTATAAAATAAAGTTCGTCGCAAGCAGACGCAGGTGAACTATACAAAATTTAAAGTGTATGAATATGGCAACAAAAATATTCAATAAATACGATATGTTTTGATATGTTTTTTTTAAATGCCTTTTTGAAGTTTGAAAACGTAAAATTTTTATACCCATTTAAGAATCATCTTAAAAAATAAATAAAAACTAAACAATCACGAACTTGTTTAGAAATAAATTTAAAGAACATACCTTGTTTAACAATATCCATAGTGGCTTTCAATTAAGTACGTACCCGTTTAACTCCATAATATACAGAACTACTATGAATGTTATTCTTACTTGTGTCTAGCCCTAGCAGGCAACTGTTAAGCCCGACCAATCACGTTAGAGTTTTTGACAAACACAAATGAATTAACACACTCCAAATAACCACGCTAACCAACCTGATTGGTCAAGCTTAATAGTTGACGGCTGGGACTAGACACTTCTGTTATTCTTTTCACTGATGAGATAATGATCGCAAAATTTATTTTTAGTGAAAATATTTGCTAACAAAAACGCTGTTTATGAAAAATAATATACAGGATGGTTGAACATTGCTATAAGTATAAAATTATATATTCAGATATTAGTAAATTTTAACTTATCTTTTGATTTTTATCCATGGGACGAAGCACTGTGCGTCTGTCCGTTCTGTAGCTACGGGGTATCCGTGAGAGGGGAAAAGATATTCTCTCGATGTTTTTCGTAAAAAAATAGACGACGCGTCCCATCAATAAAAATTCGACAAATTTGCAAGTAGCCAATAAAATGAGTGGGCGGAGCGATTTGCGGTGACGTACTCACCAAGTCGACGAATAAAATATATTGTTGTTTATTTAAATGTTTTTTGTCCGCATTCCTTTCATAGACACAGATCCAGCAGATGTACTGTACTTATAAAGTTATTATGCATTTTTTTTTATTTACAACACTTTCCGGAAATTCCAAAAAAGCAGATAAAGCCACTCACGAATAGTTTTTTTTTATTAAAATATATGTTACTTCTATACATCAAACTTTCTGAATTGCTTAAAGAGACTTTAAAAAACTATTAAAAAAAATCTTGGCAAATAAGCTATTATTAGTGATAATATGAACAAGTTTGTAAAAATCTGAAAATTTTTGGGCCAAAGAATTTTGCCCGATTTTTTTATTATCATAAAATATGACTAAATTCAAACAAACTCCAAAATGTGATAGCTGTTGATTCTACCTTTTAAGTGAATTTTGAATCATCAAAAAATATTAAATTTTAGCCGAGTTATTAAACAATTTGTCCTATCAATCAATGAAACGCTTATAAAATCTACCTCCGGAGCCGTAAGACAGAGAAAATTCAGGGATGTTCGACGCGGAATATCTCGAAAACTACTAATTCTACTTAAAAAATGATAAGGACCATTTTAAAGATAATTACCTAAGCTTCATTTTTTTTTGTTCAAGAAATTTTTTATAAATTGCACACTTTGGCAGATATTTGCGAAAAGCTAATTTTTCGGCCATTTAGGGCCATTTTTTTCGGCCAAAGCTGGCCGAGTACGGTGTTAACAAATAAGTAATTTCTTATTCTATTATTTTTCTTATCATATAAAGTGCAAGACCGCAAGACTTATTATATTTTTTGTCAAGAAAGTATACTATTTTTGGAATAATAAGTATGTTAATAGGTAATCATTTAAAAAATTACAATAACATAAATATTTTTATACCGCACAAAAACTGATGTAATACTTTAATACTATTGAGAGTATTCTTATTTCTAGAAGATTTTAAACACATTTTTAATCATAGATCATAGCAAGATTTAAATAAACAAAATCGACCCATATTTGTCAATAGAATTATTAACAATTAAAACAAAATTTCTGGTAAAAATACAAAGTTCTGTTATTTTATCGCGTCAGATATATTAAGAAATTTGTTATTGTTAATATTTGGAAGCAAATATCTTATAAAACCATTTAATTCATATTTGGAGGTTTTATTCAAAATAGCGCATGCCATTGGAGCACTAGAGAAGCCACGTTGATTCTAACCTAGTTTTGTTTTAATTTTTAAAGTGTTGCATTCCTTCAATAAATATTAGTTTTATATACAATTATCATGGCTAAAATCGTGAAACAAAGTAAGTATTTTTATTATCTTATTTTATCAATTAAAGATAATTTTGAAAGCTTTCTACATACTTTTAGAGGAAAACGTGTTGCATTTGCCAATTTCAACATCTTTTTCTAACACATTGTAGCTCAATATGACTATCTCGTTCTTCCATCTTTACTTAACTAATGTTACGAGGGTGTTTTAAAAAGTTTCTAATATATCCTTCTTTATTTCAGTTGGCGAATACAAATTAGGTGATTTGATTATCGAAGGCAAAACGAAGCAAGTTTATGATCTTCCATCTGAACCTGGACATTGTATTCTGCTGAGCAAGGACAAAATTACTGCAGGAGATGGTGTTAAAAAGCACGATCTGAAAGGCAAAGCCGAAATATCAAACAAAACGGCATGTAAAGTTTTTGATATTCTTAAATCTGTTGGTAAGTTATATTTTACTACATTTTAATTGGGTTGAATTAAAACAAAATTCAATTATGCTTCGGTTGTTAGTAAAGTCACGAAAGTCACCATATGGTATGCAACTAATATTACACTGTGTCCTAGTCATTTTTCTATGCCTTTAAATTTATATAGATTTTTTCAATTTATTTTAAAACTTTTAACCTCTTTTTTATTAAACAAACTAAACGATAAACTGTTTAGGATGTATTTCAGGAAAATATTTTAACTTCTACAGTGCCTCAAGAAAATGTTTTCGTTCAGATCACATTACACAAAGATTTTTAATATGTTTTGATGGTCTCAGAGATATTAATAGTAATAGATAAATAAAAAATATATATCTTTCAGTTTTTTTTAAAGGAATTAATACAAAACCAAGATAAATAAACATTTTTGCATTTAAAGTATTTCAAAATTTTTAACGGTTTTGCAGAATTCGCGGCATTAATATTGCATATGGTTTTTTGAAGAGTAATTTTTTATCCAACCATCTAATGATTTGTGTTTGATATTTTACCATTTAAAGAGCCATACAGTTCACACCAAATAAACTTTTAAACACGTGATTAAGCTTGACAGGCACAACGTTGTCCACTTTTATATAATAATAATAATAATAAATATATTTTCTTTTAATCAAAATATTTTCAGAAACGAAAATAAATTAATTATAAATATATAAACAGTTATTATTTACATTAACAAAACTCACCTTCTTAACAGCACTTAAGGGACATAAGTGGCCATCACTACCGCTTTATCGATCAAAATATTCTAATAAAGTTGCGATGCGTTTTTTACGGCTATTAAGCAATCTTGTACACTTGGCGCTAAAAGAGGTTCTAAAAAAAAGAACTATGTTCAACTGCAAGGTCTGCTAGTAAACATTTTTAAGCTTAAGGTATCTCAACACTATTTATTTAAACCAAAAACTCGTAATACAAAACTTAAGAATCAAAACGAATGACAATGTCAGGAAATAAATAAATAAATGCGGCAACTTGACATTTTTGAGCAGAGCTACAACCTGAATCTCCAGTGCGAAATTTAAATTCCAGTTAGTCAGCACGGTACCGAATATGTCTATGGTTGGCAACAATGAATTTAAAAATCGCGCCCTTTACTATGTAACTAAAAGTTTAATCGATATCAAATATATGTAATAATATCGTGAATATTTTCAAAAGCATTAAAAAAATTAAAATACTTTAAATACAAAAAATGTTTATTATTTAATTCTAACAAAAGAATAATATACAGGGGATTCATTTTTAACAAAACGAAGAAAAAATATTTTATATTTCAGAAAGTTTAGTATGGGGTTTGAACACCCTGTAAGATTTAAGATCCCGATATTTATAATAAAGTAAATACAGACTAACTATAGTAAGTATATCTTAGAAGTATACCTAGTATAGTTTGGATTTCAGGTCAAATCTTATATTTTTAATATTAAAAAATATTGAGGGTGGTCCGAACTGTATTCCGGAAACTTCGACAGCGTATTTCGTAGATGAAAATAAGTATAAAAGTTCGTATAAATGTATGGCCTAAAATACTTAGTTTCGAAGGTACAGGGTGTAGAAGTTTCACTTTTATTTCGATTGCTTCCAAATAAGTTCTGAAGTAACGTTAATATTTGGATGAAAATTGGTGTCTGGGAGTTTTTTGATATGAGAAATTTGTTTTTGACATCAAGACATCAATATGTACTCATATTTGTAGGGGGCGCCACCTACATGTGTTTTAACTGTTTTGAAGAGTAATAACTTTTCGTCCATACCTGTATAAAACTGCTGAGTGAAAAATATACATTTCCGTGATTTTTTACGTAAAAAATGACCTCGGTAAAAATCGCTACAAGCAACCGTTCTCAAGATATTTACAATGGAAATGTTTGTCATTGTGATGTCATATCATTATTGACAAAAAATAAATATGTTGAGTAGATAGTTATTTTACTAAAATTTGAGAACTTTTTTTTTAAATTAATCATAATTTTTTTTTCGAAAAATTATGATAAAACAGTGTCTGTTGAACTTTTGGCACAATAACATTTCAAATTTATAATTTCAGTAATAAAAAGTAGTTCAGTAGTAATAACTATTTAGTCAACATGTTTAATTTATGTTAATGATGACAAGTATTGATAATTTTGATTCCAAATATCTCGAGAACCATTACTCGTAGCAATTTTTGCCAAGAGACTTTTTTTACTTAAAAAACGTCGCAAATATAATATTTTTTTATTCAGTTGTTTTATACAGGTACGGACGAAAAGTTATTACTTTTCAAACCAGTTAAAATAAATTGGGTGGCGCCCTCTACAAGTAGAAGTCATATTGACATCCAAATCAAATTTCTCCCAGACACCAATTTTCATCCAACTATAGACGTTACTTCAGAAATTATTTGGACAAAATCAAAATAAAAATGAAACTTCAACACTCTGTATCTCCGGAACTAAGCATTTTAGGACGTACATCTATGCGAACTTTTTTACATATTATTAATTGCAGAATATGATGCCGAAGTTTACGGAATACAGTTCGGACCACCCTCTATATTTATTTCATTTATTTATATCTTTGAAGTTGGAATTAAAATAAACTTAACAATATCTTAGAAATATGTAAAGTGATAAAGAAGGAAGCTAGAAATGCAATTACATACAGGATATTCCATTTAAAAAAAAACATACCGATCCACTCATACTTTTTTGAGCCACTCTGAAGAAGTTAAAATCTTTTCCTGAAATAGGGCCTATTACATACTTTAGGTATGCACTTAAACAACATTTCCAAGTTCTTTTTTATAGGATCTACAGCCTACAGCCTTTTGCCATTTTTTAAAACCCAAATTAAACCAAACAAGCTGAAAATGCTTGTAATTGTTTAAAATATAAATAAAAATAACATTTTAAAATTCCGATTCATTCCGGTGCCTGGAAAAATGCAGCAAAACGGCAAGTTTTATCATAAAATTACTACAGACAAAAATTATAGATCATAAAATTCGCCACTGTTTCTGAGATATAACGAGTCAAAGAGTTGTAATCGTCATAATATGCACGCGTTTCCACGCCACCTATGAGGTAGTATATTTAGCGCGTTTTTTTTAACGTGGTTTCCCCAGTAGGCCTATTCCACATGTCTATCGTGATTATGCTTAATTGAAAACTATTTAGGCCAGTCATTTAAGACATCGCACATCGCAAACGGGACTGTATCTACGATTTTTTTATATATTGTTAGGACCCATGAGACTAACTTATACCCAATTTAGCAACCCTCAAAACCCTGTGCTACTCCCGTGATACTCAAAAAAACCCAAAATTGTGGTACTTATTTTAGTTTTTTTGAAAAAACTATGTTAAGAAAGCATTTTACAAATTTAATTGTTCTATACTTTTATAAAGTCAACTAAATTTCTTATAATTTGAGCCCTACCTGAACCCTCTAGGCCAATTCGTTGTTCAAATACAGTCAATCAAATGTCGGCAATTTTTTTGAAAAACTAAAAATTTATGAGTACGGTCACATTCCAAAGCACGTATCGGCTAAACTAATGGCTCTAGAGAAAAGTCATAGAAATAGAGTTGTAGAGAATTTATTCAACTTTAATTTGATGTAAGAATGAATGTCGTGAGATGTCGGATTTTGCTCAAAAACCAAAATATAGTAAAACATCGAAGTTTGGGGGGTATCATGAAAACATATTTTACTAAACGTAATTAAAAATAAACAACATAAATATAAATGTATAAACTATAAAATATAATACAAAAGCCCTACTTTATTTGGCCCTCTTAGAAAGACCGGGCCCCATCCATTCCGGATCAGTCGGAGAGGGGGGAGGAGGAGCAGGAAGGACATCGTTACGATCTGACGATGGAGGTGGGTCCTCATATGTTAAATCCTCCAATTCCTCGTCCTCCTCATCCAAGATGATGGGAGCAACGTTGCAGCAGCTTCGCCCTGGGTAAAAGGAACAGAGGATGGAGCACTTCAGTCCTGCTTTTCTGCAAGTGCAGGATCCCATGCAGCCTTTCTTGCATCTGCAAGCAACCATCTTAAGCAGGTTTTGAGGGGCGGGCTCTGCACGCATAGTTATTGGTCCATCGCCAGTCGGATGGATTTTTCTCGACCCCCAACTATTTTTGAACCTGGTGGTAGGTTCTCCAGAAATGATATTTGGCAGCTTCTGTAGTTGGGGGGAGGCGGGCAAGGTTTATTTTGGCCATTCCTGTCGATTTTACGAATGTCAAGTATCGCATGCTGTTCAGCGTGCCCTGATCCCCTCCATAGAGGTTGAACGAAATCTTCTCGCCAGCATTTCCTACTTCTTCCTGCGTCGAGTTTGGATCAAAGAAAAATGGTGGTGAGGTGGGAATTTTTTTGTAGACATTCGCACTGCTTCATTTTGCCTTGCCAGAAAAGAGCAGAACTGGTGTCACACCCACTGATTGCATGCAAAAACAAAACCATCTCTCCTGGAAGCTGCATTTTTCCACTTAAGAAGAATTTGCCTCATATTGAGCGCACTCAGATCCACCTCTGCCACCGTTCTGGAAGTAGACGTTTGTTTTTCCACAGCTCAAGCCATTTAGGAGGACCAGTAAATCAACATCCTCCCCCATGATAAAAACTTGGTGGTACGATGAGCTCTTGGAGAGGGCAGTTCTTACTATCTCAGCATCGGCGTCTTCTGGTGATTGATGTACCTCGATAGCCTGTCTCAAATTGGGTACACATCATGGTGATCAGTCGGCGTTTGTTCGATTCATTTGAGAGCACTTTTGCTTGAGGCACTTTGATGAGTGTCATTAAACTCTTCATCAAACAAAATGTCACCACAGGAAAGAGAAGCAGATCGCCGCAGACGTTCAGCTGATTTAGTGTGTTTCATAGCCGCATCTTCTGGGTATCCATCAAAAACTACTGCAACATTTTTACCAAAGTTGTTTAAAACGTAGCTGACATATCCAGCCACAATATCTCTGACTGAATGATTTTGATGCCAGACTACCTTGTGCAGGAGGTAACCACCATGGACCACTGTGAACGCCTTGTTTCCTGGGATAATGTTTTAGCGAGCGGTGTAAATGCTGAAAAAAATAAACCGATGTTTTCTGACATATATTGGTCACATTGCTAGAAGAACGGACTCACTGCAGCTGCTAATAGTCGAGGGAAAGGTAGAGGGAAAGCGACCACGAGGAAGATCACCCAAGAGATGGGTTGATCAAACTAAAGACCTAATGGGCCAAGGCCTTCATGAAACCGTCAGCATGGCTCAAAACAGAGCGGACTGGCACAATACGATAAAAACCGCTACAGGAACATCATAGTCACTAATCCCTCTTCAGGGAAACGGACCAAAGAGAGAGAGTAAATGCTGAATAGAAGGAAGATAGTACCCTTGCGTATTCCTTCTTCAGTGAACAATTTTTTCGTTTTTGAGGAAAATACGACGATACCTAGCGGCCCTTACATCAAATTAAAGCTGAATAAATTCTCTACACCTTTATTCCTCATGACTTTTCTCTTGAGCCATTAATTTAGGGGATACGTGCTTTCGAATGTGACCGTACTCATACATTTTTAGTTTTTCAAAAAAATAGTCGATATTTGATTGGCTGTATTTCGACAAGGAATTGGCCTAGAGGGTTCGGGTTGGGCTTAAATCGTAGGAAATTTAGTTGACTTTATAAAAGTATATAACAATTAAATTTGAAAAATGCTTTAACATATAAAAATCACTAAAAAATAACATAAAAAACTGAAATAAGTACCAAAATTTTGAGATTTTTTTAGTATCACGGGAGTAGCACAGGGTTTTGAGGGTTGCAAAATTGGGCATAACTTAGTCTCATGAGTCCTAACAATATATTAAAAAATGGTAGATACAGTCCCGTTTGCGATGTTTGCCTTTTAAAATGTCTTAGATGACTGGCCTAATTGCAGAATAAAATATATTAGTAAGGATTGGAAATTATAAAAGCGATGGAAATAAAAAAAAATAGAAATTTACAGTCTGATTCATAACCTTCAAATACTTCTCCTTGTTGTTCTTCTCGATCTTCGTATTTGTAAATTGCGTTACTAGTGATGTATTTAGTTCCAAAAAACTCAGCAATCCTTGATATTTGTAAAACTTTTTTGATGGCATCTTGGTGAACATCTCAAAACGCAACTTTGCCCCAATTTAACCATCTTCGTATCTATTACGGTTTCTGAGATACCAATGCTCGTACCTCGAATTTGTAGCATCCTGTATAGTTAGGTTTATTGTTTTTCTGATTATTATAGGTGTCCCTACTGCCTTTGTTCGACAGGCAACCGAAACAGCGTTTGTATCTCGAAAATGCGAGATGATCCCTATAGAATGGGTCACCAGAAGACTGGCGACGGGTTCTTTCCTAAAAAGACACCCCGGAGTGAAAGAGGGCTACCGTTTTGCTCCAGTGAAACACGAAACTTTCTTTAAGGACGACGCCAATCACGATCCCCAATGGTCAGAAGAACAAATCATTAGTGCGGAGTTTGAACTCAATGGACTCAAAATTGGTAAGAAAGTAAATTCAGTGTGGTTCTCTGTTGTTATAATATATACAGGGTGGTCCGAACTGTATTTCAGAAAGTTTAGCAGCATATTCTGCAGATAAAATAAGTAAAAATTTACTATAAATGTATGTTCTAAATGCTTAGTTTCGGTGATACAGGGTGTAGAAGTTTCATTTTTATTTCGATTTTTTCCAAATAATTTCTGAAGTACCGTCAATAGTTCGATGAAAATTGGCGTCTGGAAGTTTTTTGACATGAGAAATTTGATTTTGATGTCAATATGGCTCCTAAAGGGCTCCTATTTATAAAGGGCGCCACCTACATGTGTTTTAACTGATTTGCAGAGTAATAACTTTTCGTCCGTACCTGTATAAAACTTCTAAGTGAAAAAATATACATTTTCGTAATTTTATACGTAAAAAATGTCTCTTGATTAAAATCGCTACGAGCAGCCGTTCTCAAGATATTTAGAATGGAAATAGTCAATACATGTCATTATTATCTAAAAATAAACATGTTGAGTAGATAGTTCTTTGACTGAAATTATAAATTTAGGAACTTTTTATTTTTTTAAATTTATCATAATTTTTTCTTCCAAAAAATGATGATAAAACAGTTTCTGTTGAACTTTTGGCACAAAAACATTTCAGATTTATGATTTCAGTCTAATAACTATTTAGTCGTTTTATTTATGTCAGTGATTACAGTTGGGGATTGGAACCTTTGGTGTTACACAGCAAAATAAAACACTAAATCACCACAATACACCAAAACACTTTTACTTTTACACTGGAGGCGCGTTTCGCTAACCATGTTAGCATCATCAGCAGATGATCAAGACTTCAGTCACCCTGTATACAAGGTGGTCCGAACTGTATTCCGGAAACTTCAGCAGCATATTCTGCAGATAAAATAAGTAAAAAAGTTCCTATAAATATATGTTCTAAAATGCTTAGTTTCGGAGATATAGGGTGTAGAAGTTTCATTTTTATTTCGATTTTTTCCAAATAATTTCTGAAGTAACGTCAATATTTGGATAAAAATTGGTGTTTGGGAGTTCTTTGACATGAGAAATTTGATTTTGATATCAAAATGACTCCTACTTGTAGAGGGCGCCACCTAAATATTTTTGAACTGATTTTTGACGTTTTTTACGTAGAAAAAGTCTCTCGGTAATAATCGCTACGGCTCATGGTTCTCGAGATATTTTGTATCCAAATTATCAATACCTGTCGTCAATGATATAAATTAAACATGTTGACTATATAAATAGTTATTAGACTGAAATCAGTAATTTGAAATATTTTTGTGCCAAAAGTTCAACACAAACTGTTTCATCATCATTTTTTCGAAGAAAAATTTATGATTAATTTAAAAAAAACTAAAATGTTCCCAAATTTTTCTCGATCGATCTCGATCAAATAACTATCTATATTCGGCCTGTTTAGTTTTTGTCAATAATGCATTGACTATTTCCATTCTAAATATCTTGAGAACGGTTGCTCGTAGCGATTTTTAACAAGAGACATTTTTTACGTAAAAAATCACTGAAATGTATATTTTTCAACCCGGTAGTTTTATACAGGTTCAGACGAAAAGTTATTACTCTTCAAAACAGTTAAAACTCATGTAGGTGGCGTCCCCTACAAATAGGAGTCATATAGACATCAAAATCAAATTTCTTATGTAAAAAAACTTCCGGACATCAATTTTCTTCTAAATTTTGACTGACTACTTCAGAAATTATTTGAAAAAATCGAAATTTCCTGAATATAGTTCGGACCACCCTGTATATATTATCCTAAATAATATACTGAAAGATACAGTACGCCACCATAGTTAGTGATGAGCAAATGCAAGTCTGAGACCAAGACTCCTTTGTTCTAGTTCTTGCAGTTAATAAGTAGTCTTTGTCTTGCAGGCTCTACTTTCTGACCATATAATCGATGACATCTATCTGTAATGGATACATACAGGGTGGTCCGAACTGTATTCCGAAACTTTGGCAGCATATCATGCAGATAAAAATAAGTAAAAAAGTTCGTATAAATGTATGTCCTAAAATGCTTAGTTTTGGAGATACAGGGTGTAGAAGTTTCATTTTTATTTCGATTTTTTTCGTTTTAATTTGTGAAGTAACGTCAATATTTGGGTAAAAATGGGCGTCTGGGAGTTTTTTGACATGAGAAATTTGATTTTGATGTCAATATGACTCCTATTTGTAGGGGTCGTCACCTACATATGTTTTAACTGTTTTGAAGAGTAATAACTTTTCGTCCGTACCTGTATAAAACTACCTAGTAAAAAAATATACATTTTCGTGACCTTTTAAGTTAAAAAAGTTTCTTGATAAAGATCACTGCGAGCACCCGCAAATTTAGAAAATTTTTAGTTTTTAAAATTAATCATATATTTTTCTGCGAAAAAATCATCATAAAACAGTGTCTGTTGAATTTTGGATACAAAAACATTTTAAATTTATTTTGCAGTCTAATAACTATTTAGTCAACACGTTTAATTTATGTCAATGATGACAGGTATTGATAATTTCTATTCCAAATATCTAGATAACCAATACTCGTAGCGATTTTTACCAAGAGACCTTTTTTAAGTAAAAAACGTCGTAAATCTATATTTTTTTCATTCGGTAGTTTTATACAGGTAGGGACGAAAAGTTATTACTCTTCAAAACAGTTAAAACACATATAGATGACGCCCCCTACAAATAGAAGTCATATTGACATCAAAATCAAATTTCTCGTGTCAAAAAAACTTCCAGACGCCCATTTTCATCCAAATATTGACATTACTTCAGAAATTATTTGGAAAAAATCGAAATAAAAATGAAATTTCTACACCCTGTATCTCTAAAACTAAGCATTTTAGAACATATATTTATATCAACATTTTTACTTATTTTTATCTGCAGAGAATGCTGCCGAAGTTTCCGGCATACAGTTCGGACCACCCTGTATAAAGCACTACAAAATCGGTTAAATTTTATAAAGAAGAAACATATTTTTGAGTATTTGTAGTTGTTCTGAAAATTAACTGTTTTATTTTATGTGGTTTTAGTCTCATCTGTATCTACAATATACATATATAAAATGCTAATGTTTATCTGTGTCGTCTCTACTGAAGTAACGACTTGCTCTAGAAAGTTAAAAAATACTAAAAGATAGCTAATTGGCTCTTCTAAAAACTGCCGTCGCCGATTTTTTTGTTTTTTCATTTAATTAAAAAAAAAAGTATTTTTTTCCTTATGTCGATGTCGTGGCGGATGCGCCAGGCTTCAACTAGTAAATTAATAATATGATTAGTAAAAGAATCGTCTGATTGGTAAATACCCCAGTCAAAATAAACAAAAAAAGGGGGTTAAATAACAATAATTCGCATAGAGCTGAAAATTGGTACAGGTCTTAAATACATTATTATAAATGATATCTGAAAAGTCCCCACCGCTCCCCCACGTCTGCTAAAAAAAGTATTTAAGGTCAAAGGTCAAAAATATGTTTTTTTGCTTTTTTTCTCCTAAACGGTAAGCGCTATCGCAAAAGTACCTTAAACAAATGTTGTAGACCATTAAATTTTCTACAATAATGGTTCTTATACTTTTTCTTACGAACCACCATTCCTGAGATATGGCGATTTCAAACATCGAAAATACTAATATGCACACATACTCGGCCGGTATACATCATAGGAGGCCCAATTTAATAAAAATATTGTAACGGGTTTCGCCCATATAAATTGAAACACGTAATGATTTAATTGATTGCGCAGACGTATTCAAAAAGATTGACTCTTCTCCACAAGTCATCATCACAAGTGGAATTCGCTTGCTTCTTGCTATATATGGTGCTCCAAAAAAATTGATTCTATAGACAAGTAGGTATAGATATTTAAGTTTTGTTAAAAATACTCGGAACAATAAAATGGTACAACTTTTTTGTCTTCCTCCAATATCTGCTTCTGCCTGTCAACACTTATTTCGTGTATACTATCAAGTTCAATTGTGGCTAGGCAATCAACTGAACCCAGAAGACTGGGGTTGGAAATTTATAGATAATACTTTGGAGCCAATTAAAACTTTACTTCCACCTGCTCCAGAAAAACTACTTAACACAATTTTTTGCAATTGCAAAAAAGGTTATAGTGCAAACTGTGGTTGTAAAAGAGTCGGATTGTTTTGTACACCAATATGTACTAATTATCAAGATCAGTCTTGCTCCAATATTGACTTGAATATAGATGGGGATTTTGATGAGGAGACAACTGATGCATCTGTCATAGATGGATTTCCAGATATTCGGCAAGACGATGAGGAAGAAGACATTACTGTTGAAGTATCATTTGAAGATTACCACTCAGATTAAAATTCTCCCAAAATCAGCAATAATCCGTTCGACTATAATCATTACCAAGAGCACCGTTTTTTAAAATTAATAGTATAATGTGTAATAAAACTTAACCACAATAGATCGTGGACTAGTCCTACAGGGGAAACCACGTTAAAAAACGCGTCAAGTACACTACCTCACAGGTGGTGCGGAAATGTGAGCATATCAAAGGTGCATATTATGAAAAATATGAGTTTTTCAACTTTTGAAATCGCCATATCTCAGGAATGGTGGTTCGTAAGAAAAAAGTATAAGAACCATTATTATAGAAAATTTAATGGTCTACAACATTTGTTTAAGGTACTTTTGCGATAGCGCTTACCGTAGGAGAAAAAAGCAAAAAAACATATTTTTGACTTTTGACCTTGAATAATTTTTTTAGCAGACGTGGGGGGGGGGGGTAGGGATTTTTCAGATATCATGTATATTAGTGTATTTAAGACCTGTACCAATTTTCAGCTCTATGCGAATTATTGTTAATTGAAATATCTATTTTGACTGGGGTAAAAACAAGAAAATTAATATTAACATTTAAAAAAGGTAGGTACTTAAATTGAATTCTGGTTGTCTTGACTTGAGGATAATTATATTGATTTTTAAGTCATTTTACTGACTTAACTTGCAGATCATCATGATTCATGTCAAAAACATAGACTTAAGTCATAAAAACGACTTAAATAACGTTATATTGATTTAAGTCTTTACAAAAATTACTCGACTTGAAATGAAATGGTTTAAGTCAAATACTTAAGACTTAAATCATTTGAACTTTATATTGAATTTGAATTAAGATTTAAATCATTTTGATTTTAGAAATGACTAAGACTTAAGTCTTTTTAAAACTGACTTGTTGCAGCTCTGAAGCCATCTGATGTAAATAATTATTATAATAGAAGAGATGATAGAAGCTTCAGAAAAAAAACTGGATGGGTATTGAAGTAAAATTAAAGCTTTTTATATTATTTTAGGTGAGAAAGAAGTCGATTACATGGCCAGAATTTCAGTTCTAGTCTTCGAAATTCTGGAGAAAGTATGGCAAACCAGACAATGTGCCTTGATAGATATGAAAATCGAATTTGGAGTGGATACATCAGGTTAGAACAAAATATTTCCGAGTAATGCTACTGAATTAAAACTACAATATTTTTTATTTAAAAAACGGTCAAGTTTCCGAAAAAACGCTTAAACACGTATATTGTATTTTGTTTTTTACATATTTAAAGATTTTTTAAAAATGTATACAGGGTGTTTCGAAAAATCTGGTCATTGATTAATCACGATCCTGCTTAAAGCGCTTGACGTAAAAAGCTGATTTTTGGAAAACGAATTGACTTTAGGGTGTAGAAGTTTGATAAGAAGGGATTTTTCGAAACTCGAATTCTAAGGGGGTGAAACTATCCCTCAAATATTAAATAATTTTTTATTTAAAAACCGGTGAGTTTTTCGGAAAAACTCTTAAACACGTATATTTTATTTTGTTGCTTTACATATTTTAAGATTTTTTAAAACTTTATACTCAAATATAACCATTGAGTAATCACGATTCTGCTTAAACTGCTTGACGTTTAAAGCTGATTTTTGGCAATCGGATTGACTGTGAGGAGTAGAGGTTCGATAAGGAGGGGTTTCCCGAATCTCAAATTCCAGGAGGGTGAAAACGCCCCTCAAATATTACAATATTTGTTATTTAAAACACGGTTAGTCTTTCGGGAAAACGCTTGGACACGCATAATTTATTTTGTTTTTTTACATATTTTGAAACTTTTTAAAAAATCATACAGGGTGTTCCAAAAAGTTGGGTAATTGATTAACCACGATTCTGCTTAAACTGCTTGACGGAAAAAGCTTATTTTTGGCAAACGGATTTTTCGAAAGTCAAATTCCAAAACGAGATGAAACTACCCCTCAAATATTACCAAGTTATACAGGGTTGTTCACCACATACGACACGGAGTATTGGGTATTCTTCATTTCTCCAAGGGTATCAAAGTTTTTAATACTAAATATTTACTGTAGTTTATTTACTGATCAGTTATTGTGTTGCAACAATAAAAATAATACTACCTTATACAGAGTGTCTAAAAATTTATTTTAAATAATTATTAGCTTCAAACGGCAATAACTTGTTTAATTTAAATGGAACACCCTGTATATTTTACGAGAATCAGATACACAATTTAATTGTCTATCAAATTATATTATATCATTTTTTACCTATCTCTTTAAGTTTCCGTAGAAAATGCATTTTCTTGTAATTTAGAACTTATTTATCAATATACCCATGGACTATTGACATTTTAGATTATTTTTAAAGATGTACCAAATTTTTAAGGAGTACAGATACTAATATTGTCGATATAATTCGTTTATTTCATTAAAAAATAAAAAAACTGTTTAAATATTTGTTAAAGAGGACCAATTAATATGATTCCAGTATTCAAACTACATTAACTGACTGTTTGCGTTGATTAATAATAATTGCTCCAAATACTAAAAAACTGAATTTTGTATGGGCATTAGACAGTGTGATAAAAAGTAACACCTTAAAAATGATATTTCATTTTTTAATAAATGCTTATTTATATTGATAATATTACTAGTCTGTACATTTTGTACATTTGTTGCTTTAAAAACAATCTAAAATGTCAATATTCCATGGATATATTGATAAATGAGGTCTAAATTATAAGAAAATGCATTTTCTACGAAAACTTGAAGGGATAGGTAAAGAATGGTGTAATACAATTTGATATACAATTTAATTGTGCATCTGATTCTCCTAAAATATATACAGGGCATTCCATTTAAATTAAAGAAGTTATTGCCGTTTGAAGCTAATCATTATTTAAAATAAATTTTTAGACACTCTGTATAAGGTAGTATTATTTTTATTGTTGCAACACAATAACTGATCAATAAATAAACTTCATTAAATATTTAGTATTAAAAACATTGATACCCTTGGAGAAATGAAGCTTTAAAATTTTTACTGCAATTTCACAAAATTGAAAATATTTCAAAAACGGTAAGGTTTAAGTATAATAAACCTTAATCAAATTTACCTTTATTTTAATCGTAGAAACTAAAAATGTAATAATATACAGGGTGTTCCATTTAAAAAAATACAACTTTGATATTTTTTATTTATTTGGGACACTCTGTTTGATTTTTAAATGGCACCCTCGGTTATTTTTTACTTTATTCGATAGAAAATGACATTCTAAATAGAATGACGTATCATCTGTATCTTGTAAAAATATTTTTAAATTGTAGCTCTAATAGTCCTTCAACGAACCCCAAACTTACAATTTGTAAAAATCTCATCGTTTAGCTACAATACTCCGTGTCGTATGTGGTGAACAACCCTGTATAATCGCCATATTGTTTTTTCTCATACTGACATAAATGTGAGACAATTTTATCCAGTTTATATGTTATGGAAATTCTTGCTTTGCTTTATCATTGCCATTACAAATGATTAATTCGACGCGAACAAAGTTGCGGGTACACGCTAGTTATTTAATAAGCCAATGGGTTTAAGATTTGCGGAAACATATTTCTAAATGGTTATTTTCAAGGGAAAGTATATTCCATAAAAAATGTCTATACCTATGTGGCGGATTCATCTCTCCAAAATCTATATGGGTATTTCGCCATTGCAAGAAAATCTACAAAATAAAATAGTTATTTTTTGTAAACACTTCTGCGTTAATCCAAACGGAAACTACTTGTCAGATCTTAGGTTTACAGATATACAAATTTGCCTAACGAACAAAAAAATGCTTAACGTTTCGGAAAGTTTATCTCTTTCCGTCGTCGGAAGCAAAAAAAAATACAAAGAATAAAGAAAAAAACTATTTAAAAGATTTAAATTCAACTATTCGAGAACACTTTAGTTTTTTTAAAATAGATACGTCTACAAAAACCGTTGACGTTCTGTTAAAATGACATTATAATAAATATATTATATTATAGATTCCATAATAAATAAAGTACCCAATAAAACATCAAGCTTTTTATTGGTTATTAAGTTAAAAGCTATTGAGAAATTTTGCTCTGTATGTCAGTAAAATGTTATATAAATATGATTGTTTTAAAAGTATTTCTACTTAACAAAGTTAGCATCAGCTATTTTCAGTTGTGTAAATAAAAAAATATCGGTTATCTAGTTAACATAACCTTTTGACTTGTATTTTTGATGATAATGACGTTAATATAAGACTAATTATAGTTTTGAGACCCCCCGCAATGGGGCTATTTTGTTTATTCGTAGTTTTCCGTAGGATTTCATCAGTGTTTATCGTTCATTGTTTTTCAATGTGTTTCGTAATTAGAGTATACAGGGCGTTCCAAATTTTACAACTCAAACCTCCAACGAAAAGTTTTTTCTGAAAATTTAAACTTATCTACTTTAGGACCGTTAATGTATGAATGTCTCTAAAATTGTTTTTGAAATGAAAATAAATTGATTGAACACAATTTACGTCTATACAAAAGTTCCTTGTTTGTCCGTTAGAGGGCATTAAACTTAAAAAAAACAAATTTTTTTAGATATTTTTAAAACCGTTATACCGATTTGAATGAGATTTGCTATACCTATGTTGTACTAAGTGCTTTAACATTTGACTTTCACATAAATCAGGAAAAAGTACTGGAAGGGTGAAAACTACCCCCTTATACAAAAATTTTAGTATAATTATTTTCACTTTTGAAGGCAATGTGCATAATTTAAAATTATTTTCAAATGTACAGGGTGTGTCAGAACTAAGATCCATACCAAAGTTATACCTTTTCTTATTAAACATCCGGTATTTTATTTCATTTATGGATTTTTGGACATAAAATAAGGCATTTATTATAAGGGTTTAATATGTTTAAAAGCTTTGGTTTTTGAAATATTTAAATATGCATGCTATAATAAAAAAAATTGTCATCACCTCATACATTACTTTTCGGAATTAATTCTTGTGCTGACGTGTGATTCTTGTGAATTTATTAGATTATTTAAATTACATTTATTTATGTTGTGAATTATGATATTAGATTTTTCAAAATCGCTTATTAAAGATGCTGTAACATGGCCATATTATTTTTGGTAAATTTACTTATAATTTTTTAGTGTAAAACAAAACGACAGTTTTATTGTAAAACTGTATTCCGTGGTATCAATACCATTTATTGATACGACGATTTTCATTTGTTCAGTATTTTTTGTTGGTTTTAAATCAGAAGAACTTTGGATACTAAATTATTGGTTATGCAATATTTAAAATTCTTAATTATTAATTTCCTTTAACAGGAGAATTAGTTGTTGCTGACGTCATAGATTCGGATAGTTGGAGACTGTGGCCTTCAGGAGACAAGAGACTGATGGTGGACAAGCAAGTATACCGAAACCTGACCACTGTAACCGACAAAGATCTCGAAACGGTCAAGCGAAACTTCGAATGGGTTGTGGATCAACTTGACCATCTTTTACCTCCCAAGTAATATATTCCTTTATGCAGGGTGCATATTCTGCAGATAAAAATAAATAAAAAAAGTTGTATAAACCTATGTCCTAAAATGCTTCGTTTTGGAGATACAAGGTGTAAAAGTTGAATTTTGACGACGTTTCGTGCACTACGAAACCATCATCAATGAATCAATCAAAAATCGTCAGATTTAAATGAAATTTGGTATGTCGATAGATTGGATCAAGACCAACTTGACCGTGTACGACACGTGTCACTTTGACAGTTTTGACGTAAGAAACGTCAAAAGTTGATGTCCGAACGCGACCAAATTTGGTATGTAGGCCATGTGAGCGACGGTTCCACCCTGCAAAGTTGAGTACAACGTTTCGTTTACACTTTCATCAAGGTGGGACTAACGATTTGATACTGAAGAAAAGTATGGGTCGATTTCGGCATAATTGGGGACGGGCTACAGAATGACGCTCTCTATGTTTCGAACCGATGCCTCTAAATGGACGAAATTATCAGGATTTTTCTTAATTATGGGTCGATTGGAACCATACTCGGCGCGTGGATAAAGGTACCCGAATGAAATAGTAAGACGAAGTTTCACTTCAAATATGCACACATATTGCACACACAAATTTTTACTTTTCAAAACAGTTAAAAACATGAAGGTGGTGCCCCTTACAAGTAAAAGTCATACTAACATCTAAATCAAATTTCTCAGGTAAAAAAACACATAAGTTTTTTCGTTTTCCTGTTATTACCGATTCTGAACTCTGCAGCGCATGCGCAAATGAAATAATGTCTTCATATTTCCTTCTGCGCATACGCATCACAGTTCTAGGACGGTTCAGAATCGGTAATAACAGGAAAACGAAAAAAGCTATAGACATAAGTTTTCATTCAAATATTGATGTTGGTTTAGAAACTATTTAGAAAAAAGCGAAATAAAAATGAAACACCCTTCCATGCCGTGTATCTGCCAAAACAAAGCATTTTAGGACATGGTTTTTGAAAAAATAAAACAAAAAAAACCTAAGTGTTAACGCCAACTCAAAGAGAAATCTAAAAAAATAAAAGTTATTTTCTATTTTTTGCTAGAAAAAATAAAATTGTAATATAAGCTATTGCTAGAAAAAATATAATTTAAATATAATATTTTATTTACAGCGATCATTTGGTGGTTATCGTTATGGGCAGCCCAAGCGATAAGGATCACTGTAACAAAATCAAAAAACACTGCCAAGACCTGGGTCTCAACGTGGAGATTCGCGTGTCTTCGGCCCACAAGACCACAGAGGCAGCTTTGAAAATAATTAGTCATTACGAATCACTAAACGTAAAAATCGTCTTTATCGCTGTTGCCGGCAGATCAAATGGTTTGGGTCCTGTCATATCAGGAAACACAGACTTTCCAGTAAGTTTATACAATGAAAAATATCTCTCAGTATGCAACCAACTTAACCAACTATATTTGATATTAATTAAACTTTTAGTTACGTAATCGAGGGCGCGATTTTTAAATTCATTGTTGCCAACCATAGACATATTCAGCGCCGTGCTGACTAACTGGAATTTAAATTTCGTGCTGGGGATTCAGGTGGTAGCTCTGTTGTAAAAAATGTCAAGTTGCCGCATTTATTTATTTATTTCCTGACACTGACATTTGTTTTGACACTTTAGTTTTGTATTACGAATTTTTGGTTTAAATAAATAGTGTTATGATACTTTAAGCTTAAAAATGTTAACTAGCAGACCTTGCAGTCAAATATTGTTCTTTTTAGAACCTCTTTTAGTGCGATGTGGTACAAGATAGCTTAATAGCCGTAAAAAACTCATCGCAACTTTATTAAAATATTTTGAACGGGAAAGCGGTAGTAATGTTCCTTTATGTCCCTTAAGTGCTGTTAAGAAGGTGAGTTTTATTGATGTAAATAATAACTGTTTATACCGGGTGCGTCTCAAAACTGGCTCACCCCTATAACCTATAAACCTATTTTTTCAGATAAAAAAATGAGATTTGGTATGTTAGTATATCACATAAATTAGGATTTATTGACGTATTGAATTGTTTTCTGTCACTTCCTGTTTCACCGGAAATGACTGCAACTTTTGATTTTTAAATGGCACCCTCGGTTATTTTTTTTTTTACTTTATTCGATAGAAAATGACATTCTAAATAGAATGACGTATCATATGTCAACTTTTGACATATTCGCTCAAAAACAAATTGTATTTTAAATTTCAATCTAGACTGCCATGGCTGTGTTAAAAACACTATTTTTTAATCAAGGAGCCTTGGAAAATAGATTTGATTGTCTAATGGTTTTAGTGTCTTGTCCTGGCTGGTTAAAAGATGCCCAAATCGTATTTTTGATCATATCTCAATTTTTTCAAGTGGAACGAGGGTGGCTAATTTGCATATTTCGAAAAAGCATATTTTACGAATAATTTGACACCACACACTTGGTATTTCGAGTCAAATTCTCGTTATGAACCGCATGTTACAATTTCAAATAAACCATATGCGAAAATGTCAAAAGTTGACATGTGATATGTCATTCTATTCAGAGTATCATTCAAAATCATTTAAACCAGCCCAGTGTGACCGCCGCTTTTTAGTAGCTTGTATCTGCTGGCGGAACGAATCGATTCGTTGCTAGTGATTCGTGATTGGATCCAAAAATAAAATAATATACCGGGTCTTCCATAAGCAAAAATACAACTTGGGTATGGATCTTAGTTCAGCAACTCTGTATATTTCAAAATAAAAAAGAGAGATATTTAAGAGATAGAAAAAGACAGTTAGTTGCATACTTGTGACGTTACCACTAATAATACTAATTCTAGATCTGAAGATACCTCCCGAAACATGGTGTTATCTTTTATTAATTAATAGGAACTTTAAGAATTTTAAAATGTTCTATAACATGTTCTAGTATTTTTGTTTTTAATTTCTATAGGTCATCAATTGTCCACCTTTGAGCAAAGATGACGTGGATAGAGATGTCTGGTCGAGTCTCAATGTGCCAAGTGGGCTGGGTTGTACAACTGCGATCTATGCAGAAACAGCAGCACTAGCTGCAGCTCAGTCGGTTGGTTTAACCAATTACATTGTTTGGTCGAAGTTAAGAGTGAAGAGATTGAACAACTACAAAACATTGCCGAAATTCGACCAAGAATTCAGAAATAAGGAATAATTAGAAATAATCGTATAATTGTATATTTTTTTCATGATTTGTTACACATTTACAAGTTTATTATTCGTATTTTTATTAAAATAGAAAAAATACATATGTTGTTATTTTTTCCTGTACCACTCACAAGTTTTCATTATTCCATTTTTAATACAGGGTGTCCCAAGGTTCCGTGGACAAACAACTACTACGTATTTTTGGAATCAAAATAAGTTCACTGGACACAATTTACCTCTATACAAAAGGGCTTCGTTTGTCTGCTAGAGGGCATCAAACTTTAATAAAAATTAAAGTCCCTAGATATAAAAATAAACAAATTCTTTCAGATATTTTAAAAACTGTTATTTCGATTAGAATGAGATTTTACTTAATTATTTTTTTTACTTCTACAAAAATCAAAAACAAACTACGGGAAGGGTCAAAACTACCACCACCCCTACATAAATTTTAGTATAAATATTTTCCGACTCCACTGAAGGCCAAATTTCTTTTCGTAAAATGGTCCCTGTAGTATTTACTACATTTTTTGTCTCTTGTAAAAAAACGCCACCGTGCAAAAATGCACCGTTTTTAAGGAAAAAAAATATTTTTCCAAAGCTGACTTACAAAAAATGTTTTTTTGTCACATCGATCTGTGGAGGCGTAGGTACAAAATCTATTATGCTCTAATAATCTGCATAGTTGGCGAAAATATGGAATTTTACTATTTTTTACTATTTTAGTTAGTATCACAAATTATATTTGACGATAAGCTTCATAAAAAACTTAAAACATGAATAATTTTTAAAATAACGTTTCGTAAATAAAATTATATGAGCAATTAACTTATTTTGATGCAAAAAATACATAGTTATTCTATGTCCACGAAGTATTGGAACTCCCTGTATATTTTGTAGGTCTGTTTTGGAAAAATAAATTCTTCAAAAATTTTTTTCGCAAAAACTATGCGATGTGGCGTTTTTTTTACAAGAGACAAAAAATGTAGTAAATACTAGAGGGACCATTTTACGAAAAGAATATCTGTTGAAGGTGGGGGTAGTTTTCACCCTTCTTTTTAAAAAATATCTAAAAAAATGTGTTTAAAGTTTTATGCCCTCTAGTGGACAAACGAAGCACTTTTGTATAGAGGTAAATTGTGTCCAATAAACTTATTTTGCTTCGAAAAATATGTAGTAGTTTTATGTCTACGGAATATTGGGACACCCTGTACGTATAATTACATTTCTTATTCAAATAGACATCTTTCTTTTTTATAGTATTATTTTATCTACTCTTAACGTATTTATAAAAATCGAAAATTTTACCCTGTGCACGCAAAACTAAAAAATAACATTTTTGTAATAAATCACAGATAACGTAGTTAAAAACAATTTATAATAAATAACTTTTCTTTGTTTTTTCAAGGTTTACTAAAATTTTAATAAATTTGATTGATAGTATTGTATTTATAATACCATATGATCGAAAAAAAACGGCGTCCAGTTGGCTGGAAAATGACGATCGATTCGACATTTCCCATATAAATTTACATATAAAATGAGAGCAATCTCCATTTCATAGCCATCGCTGATGCTGTGTGTTTTTTCGATCATACGGTGTATAAATATAGTATAAATACAACAGATGTTTGCGTTGTTATGGTGTCCGGGGTATAGTCATATACGTATTGTTTAAAAATATACTCAGCCTAATCTCTAAAAAGGGAAGTCCAAAGAGTGAAAGAGAAATATAGAATTCTGCATAAGTCTATTTCACCCGGATATTCATTTAACTGCGCATGCCTTACCTGAAGAAGTTTTCATTGGTCGGTGTTTTTAAAGGGAAGTGGTTGACTGACATTTCATCATGCATTTCACCTAACCTTCAATTTTATTTATATTTTTATTATTTATAACACATTATCATGGAGTGGGAAAAATATCAAAAAATAGTTGGAAACAATAAACTAAACAAAATCACTCTTTTACGCGCATAAATAAAAAGTAATCCAAAGAGAACTTAAACAACAATCAATCGGAGTTTGGCGCAATCGCAGTTCAATCCATATCCGGGTGAAATAGCTTTATGCAGTTTTAATATGGAGCTGGGTTATGTTGTCTTTCTCTTACGGCACAGAAACTGCACACGGGGTTAAATATAGGGAACCCTGAGTATATTTTTAAATAATACGTATATGGGTATATAGTTCGGCTGGAAATTGAAAGAATATTTAGTAAATCTGACCCTAAAAACCACTTAACATTGTGGAATATTTTAATCATAAAAACAATAAACATGTCCAGGTAAATCCGGACATATGGAAACCCTACTTATGATCACTCCCAAATTTGGAGAATACCCTGTATAGACGAAAGCTGAAATACTATACGGGCAGCACCATCGAAATAAAATATAAAATTCAGTAGTTCCGCTATGGAGGGCATCCTCTGTTAGCCTCCGTAAATAGGACAATAGCTATACCACAGCTATACTAATTACTTAACAAGACCAAAAAGGGCGATTTCTAAAACGTTTTCGGTCATAAAATATATACTTAAAATTTTTAATTTTCAATGGATATTATAATATTAACTATATTATGACATAGTTATAAAGATCTTAGATATTTACTACGCTATATTATTAGACAATGGTAAAAAAAATGGAAAAATAGTTTAAAAGAATAATAGGTATTTTTTTCATGAAAAAAGTTCCAGGGAAAAAATCAAATTTATTACCTACTTTTCGTACTCACCTCGTAAGATTTCGTATAACCAACTGTAGAACCTTTTTGAATTTGACAGGAGTTTCTGTCCTTGTCGCTGTTCTGTTAGTTTTATCCTTTTTCTTTAGATTCTGTTAAAAAAGGAGGCGTAGCGTTATTGCAAATGTGTTTCTTATTGCATAGATTGCATATCATAAAAACTGTGTCGAAGAAGTGTTGAAAAATTTAAACTGACCTAAACAAATACAGGTTTTGAGACAAGAGGATACAACTGTGATACAAGTTATTCCCAAATAATCTGTGCAAATAATCAAGAACAATCCCGTAGACAAAAGAACTGTTCTTTTCTTGAAATACCCTCCAAAAATTAAGTACCGAATACTTATGGTTAATAGTAGGTCAAAGAAACGAATAAAATATTATTTCGTATTTTGAATAGTTCCAAATATTCAACATGATGGTAGAAGACATTTTTCAGATAATTCCAAGTGACTGGCAACGAACCAATTATTATGACAAACCGTAAGAATCACCAAATTAGCCTTAATTTACTCTGCTAGTAATGTTTTTACTAGGTTTGTATTGACTCCTATAAACAATCCCTATTCACAAGAATACATAGAGCTGAAGGCCAGACTGCAAGGAAACTATTTCCACGTAATAACAGGAATGTACAAAATCGAAAACCCCATGACGTATGCTAGGTATTGGAACACAAAACAAAGATACGAGCAAAAGGGAAATACTAGGGTATTATCTTTATATCATGATACTGCTCTAGCTAATTGTGATTCAATATGTCACTGGAATTTTGATTGGAGACTAGGTAATATATATATTTTAAGTCCGTAATTTACTTTTTTTGTGGTTGCTATACAGATTTTTTTTTGAGGTCAAAGATTTAAGTATGGACAAGGGGTATATTTTTCACTATATCCAGATGTTGCAGCAAAACGTAGTTCACCACAAAATGGAATTTATAGAGCTATGTTTGTAGTCGATGTTTTAGTACAAAACGTCCTCAGAGCAACCAGGAGAGACAACATTTTTCTTCCTACTCCAGAGTTTGATACGGTTGTAGCCAGTGACAGTATGACTTACGTAAAATATTTTGAATCTGAATTTTATCCAAAATACTTTGCAACATATGAAGTGGCCCTATAGAACATCTCATTAATTCATACTGTTATATTTTACTTTAATTTTGATTTGTTATTGTAATCAATTTTTTCCACATTTTTCTTGTTTGTTCATGATCAATCTTTTTCACATTTGTTTATTTGTGATACCTATTTTTTTATGAAGTTTTTATTGATTTTACCTAAGTGCGTATTGTGAATAAGATTAATATTTAGGATATAACTATATTAAGGATTTAAAATATTAGTTTACGAATGGTTTTGTACCTGATAAATATATATAGCAAATTTGCTACATTTGAATCATCCGTGCCCTAGTGTTAAGAAGAGCTCAAAAATGTTTAGACATTTATTTTTTTAAGGACAATAAATATATTCTACCGACAACAGCATTTTCCTTAAAGTTTCAGGTTTATTTTTAATTTTGAATCATATTTTTTTGTTGGAAGTTGGAATGGTAGGTATTTGGAATTTTTTAACAATATTATTTTTTTAATTTGGCAACCAAATATACAATTAATCAGCTGATATTTTGACTTTGACGTTCAGTTATGTGTATAGGTTATGTTTATTATTATATTTGCAATTTCATTTCATAATTTTAATAATAAATAATTAAAGAGCTGTCTTAAATAGTTAAAAATGGCAGATTACTTTATTGAAATGGGTTGGAGGGAGCTTGGAGAAGGCGAACAACCCGACCACTTGCTCCATTTGGCCAGATTATTTCGAGATTACAATATGTTCCAAGAGCTAAATACTTTAAATGGTGAAAAACTACCTCCGCCAGCGTCAAAAGCCGCTGTAGAAGCCTTAAAAGACGAATTAATTAGTCATGAAGGTAAATTCTTACATCATCTTTTGACATTCAAATTGGAGACAAACTTTTAGGTACTCAGTGTCCAGTTTGTTTAAAGGAATATAACAATGGGGAAACAGTAAAGAAAATGCCTTGCGAGCACAAGTTTCATCCGGAATGCATCTTACCGTGGCTTTCAAAGGTATAGGACCATATTAATATGACATTTAATAAAATTATTAATGTTTTCTTAGACAAATTCATGTCCTTTGTGTCGACACGAACTTCCCACAGATGACGAGGACTACGAAGCATGGAGACAAGAGAAGAAAAGAGCCAAAGAAAGGGAACAAGACATAGAAAATTTACACAACAGTATGTTTTCTTAGGTTCTTATATGTCTTATTAATATAATTTTTTAAACATTGTTATTTAAGACTATGGTACAAGGGATTTTATAGAAAATAACTCAATCTATATACATAAAGAAAGTTCTGACACGGCTCTGACTGAACATATCGACATAACATGTATAAGTGGCGGGTATTACACTAAAATTTCTTTGTCAAAGATCTTTAATAACAGATATTTTATATTTTATGAAAAATATGACATTGTTAATATAGAATATTTTATAAAATCACACATATACACTGTCAAATTCTTCATAAAATATTTTTTAAATAAAATCTTTCACAAAGAAATTTGATAGTGTAATAGTAGCCTCTAACATATTTATGTATTGTTATATTCTATAGATAGCAGTCATTTTCAGTCTTTATATTTAGGCAATGAAAATGAAAATTAAAGAAATAGACCAAAGAATATAACATATTAGACTATATCGCTAGTCAGAAACAGAAATTGAAGCTAAATTTTTGAGATGGAGCTATACAAAATTGACATATGATGTCGTTTCTTTTTATTTGGCTTTATTTCCCACTCATTGAGTAAATGCGGTATTAATATTAATAGTTTGTATATACTTAGTATATACTAGTATGTATATATGGTATATATTAAGAAAAAGAAAGGAAAACTGCCTTACTAAAAAACGGTTCCATGATAATGGCGCCATCTGGTGAGGGGATTTGGGTTTAAAATATGCTTATTTATATAATTTCACTCTAACTATCATTTTAAAAACGAAAACCATCTTAAAACTTATTTTTTACACAATATTAATAATTCTAATGCAAAGCGTTATTATGTGTTGTGAAAAAAGTTAGATTTAACAGTAAAATTTATACATACAAAAAAATAGAAGCCAAATATATAAACACCATTAATTATAATAAAATAAGATCAACCTAATGGGTTCCAATCTAAAGTTTTGTAAATGGATTAAATAAATATGAAGAGGGGAATGATGGAAAAATAAAAAACATTTTATTTTAAGGCTACAAATAAAAAAAGAATTATTGTCTAATTAAAATACAAATAATAAAAGTTATACTTTGAAAATCGTTTTGATAATATGATTGGCCTTATGACAACGACAATTATCTTTGAAATGACCATACGTGACCAATGGAAACTACAAAAAAATTACATAATGTAACGCTATCTGACAAAATAACTAGTAGCAACCAGGGTTCGGAAAACTACATGTTACTTTTAAAAACTATGTAGTTAATGTAATGTTAATGTCATTACATGTAGTTAATGTAGTTTATGTAGAGGGTGTAGTTTATGTAATCTATGTATGTAACTTTCAAATATCAAAGGTTTGAGGTGAGGTTATAATAAGTTTAAACTTTAAGAACACATAATGTATTTAAGAAAACAGAAGAAATATGGCTTTAAATATAATATCATATTATCTCTATTACAACACCTCATACAAAGGGAAATTATTCATAATATCAATACATAGTTTATTAACGTAGTTTTCATGTAGTTAATGAACGGGAAAATATGTAGTTTTGAAGAAAAACTACACGTAGTTAATCAGGTAAATTACGTCTTAATTAACTACTTCCGAACCCTGGTAGCAACTGCCTAACCTAAAAATTAATTGCTCTAGATCTAGCGCCAGGGACTGGAACTAATTTATTTGAAATTTCTGTGGAAACGGTAGAACCGCTTTTGCTATTTCACTCCCCCTCCTCCCTGAAATAGACTTTTGTTAAGATTTTTAAAATATCTATTATATGACGGTTGCCATGTTGCAGTATCATCTTATTTATTCTATAAATTTAATATTACTATGGATTTTGATAATAAAAACACCCATTTTCGTATTTTTTCTTTATTAAATCCAAGTGTTTTAATGTTACATTTTGTATAACAGAAAAAAATATACACAGTTTTAAAATAATAAACAGTTAGTACTATTTACACCACACTGAAAGTTTCTATACTCATTACATCAAAGTGTAGGTATATGTATATATTTTATATATAATATACAGGGTGTCCCAATATTCCGTGGACATAGAACTAATGCATATTTTTGGAATCAAAATAAGTTCATTGGAACAATTTTTTCAGATATTTTAAGAACCGTTATTCCGATTTGAACTGATGAATTGATTTTGGGTGTCTATGTTTTACTAAGTGCTCTAACATTTGATTTTCACAAAACTCAAGAAAAACGACGAAAGGGTGAAAACTACCCCCGCTCCTACATAAATTTTAGTATAAATATTTTCCTGCAATCTAACCTAACGTAACTCCTCCGAAGACCGATTTTCTCTTCGTAAAATGGTCCCTCTAGAATTTACTACATTTTTTGTCTCTTGTAAAAAAACGCCACCTTGCATACTTTTTGAGGAAAAAAAATATTTTTTCAAAGCTTCTAAAAAATGTTTTTTATCACATCAAGCTATGGAGGTGCATAAAATCTATTATGCTTTAATAATCTAGTTGGCGAAAATATGGAATTTTATGTTAGTATCACAAATTATACTTGACGATAAGCTTCATAAAAAACTTAATCATTTTTAAATTAATTAACGTTAGGGTTTATTTCTGATTGATGTCCTCTAACGGACAAACGAAGCACTTTTGTGTAAAGGTAAATTATGTGCAATTAACTTATTTTGATGCCAAAAATACATAGTTGTTCTATGTCCACGAAATATTGGAACTCCCTGTATATTTGGTAGGTCTGCTTTGAAAAAATAAATTCTCCAAAAAAATTTTTTTTTCACAAAAACTTTGCGACATAGCGTTTTTTACAAGAGACAAAAAATGTAGTAAATCCTAGAACATTCTACGAAATTATATTTATACTAAAATTTATATAGGAGCGAGGGTAGTTTTCACCCTTCCCGTACTTTTTCTTGATTTTTGTGAAAACCAAATGTTAAAGCACTTAGCAAAACATAGCCACACAAAATCTCATTCAAATCGGAATAACGGTTCTTAAAATATCTGAAAAATGTGTTTATTTTTTTAAAGTTTGATGCCCTCTAGCGGACAAACTAAGCACTTTTGTATAGAGGTAAATTGTGCCCAATGAACTTATTTTGCTTCCAAAAATACGTAATAGTTCATGTCAACGGAATATTGGGACAGCCTGTACGTATAATTATACTTCTTATTGAAATAAATTGACATCTTTCTTTTTAATAGTATTTTTTTATCTACTTAACGTATTTATAAATCGAAAATTTTACCCTGTGCGTGTAAAACTAAGAAATAACAACATTTTTGTAATAAATATCACAGATAACGTTAAAAGCAATTTATAATAGATAACTTTTCTTTGTTTTTTTTAAGGTTTACTAAAATTTTAATAAATGTGATTGATAGTATATTATTGTATTTATAATATATAAATACAACAGTTGGTCTTAAGATTTTTATTTAGAGTTTCTTTATAAACTCTGTCCAACAAGGGAATACCTGACGCAATAACAGTTATCTGTCATTCTTTAAATGTTGGCTGTCGATATCTTCTCGGCTCGTTAGACAGGCTTTATATACGTAAAAGTTTAGTTTACTTACAGACATGACATACATATATCTCTTGATTATAGTTTATAAATATAACAGATAGTACTATTTATAATATATTTAAAAAGCATAATGTGTTTCTGAAACTAAATTAGTTAGGTTTTGAAAGTAACAGTGAAAAGATAATTACAACGCTAACTGATAATAAATAGTATTATGTAAATATTAGGGTAATGTAGCTAGAGATTTATATAATATAAAATTATAATGTTACCATATTTATCAGTAGCGTAGTCAGTGGTGAAGTCTTGGGTGTGCAAGCAGGTCCTCTAGAACATCTCTAGAATGTTAGAAATTATATTAAGAGCTTATAGACCTATACAGGGTGGTCCGAACTGTATTCCGGAAACTTTGGCAGCATATTCTGCAGATAAAAATAAGTAAAAAAGTTCGTATAAATGTATGTCCTAAAATCCTTAGTTTTGGAGATACAGGGTGTAGAAGTTTTTTTTATTTCGATTTTTTTACGAATAATTTCTGAAGTAACGTCAATATTTTGATAAAAATTGGTGTTTGGGAGTTTTTTACATGAAAAATTTGATTTTGATGTTAATATTATATTACTCTATAGTAGTTTTATACAGGTACGGACGAGAAGTTATTAGTCTTCAAACCAGTTAAAAAATATGTAGGTGGCGTCCTCTACAAGTAGCAGTCATATTGACATCACAATCAAATTTCTCATGCCATAAGACTTCCAGATACCAATTTTCATCCCAATATTGACGTTACTTCAGAAGTTATTTGGAAATAATCGAAATGAAAATGAAACTTCTACACCCTGTATCTCTAAAACTAGGCATTTTAGGACATACATTTATACGAACTTTTTTACTTATTTTTATCTGCAGAATATGCTGCCAAAGTTTCCGGAATACAGTTCGGACCACCCTATATGTATTTTCAGTGGCAGGCTTTGAATAAGAAGGTGGCAGGTGACTTTGTCTTAAATATCACATCCACTTTATACTCTCCTGATCCTGGACACTTCATCTGCGTGGTCTGTATTTTAATGCATGCGACAGAGATAAATATAAATGACCGATTGACAGACAGAGAGACAAAATATTAAGCGGCATACAGTGTTGTCGGTTTTTACATGTGTAGAAAAAAATAACCTATTTTAAAAACTATCATGTATACTATTGAAATGAAGATAATATATGTAAGCTAAATAAAATCTATTACAGCTGTAGTAAAAGGAGTAACTAATTGTAAAAAATAAAGTTCCAACCCGAGAAGCAACATTTTTCATAAACGCCTACTTGAGCGGTTTGAAATTTTGATGCAAAATCCGGCAATATCGTATAGAAGAAATAAATATCAAGCCTACTTTCATCTCTGTTTATAACATTTGTTTTTCATCGGTGCCTACATCACTGTCTTACATGCTAAAATCCAGATCACGCAGTTGCGATGATCAGATCGGTATACTAATAATATACTATAAAATATGTTTTTACAGCATAAATGATATTGACCAGTTCATTTGCAGTTTATTGGGAAGTAGAAATTTGTTCAAGAATAAAATTTGAAATTCTATTTTTTTTCGACACTTTGTTTTAACATTGTAAAGGCCCCCATAGACGTTCAGTTTTTTCACACAGGCCACCTGTGCAAACCTAATTTTTGCGGGCAGATCTACTGACAGACATGTGTGGGAACTTATGGCCGATTGTGCAGGCTGAACGTGTGTTTTCTCGTTCAGTTCCTTTATGTTTTATGTTCGATCTATTGAGAAAGTTCAGTTTAATATTAACTTGAAACAAAATGCTGAACTTAAATAAACAGTTTCTATGAAAATTTATAGAATTATATAAAATTTTACAGCGACGAAAGAGTCCAGCGTCAGGAATAAAAAAAATCTTTATTGTACAATCTAGCAGAACGCAAAACAGAATAGAAGACAGTAGAAGAAATTATATGAAAAAAAATGGTAGAAAATTTAGCACAGTCAGCTTGTTGTAAAGGACTGAGCATCTGTGGGGGCTGTTACATTTACAATTATACTTTTTAAAATATTTGACTTTGTGTTTATTCAACATGGATGATGATGATACAGAGATCACTATAAACACCAAACAACACTAAATATTATGTCAGAGCCTATTCAACTTACAGGTTTTAAAAACAATGTGTAATATTTGTCAATTAAAATGTTGCAAGTTAATTAGGAAGATACCATATAAAATATAATATTTTATTTATAATCAATTCATAAAAAAATTATTTTATAGGTAGTAGCAGCTTTGACAAAAATTATATACTCTTTTTTTCCGATTCATCCTTAAGCATTGGCCATATTTTTAAGGAGACTTTTACAACAATATCCTAAACGACTTTTGTATCACTCTCCACGCACATTTAAGAAACAATTTTGATCAACTGCTGATATGATCCTGATGGTTAGCCAAACGTACATCCATATCAACAAAAAATGTGTGCGATTGGTTAAAGAGTGTCGTTAGTTATTACATAAGAGAGTTCTGCGCTTTGAGAGAGTATATACAGGGTATTCCAAGAAAGTTTTAATTTTTTTACTTAAGTTATACACAACAAACAAATATACAATGCAGGCAATAGTAGCGCGCATTTTATGAATATTTTTAGAGTAAATTTTCTGCACCATAAATGCACATAATATGCTTTACAAAACTTAGAATTACTACATTTTCTATACAGGGTCCGGCAATAGTGCGTCGGGCATCTGTAGCTCCTAGAATAAAAAACTTGTAAATTTTGCTTAAGTGCAAACCTAAAGTATCTATGTAGGTACTATGAAGCATATAAAATAATACAGCGAGTATCTGGCAAAGCCGTTAAAAATTTTCAAATACTCTAAATACTCATTTTTTAATTTTCCATCTACTAGAAAAATAATATACAGGGTATTCCAATAAAAAAAAACGAAGAAAAATTATTTTATATTTTAGAAAGTTTGACGTAGAATTTTGAACACCCTTAAATCATACATTAAGATTACGATATTTATGGCAAAGTAAGTAGAGACTATCTAAAGTAAATACCTCATATAATTTTTATTGCAGGACAGTTCTTGTATTTTTAATATTTTTTTTAAGAAAGGCTAAACATTTTTTTTAAATTTATTTATTATTATCTCTGAAACTATCAAAACATATTTAAAAATATCTTTGGATTACGTAGTGATCAGAAAGGAAGCAAAAATGCAATAATATACAGGGTGTTCCATTAAAAAATCATCCCGATCCACTCTGACTTTTTTGAGCCACCATGTAGAGGTTAAATTATTTTCCTGAAATACCTCCTAATAGATACTTTAGGTTTACTCTTAAACAAAATTTATTAATATAATTTTAGGAGCTACAGATGTCCGACGCACTATTGCCGGACCCTGTAGATCAGATTTAATATGGGGTGCTTAAATCTAGAATTGTCAGATAAATAAAAATAGAAACAAATACATTTAAGCTTCTTCTGTTCAGTTCGCGATCAAATTTCACATCATCATTCTCTCATTATACCAATTTCCCAAGTTTCCATTTAAGTAAGAGCCACCAATGATGACACTGCTGTCGTACCATCCCCTGGTATAAGCTGATGGTTCAGAGGCGGTCTTGCCATACCGCTAGATGGCCTGATTGGGCATCAGTAGGGGATGTTTCGATCTGATGTGGCTTCTTAGTGTGTCGATGCGGCTGTAGGTGGCAGAACAGTAGCGACAGACGTAGCGGTGGGGCGTGTGCGAATGAAAATGATGCCATCTATTAGTAACGTCTTTCTTGCAGACTTTACATCTCCAAGAAGAATTGTTTATAGGAGACACCACAAACATATCTATGTAGGAAAGAGTGCCATTTATTCCGTTGGGTCGATAGTTAACTGATGGGACTGAAACAGAAAGACGTTTTAATAAAATAAACACGTAACGACAATGTGAAATGAGCGATAAGGGCAATAGGTTTTAAAGAACGCATGTAAATACATCAGCTCTTGGACTACAGAACATTTACGTATAGGCAACCAGTAAAATACCTAGGTGTATAATGGGTTGCATGAATCCTGAAAATACAAATATATTTATGAAACTTTTTACCACATTTATACATGTAGTAATTAAAAGGTATAAATGAAATAAAATTAAATAGTTTTGTATACTTATTTATTTAAACATAAATACAATAAAAATTAATAAAGTTACGTTTAAAAATTTTCGGAATATATACCCTGATTATGATATTAAAGTCTCTTAAAAGTCTTAGTTGCTATATTCAAATAGAAACAAAACAAACACTTTCAAATTAATGTAAAATCCCATGTTCTCTTTGAGATATCTTTTGTATAATATAAATGATTGGCTATTAAACAATTAAAAACAATAATAACGCACCTATTCGTATATACAAAACTAAAATCTAAGATAAAATTAGGTATAAACTAAAAATTAAATAATTGCACATATTTAGACTAGTTTCTTACTTAAAGTTCATTAGGATACAGTGTATTGTACTTTTTTTTGGCTGATCTTTGGCTAGTTTATTTTTTCTGTTTTTCTGACTAGTTTCTGGTAACTTGACTTGTAAAACATTCTTTGGCAAATATCATTTTAAACAAAAATTTACTTACAAATCTAACTAAATTTGAAAATTAAAGAATTATAGACTAAAACCAAGTCGGCTATATAAAAATGAGAGAAACCAAAAAATAGTCCTTTGTTTCACTCAAAGCTAACTTGATTTGATAAAAGTTACTAATTATAATCTAATTCGTTTTCGTCACAAAAAAAAATGTTGATATAAAGTGAAACAGAATTAAATATTATTTACTTTTGTATAAGTACCTATGTTATCAAGAAAGATTATTTTCTTAAAAATCTTGTGTCAAAATGTTATAAAATCTATTTTTTTGGCTGTATATAGTTATAAATACTTCTATTCCACTTTCTATACCTACTATTTGGTTGGAATAAATTATTAAAGTATAATTTTAATTACATTTTTTCTGGGAATATGTACAGTGGTAAGAATTAAAATGGTAGTGGCCAAAAATATATTGGCGTGGCACAATATAGTTCGTTTGTGTTTCTTAAAAAAAATATTTTCTTCTAAAAATTATATTCTCTTAATATTATTGGTATTATTATGTATAGGGTTATTCACGTCATTCATTTGCATATAAACTGGTATAGAATTTTAAACTGGTTTTACAAAAATATTGATTCTAACAAAAATACTACCAAAAATCTAGAAATTTTAGAATTTAGAATTGATTATCTATTAAAGAAACTAACAAAATACTCTTACAACTTAATGTGATAAACAAAATCAATGTCAAACCACTATCAAAATTTTTTTTATTTGTGACCGGTTTTATATTAATATAAAGTCAAACGAAGAGCGGTTTTTGACAAAGGTCTCATGATGGCTGAATAGCGAAATCGGTCACGAATAAAGATTTTTTGATAGTTGGTTGACATTAATTTTGTTTAACAGATTAAGTTTATCATGAAAAAACTACTTTCTGCTTCGTAATTTAATGAATTTATAATATACACGGTGTTCCGTTTAAAAAATAGCATTTTAATATTATTTTGTATCTTTGGTATAACTCTGCAAATCATAAAACAATTTAAATTGTCTCTAAATCCTGTATACTGGGTGCGTTTCAAAAGTGGCTCACCCCTATAACTTTTTAATTTTTTTCAGATAAAAAACGAGATTTGGTATGTTAGTATATTATGACATTAATCAGGATTGATTGACCTATTCAATTGTTTTTGGTCACTTCCTGTTTCGCCGGAAATGACTATAACTTTTGATTTTTAAATTGCACCCTCGGTATATTTCTACTATATTCGATAGAAAATGACATAACACAAGTCAACTTTTGACATTTTCGCTTTAAAAAAATCGTATTTTAAATTTCAATAGAGTGCCATGGCTGTGTTTAAAACAGTAATGTTTAACCCAGGAGCCTGGGAAAAATAGTTTTGATTGTCTAATGTTTTTCGTGCCTGGTCCTGGCCGATTAAAAAATTCCCAAATAGCATTTTTAATCTTATATCAATTTTTTCAAATGGAACAAGGGTGGTTCATTAGCATATTTGGAAAAACATTTTTTTGCGGTACCACACACTTGGTATTTCGAGTCAAATTGTCGTTATGAACCGCATGTTACAATTCCAAATAAAATATATGCGACAATGTTAAAAGTTGACATATGATATGTCATTCTATTCAGAGTGTTATTTTCTATTGAATAAAGTAAAAAAATACCGAGGGTGCCATTTAAAAATCAAAAGCTGTAGTAATTTCCGGTGAAACAGGACGTGACCGAAAACAATTGAATACGTCAATCAATCACAATTTATGTCATATACTAACATACCAAATCTCGTTTTTTTATCTGAAAAAAATAAAAAGATATAGTGATAAGCTACTTTCGAGACGCACCCGGTATATCTTAAAAATTAAAACCAAAATTAACAAGTAATTTATCTAGATTACTCTGTATTAAATGACGTGAACAATCCTGTATAAATATAATATTATAAAAATTAAAGTCTGTCCAACTTCAGGGGAGATTTCGATAGACGACTTCCAAAAAATGACATAAAAACAATTTACCCATGAATCTAAATCACAGACAACTGCCACTGTCATGTGTCTTCTCGTTGGACATACTATAATACAGGGATCGGCATAAGTTAGGCAACGCTCTCGAAAAATCGGCATATGTCCGGCAACGCTCATAAGTCTGGCAACGCTGTCGAAAAAGATTGCCACTAAGCATGTTCGTGGTCAGAGTTGTGTCTGTGTCATCATATGTAAGATAACACTTGCTCGCCGAATAGACGCGTTTTCAGAATGAATAACCGATACAAGCGTGTTGCCTGACT
Organism: Sitophilus oryzae; assembly: GCF_002938485.1. Classification (NCBI taxonomy): domain Eukaryota; kingdom Metazoa; phylum Arthropoda; class Insecta; order Coleoptera; family Curculionidae; genus Sitophilus; species Sitophilus oryzae. The sequence continues at coordinate 1,197,853 of NW_022146866.1, forward strand.
ATATGCCGACCGCCGACCCCTGTATAAAAATAATATCTGACTTATAAAATTATAATGCGCATATATGCTATAACATTAAACCGCGCCTTTACGTAAAAACCTTCACATTCACAATATTTATGTAAAACACTATTATATATACACAGATGCTTAAAAACAAATAAAACAAGTTAAAATATAGACTACCTATACAACCCCTTTTGTCCAAAAATTGACAATAATGTTGACAATAACAATACACTTGAATTGACAGTTAATTTTCTTGTGTATACAAATAAAAATACGAGTATTAAAATAAGTTAAAATATTATGAAAATAAAAAATTGCACGAAGTTAATAATTTATCTCACCACAAGATAAAGCGAGCATTGCAATTGCACCACTGGATTTTGAAAATGCATTTTTTATGGCAAGAATTTATATAATTTGTTTGTTTTTATCAAAATAAAAATGGCTCACAGACGATACAAAACGGTTTGCTCTGTTTGAAGCAACTATCATAGATATATTAGTCTAAGAGCTAGCAACGTTTTCGAGAAAGTATTTTAAGACGTCTGGCTCTTTGATATATCTTTTACTATGCTCTCTGGAACAGCACGCGACCCGTCTAGTTGCCGATACCCGTTGCGATCACTACTGCGCATCGGAAGAAGATCCTATATTTTTATTAATTTAGTCCTATAAATTCTAGTATTGAATATAAACCGTTTCCGACCACGAACCGATGATTCAGAGTTCGAATCCGGGTCAGGTCAAATACTTTTTTATTTTATTTTCGTTTATATTCTGATAGTAAAGTATTAAATAATTCTGGTAATTAAAAAAACAAATATTTAATACTTTACTATCAGAATATAAACGAAAATAAAATAAAAAAAAGTCTTTGCCCTGACGCGGATTCGAACTCTGAATTATCGGATTTATATTCAATACTAGAATTTAAAGGACTAATAAAAATATAGGATCTTCTTTCAATGCGCAGTAGGGAACGCAACGTTTACCGGCAGCCAGACGGGCCATGCTGTTCTAGAGAGCATAGTAAAAGATATATCAAAGAGCCAGACGTGTTAAAATACTTGTTTTTCCGACGTTGCTAGCTCTCGTACTATATTTAGCACTTTGTTTTACTACGTTTTGTTTTATATGAAATGAAAAATATAAAGTTAGAAATATTAGATTATAAAATTTAAGATTAAGGAAGGAGTATAATGCTATCCATAGTATCCATGTATTCATGCAAGGTAGATGGACAAAGGGCCATGTTATTTAATTAAACAGGTTGCCTCAAAACTTGACATTAGCCGCCATATTGCGCGTCATCGTGTGGTACTCAGCACTGCAATTTTCAGCTTATTTACAAATAATTTTACTTTGTTTTCCGAAGGTTTTCCGTGTATTAAGTACATTTGAGTGGATTATAGGACAGTTTTAGTGGATATACTATATTTTTTAAAGTTTTAGTGTACTTAACGTATTATAATTGATAAACTAGATAGTTTTTTAAAATTATTTATCAAATTTCCCTTAGAAACGGAGATCATTCTTACCTGTAACAGCCTATAATGTTCAGTATTGTTTTTGCTGAGTGATGTATATGTATAATAAATTATTTTGACTAGCTTGCGATATTTTAACATGGTAAAAAGCTAAAACTATTTTTTTTGAATACAAACATTGCTTTAAATGTTTAATGTCAGCAAGACAATGTCAAAGAGAAAAATCAATAAAGACTTTATAGAAAAACAATTTAACTTGTGTAATTGTTATTATTATTAAACATTTTGATAATAGTCATTTTAAATATCACGCTAGCTGACGTCTTCGCGCCAACTACTGTGATTGGTCCAAAGTTACGAGGCAACCTGTTTAATATAATAACCTTGGACAAAGGGCCTTGGGTTGGGGATCATTGACAGTTCTGTTTGACGTTTCATTTAACACATTTGAATTTGATTTGTAATTTTGTGGATTTGTCAGTGTTTACTGAACTAAATTATTATTCATTCTACTACTGATAATTGTTTAAAGGTAATAAATCTAGAAGGAAACTGGAACAGAACTTAAATTAACAGTGACACTATTGCAATTTATCGAAAAAGATTGTAAAATAGTTGGTTGGTAGATCTCGCTCAAAATCGAGCGAAATAATGGAATAACTTTTCGCTAGTAAGTGACTATATAATATCTATATTACATGTAGTAAACTGATCATTTATGAAATTCACTTAAAATTAACTAATTATCGAGGGGTGTCTCACTCGGGTAAAAAATGTACACGTACTGCCAAAATATCCTTCCACTGCTGAGCGACTGCCAATGACTATGAAGAAGACTGCCTATGACTGCCATGTAATTATTATAGGCGACTGCCATAAGACTGCCAATGACTGCCAGCGACTGCCAAGAAAATGTACATGTAATTCCAATACTGAGACACCCCTCGCTAATTATATACTTTTCCTTGCATTTTTGCTTTAATTTACTATTTCTAGAAGATTAGATGTCAAAGAATTCAGATACGTCAATTTGACTTACCTGTTTCAGTAGCGTATCGGATGTTTGTGTTAATAAATAATAATTATAACTTTATTATTTTTATAAGAATTATATACATATTTTTATAACATTTTTAATAACTACCAACATTTATTGAAAACGTGAAATAAAACGACAATTTAACGGGTCTACCCTGCATCATGTGTTTAGACGTTTTGAATAAAATTAGAACGGCACTGATAAACCGAAATTTAAGTCGGGCATTTTAGGACCCCGTCGCGTTCGATCTAAGATTTTTGATATGCTCCTTCCTTAATATTTTTATTCAAAGATGGAAAGGATACATTATTGTTACAGTTATCTGACATCTGTCAAGCTTTACTTTCTCTTAATACATTCGATGTGGTTTTTGTGATGTAAATAGTTTTTAAAATATTTCATATTACACTTCTATAAGTTTGGTGCTTATTTAGTAAACTCATATCACATTATGGTGTTTTTTACATCTCGATATACTTTATATTTTGTTGTTACTCCAATAGTAGGAAAAAAAATTGACTAATGTCGCCTCTCAGTCCCTCCAAATAATTACCATTAGTTAATTAATAAAATAAAAAGTAAATTATACAACGGCATAATAAATACCATTGGTTTACTTCTTAGTTGCAAACCTATAACCAGTTGATAGAAAAGAAGGAGTTTAAAAAATACAAATTTCTTATGTAATTAAGAAAGATACAAATGCCAAGAAACTTTTTTTTGTAAAAATTAATTTTTATATGGTTCCGACAATACCGTATATCAAATTTGGTATACTATTTCCAGAAGTTAAGGTATTGTATCTATGAATATGAATAATATGAAGCATAGAAAATTCCTATATTTGATTTTAATCATGAGAAGTATTATAGACCATATGTTTTTCTATCGACTGTTTCTATAGAAGATTTGCTACTATAAAAATGGATTTCTCTGTTACAGATACAGAGTGGCGCAATTTCCAAAAGTTTTAAAAGAACGAGTGTTGGTAAATTTGTTAACAATTGAAAGAATGAATGAACTGATTGAAAGCATTGGGAAGATATGCAACCTAATGGGCAAATTCGTGACAAGGCTGATTTGATTTCCCCTTGCTGTACGGTGTAGACACCAGTCGTTCTGCGGCCAACGCATAAAACTCTCATTTTCTCTAATTCGACCAGCGAAGGCATATAGAAGACGGTGTAGAAGTGAAAGCGACAGTGTTGTCATATGAAAATGTGTAATATAAAAAGTAATGTCTATAATACGTTTGACGAAAATATCTTTGGATGAAAAATCCGTGTTTAAGTATTGAAAATTTATTCGTGTTAAACATAGAATAAACTACAAAAATTTTATAGTCTCTATAGTCAATCTCTTTTATAGGTACTGAATATGTCGTATGATCGAAGAAAGTCGTTTAGTTGGCTTGAAAATTACGATTATTGACATTTACCATAATATTTTACATATGAAATAGCAGCAACCTTCATTTCCAAGCCAAGTCTAACGCCGTTCTTTATTTAATCATATATTATATTAAATTCTTTAATGATAGAAAATTCGTATTATTAACGTACTGTACCCAAAATCCGTAAATCTACGGATTAATCAGTAGTTCTGGCAACACTGTCTCCAGCAACCACTCACTCTGTCAACTGAAAGCAGAACTACGGTACAGTATTCGTTATCCGCTGCGCTGTAAACGACTACCAGCGCGCAGCGGCGCAGAGCTAAACTAAATCCCGAAATTCTCGGATAGGTTGACGGTAACGCCAGCTACATCTTGGACAGGTTTTGTGCCACGAAATCGCCCATAGGGGTTGCGCATCTTCTTATTTCTTCAATCAACGGTATCACATTGCTTAAAATTGGACAGGGCCGCACTGCCTGTGAGCCTTCAATTTTTTTTTAAAAATGCGACGTTGCCAGAACGTTCGGTAAATAATCGTTTATAAGAAACGTCCCTTGCGACGTTGCCGGATTGAGCAAAACATCGTCAAATCTCCTCTTTATCGCCGCACCAGTTCCCTAAGGCTAAAAATACATTAGCTAAGCTACCGTGGGATGCTTCGTCCGCATGTGGAGCAAAAGGGTGTCGCTGCTCGTGTACACTGCCGGACAGTGTGCGCAGGTGTACTGACCGGGAAAATGGACGTAGTAGTGGTTCCTAGTGTTGCTGACGATTTTGCCGCACAGCACGCAGCGTCTCCTCTCGTCCATGCTACCCACCCTTTCAAACAGCTGCGACACTTTGTAGCACTTAACGTCTGAAACAAACGAAATGAGGTTATGTCGCTGACTAGCCGTTAGACCATATACTAACTAGAAAACCTTTCTGGCCTATAAAAATAGCTGTTGAAACCAATCATTATCTGGATATGTGATTACATCAGAGATGAGAAGTTAGTAAAGTAGTCACATAGAAGTCCCTAGATAAATAAAGCTGGTTTGTGTGTATGTCTAGTAGCTTGGAGAAAGAATGGCGAACATACAAGTAAATTAAGTAATTTGATATTAGTCGTATATAAGCCCAAAAACTAATAGATTGTATTATTAAATTTCTGTAACTTTTGCTACAGAAATGTAATAATAATTTAAGACTTGAAAATAGTATTTTGCAAGAAGAATAAGGCTATGCGCTGACAGAAAATTTGCAATTGGCCAACTATTTAATTGCAAAAGTGAATTTAATACATTCTTATGGAGCCGATCGGCTGACTGATTGCATGTGAGCGCGGCTTCGTAAGGATACATTGGTTACAAATCTGCAACTAAATAGTCGGCCGACTGAAAATTGCCTGTCAACGTAAAGCCTAAATCAGATGACCTTTTAAAATACCGTTTTCGGTTTTGTATAATATACCATATATTTCTTGTAGGATAATATTCTACAAAAATTTATTTTTGGGTTTGATACGTATTGGAATTATATTTATTTGTATAACTATTTTTATTTCATATTGGAATTATATTTATTGGAAATTGGAATATGGATGATATTTGTTATTTTATATAAAAATTATTAATCAGTATTTTATATCTAGGGACTTCACTCTTAAACTCTACCTAATAATAAATTAAAGGCAAAGTGATCCTGTTTCCTTAACAAGATTTTTAGAAACATACGGAATACAACATAAACAGTGTAAACTACATTAATAATAAATTTCGCAACTCAATTGACTTATATACTTATTTATTATTAAACTTAAATACATTTCTATCAAATAAAGAAGTGTGTTTTAATTTAGGAATAAAATCATAAAAAGAGTGGATTAAATAAAATATTAAATGTGTAGCTGTCTCAAAATTTTATTTAGACTGGATTGAATTAGCCAAAATTTGAATTTTACTGTGTATAGTATAATCGTTGATGGAAATTGGGAAGATACGCAACCTAATGGGCGAATTCGTGACAAGGCTGACTTGATATTCCCTTACGTCTCAAGTGCTGTACGGTGGAGACACCCATCGTTCTGCGACCAACGCATAAAACACTCATTTTCTATAATTTGGCCGGCGAAGGCATATCGAAGACGGTGTGGGTCTGAAACCGACAGTGTTGCCATATTAAAATATGTAATATCTGTAATACGTTTGACGAAAATATCTTTGGATGAAAAATCCACGTTTATGTATTGGAAATTTATTCGTGATAACATAGAATAAACAACAAAAATAAAAATTCTTTTACAGGTACTGATTATATCGTATGATCGAAAAAAGTCATTTAGTTGGCTTTGAAATGACGATTATTGACATTTACCATAATAGAAGAAATGGCGTTCGCAGGTTTACGACCAGGAATTAAACAACCAAACAAAACCTGCGAATGCCATTTCTTCTACATAAGGACGCAAATCTACCACATTTACCATAATATTTTACATATGAAATAACATCGACCTTCATTTCCAAGCTAACTCTGACGTCGTTCTTTGTTTAATCATATAATATTGTATTAAACTTTTTATGATAAAAAATCCGTGTTATTAACGTACTGTAGTCAAAATCCGTAAATCTACGGATTAATCAGTAATTCTGGCAACACTGTCTTCGGAACACTCACTCTGTCGACTAAAAGCAGAACTACGGTCTGCTACGGTACAGTATTCTTTATCCGCTGCGCTGTAAACGACGATCAGCGCGCAGCGGCGCAGAACTAAACTAAATCTCGGACAGGTTGACGCTAACGCCAGTTACATCTCGGACAGGTTTTGTGCCACGAAACCGCCCATAAAGTTGTGCATCTTCTTATTTCTTCAATCAACGGTATAATGTATAATAAGTCATAAGAGAGGCCATTTCATAATAGATGTTGGTTTCAAGATGGCAATATTTTTATTTTTTTGTATCTAGATAATATATGGTCAAATGTCAAATTTTTATATGGTTCAACTTAAGTAACTTTTGGTTTTGCCAAGTTAGACCTGCCATTTACTTGGAAAATACAAGAGGTATTGCTGCAACCAAAAATTACCCTCATTCTAAAAATATCAAATTAATCTAATACATACCTTTCCATTTCCAAAATTAAGCTATATCTAAACACAATATTTTAGATATTGATCAGTTTAGTTATTTAAGGTTAGGGGTTAAAATAATTATAATTCCAAAAACGATAATCGAGAAAAAAAACACTGCGTCCAGTTAGCTTGAAAATAACGATCGATGACATTATACATACAAAACAGACAACCGAATCTTCAATTCCAAACCATCTCCGACGCCGTTTTTTTTTCGATATGATATTATTAAGCTTTCAAATAAATAGTTTTAACATTACAAAAAAAAATATGAATCAAATAACTAATATGGTTTAAAATAAAAGTCGAGATTTTTGAAACACACCATTTTTAATAAAAAATAATAGATTACATAAATGCTTTAAAAGAATTCAAATATATCTCAATTGTCTTATACAGACTAATATTATGATCAAAATTACAAAATCAGAGAAACAAATCGCTATATAGGTATAAACTTAAATCAGTTTTTAAGTAACACGTATCTTCTAATATTTAATAGATTAGAATAAAAATAGTAAAAAAAAAACAGTTCAAAAGTTAAAAAAGCATTAGAGACCAAATAATAATTGTTTGGTTTCATTTAAATTATATTATATTTCTAATATATATATATACCAAATATGAAAAATATATTAGTAGATTTGAAAAAATTGGATACATATATATTGATGAGCATTTTCTATGAAAACAGTTGGCACAAAAAGACATATAAAGTAGTATCGTATAAAAAATGACCCATTACTACCCTGTTAATGAAAAACATAAAGAATAGAAAATTAAGAACATTAATTAAACCCTTTGTTGTACTTTACGGTTTAAAAAATAATTCTTATTTATCTATGATATACAGGGTCGCTAATATGTATGGGAACGGTCGATTATTATGTAAAATATAAGAAAGGTACCGCAAAAAGTTAAATATAAAAGTTATAGGATTTTAAATGTCTATTAACGGGTAATACATTTAAGTATACAGGGTCGGTCATAAAGTCATGGCACATCAAATTTTCATTTTTTTAAATGGAAATTTTTTTCCCTGTACATCATTGCATATTTCGGTTCTTTCTTCAATTCTATGCAAAAATCGAGATACACACAATGTAATAAAATCGAATTGTTTAAGTGCTATTTTCAAAACTCAATTACGGTTAGTTTACATTGTGTCCTTTTTGCTTAGAATTAAAGCAAGAACCGAAATATGGCAATAATATACAGGGGGTTCCATTTAAAAAAAATAAACTTTGATGTGCCACGACTTTATGACCGACCCGGTATACTTAAATTTATTACCCGCTAATAGATATTTAAAACCCTATAACTTTTATATTTAATTTTTTGCGGTACCTCTTATACCAGGTGCGTCTCAAAAGTGGCTCACCCCCTATAACTTTTTTATTTTTTCAGATAAAAAAAACTAGATTTGGTATGTTAGTATATGACATAAATTAGGATTGATTGGCGCATTCAATAGTTTTTGGTCACTTCCTGTTTCACCGGAAATGACTACAACTTTTGATTTTCAAATGGCACCCTGCGTATTTTTTTTTACTTTATTCGATAGACAATGACATTCTGAATAGAAAGACATATCATACGTCAACTTTTGACATTTTCGTTTAATAAAAAATCGCATTTTAAATTTCAATCTAGAGCACAATGGCTATATTAAAAACACCAATTTTTAGTCAAGGAGCCTTGGAAAAATAGATTTGATAGTCTAATGTTTTTAGTGTCTTGTCCTGACCGGTTAAAAGATGCCGAAATCGTATTTTTAATCATATCTCAATTTTTTCAAATGGAACGAGGGTGGCTCATTAGCATATTTGGAAAAGGCATTTTTTTACAAATAATTTGATACCATACACTTGGTATTTGAGTTAAATTTTCGTTATGAATCGCATTTTATAATTTCAAATAAACCATATGCGCAAATGTCAAAAGTTGACATATGATATGTCATTCTATTCAGAGTCTTGTTTTCTATCGAATAAAGCAACAAAATACCGAGGGTGCCATTTAAAAATCAAAAGTTGTAGTCATTTCCGGTGAAACAGGAAGTAACCGAAAACAATTGAATACGTCAATCAATCCCAATTTATGTCATATACTGATATACCAAATCTCGTTTTTTTATCTGAAAATATAAAAAAACTTATAGGGGGTTGAGCCACTTTTGAGACGCACCCGGTATTTACCTAACAATCGAGCGTTCCCATACATATCAGTGACCCTGTATAGTTTTACATGAATATACAGGGTAGAAATAAATCACTGTGTATAGACAAGTTCGAAATACAGTGTGCGTGATTCGATCTAATATTTCCCCTCAAAATCTGTACTACCTATAATGAAGAAAAAATAAATCTGAAAATCTTTTTCAGGCAAGAGGGCAACAATTCCTCAAATAAATTCTAAGAACTTAATTGGTTACAAACTATTGCTAAAAACAAAAGCATTAAAAAACTTATTTTTGCTGTGTTACAATAAATGAATTACACGTTTCGAAAAAAATAACTCTCTTCATGCTTATGTTTTTTTATTGTATACATATTATATTAATTTAAATTTAGAGTCCAAACAAATCCTCTGGACTTATACCACGTATATGCTTATAAAAAACTATGTTAAATAACATTTTCGCTTGTTCTTTTTCTTCGAAAACACATCAGAAGTTCGTATATAGAATAAACTTGTATAATATAAAGTATATATCAAAAAACATCCGCAACCATTTTGTTTGTTTCGTTCTTTACATAAATACATCGAGAAAAACGTATTAGGGGAAAGTGACTTAATATGAGATTTTTCTAAAATACAGAGTGTCCCAATATTCCGTAGACATACAACTACACCGTATTTTTGGAATCAAAATAAGTTCATTGGACACAATTTACCTCTATATAAAAGTGTTTCGTTTGTCCGCTAGAGGGCATCAAACTTTAAAAGAATAAACACATTTTTCAGATATTTTAAGAACCGTTATTCCGATTTGAATGTGATTTTAGGAGTCCATGTTTTGCTAAGTGCTTTAACATTTGATTTTAACAAAAATCAAGAAAAAATACGGGAAGGGTAAAAACTACCCTCACCCCTACATAAATTTTAGTATAAATAGAACTCAACCGACGACCGATTTTTTTTTTCGTAAAATGGGCATTCTAATATTTACTACTTTTTTTGTCTCTTGTAAAAAACGCTACTGGGAATACTTTTTAGGTGTGATAAAATCATTTTCCGAAGCTGACTTCCAAAAAATGTCTTTGTCACATCAAGCTATGGAGGCGCTTAAAATCTATTAAGGCAGGCGGCCACTGCGAGCGTAACTAAACTAAGCTAAGAATATACGAACAAACGGTAACTAAACGAAAATAAGTTTCATCGGCCACTGGGAACGATTAGTAGTCAGCTAAGTTAGCTGCGTTTTCGTATTGTGTCTCTGCTATCATAGAACTAATCGCTGCGAAAAATTCGCTGGAACCTGTCACGAACTAAAACGAGCGAAACTAAACTACGATTTGAATCTTCGTTCATATATTTTCGTTTAGTTTCGCTCAAGTGGCCGCTGGTGCATTTAAAAGTATGGGACAAGCGACCACTGCTAGCGAAACTAAACTAAGCCAAGCGAAGATAAGATTTGTAAAAATCAGCTCCCATACTTTTAAATGCATCAGCGGCCACTTGAGCGAAACAAAACGAAAATATATGAACGAAGATTCAAATCGTGGTTTAGTTTCACTCGTTTTAGTTCGTGACAGGTTCCAGCGAATTTTTCTCAGCGATTAATTCTCTGATAGCAGAGACACAATACGAAAACGCAGCTAACTTAGCTGACTACTAAGCAAAAATCGTTCCCAGTGGCCGATGAAACTTATTTTCGTTTAGTTACCTTTCTTTCTATATTCTTGCTTAGTTTATTTTCGTTCGCCTTTATGCTCTAATAATCTAGTTAGCAAAAATATGGAATTTTATGTTAGTATCACAAATTATATTTGACAATAAGCTTCATAAAAAGCTTAAAAAAATTAAATTAATCAACGTTCGGGTTTATTTTTGATAGATCAATATTATATATAGATCAAGCACTTTTGTATAAAGGTAAATGATGTGCAATTAACATATTTTGATTAAAACAATACTTAATTCTATGTCCCCGGAATATTGAAACTTCCTATATATTTTGTAGGTCTGCCTTGGAAAAATAAATTCTCCAAAAAATGTTTTATCAAAAACTATGCAATGTGGCGTTTTTTCACAAGAGACAAAAATGTCGACGGCCCATTTTAAAATAAGTTTTGTTGTCGGTGGAGTTGGAAAATATTTATACTAAAATTTATGTAGGGGTGAAAGTAGTTCTTACCCTTCCCGTATTTCTTCTTGATTTTTGTTAAAGACAAATGTTAAAGCACTTAGCAAAACAGACGCCTAAAATCTCATTCAAATCGGAATAACGGTTCTTCAAATATCCGAAAAAAGTGTTTTGATGCCCCCTAGCGGACAAACGAAGCACTTTTGTATAGCGGTAAATTGTGCCCAATGAACTTATTTTGATTCCAAAAATACGTAGTAGTACTATATCCACGGAATATTGGGACACCCTGTATATGTATTGATTTACTAACTTAGTAATACTAAAATCTGTTTTGTATGATATAATATACACTCACCGGCATGAAAAACGTGCACCTTAAAATATTGATAGGATTTTAAAGTTTAATATATATTCTGTTCTAGCTGGCCGATTTTGAAGATTTTTAAGCGGTTTGTAGTTAAATTATTTGACTTTTTAGTATCTCTCTCTAAATTAAAAATGAAAGTTTCCGTCTCTCTCAATTTTTTTCCGCGTATTTACTGGATCAGGGGTAAGCACTGTGTTACCCAGAATAATACCCAGAAAAAAAAATATCTCATATTAAGTAGGTACATATGAATGTCATAACTTTCCACACTAGTTTTTACTGTTAATTAATAATTAATATAACCTTCCCTGTATCTCGTACAAAAAGCTGTTTGCTCTCTTTGCAAATGAAAGCAACTGTATTTAAACTAGTAAAATATTGCACTGAATTATTATAAAATAGGTTGCTTGTAGCACCAATTCTTTCCTAACATATCACATTCCTTCTTAAAAAGGATTCGTTTATTTTTTATTAAATTTATTATTAAAATTGAAACGGTTTAAATACAAAAAGAAATATTCGCCAATATTTTAGGTTTCTTGTCAAAAATGGTTAGTGTTTTAGGTGGTTGAAAAATACGCATGCGTGAAAATTGACGGTCCAAAGATGGTAGTAAACGTTGACATTTCAAACAATCAATTAGAGCTGTACTAAATTTTAAATTGATAGAGCTGTTTGAATTTTGTCAAAATCTCTTGGTTTTCTTGATGTGTCGATAGCGACACTACGAAGTTCTGAGAACGCGGCTTTCAGCCCGGTTTTCATAACTTTGTAGTGTCGCCAGCCACACGTCAAAAGAACCAATGAGATTTGTACAAAATTCAAACAGCTGTCAATTTTAAATTTCAACAACTCTTATTAGTTCTTTGAAGTGCCAACCTGTATCGCCAGCGACAGGGAGCTTTATGGATTAAAACCAGTTTATAAGACCTTAAGATGCCTTTTATTATTAAACTTTATTACGAGCAGGTGCCCTAGAATGTAGAAAGGGTGGGAGGGGGGTTAATCACTGCGACCTTAAAGATCTATCGTGCCCCCCTTCCTTGAGTATAACTCATCATAGAGTCTAACATATTTTATTTCTTTTGAGAGGCTCATTCGAAAATTAAATTCATTATTTTTCAACTAGTTTTGTTTAGTTTCACTATTATGCAAAAAAACTAATTTAATATCATTAGCAAAATAATCGTATTATTTGATGCTTGTAGTATCACTGATAAATATTTGAAATTCTTAAATATATTGCCAACCAAACGGGTAGAATCAAAATAGCCAAATATTCCAGTCATTTTGGATCACTTTGTAGTATTATTTAGGTCTGTTTGTACCCCACTAGGTGTGTTACATTAATAAATAATTAAATTATTAAAGTAAAACAATACATAAAAGTATTATAGTACAATACTACATTTTTTTTCTCATGCACACGTATCAACTACCTAAAACACATTTTTCAATTAAAATTATTACTTCGTAGACATAAATTCGTTACACCGACGCGAAGCCCGGACTAAAACTCGACTTTAGTACGAGAGCATAAACTTCAACAACTATCGATATGCCCCGAACGAAGCCTACACCGAAGATTTCTTTGGTTAAAAAATTGACAGAGGACCGCGACGTCGCAGAAAATTAATCCGCAACCAGCACACCGACGTTGCCGGACCGACTTATTAATCTTGACGTCGACGAAAAATTACGGAATCGACTAGTGCAGGTCCCGCGGGCTTTAAAAAATATTAGATATATTTATATAATACATATAACTATATACTTTTCTCAAATATAATTGTTTTTAAGTTGAATAAACATATATATATTATATTAAGCGAAACAAATATCCCTTATAAAACACCTTTTCCTATTTATTAATATTATTAATAACACCGATTGATATTATTTACAATAAGGTACTATTTAGATTTAAATAAAAAAGTATCACGTTAGAAAGACCCGAAAAAATCAAAGAAATTAACAAAAATAAAAAAATATAATTATTTCTTTAAAAAATGTACTCTATGATTATTATATTTTACATAATGCACTTTATTGCTGTATAGTGCACATTCCAGAGAATTATCTACAGCATTTACAACACCTTCCACAAGAAGAAAGATATATTTTATAAGGCAGCCTAAGTCGTTACGTTACGTCAAATGATGAAGTAAAACATTTCCAAACAATGCGATAAATACAGGTTAAACGTTAACAAAAATTTTATTTCATAAATTTTCTGTGAGCATATATGATTTCTCATGTATTTATTATTATATTATGTTGTGAATAGATTTTCCTATAATTTTACAGTAAAGTTGGGACCCCATTAGGTCACACGCCACGCCACGCCACGCCACCCCACGTCATGAAGATCTGTGCGTGTTTCTCCATTTAATTACGTGTGTTGCGCACACACTAGGGCTCACGCCACGCCATCCCACGCTATAACATGTGTGATGGGCGATTCGTCTGTCCCAGATCTCACGTGTATACTCTTTATCACGTTGCAACACGTGGGCTTACGTGGGATAGCGTGGCATGGTGTGGCGTGTTGCCTAATGGGGTCCAGGCATAACTCTATTTTGAAAAGTATCTAGTAGTTTTAAGCAGTTTGGGGTTATATTTGTTGTTGATTTTTTCCATTTCATAGAATTAAATGTATGATTTTTATTGTGACGAAAGTTAACTCAATTGAATAATGGCTTATGGAATATTTATCGGCTTTTAGGACATTGTTTGGAAACGGTTTTAAGTCTGCCTATCGACGTGACGTCAGACTTAGGTAGTCTATTCTGCCTTTATCTCTAATCTATTTTTCACAAAAAAAACTGATCAAAGATATAACAAATTCAATATATAATATTGTTTTAAATATAAAAATGTAGAGTTTTTCTTCTGTGCAAGCAATAAGAGCTTGCCATTTTCTAAACAATGCTGTATTTATTAATACTAAGAATCAAACTCTTTCGAATACAGACTGTAAAATGGTGTTCCACCACAGAATATATTCATGTATACTACCATAGCTATGAAATTAAAAAAAATCCAATGATTTTTATACGTATTATGTATACTTTCTTAGGTGTTGTGGAATAATAAATAAAATTGAATTAAAGTAATTTATAATCATAGAGTATGAAGTTTGACATTATAATATTAAGAAAAAGTAATACTTAATCAACAAAATATTCTCTATACAAGGCCGGATACCTATATATGACTATTATATACTATAACAGTAGTATTGCACATTGTTTAGTTTTCGTTTTATGTATATAACTTACATCTTTGCACAACAGAATTATACATTTTTTCTATATAAAACAAAAAAAAGGAAGAATCTACTAATTGGGTCCCAAGCAAAAATAGTCAACGTTGTATATATTTAGAGCTAACTGTACAATTTTATTTCGTATTTTTTTCAAAAAAAAATCGAAAAATCAACCGTTCTATCTAGAAAAGGCCGCCAAAAATTTACAAAAGTAGCACACATCGTTGTAAAATCAAGGTTTGGACTCTGTAAGTCTGTAGGAAAGTCATTTTTATCTATCCAGTGTTGCCAGTAGTCTGATTGTAACCCTTTTATTTTTTTTTATGTATTACATGATATTGGAATACTTTCTTAGACTTATATCCACTATGATCATAAAATAGTGGACCAATAAAAAAGGAGTGGATATTATGAAGAATTACTACAGAGGATAAGCTTTTCAAGAAAAAATATGTAATTCATTTGATACTAAACCACTTTATGCTGTTTTGGATTTATATTCCATACTTTCCTAAAACTAGTAAGTTAGTAACGAAAATTGTGCATCTGGGCAATGCTGGATAGACAAAAAATTCGTACCTACGGGCCTATAGAGTTCGAGCACAAAACTTCCGCGACAATCCGACAACACCGCCGCGAAAAAAGTTCTCTGACCGATCAAAAAAAAAACATTTCGCGTTATATAAGTTAAAATATATATAGTTTTCTTTTTTAAATCTAATACGAGAGATTCTTAAACCTAAATCATTAGTTAATTAGTCCTTAAGAATAAGATTTATATATATTTGAGATAAGAGTAACTTGAGGTATAATATTTTAAAAAATATATAAATATAAAATTGCACTTACACGATAATAATAATAATAGTTAAGGAAATCTATTAGTTTTATAGAAAAACGCATTATTTTTTACATACATATCGAACATTATTAATAAAGGTTTGTAAGTTAAGATAACAGAAACAAACGTATTTGTTTATACGAGGTGAGAAAAAAATACATTGCTGAGTATTTGGTTAGTGTTTTTTTTTGAGCCACCCGGCTTGGAATCCCCGGACAAAATGACTGATGCGGCGTTGCCAAACTTTCGAACGGACGGGAATACGAACAATTTTTTCCTTAACATATAAATTCCCTACGTTCAAAAAATTCTTTCATCACAGATTTAACGTTTACTTTTTGCTTTTCCTATGTTTTATAAACTAGAGTTGTGTTACTATACAGAGTCATCTAAAAAAGTCCGCAAACGTTCATGTTTTATTCGTAATTTACGTATGTTCAAAACCCATATTAGTTTTTTTGTATGGTATTTTACATAAAATTGATATAAGTAATTAATATTAAATAGAATAATTGATAACTAATATTTTTCAAATTTTGAAAAACGTATGTTTTAAATTAAATATAAATAAAAATAATATATCTACTGAAAGAATATCGTAACATACCAATTATAAAAATTATAGATGACACTGTATATAATATTAAAATATCTCACTTAAAAAAAACCAACCCAAAAGGGATGATTTCTAGAACAACAGAAAAGTATTTTATAAGTATGTAAACTCTAGTTTTCTGTTTCCTTTTACAATTTCGAAGTCGGACATAACCTCAAAATCTCTAAGCGAATTAAGAATAAAATATATTGATTGCATAGACTAGAATAAAAGTAGGTCCTTATTGCATTCAAGTAATATAGGTATAAATATCTGTATATATAATTTTCTGTTTTCATTTCTTTACATACATACATAGTTTCAAGAACCTTTTGACACAGTAGGACCAATCAAAAAAGAAAAATTATAAACAGTCAGACATAATGAAGAAGTGGTACATATTATGAGCCAATATAAAATGTACCACGTCAATATACAGTAAAATATACCGATCTGGTCATCGAAACTGCGTGGTCTGGATTTTAACGTGTAAGACAGTGATGCAGACAGCTTAAATGAAAAATCAAATGTATTAAAAAGAGATAAAAGTTAGGTTGATACATTTCTTCTATGCCGGTATTGCCGGATTTTGCATCAAAATTTCAAACCGCACAAGTAAGTGTTTAGGAAAATTGTTGCATCTAGGGTTTTAACTTTATTTTTTACAATTAGTTACTCATTTTACTACATCATTACTCATTTTACTACAACATTATTTTATTTCTTGGACGAACCGGCAATACTGTATGCCACTTTTTATTTTGTCTCTCTGTCTGTCAACTGGTCGTATATATTTATCTCTGTCGTATGCATTAAAGTACAGACTACGGATAGTATAACTATATCATAAAGAAAACAGATTTGCGGTTGGACTACACATAATTTTTTTCGTGCATTTTGTCTGACAAAACATCGTGTGGATAGACTTTATAACCTTTATTTATAACCAGTATATTTGAGCCAAAAATCTAGTGGTTATAAATAAAATTTCAAATCAAAGAAAGTATCAAAAAGTTCTCAAAATAAAAGCAAAATAAATGTGGATTTTGATAAAAAAATACGATTTAGTCACGATTTTAAGTCATACCTGGAACGTTTCGTCTTGGAAGACCCCCATTTTTGTTAAAAAAATACTATTCATTGTTTCTAGAGAAACCTGTTAAACATGAGGAAATTTTGAGACAATTTTATTTAACACAGTAGTACTAAAAATATTTAAAAAAAGCACAAAAAATTGTGATGGGTGTTAGTGAAATTTTGTGATGTTTGACTACGTCCTGCTTTAAATAAGTTCAATACTTCAAAGCTCTCTTTGAATATTTAGGGTGTCTCAAATCGCATAACTAAACGTTACTATTATTATATGTGGCTAAAAAATAGAAATAAAATTGCATAAAGTAGATTTACACGGTGGACTTTTAGTTCATAAAAAAGTATGATTGAGCGCCTCAAACTATTTTTTAATTAGATTACCGATGTAAATCTACCTCAAAGTGAACTAGCCATAGATAGATGGACATTAGATGTTTTTTTTAGACCCCCCATCATTTGATGTAAAAATGCACGATACCACCAGAGTAATGATATCCTCATGCTTGTGTATTTTACTAATTCCACCTTAATGCGCATGCGCAAATTGATATCTTTAAAAAGCTTCATTAATTTCTTAATTTATTTTATTCCGCCATCATATTTCACCTTCAGTCATTTCAAAAAGTTTTTACCGAAACTTATACCGGGTATTCTTTAAAAGTGACTCACACCTATAACTATTAAGTAAAAAAACAAAATTTGGTATGTAGTATATGACATAAATTAGGACTGATTGTCGTATTCAATTGTTTTCGGTCACTTCCTGTTTCACCGGAAATGACAACAACTTTTGATTTTTAAATGGTACCCTCGGTATTTTTTTTACTTTATTTGATAGAAAATGACACTCTGAATAGAATGACAGATCATATGTGAACTTTTGACAATGTTGACGCCCGTTCCATTTAAAAAAAATGAATTATGATTAAAAATACGATTTAGTCATCTTTTAACTGGCCAGAAACAGACACGACAAACATTAGACGATCAAATCTGTTTTTCCAAAGCTCCTTGATTAAAAATTAATAGTTTTAACACTCCAGATTAAAACTTAAAATGCTATTTTTTTAGTGAAATGTCAAAAGTTGACACATTATATGTCATTCTATTCAGAATATCATTTTCTATCATAAAAAGTAAGAAAATACCGAAGATACCATTTAAAAATCAAAAGTTGTAGTCATTTCCGGTGAAACAGGAAGTGACCGAAAGTAATTGAATACGTCAATCGATATAATTAAAAATACGATTTGGGCATCTTTTAACCGGCCAGGACAAGACACTAAATCGGTGATCCTACCTTGATTAAAAATTAGTGTTTTTAACATATCCCTGGCACTCTAGATTGAAATTTTAAGTACAATTTTGTTTTAATCGAAAATGTCAAAATTTGACATATGATATGTCATTCTATTCAGAGTGACATTTTCTATCGAATAAAGTAAGAAAATACCGAGAGTGTCATTTAAAAATCAAAAGTTGTAGTCATTCCGGTGAAACAGGAAGTGGCCAAAAATTGAATACGTCAATAAATTCTAATTGATGTTATATACTAACATACCAAATTTCGTGTTTTTAATCTGAAAAATATAAAAGTTATAGGGGAATAATCGTGCATCTCTATTTCGAGTTCTATTTTTTAAGTACCAATATTAATGGTAGCACCTAAATTAGAGATTATCCAAGTAAAGAAAAAAAAACGTTCCCAAGCACGCAACTTTCCAAGTTGTTCGCTCAGAAGAGATCGTGACTCAAATCGTACCCCCGCAAACGCTATGAGTCGCACATGGCCCTCCAATAGAAATAATAATAGAGCCAAAATCAGTCGGCCGGCGATTCGGCGGTGGTGATGGGGCCCCCCTGGTCGATCTTGGGGCCCGCCACGATGCCGCCCACCGCCGCCCCCGGCACCGTCGAGCTATCGAACTTCCTCGTGTCCGGATTGTAATGGGGATGTTTAAATTTGCAATGAGTGCGCAGGTTGTCGCTCCTGGTGTACGTCGCCCGGCACAGGGGACACTCGAACCTGCCTGGGAAGTGCACGTGATAGTGGTTTCGGATGTGTGTCACTATTTTCCCACAAAGTTTGCAGCGGTGCAGATTGCATCCGCCCGGCAACTTGTCAAAGGTAAGCCGCATGTGCCAGGTTTTCGAACCTGCAATCAAAAAACCAACCGATTACACAACGGCTTTCATTTCGGCTTTTTTTTCTTTCTATAATAGAGATATAAAACGATCAGAACGGCAATAAAACGTACAGGATGTCCTATTTTCGTGTTTTACAGGGTTTCTCGTTTATGAGTATAAAAATGCACAAAATGCGGTTTAAGCTGGTCCGACAAGATGTGTCCAACGTTGATACCAAATCTGTAACCAACATCTAGCATAGGTTTATACAGGGTGTTTCAAAAATATGTGCCATCTCTCGTGGTGAGATTCCTCACTTAAAAATAAGATTTATTTTTCATATCAACATAGGTCCGATTCTGCTTTGTTTCGCAGCTACAGGGTGTTAAGTCTTAATAATCTTTCGATTTATTATAATTTTCTTCCAAGTAGTTTTAGTGATTTGAATGAAATTTTGAGGGTAAAAATTACTGTAAGTGCTAAATATTTTACTGCTAAAAAAGTGTCGATAAATTCATCAGGGACGTGCATATGGATTATCACTGGAATATTTTTCAAAAAAAAACGTGCCCCACTGATTTTTTTTTCTTTTGATATCAAAATTGCGTAGGCCATTTAATGCCAGTTAAAAGTTATCTCTAGGTATTTTGTCGAATTCGGGCTCCTTGATGCCAATTAATAAAATTAGAATAAAAATAAAATTAATAAATTATATATTTTACCTAATTTATTATTAGATATTATTACTATTATTCAACCTACAGCAATTTCAAATAAAAAAATAATGGTATTTAAAATAATTATAAAAAACCTAATTATTTCCAAAAAATTTAACATCCTGTAACTCTAAAACCATACATTTCCGCACCTATGTTTCCTATGTTTATAGGAACTTTTTTTCATATTTTTTGATGAGGAATCAATTAGTACTTATTTAAAACTTTCGCAAGTTAATGAATAATTTTTTTTAAAGGTTGCTATTAGACTTGGATCAAGGCAAATTAATAAAATTGCGTTTATCTCACCAAGGAGGCCGAAATCGGCAAAATATCAAGAGACAAATTTTAATCGGCATTAAACCGTTTACACTATTTCACTAACAAGAGAAAAAAAGTCAGTGGCGTACATGCTTTTTTTAGAAAAATATTCCAGTGATAACCCATATCCACGTCCCTGATGAATATGTCAGCACCTTATTAGCTATAGAATATGTCGCATTTATAGTACCGTATGATCGAATAAAAACGGTGTCCAGTTGGCTTGGAAATGACGATCGATGGCATTTCCTATATAAATTTACATATAAAATGACAGCGATCTTCCTTTCATAGCCGTCGCTGACGCCGTTTTTATTCGATCATACGGTACCTTTTACCCTCAAAATTTTATTCGAAACGCTAAAAGTACTTGGAAGAAAATTATAATAAATCGAAAAAATATTAAGACTCTAACACCCTATAGCTATAAAACAAAGCAGAATCGGACCTATGTTGATATGAAAAATAAATATTATTTTTACGTGAGGAATCTCCCCACGAGAGATGGCACATGTTTTTTGAAACACCCTGTATTGCAATTGACAAGTGTGACACGATGTAGCAAATGTTCATGTGTCCAACGTTTGAAGGTTTTTGCCACATCGTGTGGGACCGGCTTTATACATTACTTTTGTTACTTTTTTGTGAAACTAAGATCCTACACAAAGATTTGCCCTAGTCCTCTTAGTTCTTGAAAACAAGGGCCAATTTAGAATTGTTGCATTTTGCGACCCCCTCGTATCTCAGTTATAACTTATCACATAAGTGAAAACTGAGTTCAGTGGCGTAACTAGATTTTCGCTGGAAGCTGTCCTTAAAATATAGTCCAAACTTATGTTTTTTTTTATATGGGATACCATGTATAGTATTATTTTATTTTATTTGTCTTGTTATGACATTTCTAAAAATATATACTCTATACAAGGTGAGTCTTAAATAAGTGCAAAAATTTTCAGGGCTGGGAGATCTCAAAGTGTTAAAAGAAATATATTTTCTCTTTATCGTTTTTCAAATAAGTCCAAAATAACCGAGATATTTTACTTTGAAAATTTCCAAAAAAATTAAATTTTGAGAACCACTGGCTCTTTTCTGAGTTTTCTTTCTTGTAAATTTAGTCTACTACTTATGTCGCCATATTACGAAAATATTATATTTTTTAGCTAAAAATTAAAAAAAATCTATAAAACTCTTCAAAAAAAAATTCGCGAAAAAGACCTCATAGACGTGTTTCTAAGGAATTCGAAATATATTCCCACTAAAAATATTTGTACTTACTTAAGACTCACCCTGTATATATTTTTATAAAGAAGGTTGAATGCATTATTTAAATTTTTAACCGACCTAAATTAGGCATAAAAAAAATCGATTCATTTATTTGACGTCAAATTTTAGTTATTGGCCATTTTTTTAGTTAAATAATGCATTTTTACTTTGTTTATAAAAATAATGGAATATATTATATTTCTTTTAGAAAGCCCATACCAAAGCAAATAAAATAAAAATATATTATACAGGGTGTGCCATTTAAAAACACCACTTTTATTTCGAAAATGACAGCTCCCAGCAAAAAACTAGTTACGCCACTAGACCCTGCATGAAAAACTTTATGAGATCATTTTTCTCCTTTTCGATAAGTTATAAGATAAACAAGCGGTAGAAAAATACAACATTTTAAAATTCGTCCTGTATTTCAAGATCGAAGAGGGCTAGGACAAATATATGTGTAGCATTTTTAGTTTCATAAAAAAGTAGCTTAGTAATGTAAAAACTGCATCTTTGTATATCTACTCATAAACAAGAAACCCTGTAAAACACATGAAAATGGGACCCCTGTACAAGAAAGATAGCTAACATCTTTCCTCGTTGTACACGAACTACAGCACAATATCTGCAGATACCCACCTTTATAAAATATGTTGTTGGCCACTGCGGATATTGTTCTATGGTTCGTGTAGGAAAAGGGAAGATAATAGCGAACCTCGCCTTTGCATACTTTAATGCCGTTCTGATCTTTTAATATCTATATTATAAAAATTCTAAGAGATTGCTCGCAAACTACAGACTTGTCATCGGCCGACAGTTTAATCGGCTGCTTAATCCTCACAAAGAAACGGTCAATATAAACATAGTGTTTTTCACTTAACCCCTGCATTAACAGTTTTAAAGATCTAATAATTTAAATACAAATGTAATTCTATGGATAATCCATAATC
The DNA here is from genome assembly GCF_002938485.1 of Sitophilus oryzae. Lineage (NCBI taxonomy): Eukaryota > Metazoa > Arthropoda > Insecta > Coleoptera > Curculionidae > Sitophilus > Sitophilus oryzae. The sequence continues at coordinate 1,220,751 of NW_022146866.1, forward strand.
CTGTATCTCCGAAACTAAGCATTTTTGGACATACATTTATACGAACTTTTTTACTTATTATTATCTACAGAATATGATGCCGAAGTTTCCCGAATCACCCTGTATTTTGTTCCAATGAGCCGATTTTAATGATTTATGTTTATTTTTTCAATTTCTGGCCAAATTATCTGACTGAAGAGGTTAATTCTTTTTAAATTAAAAAATTAGCCCATATCTACCGAACTATATTTTTCCCAAAAAAACAAAATGATATTTTGGCTACAGTTTGAAAAATATTGTGGAATGGTTTACCAAAGTAAGGAATTTAAGAACCATGATCACCAGTTATTTTCACTATTAAAAAAATATATTGTGAGGCCGTTTTCAGTCAATTATACGGCATGTATTTCTTTATGAGAATTAAGCAACCTAATAAACTGACAACAAAATAGTAACATAGAAATAGATTCTTTGCTAATAAACCTGCTTATTTAAGCGATAAAATAGGTAATTGTTTGTCAGATCGAAACAATTATAATACGTATGGCTACATATTTCCTAACTTCTTCCCCAATCAACTTGTTTTGGGTTGGTTAGTTTTAATACTATTATCTTTGTTTATATATTAACTAGTTATTCAGCGTGAGTTAGTTCTGTGAGTTCACTGATAGATGGCTACGAGAATTGCATCGCAGGTCTTTCAAAAATTTGAATTTCTAATTAAGTGGGACAATCGCAAGAAAGGTAAACTAATAAGAATTATTAACCTAAGTTTACCGTTCTTGCGATTCTTCCACTTAATTAGAAATTCAAATTTTTGAAAGACCCGCGATGCAATTCTCGTAGCCATCTATCAGTGAACTCCCAAACCAAACCAAACACACGCTGAATACCTAGTTAATATAGTTAGTAGTTTGGGCTATTATCAAAAAACTAACAGAATTATTTAAGACTTCTGTAGAATCAGTCAATGAAATTCTTCCATAGAATTTTTCCATTACTATTTTGTTATTCTAATATATGTGAACCATCGCCTATGTTGCGTAGCCAATGTAAACTGTTGACCGATCCAAGTTTGTAATCTGCGAGGGCTCGAACCATACGATATTCTCAGTAGCCATTTTGGGTCCAAATATGTTTTTTTTCTGAGTGTAGGCGATATATTAACATTGGATCACATTCGAATTATTAATATTCAATACGGTGCAAAAGCTTCTGAAAATTTTTGATTGGTTTGACAGATCGTGTTAGGAAAAGTAACATGAAAATTATATTCTGCATTGATTTCCATGCACACTATAGTCTCTCCAACGGGAAGATCCCTGATAGCGAGGGTTGTGTCTATTTTTTTATTCACATGCAAATAGTATTCTGTCATTTTTGGGCTGTCGTCTGTCAAAATCTTCCCTGAGTCGTTGGATATACTATAGTGTAAACGGTTCCTTCATAAAGAACTGATCTAATATTGTATTAGTTCCGGTGCGTCTCACAAGTGGCTCACCTCTATAACTTTTATATTTTTATCATAAAAAAAACGAGATTTGGTATATAAATATATGACATAAATTAGGATTGATTGACGTATTCAATTGTTTTTGATCACTTCCTGTTTCACCGGAAATGTCTACAACTTTTGATTTTTAAATGGCACCCTCGGATTTTTTTTATTTTATTCGATAGAAAATGACACTCTGAATAGAATGACATATTATTCGTCAACTTTCGACACTTTCGCATATGGTTTATTTGAAATTGTAACATGCTGTTGATAACGACAATTTGACGATGTTTTTCTCAAATATGCTAAAAAACCACCCTCGTTCCATATGAAAAAATTGAGATATGATTAAAAAACAATTTGTGCATATTTTAACCGGCCAGGACAAGACACTAAAAACATTAGACGATCAAATCTATTTTTCCAAGACTCCTTGATTAAAATTTAGTGTTTTTAACACAGCCATGACACTCTAGATTGAAATTTATAATACAGTTTTTAAGCGAGAATGTCAAAAGTTGACATATGATATGTCATTCTATTCAGAGTATTATTTTCTATTGAATAAAGAAAAAAAAATACCGAGGGTGCCATTTAAAAATCAAAAGTTGTAGTCATTTCCGGCCAAACCGGAAGTGACAAAAAACAATTGAATGCGCCCAATCAATCCTAATTTATGTCATATACTAACACAATAAATCTCGTATTTAAAAAATACAATTTACAGTTTTCAGAAGAGTTTATAACATCAAGAATAAAAAATAATTTTAATGTGATACAATAAATGTAAACATTTGCCTACATAACTGAAAATATTCATTATTAGGAGCTTAAATGGCTGTAAGAATTCATATGTCTTTAGTACTCTACTAAAACTAGTAGAATGATGTGCTTTTAAAAACATTTCAAATAAAAAAATGAACTGATGGAATGTACCTTATTCAATATAATAATTTATTTTACTTAAAAAATAATGAAAGATTTGGATCACAAATAAGTTGGTTTGGATTATATTTTTTAAAGATTATTTTGGAAGGTGATTTATTTGAAACGTCATTCCATAAACATAATTATCATGTAACGTCTTCGAAAGCATCAATGCAATTGCAATAAAGAAAATATATATTGACTAGATATAAATAGAACAGTTTTTGTGATATTTTTTAAATTATTTTTTAACGACCATTTGCATTACGTTTTCCTAATGTAAAATTGATGCTTTGATCGTATTAAATATTTACAAAGTTCAATTTAACAAAAATTAATGATTTTTAAAAAAATAGCAAGTGAGGTACAGAATTAAATTAATAATTCTAATGAAACATGAATATTTTAGATCCGTTTTTAATAAGTAAAAAACTTATGTGTGTGATTCTGTCACTAAATATGCAACCAAGAAAACGCTGTTTCCTAACGAAATCAATAGGAAAACTATCATAGCTCTTTTCACATAGCCCGTTTATTGGAAAAATTGGGAAGATACGCAACCTTATGGGCGAATTAGTGACAAGGCTGATTTGATTTCCCCTTGCTGTACGGTGGAGACACCAATAGTTCTGCGACCAACGCATAAAACTATCATTTTCTCTAATTCGACCAGCGAAGGCATATAGAAGACGGTGTAGAACTGAAAGCGACAGTGTTGCCATATTAAAATGTGTAATATCTGTAATTCGTTTGACAAAAATATCTTTGGATGAAAAATCCGCGTTTAAGTATTGAAAATTTATGCGTGTTAAAAATCGAATAAAAATAAAAATTCTATTAAAGGTACTGAATATGTCGTGTGATCGAAAAAAGTCGTTTAGTTGGCTTGGAAATATTGATTATTGACATTACCATAATATTTTACATGTTATGAAATATCAGCGATCTTCATTTTCAAGCCAACATTCTCGCCGGTCGTTGATTAATTATATATTAAAATAATTGTATAATGATAGAAAATCCGTATTATTAACTCTACCCAAAATCCGTAAATCTACGGATTAATAAGTAGTTCTGGCAACACTGTCTTCGGCAACCACTCAATTTTAAACAAATTTACCCCTAAATAACTGCTAAATCTTTAAAATAAAATGCTCTAGTTACGTGACACTCATTTCATACTCTTGACCTTATATCATGAGGTTGTTTGTAAAGAAGAAAAAAAACAGGACAAAATCGTTAGGACTCAGTGTAACGGTAATTGCATATTTTGTGACGTCATCTATACTATAGGTACTCGTTGGGTACTACTACTTTAGGTAATTATAGCCTGTGAATGTGATATAATTTCAGTTTTTAATCATTACGTGAGATATGAATGACGGATATTGCCTAAAAAAACATTTTTATTGTATCTGAAAAATATTGCTTTATGCAAGAATTGACAAATATTCTTGAATGCAATTTCATACTTCTAGAAGTCTTATTTCTACATTGTAGCCTGAGCTGTTAACTGGCATTTAATGGCATTATTACATCAGCCGCTACTGAACAATATTAATTTGTATTGTTACTAATATTATTTTTATACCATGCGCATCATTCTACTAGTAAAAAGTTTTGTTGGCGGCAAAAAAGTTCATGTTAATATTTCGCCGGTTCTATTATAGTTCTGTCTATTTTTACCATATGTTACAAAAGACAAGACAAAACCATAATAATGAAGTAAAATAAATACAAAATAAAAATTTGTTAGCTCAGAAATTAGGCGGAAATTCTCAGAAAAACGAATATTACTTATATACAAAATTCTGAGAGACCTATCCCAAACTAAACAAATTCTGATTTATTAAAATACCATGTCATCAGTAAATATACTTAAAATAGACCATAAAATCACATTTAGATCTCTGTTCTATTTAGTTCTAAATCATTTAGAAAATTTTATTTGACAGTGATTTCAATAATAATTACTAGATATTTTAGTATTGATTTTGTTAAGTACCACTGTCAAATAAAGCCTTATAAACGACTTATAACTAAAGCTAAACGTAAAATATGACTTCATCGTCTAAAAATATATTTACATTTGCGGTATCAAAATATGTTGTTATGTTGGTTGTTAATGATTAATTTTATTAAAAAATAGTGACAGTATAGCAAAATATTGACAAAGTGCACCCCACAGCAGAAATAGAGAAAAATGTGTGAATGAAAAATAAAGGAGATACGATCACCTGCTCACTCTTCGAAAATCTAAACATCTCTTTTTTTCTTAACCTATAGTCGAAACAGAAATCTTTCAAAATATATGCTCATAGTAATTTCGTTTGATGACTTTGATTCTATATTCTACCCTTTACTGGCATATATTTTAAAAATAACTACCTTTTTGCCAAAGCAGAACATCTTCAAAATATATGCAGGTAATAAGTGTTAAGTTCAATGACTGACGGTTAGATGGCGTTAGCATCTGCTGCTATCGTTAACTGCATATATTTTAAAAACAACTGCATTAAATAAAATCGGTAATTTCCTTGGTATCTTGAAACTAAAATAAAACAGTTTTTTTTTGGAAAATGTTAGGTTTGCAACTCGCAAGACTGAAAAATAAAAGGGTAAGCATGACGAGCTGTTTTTGTAGTGTCGTTTTATTTGGTTGGTTATTTAGTAACTAAGACAAGCATGCAAAAAGCTCGATGAGTTATTTGCTTTTGTTAAATTTAGGCTGGACGCTGACATGCAATTTTGAGTCAGCCAGTTATTTAGTTGTAGAATTGAAAACAATACAGTTTTATGACGCTGCACACATATGCAATCAAATAGTCGGCCGATCGGCCCAATAAGAATATACTGTTTTCACTTTTTCAACTAAATAATCGAAATTGCAAGTCACCGCCTAACCTGAGTGTTTTGAATCCTTCACCAATAGAAACATCACAGCATTACAAACGTGTCATAGACTGATTAGAATTAAAAATACAATATGATTGAAAGAAAAACGGCGCCAGCGATGGCTACGAAATAGAGATCGCTGTCAATTCATATGTAAAATTATATGGGGAATTCCATCGATCGTCATTTCTAAGCTAACTGGACGCCGTTTTTATTCGATTTCAGTTTAAGCTTTATGTCTGTTACTGAAGTTTTTGATGATCAGTTGAACGTTAAGGATATGCGCTATTTTTAATCGGCCGACTATTTTTGATTGCCACTGAAAATTGCCTGTCAGCGCATAGCCTAAAATTACAATGTATATCAAACGTTATTTCTTTTATTATTTTTTTCATCTTATCTTGGGCCCTGTCAATTTAATTTAATAAAATATAATAGGGCAACGGCCCAGCCCCCCTTCGAAACACTCATTAAAACACCGAAGTTAAGCGACGTAAGGCGATACTAGTGGATGGACGGGTGACCGGTTCGAAACTCTGTATCGTGCTGTTGTCCAAAAAAAGGCAAAAGTGTAAAATCTATTGACACACACTGCTCACTCAGGCCGGATGAGATCGGACATCTCGTGAGTAAGAGTCGATTTGGACACTTGCCAAGTCGGTAGGCCATTGACCATATGGCCGAGGACCGCGGTTCGGATTCCGCGTAAACAAAGTAGGCCCCGTCCAAATTAGCCCTGGCAGCAAAAAGGAGACGTTAACTGAAATTTTTAGTTTCTTTACTTTTTTAAAATATAATAGTATTGTTTTTTGTTTACTTATTTAGCTTTTTTGTTTATCTACTTGTGGAACTTGTGAGGTCCTAAATACATCTGGGAGGATTTCTGACTTTTCTCTAGCTAGGGCATATAAGTTGTTAATGGCTAATTCTTTTTATTCTTATTTTTTTACTTTAAAAAAGCCAAGCTAAGACAAACGCGTGACAAATTTTATGGCGCCCAACGTGGGGAAATACTTTTAAATAAGACAACTCTAATAAATAAGATATACATCTATAAACTTAGAGCCAACTAATTTTATTTTTAATTTGCTGTTTAATATTTATTCATTTTTTTGTTTTAATATTATCTTGACTTCTAATTACTTTTCGTTGATTTACCTTTGATATTCGTATTTTTGATTGATATAAATTTGTAATAATAATGATTACAAACAAAATGAACAGATTCATAATAAATATACTCTTTTTGTATAAAACTACTCATATTTCTTATAGGAATAATGCTTTTACATTTAAACATACCTTAAATATTTCACGATCTCTTGTGACAATTTCAGTGACAGACAAAAATTAAACTCGAACTAAAATGATATTTCAGTGGATATTGTATTGTCGTTTTTATTCGATTACACGGTAAAATTTAAGTGAATATAAAACTGAAATTAGTTTTACATAACTCAGACAGTTTTATAAAGTTAAAATTATAAAGTTTCTTCATTTTCTATGCAGTTGAAAAAGGCATATTTTATGTAATTATAACTTTTCATTTAATATTATTTAATAAATGAGTAACAAAATTAATGATTTGCGCGCTATTTATATTCAACTTGTAAGGATAGAGGAGTATTCCTGTTGTTTCGTTAAAGAACCTTTTAAATTCTTCAACACATTTTATTTGGTCCATCTTTAGAAATATAGGGTCATGGTCTCTATTAACTCACGACACATAATATACCCATATATGCTCGCGAATTAAATATTTATGCTAGAAAAGTTCGTAAATATGTTGTGGTCATTTGTAATAACTATACAGGATTATTCACCACACACACGGAGTATGGTAGCTAAACGACTAGATTTTTACAAATTTTAAGTTTTGGGTTTATTGAAGGATTATTAGAGCCACAATTTAAAAATATTTAAAAAAAAATACAGAGTGTCCCAAATAAATACAAACTGATATAGTTGTATTTTTTAAATGAAACACCCTGTATATTATTTTATTTTTAGATTCTACGATTGAAATAAAGGTAAATTTGATTAAGGTTTATCACACTTAAACCTTGCCGTTTTGAAATATATTTAATTTTGTGAGATTGTAGTAAACATTTTAAGGCTTCATTTCTCCAATGGTATGTAAGTTTTTAATGCTAAATATTTACTGAAGTTTATTTATTGATGAGATATTGTGTTGTAATAATAAAAACAGTAATACTACCTTATACAGAGTATCTAAAAATGTATTTTAAATAACTACTAGCTTTAAACAGCAATTACTTGTTTAATTTAAATGGAACACCCTGTATATTTTACGAGAATCAGATGCACAATTTAATTGTCTATCAAATTGTATGATACCATTTTTTACCTATCTCTTAAAGTTTTCGTAGAAAATGTACTTTCTTATAATTATTTAGACCTCATTTATCATATACCCATGAAATATTGACATTCTAGATTTTTTTTAAAGCAACAAATATACAAAATGTACACGTGCTAAAAATGATAATATTGCAAGCACATTACATTTACAAAAATAAAACTATTTAAATCTTTGTAAAAGAATATATCAATTATAAATATACCACCATTATTTCCGCCCAAAAATTAGTTAAACTACATTCTTAATTGTTTTAGTTAATAAATTGTTCTAAATAAATGTGGATTTGAATCAGAAATCAATATAATAATAAGTTATGAAAATGAACGTCCGTTGTTATATAAGCATTCGTGAAAAAAATTAAATAAAATTGATAAGGTGTTACTTTTTACCACGCTGTCTAATACAAATTCAAAAATTAAGTTTTTTAGTATTTGGAGCAATTATTATTAATCAACGCAAACATTCAATTAATGCAGTTCGAATACTGGGATTATATTAATTATTGGTCCTCTTTACAAGGATTTTTTTAATGAAATAAGCGAATTATATCGACAATATTAGTATCTGTACTCTTTGGAAATTTGTCACATCTTAAAAAATAATCTAAAATGTCAATATTCCATAGGTATATTCATAAATGAAGTCTAAATGATAAGAAAATGCACTTTCTACGAAAACTTGAAGAGATAAGTAAAAGATACAGGTATTTTCGAACAATATCGGTTTAGTAGATATGTAACATCGTAACGGTTAAAATTACCTTAAAATTACCCCGGACATATCCGGGTAAATCCGTACGTATGGAAACCCTATCTACAGTTTTAGAATTATCTTTAGATAAAGAAGTGACGAATTATTGGCAACGTTCCTTTCAAGAAAAAAAAGTGCCTTGTTTCTTACGGTACTTTTAACTAAATTTGCACAAACCTAGTCAAACTAGATAGAAGTAATTAAAAACGTCAAACAGACTGGAGGAGGATTTTTCTCGAAACATTTCCCCCGAACAAATTCCCAGCGATTTATCTATACTTTTCACGGTCAGAAGCGCGACCTGAAACTTTAAATCATTAATCATAGTCATAGTTTGCCCGGTTTTCTTGCCTCCATCAAGACTGCGAGGTTCTTTTTTTTTCTCTTGGTTGTTTTTGCAGAAAACGTTCATCTTTCTAAAGTCGTTCTTTGCTTGGCGAAAATGAAGCGTAGTTTGGGTAAAAATGACGAAACAAAGGGCATTGTTGGACGTTTGCCCTCAGACAGGAAGAAATGCAAGTCGAATTTATCAACATTTAAACTTTTTGACGGTTTCGTAATTTCGAAATTAGTCACCATGGTTTGTGTGCGAAAAAAGAACGCCTTATTTACAAGAAATATCTTCATAGGCACGACTATAGCAAAACTATGAACTCAAAGAACTTAAGAAATACCGGGTGCGTCTCATCCCCTATAGCTTTTTTATTTTTTCAGATAAAAAACGAGATTCGGTATGTTAGTGTATGACTTAATTTACTGTCAAGGTGTATGTAGCGCTAAACTGTATTACTGGTTGCATAACTGCATTACTGCTACATAACTGCAACCTGCATTGAGGAACCTGGCGAATTCGCCAGAAAGTAAAAGAAAATTACAGAATTCTTGAGAATGTTCCAGAAACACTCGCCAGGGGGTATATAAGGCCCGCGTTTTGGCAGTTGGCAGTCTGAAGTTTGATAATACCGCGTTTTAAATTGTGAATTAATTGGCGAAGGTGCCAGTACAGTTAGAGTAATAGTAGTTGCATAAATTGTGTTGTAAATAGTATAAGTTGTGTGTACAGAGTGAGACAAATAAAATCGTTAAGTATTTTATCGTGAGTTTAAATAGTGGATCCACGGAATCCGTAACATTACGATTGATAGACGTATTCAGTTCTTTTCGACCACTACCTGTTTCACCGGAAATGAATACAACTTTTGATTTTTAAATAGCATCCTCGGTATTTTTTTACTATATTCGATAGAAAATGACACCCTGAATAGATTGGCATATCATATGTCAACTTTTGACAGTTTTACTTAAAAAATTCAATCAAATAAAAACACTAATTTTTAATCAAGGAGCCTTGTTTTGTAATAGCAGCCGTCTAATGTTTTTAGGGTCTTCTCTTGGCCGGTTAAAAGATGCCTAAATCGTATCTCTACTCATATCTCATTTTTTTCAAATGGAACAAATGTGGCTCATTAGCATATTCGGAAAAATCATTTTTTTACGAATAATTTGGTACCACACACTTGGTATTTTGAGTCAAATTAGCGTTATGAATCGCATGTTGCAATTTCAAATAAACCATATTCGAAAACGTCAAAAGTTGACATATATTATGATGTGTCAATCTATTCAGAGTGTCAGTCTCTATCGAATAAAGTAACAAAATACCAAGGGCGCCATTTAAAAATCAAAAGTTGTAGTCATTTTCGGTGAAACAGAAAGTGACCAAAAAAAATTAAATATGTCAATCAATCGTAATTTATGACATATACTAACATACAAAATCTCAATTTTCTATCTAAAAAAATAAAAAAGTTATAGGGGTGAGCCACATTTGAGACGCACCCGGTATACAGGGTGTCACAATATTCCGTGGAGATAGAACTGCTACGTATTTTTGGAATCAAAATAAGTTCATTGGACACAATTCAACAATACAACTCTATACAAAAGTGCTTTGTTTGTCCCTTGGAGGGGGCATCAAACATATTCAAGAAAAAAGTACGGGAAGCATACTCCTAGCCCTACATAAATTTTAGTTGAAATATTTTCCAACTCCGCCGACAAGTGATTTTTTTTCATAAAATGGCCCTTCCAGCACTTACTACATTTTTGTCCCTTGTAAAAAAGCGCTTTTTTAGAAAAAAAAAGTTATTCCGAATCTAGACAAACAATTATTTTTTTGCAGGACAAGTTTTGTAGGCGCATAAAATATCTTATGTGTTAATAATCTAGTTGGCGAATATCTGGAATGTTAAGTTAGTATCACAATGTTAAAATAAAATACTAAATCACCACAATACACCAAAACACTTTTACTTTTACACTGGACGCGCGTTTCGCTAACCATGTTAGCATCATCAGCAGATGATTAAAAACTCAAAACCTCCGAAACGCGCGTCCAGTGTAAAAGTAAAAATGTTTTGGTGTATTGTGGCGATTTAGTGTTTTATTTTGCTGTCTAACACCAATGGTTCCAACCCTCAACTGTAATCACAATGTTATTTGACAATAAACTTCATATTTTTTTTTAAATTAACGTTCGGTTTATTTCTGATTGATGCCCTCTAGCGGACAAACGAAGCAGTTTTGTATAGAGGTAAACTGTGTCCAATGTACTTATTTTGATTTCAAAAATAGATAGTAGTTCTATGTCTAAGGAATATTTGGACGCCCTGTATTTATTTATTTATTTCCAAACGTGTGAAAATAATTATTTATCGAGCTGATGTATTAATTAAAAGCATAATGATTTTTCTCAATTTTACGAACTATTATGTTTATATTGTTTTGCTGCAACTGATAGTGATATTGAGATAATTAAACATTGCCCTATAGATAAAATGATTTTCGGTATAGAAATTTTGAATAAAAATGTTTAATTTATGATATAAAATACAGGGTGTTTCAATTGTAATAGTTAACACAAACAACTCACCCTTGTTAATTCAAGAAATCTAACGTTAAATGACTAGTCTTGAAAATAACACTAAAAATCACTTCCAGTAAAAAATAATCGATAATTTACGATATTGAGAGACCTTTATATTTGAAGTAAATTTAATATAAAAATGGACATCTTTCAAATACCATTTGGTACAGATTATGACATTATGATATTTTTGGAATGCGAATCTCATGGAAAATCCCATGAGAAAATAATAGCATTTCATTGAAAAACTATTTTAGAGCAAAATAAATTTGAATCACCCTGTATATTAATCTAAAGACCTTTAAAAATGCCCTCTCATTAGTGCCCATATATTTTTAAATAATTAAATTAAACTATGTTTTTTATATCCGCGCGATGGGAAAAAGGCGTCAAGTTACTTTAGAAATGACAATTCATATATCATTGATCGTCATGTCTAAGATAAATTGACACCGCTTTCTTCGATCATATGTTGTCATTCAGTACATAGTAATAAACCATAAAGTACTAACGATGATTGAAAGAACTGAGAAGATACGCAACCTAATGGGCGAATTCGTGACAAGGCTGAATTGATTTCCTCTTACGTCTCTTCCTTCCTCTTACTGCTGATTTGATTTCCCCTTATTAAGTGCTGTACGGTAGAGACACCAATTGTTCTGTGGCCAAAGCATAAAACACTTATTTTCTCTAATTCGGCCAGCGAAGGCATATCGAAGACGGTGTGGATTGGAAAGCGACAGTGTTGCCATATTAAAATGTGTAATATCTGTAATATGTTTGACAAAAATATCTTTGGATGTAGAATGTAGAATGTTTAGGAGGGGAGTTAATCACCGCGACCTTATAGATCTATTGTGTGTTCCCCTTTCTTGAGTTATAACGAGTTATAACTCATCATACAGTCTCAGGGCTTTAAGAATCTTTGGACAAAAAATCCGCGTTTATGTATTGAAAATTTATTCGTGTTAAGTATAGACTACAAACAAATCAAAATTGTTTTATAGGTACTGAATATTTCGTATAATCGAAAAAAAAATCGTTTAGTTGACTTGGAAATGACGATTATTGACATTTACCATAATATTTTACCTTTGAATAAGAAGACTAAGGAAGGAGCATATCAAAAATCTTAGGTACACGGCGATGGGTCTCAAATATGGCCGACTTAAATTCCGGTTTATCAGTGCCGTTCTAATTTTATTTAAAAGATGTAAAACTATGATGTAGGGTAGACGTGGGATAGACTCAATAATTTGTTGTTTTATTTTACGTTGTGAATAAATGTTGGTAGTTATTAAAATTGTTATAAAAATATATAATTCTAATAAAAATAGATAAGTTATAATAAGTTTTTATTAACACAAACATCCGATACGCTACTGAAGCAGGTAAGTCAAATTAACGTATCTAAATTCTTTGACATCTGATCTTTGACAAGTAGTAAATAAAAGCTAAAATGCAAGAAAAATATATATTTAGTTAATTTAAGTGAATTTCATAAATGATCGGTTTACTACACGTATGTATATTATATAGTCACTTACTAGCGAAAAGTTGTTCCATTATTTCACTCAATTTTTGCCGAGATCTACCGTACGCTACACAACCAACTATTTTAGAGTCTTTTTCGATAAATCGCGATTGTGTCACTGTTAATTTAAGTTCTGCCACAATTTCCATCTAGATTTACCACCTTTATACAACTATCAGTAGTAGAATAAATAACTGTCAAGGATCCCCATCCTAGAGTGCTTTTTCCGCCTACCATGCATGAATACATGGATAGCATTATGCTCCTTCCTTAGTCTTCTTATTCAAAGTATTTTACATAAATATTATGATATAACAGCGAGGGGTAAACCGCGAGACTAATGCGGTGTACAACCCCAAACCAATGCGGACCAATTGTGTGGACTAATGGTGCTGATTAAGTGACAATGCTAACAAATGGGGGACAGTACTGCAGTACAGTCAGGGGGATGACACTTCTTATGGAAGAACTGGCAATGGTTCAAAACTTGGCTACAAGCGATTTTCTATGAAACTTCCTTACCGATAAATTATTGACAAGAGTGACAGATAGAACCTTGGCGATCCTTCAGTAATTGAGTTCATCTGTTTTTCGTTCTAAAGCGCGCGTTGAAAAGACACAAACAATTTTTGGTGACCCATAATTTGTCATTCGAAAACCGCTTTTCTCCTTGTCGGGTCGTTGACTCGCCGCCATTTTATTTCTTTTGTTTATACATGGTTTACACGCTGCACTTTGCTTTGAAATTTAATACAGTAATTATTTAGGCAAATATAGGTTTTTGATAAAACTCCTCAGACTAACGTGTATGTAAGTGCTGATAAATATGGCGTACAATTTTTTTTTCTGTCTTTCCTGTCTTTTTCCTTCCGTTATTCTCCTGATTTACGTAACAGAAAAGGATCATCAAATCAAACTGAATTTTAAGTTTTTTCATCCCAGGACCGATAGTAAAATATATATTTTATGGATACCTTCCTAAATATCAACGAGATGAGCCATCGGAAGAAACGGACCATAGTACAAAACAGAAAGGAGATCTATCTTCTTTTCACTTAGGATATTAAAATAATATACTGTATGTTTAAAATAATCGTCCATTTGGCTTAAAAATGATGATCGATGACATTTCCCATATAATTTTACTTTCAAAATTATGATATATATATCTTCATTTCTAAGCCCTCTATGACGCCGTTTTTTTCAGTTTTGTTATATAAATTATTTTGTCTCTTGACCTATACTTGTAACATTATTCTTTTAATTTTATTAATTTGTTGTGGAGAAATTATATTTCTGTTGTATATTTGATATTGATATTAAACATATTATCTTTAAAAAAATGTGTATTTTTTGTGTTTTTATGTATGTCATTAAAAATAACTAAAGCATTAAAATTTTTATTTTTTAAACTTCCCGTCATAAGTGACAATATAGTCCGTAGTTCCTAAAAGCGGTATTGGGGGCGCTAGTAGCAGTAGACTTGTCAACAGTGTCAAATTTAAACGTCAATTTCACTTTCCAATATTTAACAGGGCGCTTGCACTTCTTCAGTATATGTATTCTTTATCCGCTTTGGTATAAACTATATCTCTGAATTTTCGGATAGGCTGACGGTAACGCCAGCTACATCTCGGAAAGGTTTTGTGCTACGAAATCGCCCATAAGGATGCGCATCTTCTTATTTCTTCAATCAACGGTACTACGGAATGAATTTTACGAGAACTAAAAGAAAAGAATCTCTACATTTTTATTACTTGGGGTTATAGTAAAATATATTTAAATTCGTGCATTGAAGACCAGGATTATTTTCCCGATGAATCATTCACAAGTCTGCTAGGTATATTTCCTCGTCAATGATACTAATTATCACATGTATTGACATGCCACCTTTAGAAATACTTACCAAATTCTATTTATACAATTACTCTTAAAAAATATCATATTTAACGTAGTTACGATTTTTACTGTATTTTTTAAAACACATAATTAATCGACTTAAAAATGAATTATTAGATGCATGTTGAAAAATGAATAAAGTTGTGTAATAACCTTTTGCCCATTCGCTGTGTTAGAAAGCTTAAAATAAAACAGATTTCTCCGTTTTATAAAAACCACCCTAAACTTGAAGAAACTTTAAAAACTTCGCACTTGAAATGTTCAGAATTAACGGGAAAATTTTGAATTAAAGTTAAGGTTCATGTTTCTTTTTCTCGTTTAGGGCTTTTTCAATTACGGAGAAATTAGTTTATTTTATAAAATCTGTAGACTTAATTAAATACTATACAATAAGCTCAAGCAAATCAAAAAGCAACAAAAGCATTAGTAAAAGAAACGTTTACATTCCAGTCTTGACTGATTATAAGAACAAAAAAAAAATAATGTAAATGTTTCTTGAGCACAACAAAAGGAAATAAGGTATAAGGTTAGAAAAAGCAAATAGGTGCAAGACAGGCGTTTAATTGGTTAAAATAAAAATATTTACAAAGAACAAAACATTATGTACAAACAAATTAAAATAAATATCACAGTAAAGCAAACAAAAAATAAAACAAAGCACAGCCATACAGCATACATAAATACTTTCTTCCTTGGTAATAAAATATGGAAAATTAAAATTAATGCAAATAAAAATTCAACTGAATCTCGAGAAATAAACGAAATTCATATCTTTGGGACCCGCTAACTTACCATCTATCGGATCTGTGATATCGGGCGGTGGTAAATTTGACAGTTCATTGTTGTCGGGCAGGTCCGGCTGACTTGTTAACGACACCCTGGCCTCGTCTTGGTGTACACTCACGCTGCCACCCTAATCAAAATCGTCCAATGTTAATTAAACAACACAGGTTTGGCAGATATGTGGTGGGAGGGACCAAGGGAGTGGCTTATCGAAGTGATTAATCCTGTGGGCGTGGTTAAGAGTATTAGTATAGATGCGGGAGTGGTATGGAGTGTAGGGCGTGGCCTATACAAGCGATATTCAGATTTGGCGTGGTTTACCGGGTGCGTATCAAAAGTGGCTCACCCCCTATAACTTTTTTATTTTTTCAGATAAAAAACGAGATTTGGTATGCTAGTATATGACATAAATTAGGATTGACTGACGTATTCAGTTGTTTTTGGTCACTTCCTGTTTCACCGGAAATAACTACAACTTTTGATTTTTAAATGACACTCTTGGTATATTTCTACTTTATTTGATAGAAAATGACATTCTGAATAGAATGACATATCCTATATCAACTTTTGACATTTTCGCATATGTTTTATTTGAGTGACCAGAAACAAGTGAATACGTCAATCAATCCTAATTTATGTCATATACTAACATACCAATTTAATTTTTTTATCTGAATAAATAAAAAAGTTATAGGGGTGAGACACTTTTGTGACGCACGCGGTATAATAGATATTATATTGAATATGATTGGTATAAAATTAAAGCAGGTAAAAATAGTCATCGATTATCTGTCGTATTTTCTTTAGATGTATTTTTGATCGATATTACAGTTATGGAAAAGTATTGTTTAGAACAACTGATTTTAACGTTATAGAGTCTGGTTCTCACAATTCAATTTTCACAAAGTTGTGGCTCATGATAAAACTTAATGTGATAAACAAAAACCATTGTGAAACCACTATCAAAAACGTTTATTTCTGACCTGTTTTGTATATTCAGCCATCATTAGACCTATGCTCAAAAACCGCTGTTCGTTTGACTTTATATTAATATAAAATAAAAAACTTAAACTTATATTTTTTTATATTAATATAAAGTAAAACGAACAGTGGTTTTTGACAAAAAAAGGTCTGATGATGGCTGAATAGCCGAAACAGCTCAGAAATAAAAATTTTTGATAGTGGTTTGATCAGGGCCTATTTTTCATCTGGTCGGGCCGTAAGGCCCAAGCAAGGCCCATCTGGTCGGGCCCTCTTTTCTAATAAAACTCAAAAATTGAAGAAATTATGCATATTTTACAACCTTTAACGGGCTCCCAGACGGCCCGGCTTTATGGTAAAATAGACCCTGGGTTTGATACTGGTTTTTGTTTATCACACTTTGATTTTAATATCTTTGTGAATCGTTGTAGAGTGTGCTCTAAAAATATTTAAATTAAAGAGATCTGCTTAGTGTTGATCTGCCAGTTTTAAAATTTTACTTAGATGTTAAAATATGGCATAGCATGAAATTTAGCAAACAGAAACAAACATTTTTGTGGAAAATGTTTTAACTTTCTACAAAAATTTACATACATTTATATAGTCTTAACATACATTTTATAAATGTATGTTGAAATTAACTGTTTAGTAAAATATTAGAAAGTAATGATGACTATATAGAACTACTAAAAATTATACAGGGTGAAGCTTAAATAGTGCTTATATATTTTCAGGTCTGGTAGATCTCATTAAATGAAACATATTTTCTCTTTACCGTTTTTCAAATAAGTCCAAAATAACCGAGATATCCAAGTTTGAAAATTTAAAAAATGATTTATTTTTAAAAAATTTTAAGAGCCACCGGATTTTTTCTGTATTTGCATTCTTTTTAGTGGCGTAACCACGGTAATATCATAGATTTAATATACCAAAGGAAAATATTTGCGGTGAACAGGCAGTTTTAAAAAGTTTTCTAAAATATACAGAAATATTTAAAAGAAAATGCATGATTTTCAACATCTTTTTGTGCGAAAAAAAACTTCATAGGCGTGTTCCTGGGGTCGAAATTTACCAACCCTAAAAATATTTGCACTTATTTAAGAATCGCCAAACAGTGATAAATCGGGTAAGGTGAAAAAAATTGCCCAGTTTAAGCTAAATAAATTTATTTTTTGGCTTACAACGTTTACAATAAAGTACTCTATTCTACCTAACAAAATAAAAACATAAAATAACGACCTAATATAACATATTACATAACACTGAATAGTATCTGGTTTAAAACAACAAAGGATTATATTTATATACCTTATCAAAGATTTTTCTTATCAGATAAATTATAAAAAACTGGATCATATAAATTAAAATTTAAATAAAATTAACAGATATTAGTTTAAGAGTGATCTATATCACTGTCTAAAATTGCTAATAAAATACAATAAATACTATTATACAGAGTATTCAAAATTGTCAAGTAGATATTTGGTATTGAGATAGATGATTTTTAAATATACTATACTCAAATATACCCCCAATACCTTCAAATATCCCCATTGAGACCATTACCCTGTCTAAGAAGAAACAATATAATAAAAAACTGTAATTAATACTAACATTTTAAAACACTAAACAGAAAAAAAATACAGATTTTCCTTTAATGGCATATATTGCGGTACACTAGCCTTGACATTTAACAACCCTATATACACTAATATAAAATTAATAATTTATTTTAACAGAAAAAAATACGTGGCCCCTCAGACGACATCGACACAATTTTAGAGTGCTTTACATAAAAACATTAAAACACCTGCGCATTATATAACAAATGTTTTTAACAATGATTTTTGTATATGATAGATAAATATATGTATATAAAATATATGTAAATGTAAATATGTATATATTTATGTTTTTCTCTATAATATTAGAACTGGTATTAATTATATTTGACGTACTATAGATAATTGAATATATTCTGTGTTTCATTTTTTATCACAAATTTGTTGCACTTTATATTTTACAGCAATAATGTTGATTTAACACTTATTTCATATAGCCTTAAAATATAGATCTTTGAACAAAAAGATTAAGGAAGAAGCATAACAAAAATCTTAGGTCAAGCGCTATGGGGACCTAATATGGCCGACTTAAATTCCGGTTTATCAAATGTGTAAAAATATAATGTAGGATAGACTCAGTAATTTGTTGTTTTATTTTACGTTGTCAATAAAAGTTGGTATACTCTGTTTTTTTTCTCAGGTAAGATTTCGACAGACGATGACAGAAGAAAAGCAGATGACGTCCCATACCAATCTATTTATTTTACTAAAAAAAGTTTCTAATTATTTTTAAGTTAGCTATGGATGGGTTTAAATATAAATTTGTCATGCGTCGTCTCTTGTTGTTTTTAACCAGTTTTATTGGTTTATTTCAAAAATGATAGATCGTATTTCAATTTTATTGGTTTGACAGAACGATGAACGACAAACAGACGCCGATGCGTATGAACTCGCCTTTAGATTTTTGACGCTTAAGGACCATACTAAACACATAGGTACTAAAAACTGGAGTAGCTGTAAACTATCGACACGATAGGTAAATAATGGATTTTAGTACTGCAGAAAAATGTCAAAAGGTACTGGCACAAATTAGGTAATTTGTGGTACTGGTTTAAAAAAATTAAGATTAAAGTTAATTAATCAACATTTAAGGTATAAAATTTGGTAAGTGTTATTATTAATAAAATAGTTTGTTTTATTTATGTTGTTTTATTTATTCCTGTGGAATATTACAAATTTGTATTTGTACTTAAGTTATATTGATAAATATAATCATGGCGGGAAGTTTTATAAAGCTTGAAAGTAAGAAATAGTTCTTTTTCATATTTTTTTGGTATGTGGTGTCTTGTTCTTGTTTGTTTTGTATTACAGCATACCGTTTTTTATTAAATAAAATAACTCGATTACATTTTTTCAGTTTTTTTCACAATATTTTGAAGTTGAAGTAATCACTTGTCAGTCAAATTTTAAATATATTGATTTCCTGCTGTGCGTTCCAGTTGTACCAACTTATTTCTTTGTAAAATAGAATACTCTACTTTGAAATTAAAATGACAGACACATCTATCACTGTCAAGGATCTTCTCGTTGGACAGACTATAGTTATTAAAATTGTTATAAAAATATATAATTCTAATAAAAATAGATAAGTTATAATAATTATATATAACACAAACATAACATACGCTACTGAAGCACGTCAATCAAATTGACGTATCTTAATTTTTGACAAGTAGCAAATAACAGCGAAAAGCAAGAAAAAAAATGTATAATTAGTTAATTATAAGTAAATTTCATAAATGATCGGTTTACTACACGTATGTGTATAGTCACATACCAGTGAAAGGTTATTCCATTATTAGACAGTTAAAGCACGACCAAAGACGTATACGTAAAAAAATGTATAATTATAAGTAAATTTCATAAATGATCGGTTTACTACACGTATGTGTATAGTCACATACCAGTGAAAGGTTATTCCATTATTAGACAGTTAAAGCACGACCAAAGACGTAAACGTATCATTTGACATGTACGCTTGCGCAGTGAGAAATTCACTTGCATTTACGGATACGTGACACGTATCTTTGTGTGCATTTACGTACGTACAAAACGCAAACGTATTGAGCCGAAGAAGTTTCGATTTCACCCGAACGATGCCGAACAGTTGCGAAGCTTCCAGTGGTGCGGGTGATGCGTCGAAAACCCTTCAAAATATTGTTAAGACGTTTTTATTAAAAAAAGTCACCGATATCTCCTATAATAAATTAAAATTCTCAGTAAATTTATTCAAATAATTAAATTCAATTTCAATCATTTAATGTCGAGCTGCATAGATAAAGCTAAGACCGAAGCTAAACAATTAAAAATAAGAATATCTCGACAGAGCGATGATGCGACTGTCCTCGTTACATCTTGAACGCCGAGGTCAGCGAACTTTCTGGTCGCGATTACGTCTCCCGTTCGCTGTTTTAGTCGATGGGTGATGCGGTTTCATAAACACATCCACAAACACATCTCGTTCGCGGTATAGATTAAAAATACCGTCACGCGTTGCGATGAACGATTCGATAGTAAAGAGTATGCGTTCTTCTCCTTCATTTGAAGAACATGTAATAAAAGTTTATATGCGTACTAGAAGAATTGATCTTAATGTTAAAATCTAACAGATACGTTCACAGCTTTGTTTTTTAGAACTAAATTACCTAAATTTAGTCCTTTTTTTTAATCGGTTTGGTTATTTTTCTAACCTGTGTTTTTGTATATTTTATTTTTGTAACTTCAAAATTAGACTTTAATAAAAAAAAACTTTATTGTGTTGGTAAAATGTTAATTGCAGTTACTTATTACATCCCCTTGTATCGACGCCCCGCTACGCCGCTGATGCCGAACGAACAAGTTCAAATCTGTTTTTTGATACCTGGCTCTCAGACCTGAGCTAGTTATTAGTAGTTATTTGAAATATTTCAGAAATTGATTTGTGTAACAGGACATGGGCTTATTTTAATATAATAAATTAATCATTTGATAATATCGTTGATTACGAATGCAATGATAATATTAAGCTAAAGAATATTTCATAGTATAATATGTTACGGTTAAAGTCCGATGTCCGGTTAATGTCGACATTAACATGTTAATGTTTGGGTTAGGTTATGTTTTTGGTGGTTTTGTTGTGTGTTATTCTCGAGATTAATTGGGTAATGTCGACATTAACCAGACATCGGACCTTAACCGCAACATATACATAAATCTATATGAGGATTCTAAAAGAATGCAATCAAATTTAAGTAAACATATCCTATATGAACAAAAGTTATAGTGTCTTTGTTTTCCAATGATTTTTATCCTTAGATATTACATAGAAATTCAATATGTACCGTTTACTTGCTTTAACTTTCGTTTACGCGACGTCGCATCCTCATCTGTGACTACGTTTCATACATAAGTTACATACGTACCGTGAGATACGTATTATGCCATGCTTTAACTGTCTATTTCCCCCGATTATTAACCGAGATCTCCCGCACGCTGCACAACCAACTATCTTACGTCTTTTTCGATAAATCGCAACAGTATCACTTTTAATTCAAGTTCTGACACACACAATTTCTTTCTAGATTTACTACCTCTAAACAAAACCAACGGTAGATTAAATAATAAATAACATAAAATAGGCAGTAAAGACAAGCAAATCTAGACAATTTCAAATCATATTCAAATGTTTCAACTGAAATGTCAACCAGAACTGTCAAGGATGGGGACCTATAACGTTGATTCCGTCCACTATGCATAAATACATGGATAGTAGGTATTTTACTCCTTTCTTAATTTTTTTATTCAAAGATCTGTCTTATCTAACCTTGAAATACTATTATGTATTTGACATGGACTGCTTTTATTTATTTCTATAAATTATATTCTACTTCAAACAACAATTACTGGGAGGTAGAGATGCATGATACAATTTTCCAATACTTATATAATATTTTATAGCAATATTTTAAATTTGATATCTTTCACACAATGATCTATTATGTGTATTGAAATTTTACATTAGTTAGAAGTAAATGCGGTTCTTTAAAATACACAATTTATGTTTAAAACATAGCGTCTGTAGGACTATCGCTGTCGTATTTTAGATTTTAGAACTATATAAAGAAGTATTTTTAAACTCAAAGAACTATATAGAGAAGCAACATTTTCAATTATTTTGTTAATTATTTTTTTATTTCTGTACAGAAAGTATCAATATTCAGAAATTTTATAGAAATATCGTGCATCTCTATCAAGAGGTCCTCTAGGTTCATTACATAGTAAAATTACTGTTTTACCCTATTCAACTCCACCCGACACTGAAGCTTCAGGAACTTGAGAATAGTCAGCGACATCTTGTGACGATTTCGACCTATCTAACGTTTCCGAATGGTACTCCCTAGCCACACACAACCTATGCGCCTTGCACTTATCGTGATGGTTCACTATTTCCAGTCTAAAATTCGTACTGCCCTCGGCGAACGAAGTCCGTATATCTGGCATATCGCCGCTCCATTTCCTACAGAACTTGCAGAACATTACGTTTTGTCTTTCGTCGTACTGCAGCCAAACGTAGGACTCTAACCACGAATGTCTGAAGCGCGATCCTTTCCTACCTACTTGCGGCCTGGGAACTGGCACGTTTTTTACACTGGACGATGTATTTCCCTTAGTCACTGACTGTATCACTGAGCATTCCTGAGCGGCGCTCTTACTGATTTCTGGGGGTACCGGTAGAGGGACTCTATAGTAGTTGGAAATGGCCTGTAGACCTCCTAGTTCGACACCGGTTATCGAAGGGCGGGTGTCAGATGAAGCAAAGTCACCTGGTGGCGCGTCTAGGTACTGTCGCAGCGTGAAATGCCGGTCTTTGGGCGCGCTGGTCAGTAGGGTCAAGGTAGTGCACTCAGAGTCGGACGGTCGCGCCCAAGCCGAGGTAGAAGGTGTGAGGAGGTTTGTAGAGGTCGTCTGCGGACAGAGAAAGGGAAGGATATGTGTCAATGGCCGGGTTTCTGTTTTTCTTTAATCGACGTGGATTTTCAAACCGATTCTTGAAGAAAATAAATAAATCGGTTTGAAATGCACGCGAAATAACGGTTTTACTTCCTCACTCCTTCTACCTCATTACGCGGGAAACTCAGTCAGGCGTTTTCGCGAAAACCCAAATTATTAAGTGCAGTTCGTTTCGATAACCGGAAAAGAATGTACGAGAAATGTACAAAATGTCTACTGAATCCGACAATTGTACACATATCCTTAAAATTAAAATGCGATGATATGATGTTAGGTTCTTTCCTAGTAAAATCACTGATAGTAACAGCTTATTCTTTATTAGTACAACAATGAAATCCCGATTATGAAACTTACTGATACACTGTAATCTCACAATCTCTTTTACATACAGTATTAAATAATGAAGCTTATGTACTATAATAGTATAAGGAAACTAGTAGCTTTACTCCTTGTCAAATCCTTTGTTCTTTTTCTGCCACTTTATATGACCTTGTTCTCGCCTTGGTCCCGTGACCACTGACGTAGCTGTATAGCCGTGGTTTATAACTAGGCAAAGTATAGTCGTGGCACTCGCCACAGTTTGACAGAGATGTATTTAAGAAAATGAGTTCACAATAAAATAATATAAAAAAATTGATCAATGAGTAAAAATTTGCTTGAAAACAGAATATTTTCACAATTCGTGTGAGTAACAATTCTTCTGTATCTGAAAATCTTCTGATGGGAAGAAATGCGAAAAAAATATATGACATATTTTTATATTATTATTTATTTCAGAGATTTTCTACTTTTTTTTAATTTAAAACAAGTTTAATTTTTTCCAAAAAAAAATTTCGCAGAAAAATCCTCATATTTCTGGGGCCAATTAATTACCATTTTTAAATTTAAACTTAAGTAATTGCTAACAAACATTATAGGAACTTCAGAAGCAAGATCATTAAGAAATCGTTTCTTATTTAGAAGAGTTTGATTTTGACCGCTAGAAAGTATCAATGGACTTTCGCATGTAACAAAACATATTTTTGTCATCATTTTTTGTCAATCCGTCTCTGTGCTGGGACGCAACGCTCGCACCTCGCAGGTCGACGGACGGAACTCAACTGAAATGCTCTGCAATCTGCCGATATTCGACAGATTGTAAAAACTGGCAGAAAATATTTCGGAGAGTGCAACTACTCTTTTCCTTCTACTATGGTACTATTAAGAAAATTTTATCCTAGGTAGAAAGTAGATCTTCAATTACATATAGATTATATATTTTTTTAAATATCTTAACAATAATTATGTTTGAGTTTACTAGAAAATAATATTTTCGACAAATGCCATGATAATTTTAAAGTGGTTTACCATTGCCACGCGACGGCTGTGAGGTGCGAACTCTGTATTCTAGAGTCAGCAGCAGACTCACATGCCATAGAGCTATAGCTGACTATTTAAGTTGACTCAAAATTATCGCCAACCACCCGGTTAGGCGATGATATTTTAAATATGCCAATAGCGAAAACTAGATTAAACTTTCAGGATTTCTACTAGAAAAGAAGCTATGGATGACTAAAATGAATTTAAATTTTAACACATATTATACAAATACATGTATTATTTTTTGTTAGTCTAATATTAATATTTCTATTAGAAAGTGTCCATATTCTTCTCCAGAGAGCGTAGGTGACCTCTCGCATGCGCTTGTGTTGTATATTTCATGTCAATTAAACTTTTAGTTACGTAATCGAGGGCCAGATTTTTAAATTCATTGTTGCCAACCATGGACATATTCGGCACCGGGCTGACTAACTGAAATTTAAATTTCGCGCTGAAGATTCAGGTGGTAGCTCTGCTGTAAATAATATCATGTTGCCGCATTTATTTACTTTTTTTATTTTGTGACATTGTCATTCGTTTTAACACTTCAGTTTTGTATTACGAGTTTTTCGTTGAAATAAATATCGTTGTTTGCATGTTTTGTAACGAAAATATTTTCGTTACATTTTTCCTTTTATATCGTTTATACGTTTTTTATATATTATCGATTTTTTGCGGAACCTCGATAGTGGTACACATCACTAGCGATGGTTGTTAGTTTAAATTGTTTAAATATTTTATATATTTTCTGGTTGCCTATGGGTTACCGATAATAATTTGTTTATTTTTAATGAAAAACGAAGGTTTATTATTAATATTTTGTTTAGTGTTAAATAATTAAGATGCAATTGTTACACACATTTTTTGAAGGTATGTAAGAAATTTTATCGTATTTATTATTTTTACTATTAATTATAAAATTTTTATATTGACATTTGGTACTTAACGCATGTCTAAATGAGTGGGAGAATTCTATAAAGGGACTTTTTTTTTTGTTTTGCCAAGAATCACTCTCTCTCATCTCGATCTTCTTTGCTTAAACACCTAGTTTTTTTTCAAGACACCGGCACGAGGTACGACTTGGAAATGATTTATTAGTTTTATTTTTTTTAAACATTTCTTACTATCTAATATGATTTAATTATTTGATTTAATTATTTAATTAGCTTGTAACTTTAAATTCCTTTTTCTATTTTATCTTTTTATCTCACAGTTTATTTTTTTTTTCATCATCTCTTTATCTTCTTGTCTTAGTAGCACGTGTATGGTAGTTTTGTAAAAAAAAATTCTAATACCTTTAACTTTTATTTAGTACTAATTATTTTTATCTTTCTTATTTATGTACTGAGACGCAAGCTGTCGAACAGGAACCCGCAGAGGTGTTCGATTTAGCAATCTCAGGGGCCATGAACAGAATCAATCACTGAAGGAGTACTCTCAGAGACGAACCAGGAGGGACTCTGGTAAGTAAGGATTTTTTAATAATATTTATATTATACGACTTATGTCACCTTTAACGAATCCTTGCTTGCCAGAAGGCAACTCTTGTTTTATCTGGACCCTGTAGTGGTGGTGTCTATTGGCAGGCCATTCGACAGATAGATTTTTGTTTTTTGTTGTTTTTGGGTCACTCTGGGGAACGTATCTTTACCTCGTATCTGCCAAATTTACCTTACCTTATCTTTATCTTATTTAGCGGATGCATTATCTTCGTTCCTGGAGTGACATATCTTTTCTTTTAGTTTTTATCTGTCGAATTGAGCATTTATCGTTTTACGTATCTTATCTCTATCTTTCTATTTACCTTTATCTTTCTATCTAGTTTTTTAATTTATCTTTTAATATCGCATTTTAGTATTAACTTTTGTTCTAATTTAAATTTTCCTATATTTCTATTTTTTTTAATCTTACATATTTTTTTTATTCTTTTTACACGTGTCTACAAATTAAATCAAATAATTTACTGTAACAATATATTTTTTTTTTCAAGTCGTACCGAAGTGATTGTGGTGGTCTGGAATTTTCTAGAGAGAGAGAGCAAAATATTTTTCTTTTATATTTTTGTTATAATTCTATATTTATATTCTTTAAATAATTTGGACAATCTTTTCAATTATAACTTAATTTAAACTGTCATTGCCTATTTTCTTTTTTAAATTTTAATTATAATTTTTATTATAATAATTAGTAGTTGGATTTAGATATTGATTATTGTTTATTTGAATCACTAATATGTTCTTTAATCATAAGTTATTTTTATTGTACTTTCACTGGCAACCAACAGACAGTTCAATTGGTAATTTAGAACACCACCACAAAACTGGGTACTTATCAATTGTGTTGAATAGAATACTGCTGTTTGTTATCTTCTAGGAAGATACGAGAATTGACCCTCCCCATTAGTAGCTCACGCACTGAGACTGGTGGAGTCTCACAAGCTCTCCAACGTTAGCCGGACAATCACGCTACCCACCAGCGGACGAGTGCAGCGAAGAGGGTGAGGCCTTTCTCCTAACCAACCGAAGCAGAAACACTTAAGTATTCCAGTTGCATATCTAATCTCATATAATCGAGACTGTCACAGCCAATATTGTTAATAATTGTTAATTAAATATAAGTCATTAATGAAATTTTCTATTGTCTTATTTAATTCCAAAGCATACTTCCACAAACCAGTAACTTTTAGAATTTTGTGGGTTATAGTTTACTAGCAGACCTTGCAGTCGAACACTGTTCTTTTTAGAACCTCTTTTAGTGCGAAGTGTACAAGATAGCTTAATAGCCGTAAAAAACTCATTGCAACTTTATTAGAATATTTTGAACGGGAAATCGGTAGTAATAGCCCTTTATGTCCCTTAAGTGCTGTTAAGGTGAGTTTTATTAATGTAAATAATAACTGTTTTTGATTGAAAGAAAATATATAAAAGTGGGCAACGCTGTACCAGTCGAGCTTAATCACGTGACTAAAAGTTTATTTGTATGAACTGTACTTGTTAATTGTGTCCACGGAATATTGGAACTCCCTGTATATTTGTAGGTCACCTTTGGAAAAATAAATTCTCCAAAAATTGTTTTCTCAACAGCTATGCGAGGTGTCGTTTTTTTTACAAGAGACAAAAAATGTAGTAAATACTAGGGGGACCATTTTACGAAAGAAAAAAAAAACGGTTGTCGGTTGAGTTGGAAAATATTTATACCAATATATGTAGGGGTAGGGTTAGTTTCACCCTTCCCGTACTTTTTCTTGATTTTTGTGAAGGTCAAATGTTAAAGCACTTGGCAAAACATAGACACCCAATATCTCATTAAAGTCGGAATAACGGTTCTTAAAATATTTAAAAAAATGTGTTTATTTTGATACCCTCTAGCGGACAAATGAAGCACTTTTGTATAGAGGTAAATTGTGTCCAATGAACTTATTTTGATTCCAAAAATACGCAGTAGTTCTATGTTCTATGTCTATGGAATATTTGGACAGTCTGTATATGAAAGTCACGGTTTTCCTCGTTTTGACATTTTGTATGTTGCTTTGGCTCAAACAAAAATAACAAGATACTGGATAGAATGTGTTCGATTGTAGACACGGCAATATGGCTGCTATTTAAAAAACTTGTATTATTTTCATTTTTAATTTATTATTCATGAATTTTTGACCATTTAAGGAAATAATTTACAAAAAGTGAAAATGTTTTCATGCACTTAATTTGAATTAAATTTGAGTGTTTGGATCCTAACGAACCCTTTCCCGCAATATAGGGAGAATTTACATGGGAATATATCTGTTTATGTATTTGCAAATTTTAGTACATTTTTTATTCATATTTCAGTTAGTTATTTCTGAATCTGTGAGCTTATATTGAAATAGAGAATAATTTTATTGTTGTGGGTTGTGGCAAATTTCTGAGAAAAAATAATTTTTTAATTAATGTTAGACTAACAAAGGACTATTAAAAATAAAACTCGAATAAACTTACTGTTTGTAACGCTTCCGACATCGAATGGTAGGAATCGACAGGGTTGCCATCGTGAGGCTCTTGCTTGACCAGGGGAGTTCCCCCCGTGTCCCTCTCCAAGCGATTGCGGTCCCTTTCCACAGGCGAATCGGCCATAAAAACCTGATTTGCACAAATAAATATTTTAAGCTCCTAATTTCAAATACTTTTATTACATTATCCAATACTGAATAAGAATTTCGCTGCATTTGGCAACACTATTGATATGGCTTCTGGAGGTACAGCTCTCTTAACAATTTTTTTTATATTAAATGTCTTGATTCTAAATCATTTCGACTGTCAATTTGTGACATAATCAATGCGGGGATTTCTATTAGGATCTCTAAGAAATATTTTTACTTTAAATTTAGTTTCATTATTATCAGTTAAAAGAATCTAAAGCTCCGTCAACACCATGGAGAAATAAGAGGGGGAGGCGCTACAGCTGTTGCGAAAACGGTATCAGCCAGCCGCCAAACATATTTGATTGTGGTCTCTTTTTGTCATTTGTGCATTTTTCCTAAAATTTAATGTTTTTCATCGATAATTTGAGTGTTTTCTATTACAAAAACATTAAAAGCCATGGTGTCGTGTGCTGTGCGCAGTTGTAGAAGCAAGAAAAGTATCGACTCGAAGAAACTCACCAGAGTAACATTTCACAGGTAACATAAACAGTGTACAGGTCCGTAATGACCGAATTAACGAATGATCATTATAATTAGTATTTTATTCCTATTTTAAGTTTGGTGTAGTAATGCCAAGTAATTTGTTAATTGTGATACACACGATTAATAATACACAATGATAAGCTCATGCCAAATTTTAACCATTGTTTGATTTTATTATTTGAAGTTTTACTTAATCCGGTCCTGTCCATTTGGTCTCCTCTTGCCCCACCCAAAGAACGAAACTGATACCGATACAGAAATACGTGTACTAGCGTCTCCCCCTTTATTCCTCCGTGGTCAACATATAGCATTTTACCTGTCAGTTCAGTCAAAATGTATAAAGTAAAACCTGTTTTGCCAAAATATAATTTTACTGCCAAGCGACTGCCAATTACTGCGAAGAAGACGGCCTATGACTGCCATGTAATTATTATAGACGACTGCCAATGACTGCCAGGGCCTGCCAAGAAAATGTACATGTAAAGCAGGCAACCCATTATGAACGCCCAGAACGGCGCGGTACAGCACAGCACCAGTAAAATTCCGCAAAAACGCAACCTATTATGAACTGGATTGTGCCGCGCCATGCCGGGCGTTCATAATGGGTTGCGTTGTATATCAGCTCAGGTAAAACTTAATGTGTAGGTGAATCTTAAATAAAGTGATGTTTTTAAAGGAATACTGAAAAACTGCAAAAAATTCAATTTAATATTAAATGTATTACTCTCGCGATGTCAAATAAAAAACAATAATGTATACTTGAGAAAACATATGTATCACCGCCAAATTATAATAAAACATAAATATCTTTTTCAACCTAAACCATTTAGACTTCTTAATAATTTTTATCTCTTACAAAAGGTCAACTTTTATCATAATTAGTAACCGAAAACTACTAATCAATGGTACAAAGTTACAAGTACCTATTTCATAAATAAATAAAAGTTTTGTTTGAAACCACGTGAAGAAAAACAATGAGAAACATGGCGAGTGAATTAGAAAAATACGTACCCATTTTTTAACTACACAAATATTTTAGATTTTTTTCAAGGCCATAGCAAATTGAAATGTATTGAATTGACTGTATCTTTTCAATGGTCGAAATCGCTTGAGAAATTGGTTTGAATTCGATCTCTTTAGGAACTATTTTTTTATGGAAATATTTATGGAATAAGCGAAAATCGAATTATCACTATCGCAATCTAAAAAGGTCCTTATGAAAAGAAGTATCTTCACAAAGATGTTGAAATTCACCAAATTCGTTTCTTTTTTTAGTATCTCATTCCTTCCTCTTTTGCAAATGATTAGTTGTAAGAAAATATTTTCTAGAAAATACAAATCTCACCTCAACGCATGTAAAGACTGTTCAGCCATCGTTCACC
Source organism: Sitophilus oryzae (assembly GCF_002938485.1). Classification (NCBI taxonomy): domain Eukaryota; kingdom Metazoa; phylum Arthropoda; class Insecta; order Coleoptera; family Curculionidae; genus Sitophilus; species Sitophilus oryzae. The sequence goes on from NW_022146866.1 coordinate 1,251,318, forward strand.
GTTACGTCATCATTATTTGTCAAATATGAGTTTTAGGGTGTGTCCATAGATTTAGTAAGAACAGATATCACATTGTGCATTTTAACCCGATCAAACAATCGGAGGTTGACTACGTACTGTAAAAACCAACTGAGATAGAGAAGGCGACATTGCCACATCTCAAATTTGCGCCTATCTACTTAGTTTGATTTGCAGAAAAGGCGACTTTAAAACCTTCACCGGATATCAATAAATCTCAATTTCTTAATTAAATTTATAGTTTATTTTTAAAGAAGCATGCGTAATAATATGTTATTAACCAGAGGATATATGCGTTACTATTAAAGGACATGTTTACTGTTTATGTGCTGAAACGTCTAGAACTATTGGCAACGTCGCTGCTAGTCTTCCAGAATGAAATGAGCCGTCCGTCCCACCACCCCTCGCGACGGCTCTTGGTCCGTTATAGCGTACTACGTTTAGCTTACGGTGTGTTTGAAGTCGGAATCAAATCCGAAGTGAACTTTTCAGTGTTTTTCATTAGTTTTTGTTTTTGTTTAACGTACTTTTGAATCTGCGAATTTTCAATATGGTAGGACATTGTCAAATGTGTGGAAAAATAAGCTCAAATTACCCGAATTCGTCTTTTCACAGGTAGGTATTGTTTCCGCCGTAATCGTACATAGGCGTCCCACAAGGGAGCCTCTCACAATTAAAATAATTTCTAATTATATTTGTTGAATTTTGATCTATTAAAATAAGAACGTAGTAGCCGGTAATTGAATTATAATTCGTCTCAATTATTACCTAACTGTTGTAAATCATAACAAATTTGAATATAAACGTTGCATTTGAAACTTTATTCTAAGCCAGAAAAAGTGACATTTTTTTAAATTGCGTCATATTTTGGTCATTGCTCGATATTCTAAAATTTTAAACAAAGGTGTTTACCCGTCCTTTTTTACATTTTATTGCTTTATTATATCTTATATCTGCCCCTTCGGTCTTGTTTAGACAATTTTTTACCACCGTACAATACAAATACCTCTTTCTAGAGTTATTTGTGCGGTGTGTTTACCTTTTTTTAGAATGGGACGAATTAGAATCACAACCAAACTGTAAATAATTCTTAGGCTACTAGTTTTATACATACCTATATACAGAGTGACCCAGGCCTCCAAAAAAGCTTTTTACCTATTACGTTTTTGGTTTGTGATTTTTATTTCAATTTTTTACATAAGATCGGGGCCATTGTAAAGCACATTTTCAAAATATTTTTGTCAACATACAGGGTGATTCAAACCGCAATACATATGCTTAATACAGTTCATGAAGATTGGGACATTTAACTAAAATTTGATTGTCTGATGAAGCTACCTAAGTAATGGATTTATAAATAAAGTATTATTATGCGACAGAAATCCCATACTGTAGCACACAGATTTGATACTTTTAATGATACATGCCTTCTATTGAGAGACTAAAAGGTAATTGCCTCGTATCAGAGCCATCATAATACGAGAAGAAGACCGAAAGTCAAAATCTTGTCTTATATTTTCACTTCTTGTCTTATTAACACAATTTTCTCATTAAAATAAATATTGATTTTAGGTATAGGAAGTTATTAATAGGAAGTTATTAAAAATAAGGTGGCTCAGTGGCGTAGAGGTACAGGTTCTCGTCTACCAATCTCAAGGTGTGGGTTCGATTCCCACACCCGGCATTTCATCAGCCGACTATTTTTATTAAAATAAAAATAGTTTGGGTACCTAGGTCGACTCAGCCTTAAATGAGTACTTGGGATTCACAATCCTGAGATAATAATAGGCGGTTGAAGCGTAGTGCTAGCCACATTACCTTCCTTGTATACCGAACGGCTCTAGTATAGCAAGCTGTACCTTGCTATTCCCACGGCGTTAAACGCTATATACGGGAGCTATTATTATTAAGTTATTAATAATACAAGATTAAACAACTACACAGTACTTCACAGGAAGCTATCGATTGCGAACTAACTAAATCGTAACTAATTACTAATTTTGAAAAGTTCTTTTTAAAATCAAAAAAAGTAAAACTAAAACCTAAACTATCATTTGAGATTAAACGGGAAGTTCTGAATAATGTTGCCTATTCTAAACAAGAAAAAATTATTTATAAGTTTTATAACATCTCGAATTAAATTTGGACGAAAAGAATATTTCTGTTTGCTGTAGGTAATTTTCTCAGGGAAAATACGTAAATAAAAATGACTTTTTAAGTCAAAAAAAGTCAAAAGGACAAGTTATTCCAAAAAAGGACTGTCCTTTTCAAAAAAGGACAGGTGGCAACCCTAGGTATTTCTGGAATGGAAATTTAATGGCAAATCTACAACTTTAGTTTGAAAATATGTTCCGGCCACCTATGTTTACAAAAATGTCTAAAATGTGCTTTACCATTGCCTCCATATTCTAAAAAAAATTGAAAGAAAAGTCACCAACCACAAACCTAATATAGAACTGTTTCGGAAGCCTGAGTCACCCTGTAAATATTCAAAAGTAACTGAAAGTTTATAGAGAAGTAACTGACAGTTTAAATTGAATATCGACGTTGGAGCGATTTTCGAAAACTATCTACTAACGTTTCAACATAAGTATATGTGGGATATTAATTACATTATTATATTAGACCTTATAACAAAAATCATCTAACGAAAAAGTGTTAATGTAGTATATTAATATGGAGTAAAAATTTTACTAATTACTTTACTTTTGCTTTGCTACTTAAATTCGTTCCAAAAAACGATACGCCACTGGCCATTAGAAGAATCCAAATGTGCCTAGTTGCCAGGGTCGGAAATTTTAGACTTCCCTATCTCTTCTGTCCTTGTTCGACACATTGGAATGTTTGATACACTACCAACGAGTATTTATGAATGAGATGTTCGGTCTATCTTTATAATGTCTTTGGGTGTGTCTGAGATCAGTTCATATCATAATTTTAAGTACGTTTCTATATTACTGATTGAGCGAGTTCCGTTTTTTTTTCGGTATTTATTCATTTTTTCTTGAACTCTTAATCAGTTACGATCCCTTTAATCCTTTGGATTGTTGAAATTCCTATTTCTAAAACCTCGTCAGCAACTCGCTATATTATTGAAAAACACTATCAATTTGTATTTTACATAGGAATGTTATACCTATGCATTGTGGTCCACGGGCAAAAGTGTTCTACCAGCATCTCTTTCTCGAGAAAAATTATTTATAATCTTAGCAATAAGCTCTTGTTCGTTTCGATTAAATCTTTCGAGGCATTTTTGCAATAGACAGTTTGAATTTTGTTTTACAGCAACAATCAAATTTTGATTTTGACATTGATCGATGTCGGTCAATAAAATTATAACCCCAAATCAAATGACAATGACAATTACTAAAAAGAATATGCAGTAATTTACGAAATGTCATAAAAACGTCACCAATCTGTTTCATCTGATTGGCAAGTGACTGAGAGAGTTTGACAATATATGACGTGACGGTGAACGATGGCTGAACATTCTATACCGGATAGTGCATGGTCGTTGGAAACGTAGGAAATCCCATGCAAATTTTGAACTGTGCAAATATTGGCTCCTCTATTAATTTTACAGCTAAGTCGTAAAGAGGTTCTTCTAATGTCTGCTTATACTGAATACACATGCCAAATTTGAACAATTTTGGATAAACCGATTTTAAGTAATTTAAGAAAAACTGCATCTATTTTTAAATTAAAACAGAACAGGTAACCATGCAAAACCAGTCAACATACCTTATCTATATATTAACCTATCATTGTGAAATGTAATTTGTCGCACTGTCTACACTACTATATTTAATATCTATTAAACTTTTAGTTACTTAATCGAGGGCGCGATTTTTAAATCCATTGTTGCCAACTATACATATTCGGCGCCTGGCTGACTAACTGGTATTTAAATTTCCCGCTCGGGATTTAAGTGGTAGCTCTGCTGTAAAAAATGTGAAGTTACTACATTCATTTATTTATTTCCCGACATTGTCATTCGTTTCGACACTTTAGTTTTGTATTACGAGTTTTTGGGTTAACTAGTGTTGTGATACTTTAAGCTTAAAATTGTTTACTAGCAGACCTTGCAGGCGAACATTGTTCTTTTTAGAATCTCTTTTAATGCGAAGTGTACAAGATAGCTTAATAGCCGTAAAAACACTCATCTGTTATCGACGCCTATGATCCTTATGATAGGCAGTCATTTTCACGCCGTGCCTGCACCCCGGTCAGCTGATGTTTGCGAGTAACGGAGTGGTAGGCTTTGGAAATAATTGAATGTCGGGGATTGTTGATTTCGGCCCAGAGAATCTAGACCAAACCAAACCAAACCAAGACATTGTTGGTCAAGATACTTAGAATTATATTTTAAATATCAATTTCTGTTAAATATATTAATCTCCGGATTACATCAGAAGTAACGATGAGTTTAATCCAGCGTTCTTAGGCCGTGACGGCGTATTTCTGACTTACTGACGACTATTGACTTGACTTTGACCTTTGAGACTATCGTTTCGTAAAGGCGTCGCGTCGGTTTCGATTATCGATTCGGTGATTTGGTGGTCTCAGAAACGGGTACCCGTCGGATTTCGGATACCGTCGTCGGATCGGCGAAGCGCGAAAAGAAAACCGGAGGGATCATCCTGGCAGCTCTAGTACTCGAAGATATTAGCGGAAAAAATGCAGTGCTGGAAAGAAGCGTCATATTACCCCTACAAGTTACAGACTCCGGAAGATAACAGGAAAAGGTTGAAAATGTTTCAAACATTCAGTTTGGATTGTGTGGAATCTAAGCACTAGGAGCAAAATGAGCGTATCTGGACAAGTTGCGTTTATCCCTCCAGGCGTAAATGATAAAGTCGGCGTTAGCGAGTTTCGGCGTAAATTAGTAGCGAATTATGCGTAATATCAAGCGGAATAAAAGAAAAATTGGATGCGTAGCGAACTATATTCAGCGTTAGATCTACTGAGGATCACTTCGACACGGCTAATAGGATCCAATTAATCTCCATGGTAGACAGGTTCATTTGAATTTCTAAGCAGCTGAGGATTGGTTGATATGAAGTTAGAAACATACTAGGATGGTATGCACGGTCAAAGAACAAAAGTATTGTGGAATAGCTAGGTTTGTCAAGCTATGGATTTGGTTATGGTAGATTCAAACGTGTATTAGGATAGGAAAAAGGAGTAGGATTAGTTCTAGCCGGTACTCTCTTTTTCAAGGTATACGTTAATATGATAGCTGGAAAAGGCGTGTGGTGGTTGCTAAGGTATGAGTTTACCACCTGGGCGCTTTGTGAGTAGGGCGGATAAGACTTGCGAATAGGGTTGTAGTCCCGGTATTCGGTCTGGTTGGTTCGACCCGGATTGCTCTCTTTTCCAGTGGCTGGAATAGGCGTGGGCCCATAGTTACATTCTAGATTTTTGAATTTAGATTTGAGATTTAACTTTATTTTGTGGCACGCAAGCTGCAGATTGCGTGCAACACCAATATATAATAAGTAATTTGTTTATTTTACCTTTTGAAATTGTCTTTTGTCCCTGAATGATTTATTTGTGCATCATGAGTTTTTGAGTATTGTTTTTGAGTGAGTTACGATATTTTATTTTTATTTATTTAAGTAGAGAATAAGACGTAGCTCCAGTATGAGCAGTGAACAATCTAACTATATTTTTATTTCAGCTTTTAAAAATGTCCTTTAAACCATTCTGATTATGTTTCTCCTTTTAGTGTGATGTAACAATGGTAACAATTAGCTGATAAGGTTTTGTCAATTGGTTTTGTATCAATTGTCCAGTATCAGCAGCAAACAATCTAACATATATTTTTATTTCAGCATTTAAAAATGTCCTTTAAACGATTCTGATTATTTTTGTCTTTTTAGTGTGATGTAACAATGGTAGTAGCAATTAGCTGATAAAGATATGACTCAGCAGCAAACAAGCTAATAAATATTTTTATTTCAGCATTTAAAAATGCCATTTAAAAGGTTCTGATTATTTATGTCCTTTTAGTATGATTCAGAGGAGTGAGGACACTCATAAGTCAGGAATGGCCGAATGTTATCGACGCCTATGATCCTTATGATAGGCAGTGATTTTCACGCCGTGCCTGCACCCCGGTCCGCTGATGTTTGCGAGTAGCGGAGTGATAGGCTTTGGAAATAGTTGAATGTCGGGGATTGTTGATTTCGGCCCAGAGAAGACATTGTTGGTCAAGATAGTTAGAATTATATTTCAAATATCAATTTCTGTTAAATATATTAATCTCCCGATTACACATCACAACTTTAACTTTATCGCATCGCCCTTTGAACGGGAAAGCGGTATTAATGGCCCTTTATGTCCCTTAAGGGCTGTTAAGGAGGTGAGTTATGTTGATGTAAATAATAACTGTTTATATTTGTTTATATATTTATAATTAATTTATTTTTGTTTCCTAAAATATTTTGATTAAAAGAAATTATGTAAAAGTGGGCAACGCTGTGCCGATATATACATTATAGTACCTACCCTTAGTGTCCCCGAAATGTATTTTTGTAATTTAAAACTGGCTCGAATGAGGCAAAAGCTTAACGTTTAGAAAATACGATTTGACAGTGTATTCAGCATACGCAGACCATATAAAAAACTATTTACAACTTCAGTGAAAAATTAATAGGGGAGCCAATATCTAGACAGTTCAAAATTTGCATGCAATTTCCTATGTTTCCAACAACGAAGCACCACCCGGTATATGGAAGATTAGAAATTCGGACGGTTGCGCTCGTATCCGCATCCACTGTGACAGAAGCTTAAGCCCGCGGTTACATTGGACACGGGTCCGTGCGTTTTTATACGTACGGGCTCTGACGGAATCTACTCGCACGTCTATTTTATTATAGTGGTTACATTAGATCATCGCGTTCATGGTGTCCTGTGTGTCGAGTTTGTCAAAAAAAGCGCCACTACTTTGATGCTGTGTGAGGATATAATGTTAAAATAACTACTCATTAAAATAAGAAAATGTTGGGTAAATGATTCACATGCAAGAAGAGGAGGAGAAAATAGTGTATATGTAAAAAACATTTGTAGAATTAAGACAGCAACCCGTCAAATTTTTTTAATATTTTAGAATGTCTCCATCAACATTAATATATCCCAAATACAATTAAGCCTGGTATTTAAAAATAGGTATTCAAATTTTTCGGGAATGTATTGTCTCTGTATTGGGATCAGAGAAAAAAAATTCGATCGAAAAAAATTCGAATTAAAAAAACAAACCAGTTTGTGTTCAGCGAACCAACGGAAATTGACGTACGTGCACGGACGCGCAAACTCCGATGCAATGTAACCGCCTGCGTAGATTGTTTGTTTTTTTGATGCGTGCACATCCGTGTATATATGACCAAAAATACGCACAGACACGCATCCAATGTAACCACGGGCTAAGAAACGCCGGCAAAATCGGTGCCAGTGCCGGTCCTAAAATCGATTGAAATATAAATAAATTAACTCCTTCACATATACTCCGATCCGTTAAAATAGTCGAGGACCGGCAAATTCAACTGAATTAAATGCAACTGTCGCGTCGTGTGCAAAGCCCTGATTTTGCCGGTCTGTGTGCAAGCGCTCTGAAGTCAGAAAACAACACGACGCGATCGCTTAATTTCGATCGATTTCGGTTTCTGTCATTTAGACGGTCGAAATGATTTAAAAGCATTGGCATGACAAACTAAGAAAATGAAGAATCTAACCTGCGAGTCGCAATTTCTATCAACAGAATTCGATGAGTTATCACAGTTGTTGTTCGATGCTGTCCTTTTCCTTTTCAAAGACGGACTGTCCCTTCCCGGTCTCTGAATTTCGCGGTCCCTCCTAAGCGGCGGCGGCTTGTTCTCCATCTCTCTGTCCTCGTTCTGGCCGCTCAGATTATTGCTGTCCGACAGACCTCTTATCTGTAAACTTTCGGCCGTCTTTAAGAAGGCGGGCAGCAAATTTTGGGACACGTTCACCTCGCCCTTGTACATAAAATCTAATAGAGCTTTTACTTCGTTCGGACTGACATCTTTAAGGAAAACTATCGGGTGTTTGTTCGGATTTTGTACAAATAATCTCTCAAAATAGGGGGAGCATGCTGATAAAACCATTTGGTGCGCCTAAAATGTTCGTTCGTTCGAGCGTTTTCTTTCGCTGTTGTTTATGTAGAGTAAAAACGACACATGGAATAGTTTATTTTAATGTAAAAATCTGGTAATTATTAATATTTTTCTATAGTAGAGATAATGGTAATGATTTATTTGTAGCATAAGTAATAAAATGTTTCATAAGTCATTACAAAAATCATACAGGGTGCATGGCGTCTCTCATACGACGCACGCACGGCAAAATGCTGTGATTAGCTTGACAAAAATCGAGGTTATTTTTTTCCCTATATTTACCCATACATTGTTTTTCTTATTATATTTGTAGGGCTAATTTTCAATATTACAGATTTTTCCATTCAACTAGAATGGTGCAAGCGCTACCGAAAATTGATGCAGTTTGCATTTTTCGTGGAACGCAAAAGAGTGTCATTTACACCCAGCATAGCCATTTGAAAATTAATCATCATTATGTACAATATAGCTACAGGTATTTAGTACAATTAAATAACATGAATATAATAAATTTCAACTGTTTTGAATGTAGACAAAATATATTTTAAATACACTATTTTGGATATAGAAATCTGCGACTCACTGTAAATAAAGAGCTATTTCAAAAAAGGGCAGATTTGGGAAAGCTGATTTTTTATACTTGTATCTAGTGATGGGATCGCTGAAGCGAAATTTCGCTCGAGTACTCGATTATTGAAATAACCGACATCGCTCGATTATGAACGAGCGATGCAAGTGACGAGTACCAAACGACGAAAGCAAGCGATCCTAGAATGAAATAAACTGAAATCCGATTTTAATGTGACATACTCGATAAAAAGCCGAGCGAATTTTCAACATAAATCGCAGATAGCAAATTTATACGACGCCGTATATATATTTATCCGTTGCGTATCTGAGGGACAAAATTTTACGACCTCCATCGACAATGCTTTGAAATAAACTAAATCAAGCGATCAAGCAAATCGGTCGCCGCTTGCAACTTGCCATTCATCACCGAAAGTATGTGCCCTGCGCACGCAACTTACTGCTTGGCGTTAACGAGTACTTACAATAAGCGACGGGTGAAAAACCGTATTATACGAGTGATATTTCGCTCGAGCGATCACTCGGTTATTGCAATCGCTTGAAGTCGAGTACTCGATGATTGAAATTATTAATCGGTTTTTCCCATCACTACTTGTATCAACCTACATTAGGAATTTTAATTTTAATAAATCAAAAGCGGAACTCCGTGGAAGTCATTATGAAAACAAAACTATAAAAAAATAGACCCAAAATAGTGTGTTTAAAATATATTTTATCTAGGTACTTTCAAAGCAGTTCAAATTTATTATATTGATGTTATGTAATTGTACTACATGTCTGTAGCTATACTGTCCATAATCATAATTAATTTTCGAATAGCTGTGTGTGCTGGGTGTAAATGACACTCTTTTGCGCTCCACGTTTGTGCAAGGCTAACGCTCTCCCCAGAAAGAGTAGACTCCATCAACTTTCGGTAACGCTTGCGCCGTTATTATTGCTCAGAAGAAATTATAACATTTAAAATTAGGTCCACAAATTTTATAAGAACGACAGTAAGTGGATAAACAAAACGGACAAACAAAAAAAAAATCTAATTTCGATTTTTGTCAAGCTAAACATAGAATTTTTCCGCGTGTGCGACGTGGAAGCTCCAAGGAGAACAACATTTTATCTTGAAATGAAATGTTTGTGAGCACATGTAGGTTAATTTAGAGCAGTTTTTAAAAATATAGATTTATACAGGGTGTCGTCAAAAAAAGTTACACATCAAAGTTGGGTTTTTTGTAATGGAACAAAAAAAATATGATAAATCATTATATTATTATTAATTATCTATATGATAAATGATTTTCAGATTCTAGGAGGAAAATCAAGGTGAGTTTCGTTACAGAAGTATATGACTAAAATGAAAGATTTTTGACGTATTTAGACTTCCTAAAAATGAAGAACAACTTTTAAATTTCCATAAAAGCTGCCTAAATTGGAAATTACCCATTATAGGCTAATATGTAGTTAAAATATCTATTGATCTTTAAATCAAATTACAACATGATCCAAAAAGTTATACAGGGTGAGAGAATTAATAATGAACATTGGCCACCTTTAAAAGCAAGTTACTCTTTTACTTTAAATAGCTATGGTATGTTATTCTGATATTCAATGGGGAATTCATGTCTCTTCAAAATACTATAAAAGTTGCCTACCCCTCAAACAAAGGTTTTTAAAATCTAGGTGGCTGTGATATGCCTGACGTTACTTCAACATAGCTGTCAAATTAGAAAGAAAAAAATGATATGAAAAAAGAAAGAGAGAAATGATATGATTGTGGCTGCTTTTTGAAGCAGAACTCCATGTATGGCTCTTTTGAACGATCATGAAAAGATCTTTTGAAAAAATAATCATTTTATGCAATGAACAAGAAAGGATGCATTTTAAGCATTTGACTACATCTAGCTAATTTTTATCACATAATTATACATTTATATCTAGATTTTATCAAATAATAAAGATCGACTAACGCAAAATCATAGAAATGAAATTATCTACGAAAATCTTTGTCTAGTGGGTAGGCAACCATAATAGTATTTTTATAACATTCATATTTAATAATTACAAAAAAATCAACCCTTTTTGCAAAGAAAAATAAAATATAACAAACACGGAAATATAACTTTTAGATATTGACGTTCTGCTTAGTATAAATAAAATATGATCTTTGAAAGACTAAAGTGTATAAAGTCTAATCATTTTAGATTCGGCATTTAAATTTTTCGAGATTTTCAGGATCCAGGGATTTAATATCAGGATTTCGTGACAAATATATACACCGTGATCCCGATTTGGAAACCCTATACACTATACAGTGTATCTCAGGAATCAGTGCAAGTATTTTAGCTGGTAGTAATTTCGACCCTAGAAACACCCCTTTGAGGTTTTTTTGCGAAAAAAAAAATTGTTGAAAATTTTATATTTAAATTGTCATAGTCAAATAGCTTGGTTATTTTCAATTTATTTTATAAATGGCAAAGAGAAAATATATTTTTTTGACCAGATCTACCACCCCTTAATTTTAAGTATTTACTTGCACTTATTTCTTGGACACTCTGTATAGTGTTTATACATTTACTCCACTTTCAATATTTTATTATATTTTTCTTTGTCAGAGAAAGACTTTGTCCGTACATGTCTCTTTTCGACATAAAGTAATTAACATAAAAAAATATAGCATAGTATTTCATGAAAAATGCACATTCAATTCATAAAAAACACAGTAGGAGATGCCTGTCAATATTTTCAACTACATACAATTTACCTAATAATATGACTGAATAAAACAGCGTCAAGTTGGCTTGGAAATGACAATCAATGACATTCACAATATAATTTTACATCTAAAATGACAGCAATCTTCATTTCCAAACCAACTTTGACGCCGTTTTTTCGATTGAATGGTATGACATATAACATAGTATGAAATTATCCTTGATGAATCTGTTTATTCAAACTGTAATTGTCTTTCACAAAAACATACAGAAAATTACAGGATTTGATTATGCTATCTTGACTGAAAATAAAAGTAAATCTTAGGACAATCAAAACAAATAAAAATGTGGATGAAATACAAATTACAGTTGAGAGTTGGAACCTTTGGTACAACAAAGTAAAACAATAATTCATCACAATACACCAAAACATTTTACTTTTGCACTGGACGCGCGTTTTGCTAATGAAAGGTATTAAAACTAAATGGTTTTAATCATCTGCTAACACGGTTAGCGAAACGCGCGTCCAGTGCAAAAGTGATTTGGTGTATTATTGTGGTGACTTACTATTTTATTTTGCGCAAATGCAAATATTTAAAGGGTACTTATGTAGACTCTTTGAAGGCAGTATTACCAGAAATTGAGTACAATTTTCCTCAGATTTTATATACCATTCTGACTACTGACCTATTCCATATATGTCGCCTTTACTCTAATGATAAAAAATACCTGAAAGGTTTGTCCATTGCTGGCCAATGTGACATCACATAAAACTTGTTCCCTAAGAAAGTCACTGAGCACTTCTGTCAAATTTTTCAAATGATTATTCCATCTAAGGCAGTACTGTTGGGAGTCCATTTTGGCTTAGTAATTTTGGAACCTGTTGACATCATATAATTTTGTTACAAATCAAAATATGCGCGACGATTTTTTTGCAGTGGTCAAGTGACATTCTCAATCAATTGTTATGGAAATAGAAAACAAATGAGCCATGAGCATCAATTGATGTGACTTCTTAGTTTTTAATAATTGGAGTAAGTGTGTTTATTTAAGAATAATTTTGTTTGTATATTAAAACACGTATTTGAGATAAATTTAAGCGAAAAGGTCAACGATCCGACGTCGAATTTTTTGCTTAATTTCGCTGCAACAATTAAAATAGCGCGAGTGGCGTCTCTAGTACTGTATCAATTAACTTTTGGACCAGCTGAAACTGATGGTGAAAAATCTGGCAGCCAACGCAACACAGTATAATCGCGAAAAACACAACACTTACATTTCTAAACAGACGGCGTGAACTAAAAAAAGCCCTGGACGCGTATCACTAGCTACCGCGTTAAATTGAGCGGCCGCCTATTAGTTAAAATCAAGATTTGCAAACTGTTCTTAAAATGAGTTATTTGACCTAAAACTGTAACCATGTAGAAAACAACAGTTAAGTTAACTTGAAGCACCGATTCAATTACATAGAAGAATGCATTTGACGAAGGAATCTAACCTCAGTTAGACGTCACGGCCGAGAAAAAACTGTGTAGAAGGGCGACCCAAGAAAGTCGGTTCGTTGGCACCAAAGTTCTATGCCCTTAAAAGTACATTTGTGTAGGTCGCATCTATTTTTAGATTTATATCTCGCCTGCACGCGGGGCACATTAGCGCTCTAAGGCCACAAAACGGTCCTGGAAACGGTTTCTAGATCCGGATCTGCGTGTTAGACCACGAGGGCCTAATTTTTTAAGACGCACTCAACTCTTAACCTTACGATAGCCCGCCATTGTGATTTCGTCCGTAATGATTCCTTGGAATGTATTTTTAGACCCGTTTGACCGTCCCTTGACCCTTTGCTGGTCCGGGACGGTCAAATTGGGGCCCGTCAAAGGCGACAACATCTGCGATCCACCAAAACAAACACGAGAAAAGTCTCAAACTTACCTCCTACAACTTTTTAGACCGATCACAGGCAACTAGATAAATTTTCTGATCTGGTGTTTTGGAAATGATGGGCGGCTGGTAGAAAAACTCATAATCGAAACAAGAACTGCACTACATAAGGACGATTTGTTGTGTGAAATTTGATCGCGAACTGAACGGGCGATTTTTTTCGTGTAATGCTTACATTTAGAAAACGGGACTCAAAAGAAAAAAACCAAATTATGAAATGGGTTTAGGGTGACACGGCGTTGTCGGGTCTCGAATGGGCTCCATGGGAGGATGGAACTTGTACGTCTCCGTTTCAATTTCTTCAATCTCTATAAGGGATTTCTCACGATTTTTACGTGAAATTTCACCCAAACCCATTCCCGCAATTTAACTGGGTTAAAATCAACCGATCCGACAGAAAAAAAATTAAAAAAGTCCGAATTTTTCTATTGGAATTGGTAGAAAAATTCTGGGCGTGGCAACGCCGCGCCACGTAATAGATGACAGCCATGATTAACTGGTTGCATACGAATCAAATATATATTAACGTGTTTACAGTTTTGTATATCCCGCGGGTGAAACATTTTTTAAAATATTTAAGCGCTTTAAGCACTGTCTACGGTATTCAAATGGGTTGTAAAACTGAACCGAGTGATTTTTTTAGTCATTTTTGAGTACAGAATGTTCGCGTAATAGTACAGTTTCGTTAAACGGGCAATTTTGAACGGATTTGATACAGGAACAAGAACGATATACCGTTTTCGGTATCTGGTCTTATACCAGAGGTACCGTAAAAAAGATTATACAATAGAATGATTTATATCCAGTACATTTTTAACGTAATGTAATAAAGATTTTTTTAATATTATTTAAATTTTAATATCTATTTAAAATCTAAACAGGTACGTAAATATACAAGAAAAGCGCAGTTTTATTATTGCAGCTTACCTTTTGAAGATTCTTGAAGCGACATTCTTCAATTATTTTGTTTTCGTTAAATAACATTTTTATTTATCAAAAATTGTTAAATATCAGAGATCAGAAACTCAGTAGCAAACCTATAGATCATATTATATTATTTATGATCTATTGTGACAATAGCGAAAGAAAAATATAATATATCTATCATTTTTTATTAATAGATACTTTTATCAAGGTAATAAGGCCAGGTGACAGTTTAAATATTCTTCTTCTTCTTGATTAGAATGGTTCCTCGTTTTTCCAACGCAACAGAACAAATATTGATATTCTGTAACTATTTGTAGAAAAATCTTCATTCTTCGTTTTTTCTTCATATTTCTTCTATTTCCTTCTTCGTTTGTATCTTTTGTTTTTATATGTCCTATATATCTTCTTTGACTTACATTTTAACAAATTCTTTGGAAAGTATATTGGTAGACTTAGAATTAACATATAAAAACAATAAATAGATAAATACAAACAAGCTTAATAGTTGCAATTAAATTTTCGAGGCGTATATTTTATTGAATAGTACGCACTTTTTATATTTTGTTATTTATATTTAGATATGTTACAGGCTTATTACAGCTACATTAATAAATAGGGAGTTTCTGTTTCGCAGTTATCTGTAAAAATATACATATTTAATAAATATAAATATATAATACCCTTGTATACAGGGTTGTTCACCACATACGACACGGAGTATTGTAGCTAAACGATTAGATTTTTAGAAATTGTAAGTTTTGGGTTCGTTGAAGGACTATTAGAGCTACAATTTAAAAATATTTTTACAAGATACAGAGTGTCCAAAATAAATCAAAAATATCAAAGTTGTATTTTTTTAAATGGAACACCCTGTATATTATTGCATTTTTAGTTACTACGATTAAAATAAAGATATATTTTAAGGTTTATTACACTTAAACCTACCCGTTTTTGAAATATTTTCAATTTTGTGAAATTGCAGTATACATTTTAAGACTTCATTTCTTCGAGGGTATCAAAGTTTTTAATACTAAATATTTACTGAAGTTTAGTTATTGATCAGTTATTGTGTTGCAATAATAAAAATTTTACTATCTTATACAGAGTGTCTAAAAATTTATTTTAAATAATTACTAGCTTTAAACGGCAATAACTTGTTTAATTTAAATAGAACACACTGTATATTTTATGAGAATCAGATGCACAATTTAATTGTCTATCAAATTGTATTATACCACTTTTTACCTATCCCTTGTATTACCTATCCTAAGATAGGTATAAAATGGTATAATACAATTTCATAGACAATTAAATTGTGCATCTGATTCTCATAAAATATACAGGGTGTTCCATTTAAATTAAACAAGTTATTGCCGTTAAAAACTAATAATTATTTAAAATAAATATTTAGACACTCTGTATAAGATAGTAAAATTTTTATTATTGCAACACAATAACTGACCAATAAATAAACTTCAGTAAATATTTAGTATTAAAAACTTTGATACCCTCGGAGAAATGAAGTCTTAAAATTTATACTGCAATTTCACAAAATTGAAAATATTTCAAAAACGGTAAGGTTTAAGTGTAATAAACCTTAGTCAAATTTACCTTTATTTTAATCGTAGAAACTAAAAATGTAATAATATACAGGGTGTCCCATTTAAAAAAATACAACTTTGATATTTTTTATTTATTTGGGACACTCTGTATCTTGTAAAAATATTTTTAAATTGTAGCTCTAATAGTCCTTCAACGGACCCAAAACTTACAATTTGTAAAAATCTAATCGTTTAGCTACAATATTCCGTGTCGTATGTGGTGAACAACCCTATACCTATATAAACAAGCATAATTTATCTATATGCTTGCTTTATCATTTTGAAAACATAGTACCTGTGATAGTACATACGGGGTGGTTCAGTACTTTGTAGCAGGGACTTAAGAACACATAAGTAAACAATTTTAAATATTTTGTGTTATCATAATGCCTTAAATAGTGTCCGACCGAAATTTCGGTTTCGCTGGCCCAGTTTCGTCAAAAATAACTGTTTTCGGCTTAGTTTTGGTTTCGGCCGAAATATTGTTGAAATGTTGAAACCGAATGTTTCGCTCTATGTCCGAACATGTTTGATGCACTTATAATATTAGATAGTTTAGTTATGGTTATGAATACTGATAATTTTGTTAGCTAATGAAAATTATTCAAGTATTAATAGTTTGTGGTTATAACTCAATCAAACTTTTTTTCAGGTTTTTTTTAGTTTGCGAGAAAACTATCTTTATTATGATTTAATTTAAATATTATTTATATTAAAAACTATTTAATTGTTGTAATTAGTAGATATATTCGATACCAATTAAATGTCTAGTTGCGTAATCGAGGACGCCATTTTTAAATTCATTGTTGCCAACCATGGACATATTCGGCGCCGGGCTGACTAACTGGAATTTAAATTTCCCGCTGGGGATTCAGGTGGTAGCTCTGCTGTAAAAAATGTCAAGTTGCCACATTTATATATTTATTTTCTGACTTTGTTATTCGTTTTGACACTTCAGTTTTGTATTACGACTTGGTTTAAATTAATTGTGTTGTGATATTTTAAGCTTAAAGATTTTTACTAGCAGACCTTGCAGGCGAACATTGCTCTTTTTAGAACCTCTATTTTAGTGTGTAGTGTACAAGATAGCTTAATAGCCGTAAAAAAACCATCGCAACTTTATTAAACTATTTTGAACGGGAAAGCGGTAGTAATATTCCTTAAGTGCTGTTAAGAAGGTGAGTTTTGTTGATACAAATAATAACTGTTTATATATTTATAAATATATTTTTTTTGTTTCCTAAAATATTTTGATTAAAAGAAAATATGTAAAAGTGGGCAACGCTGGGCCGGTCAAGCTTAATTACGAGACTAAAAGTTTATTTGGTATAAGCTAGATATATATATAGTATAAGGTATTTCTTTATTTTATCTGTATAGTTTATTAACAAGAAGTCTTTTTAACTGACTTGTTGCAGCTACGGCACTGTCTACCACATTCAAACATTTAATCTTTTATCATCTTTCACATACATATTTTCTTTTATTTTGAACTGAAGATAATCGTCTTGTTTATGAAACTAAAAATATTAATAATTAAAACAAACGAAATATTCCTCTTTTAAACTTCTTTATGACATAAAAAATATATCATACATCAAACGTATTCTTCGAAAAAATTGTTGTCATTCTTTACATAAATCTGCTCTCTCAGGCATTTTGAGCTTACATTAACAATCTTCTTTCGTAACTAAAAATAGGGGTAAGTCGCCTATACCGGCTCCTAAATGGTACTTCTTTAATATATCGTTCCTAATTGCAGTGGCGTAACAACTTGCTGTATAAGGCTAATAAGTCGTAAGGGTATTACTGCCCTTGTAATACGTAAGATATTTTACAAAAAGCATGAGTGCTTGTAGAAAAATACATTTCAAAGGTTCTTTGTATCTGTGCCCTAATATTTCGATGACTAATGATAACTGATTTTGTATGGCTTGAAATGATATAATGGGTGTGTTATCAAACTAGCCAATATTTCCCTGCATTTCACATGGTTAAACAGTACAACATCACCGTACCGTTATAAAAAACTGCTAAATAATTGATTTTCTCATTTTCAGTAATGTAATCTAAACAGTACGTCTGTTTGGGTTACCAATTTACCAATTTGTTCCAGTACTACTTAGGGAAGTTGCAGATTTAAAGATGAATCTCACAGTAAGAACCTGAGATTACTGTTTTATACAGGGTCATCACTCTTATACAGGGTTCGGCAATAGTGCGTCGGGCATTTGTAGCTTCTAGACTAAAAAACTTGTGAATTTTGTTTAAGTGCAAACCTAAAGCATGTACTAGGACGTATTTCAGTAAAATATTTTAACTTTTATAGGGTGGAGTAGGATTTTTTTAATGGATTTTTTTTAAAGACAATAGTGGTGGAGTGGGATGATTTTTTTGAAAACGGAACACTCCGAATATTATTGCATTGTTGGCTTTCTTTTAGATCACTTTACATAATCCTAAGATATGAGTAAATATATTTCGATTGTTTCAGAGATATTAATAAATAAATAAAAAATACATATTTCTCAGCCTTTCTTAAAAAAAATATTAAAATTATAAGAACTTCTGGTCTGCATTTTGCTATAAATATGGTATTGTTCAAAATTCTACGCGAAACTTTCTAAAATATAAAATAATTTTTCTTGTTTTTTTCTTAATTACACCCTGTATATTATTTTTTCAATAGATGGAGAATTAAAAAATGAACATTTTTGTATTTAGAGCATTTCAAAATTTTTTACAGTTTCGCAGATATTCGCGGTTTTATATTTCATATGGCAATTTTCCACAGTAAATTTTTATCAAAGTGTTGTGAACATACATTTAATATGGTTATATGTATATGTATATTCGACAAATTGTATAAAATATTATTTTTACCCTTATTCTACGGCTATGCCTAAAGAATTTAAGGTACGAAAAATACCATCAACATTATTATTCTTCTCAGAAAGATGGGTGATGCAAATAAACAGAACCATTACCTTAAGATGAAATTTGGAAGAAATAGTCATAAATAGTTGCATCATTTTTAGTTTTCCTTTGTAATTCGTTTTACTTTCAGACGCGATGTCTGGTTTCTATTTACTTAAGAAATGGTCATGTTTGTCCCTTTGCAAAACTACCTGAAAATATTATTAAGAAATAGTAGGTACGCCCGTGGATTTTCGGAGGGCATTCTCATAAAAGCACGGTCACAGAAGGGACCGGGGTCATTCATAAAAATTTTTCATAGACGTAATACTGCTAAATTTATATTTTTGTATTAAAAGTTTAAAAATAAAAAGTAATAACAACTTAGTAAGAATTTAATTATAAAAAATAAAGAATAACATTCCCAACAAGTGGTGATACGAGTCAAATAGAGAACTACAACATTTGGTGGCAGCGACTACAAGATTGGTGACGACGGTGGTCCAATCCAGGATCACGACATTGGTGGCAGCGGTAAAACTACCAAGGTTTCCTGAAGGTGCGCCAGACGCAGCAGAAAACCTACCAGTTTTGGAAGAAGATAGAGGCAACGGGCAGTTCTTGAAGGTGCACCAAGAAGCAGCAAGCCCGACACGAGACGTAGACATTGGGGACACTGAAGGAGCGCCAGACGCAGCAGCAAGTCTCAGGGGAAGCTTTTGTTTTCACCAGATGATGACAGGGGTAAGTCTTTCATTTGTTTACTGTATTGTGACGCTACTGTTTTTCTTCTGATTTTAGTTAGTTAGATTTAAGTTAAGACAATAATAATTCTGGGCTGCAAATAACAAAAAAAAAAAAAAAAAAAAAAAATATTGCTTAAAATTCGTAAATATTTTTTTTCTCTCTTCAAACTAAAAATACATCTATAAAAATAAATAATAATTCTTAAACTAAAGTAATAAATCATTAATAAAAATAATAATGGCAGGAGGTAAAGACGCAACTGATGTTCTGAATTTAATAAATTCATTTGATGGTCAGGGTGACGTAAATTCACTCCAATTTTTCTTAAAAATTGTGATTCAATATTAAAATTGTCAAAGTGGATCAAAAGAATTACTAGTAGATTTAATTTTTGGTACTAAATTAAAGGGGAAGGCACAAGAGGTAACACAATATAAACAGTTTCAAAATTGGGAAGAACTAAAGATTTCTTATTAGAGCACTTTACTGATAAAACACCACCATCGCATTTTCTAACACAAATAATGAATATAAAGCAACATTTTTAGGGAAACTGTAAAAGAATATGGCGATAGATTACAAATTCTCTTTAATAAATATAAAGAAACGTGTCACTTAAATTATGCAAATAACGAAGCTACTGTTTTAATAGAAAATTTAAACTCCATTTTAGTCAATACTTTTAGAAAAGGACTCAACGATGAAAAAATTCAAATGCGTATTATTGCCGAAAATACTACATATTTAGATAAAGCTTTATCATTAGCAATTGAAATGGAACTTGAGAATAATGACAGGTTTAAAAACTCGCATTTTAAAAATATAGGTTTTGTAGAGCGTGGAAATAGACAATTAAATAATCATTCTTCTAATAATTCCTGTTTATTTTGTTTTAAAAATAATCATTTAACATCACAGTGTAGACAGCTTAGGCAATACGAACAAAATAGTAACTCATATAATAGAAATGTACCTAGCAATAATCAGACACGCCCACCGCAAAATTTTAATAGCAATAATAATTTTTCAAATAGACAAGACGTAAATACAGTACAATATAATCAAGGACGTTTCACTAATCGAAACTACAACAATCAAAATTTTAATCAGAACAACGACGTGCGTAATTATAATCGTAATTATGGTAACAATTATAACAGTAATAATCCTCGTTCAAATTACAATAATAGATATTCTCAGAATCCAAGAAATTTTAATAACTCACAAGTTCCTCAACGGCAGCAAAATGTTTCGATACCTCAACAATCTCAAAATTTTTCTAATTACAATAATGAATCCAGTACTACCAATTTTAATAGTTCAAATAATAGATCACCACAACAAATTCAAACTATAAATTCTCAGTCGTTAATCAATTCAGCAGATAATTATTTTTCAGAACCGAGCACATCTCAAAATTTTTCGGGAAACGAGAGCGAAGCCTTGGTCGCGAGCAGCCGATTAAGCGCTTCTTAAAATTAGATAATAGCTGTTCTATGAATTACACACTACCTGAGCATAAAAATAAAATTAAAATTGAGCAAAACTTAATTGACATACCGCATAAATCAGTATTATTTTCCGATAGTTACCAACAATTAGAGATAATTAAAATCCCTTCTTTAGATATAAAAGATAAAGAATTACATCTTTTATTAGATACAGGGGCAGATATATCTTTATTGAAAGAATGTATCTTATTACAAAATAATCTAAAATTAAATAAAACTTGCATTATAGAATTAAAAGGTATAAGTAAAGAACCTGTATTTACTAAAGGTGTTTGTAACATCCCAATTAAATTAAACAATAACAAAGCAATAACTCATCCTTTTCACATTGTGCCAGATAGTATACCGATTAAAAGTGATGGACTATTAGGACGCGATTTTTTGCAAAAGTATAAAGCCAAAATAAATTACGAAGACGGAGTCATTAATTTTGAAGACAATTTTTTTAAAATTTTGCCGTCAGAAGCAACTACAATAATTCCCGCGAGATGTCAAATTATTGTACCTGCTCTAGCTAATTTATCTTCGTCCGAAGGCATAGTAGTTTCAAAACAATTATCCGAACATTTATATCTAGGGTCAAGCCTAACAAAAGTCCAGAACTATAAATGTTTAGTTAGCATATTAAATATTTCTAATGAAGCTCAAACTATCCATACACCTAGAGTGAATGTCGAACCTATTTCTTTTAATGAGTACGAATTTATAGAAACATATAATTATGACATTATCGATCGTTTTGCTAAAATAAGAAAAGAAATTAATCTAGACCAATTAAATGAAGAAGAAACTAATTCAGTATTAGATATTTGTAGAGATTTTAACGATATTTTTTACTTAGAAGGCGATAAACTAACAAGCACCAACACAATAAAACACACTATACCGACAGAAAGTAATAAAGGTCCTATTAACGTAAAACCTTATAGATTGCCTTTCAAACATAAAGAAATAATTAATGAACAAACTGAGCAAATGTTAAAAGACGGGGTAATTTCCGCTTCGGACAGTCCTTGGAATAGTCCTTTACTAGTTGTTCCTAAGAAAAGCGACCCATTATCACCTAAATTTAGAGTATGCGTTGATTTTCGAAAGTTAAATGAAATTACCATTGGAAACGCATATCCTCTACCTAATATAGCAGAAATTTTAGACCAGTTAGGAAAATCTCATTATTTTACTACCTTAGATCTTACTAGTGGATTTCATCAGGTAGAAATGGACGAAAAAGATAAAAATAAAACCGCTTTTAGCACTAATACAGGACATTACGTTTATAACAGAATGCCTTTCGGTTTAAAAGGAGCTCCCGCCACATTTCAAAGACTCATGAACACAGTTTTAAGCGGTCTTAATGGTATGAAATGCTTTATTTATTTAGATGATATAGTAATTTATGCAAACAACTTAAATGAACATAACGATAGATTAATTGAAGTTTTTCAAAGATTTAGACAACATAATTTAAAACTTCAACCTTCGAAGTGTCAGTTTTTACGAAAAGAATGTTTATACTTAGGTCACATTATTACAGAAAACGGCATTAAACCAGATCCATCAAAAATTCAATGTGTAACAAACTTTCCGCAACCTAAAAATCCTAAAGATATAAAATCTTTTTTAGGGCTTGTAGGATATTATAGGAAATTTATCAAAAATTTCGCTAAAATTGCTAAACCTTTAACCGAATTATTAAAAAAAGATTCTGTTTTTAATTGGGGTATAAAATGCGAAAATTCTTTCCAAATTCTTAAAGATAGTATAACTTTTCCACCTGTTCTCCAATACCCAGATTTTACCAAAGAATTTATTATAACAACAGATGCGAGTAATTTCGCAGTAGGAGCAATTTTATCGCAGGGTAAGGTTAATCATGATCGTCCAATAGCGTTTGCTAGTAGAACTCTAAATAAAGCAGAACAAAATTATTCAACTTCAGAAAAAGAGCTAACTGCAATCGTCTGGGCAGTAAAACATTTCCGTCCATATATTTTTGGCACAAGATTTAAAATTGTTACAGATCACAAACCCCTACTCTATATATTTAATATCAAAGACCCTGGTTCTCGTTTGACGCGTTTTAGAATAAAACTTGAAGAATATGACTATGAAATAATTTATAAAGCTGGAAAGATTAATACAAATGCTGATGCATTGAGTAGAATAGTTAGCACAACAAATGTCAATTCTATTATTACCAATTATGATAATTTTAAAACACATCTCGAAAGCCATATAATTATTAATTCCAAAGTCAAAGAAAAAAACACAAATCTGTTTGAAACACCACAACTTATACCTATAGTTTTATTTTTGCCAAAATTATTCAACAAAAACGACTTTAAAATTCTAGAAAAAAATAAACAAATTAATACATTTTTAGAACATTACGATAACACAAATCCTTTAGACATGCCGTCAGTTTTTCAGTATCAACAAAATAATTGTAATATATTTCTATTAACAGACAACGAAAATACATTCAGTGATATTAATTATGAAAATATTTGGTCTTGCTTACTAACTTTACGAAATATTATATCCAACGAAAAAACCGAACTATCATTTATAAAATATCATTACAACTCATTAGTCAAATGGGAAATCGTTCTTCCTATGATAAGATATATTTTTAAAGACCTCTATTCAGAAATTACAATATTTAACAACAGTCTTATCAACCCCTCAGATGCTGAAAAAGTTGTATTATTAAATGAAAATCACAATTGTCCATTAGGAGGTCATCAAGGGTCATCCCGCACATATAAAAAATTATCTCAATTATATACATGGAAAGGTATGAAAAAAGACATAAAAGAGTTTATAAAAAAATGTGAACTTTGTCAAAAAAATAAACAGTCTCGAAAAACAAAAATGCCTATGGTAATTACGACCACGGCATCAAAACCGTTCGAAAAATGTTTTTTAGATATAGTTGGACCACTACCAGAAACCGAAAATGGTCACAAATACATATTAACCTTTCAGGATGATTTAACAAAATATATAATTAATATACCTATGAGAAATCAAGAAGCTGTAACTGTAGCGCATCATTTTGTAACGAATATTATATGCATTTACGGAATACCTGACATGCTAGTCACAGATCAGGGGTCAAATTTTTTAAGTGATATTTTTAAAAGTACTTGCAAGTTTTTAAAGATAAAAAAGATCCAAACAACAAGTTATCACCCAGAGTCAAACGGAGCACTAGAACGCTCTCATAAAGTTCTAGAAGAATATTTAAGACACTTCATTAAGACATCTCAAACAGACTGGGATAATTGGATTCCCTATGCAACATTTACATATAATACTACACCTCACACTGCTACACAATTTTCTCCATTTGAACTTTTATTCGGACATATTCCTACATTACCAACATCAGTTAAACAACCACCTAAAGTCAATTATACTTATGATGATTTCATAAACAATCTTAAACAAAAAATGCAACATTCTAATCAATTAGCTAAAGAAAACTTATTAAAATGTAAAAACATATCAAAAAATAATTACGATAAAAACAGTTATACCAGAATATTCGAAATTGGTGACAAAGTGTTACTTTACGACGAATCAGTTCGACGTGGCAGAAGTAAAAAACTTTCCGCCTTATGGATTGGTCCATATACCATTATAAAAAAAAATCAGATGTAAATTATACAATTCAAAAGGAAAAAATAAACAAACTATTCATGCAAATAGATTAAAATATTTTTTATTATTAAAACTAAACATAATCAGTATATATAGATTATAAAAACTAGAATTAATAAATTTTAATTAGCTTATTATTAGTATATATATTTTGTTTTTAGGGTTAATTTATTTATAATAATTACCAGTAACACTTGGTTATTTGCAGTTCCTCATCCAGAAACTCTTACGATATCATGTAATAATAAAAAAAATCACGTAGATGTAATACTAAAAAATTGCGGTAGTGTCACTATAGGTAAACAATGTAAAGCTTATAGCGCATCATCAATGCTAATCCCTCATGGAAATACAGTCCAGTCCAATATTTCAAGTGATTTTATTCCACCATTCGACATTAGTGATAATTGTTGCGAAAGGATAAAGGAAGAAAAAATAAACATTAGTGAAATATTTCTCAACGAACATTATAGGAAATTAACAAAGCACATCCCCGAACTTAATGTAGCGAGCCATAAGCTAGAAGATATTGAAAAGTTAGGTGATGAAATTCTAAAAAGGAAACTTGTAAACAATTATACATTTCCAGCATCTGTAATTGCCTATATCTTAGCTCTTCTTGCTATTATTTTTATTATTTATAAATTGTATACAAAATGTACTAACAAGACAGCCTGTTGCGGAATTATTCCAAACTTATGCATTAGAGTTAATCAGTCTGTGGAACCATCTTCTAGAAATAGTGATAGATATGTTGCTCATTATAATCGTAATATTAGCCAAAACTCTGAAAATGTAGGTAACTATGAAAACTCCGAAGAAGAGAATGTTAATTTACAGGCGCCCTCGCGCAGACCCATTGGGTATGTACCATCAAGGCGACCATTAAAAGAAAAATAATTTCCGCATTTGATACATTTTTAAATCTGCAATAGTTATAAAAAAAAATGTTAGTTAAGTTAGAATGTAAGTTAGTTATAATTAGTAGTTAAGACTTGTATAATACTTTTATATATGTACTTTTATTCATTTCCATCTGAGTTATACTAATTAATTATATAAACATTTGTTTTGAGATTTCATATCACTTTCACCTCATGAAATCTCTCATTAAGGGGGGAGGTGTTGTGAACATACATTTAATATGGTTATATGTATATGTATATTCGACAAATTGTATAAAATATTATTTTTACCCTTATTCTACGGCTATGCCTAAAGAATTTAAGGTACGAAAAATACCATCAACATTATTATTCTTCTCAGAAAGATGGGTGATGCAAATAAACAGAACCATTACCTTAAGATGAAATTTGGAAGAAATAGTCATAAAAGTTGCATCATTTTTAGTTTTCCTTTGTAATTCGTTTACTTTCAGACGCGATGTCTGGTTTCTATTTACTTAAGAAATGGTCATGTTTGTCCCTTTGCAAACCTACCTGAAAATATTATTAAGAAATAGTAGGTACGCCCGTGGATTTTCGGGAGGGCATTCTCATAAAAGCACGGTCACAAGAAGGACCGGGGTCATTCATAAAATTTTTTCATAGACGTAATACTGCTAAATTTATATTTTGTATTAAAAGTTTAAAAATAAAAAGTAATAACAACTTAGTAAGAATTTAATTATAAAAAAAATAAAGAATAACATTCCCAACAAGTGGTGATACGAGTCAAATAGAGAACTACAACATTTGGTGGCAGCGACTACAAGATTGGTGACGACGGTGGTCCAATCCAGGATCACGACAAAAGCCACCCAATGATTTTTCTCTCGCATTTTACCGTTTAATATACAGGGTGTTCCATGAAGAAAAAACAAAGAATTTTTTTTATATTTTAGAAAGTTTGGCATAAAATTTTGAACACCCTGTATGATTTAAGATTACGATATCTATCTATATATATAGCAAAGTATGGATAGACCATCTAAAGTAAATACCTAATATAGTCAGGGGCCTAGATAGGTGTAGGCTATGGGGGTGGTACTATGATTAAGTCGCAAAAAAAATCACCGTCGGAATTTTTTTGTCGAATTAAAACGACGGCGATTTTTTTGTCTTCAAAAAGATATAAAAACATAACACAAAAATTAAAATATAGATTTGTAAATAACATAAACAAAAATGAAACAACGACGTTTATTAGTTAATTTTCTATAAACTATAAAAAACTCTAAACTATCAAAAAACTATAAAAACTATAAACTATAAATAAAACTACAAAACAAAATCAAGTTTTCTAGTACGCTGTTTGGAAAACCTATCAATAACAACATCAACATTTATTTCAATATCTTTATGGATATTGATTAGAGTTAACCCCACTAATCTGTCCTGGCCAATAAGAACACTTTGTATGTGCTTTTAATTAGGTCGAACATATTATAAACGATAAATCAACATAATTAAAAGCATACAAAGTGTTCTTATATGTCGGATTTTAATTTAAAAAAATCCTTTCATAGTCAATGACTATTTCAATTCTCGTATCTCGTTAAGCGTCAGGGGGGGGTACTGTCCCCCAGTACCCCCCCCCCCCTTATCTACGCCCTTGAATATAGTTTTGGATTTCAGGACAGGTTCTTGCATTTGTAATAATTTTTATAATATGGAAGGTTGAAAAATATATATTTTCTATTTATTCATAGATATCTCTGAAATTATCGAAATATATTTATTCATGTCTTAGGATTATGTAAAGTGGTCTGAAAAGAATCCAAAAATGCAACAATATACAGAGTGTTCCTTTTAAAAAAAATCATCCCGATCCACTCAAACTTTTTTGAACCACCCTATATAGAAGTTAAAATATTTTCCTGAAATAAATCCTCCTACATTAGGTTTTCTCAAGTTGTTTTTTATTCTGGGTGCTACAGATGCCCGACGCACTATTGCTGGATCCTGTATAATCTGCCAACATAAATATAATAGTTGGTATAACACCCCTTTTACGAACATTTTTTTTAAATCACTTCCTGATTTCTTTGGCAGTTATTCCTTCAGACGCTGTTTGTTTTATTTTTTTAAACAATTGTAATCGTTTAGGTCAAAGATGCCCTTTTTCGTCGAAATAAAATAACGTACAGAAAAGGTAAATAAAACCCGCGGTTTCATAAAATTTAAACAAGCTATAAAAAATTCGAGACGGCTGGGAAAATAAACAAGTAAGTTTAACATCCCAATCAGTAAAATCGTAAAAGTGCAACTAAAATTCTTAGACCTATATAAATA
This sequence comes from Sitophilus oryzae, assembly GCF_002938485.1. NCBI lineage: Eukaryota > Metazoa > Arthropoda > Insecta > Coleoptera > Curculionidae > Sitophilus > Sitophilus oryzae. The sequence goes on from NW_022146866.1 coordinate 1,279,300, forward strand.
TGTTTGATACCAATTAACTTTTAGTTACGTAATCGAGGGCGCGATTTTTAAATTCATTGTCGCCATCCATGGACATATTCTGCGCCGGGCTGACTAACTGGAATTTAAATTTCCCGCTGGCGATGGTAGCTCTGCTGGAAAAAATGTCAAGTTGCCACATTTATTTATTTATTTCCTGAAATTGTCATTCGTTTTGACATTTTAGTTTTGTATTAAGTTTTTGGCTTAAGTTGTGATATGCACTAATATATAATACCATCATCAAGAGTATAACCACGTACAGCTGTGAAGTGTGGCCAATTAAGGAAACAACAAAACGAATGCTGGAAGCTACAGAAATGGATTTTTGGAGAAGATCAGCAGGCAAATCAAGACTCGAGCGAATAACTAATGAACGCATAAGAGAGATTATGGAAGTTAAACATACAATAGTGGACGAGATAAAGAACAGTCAACTCATATGGTACGGGCATGTCCAAAGAATGACAGAAATAAGAATCCCAAAGCAAATTATAAACAGGAAACCTGCAGGAAGAAGAAAACCGGGTAGACCGAGAAGAAGTTGGCAGGAAGGGATTGACACGTTTATGGAGGAAAGATCTCTCGGAGACGGTGCATGGAGAGACAAGCAGGCATGGAGAGATGCATCGGAAGACGTAAAACGTTTTAAACCGATTAATATATATAGAAATATCACGTAGGCTCTCAACGGTTTGCAATATTCCTAATATGAGGTTGAAACCAATTAATTTTGTATCGAATATACAATATGAACTAGTGTTTAGAAAAAGCTGCATAGATGCATATCACGTTTTAAAATTCACTCCATAATCTATTTTCAAAATACATATGAATAAACATTGCGCTGTGAATACACTTTGAAAAGATGTATCAGAGTTGAAAAAAAATCAACCGTGATCCGTGATAAACCTGTTCATTTTTAAACAAAACATGTGTTTTATATGATACTTTTACACAAGATTTTAACTTCAAAGTCAGAATTATGTTTAAAATTCTGTGTAGCTGCAGTTCTTTGGCAGTTGTAAAATGGAATTAAACCGAGAAAATTCTCGCAATAATCTTTTACAATTTTCAAAGACAGTTATCTCGACAACAATGCCTTGCCGAGTTGGTTTCTGTTTTCGGCAATGTCATTAGTCGCAATTCTTGTTGGTCTGGAGAATTTAAACGTGGACGGATTAGTCTTAGCAACGATGCAAGAACAGATCCACCAAATCACGGCAGTCACCCAGGAAAACATCGATGCTGTACGTAAGCTGATCCCCATAAACTAAGGTTTAAAGCATTGATGATGTAGGTTGTAAAAAAAATTGTCACCCATTATTTATGGGGCCTTTTAGTTTCAATAAACTTTAGTTAATATAACAGGGTGTCCCAGAAATAAGTGCAGATATTTTAAGGGGTGGTAGATCTAGTGAAAAGAAACATATTTTCTCTTTACCATTTTTAAAATAAATTGAAAATAACCGAGTTATTTAACTTTGAAAATTTAAGAAAATAATGGCACCATTTTGAGAACCGCTGGCGATAACCGGCTATTAAGAGTTTTTTTACGAGGTTTTTCAGCTTATTCAACGCCCTGTGTTGCCAGATAGTCAAAAGAAGTAACATGCTATAATTAGTGAAATCTGAAATCCCTGGAATGAGTTGTTTTGTGTCGTTAGTATACGGTTAATTTGTCTGATTTTGTCGATGTTCCGAATAGTGAATTCCGATAAACATGTTGGTATCTTTTATGTGATCTCACTATGAATAATATGGTGAATTATTTCATTAAATTTAGTTCTAAATAAAGTTATTTTGCGGTACAACCATGATTTTCTTAAACCTCATAAGAATAATTTTACCAAGTTTGGTTCTCATTGAAATGGAAAGTACAAGCAAAATATTCAAAAGAATGTTTTTTTTTATTAAAACTATTTCGTAATATGGCAATGTTAAGAGTTATTTTTTAAGTATATCTGTGATAATATGTTAAATATGGATAATTTAGGTGGTGGCAACACTGCAAGCTTTAGATCAACACCGTAGATAAATTTCAGGTGAAGAAACAAGTGGCACTAAAAAGTTTTTTAAAATTTGAGGAAATGTCAAGAAAAATATAGAATTTTCAATATTTTTTTTTCGCAAAAAAACTCATACGCGTGTTTCTGGGGCCTAAATATACTACCAGTTAAAATATCTACACTTATTTCTGGGACACCCTGTATATTGCTGTTAGTTATAGTGCTAGAAACTGAATCACTCTGTATTTAATATTTTGAACACTTTGTAGATTCTACAGTTACAGGAAATAATATGTTAGCACACACACAGACTTTACATAGATTTTTTATGTATTTATAAATAAACTGAACCACCCTGTATGACACTAAAAAAAATATTTACTACTACTTTAGATTTTACAATTAGATAAAATACTTTAACGACTGTAGACACATACTTTAGTGCATTGCTTTTTATGTAATTATAAAGTTATTATAAAATTAGGGTACGGGTAGCAATATTGATGACGAGAATATTTCTGATTTTTTATATTTACTAATTACATAGAGTTTATTTTATTCATTACAGATATTATTACTACTTATTAAATGCAACTTATTAAGCTTATTTCATAATTTTGGTTTTTATTTCAATAATGGTGGAATATTCATGCAGTATTTATTATTTTCAATATTTCTCTTTACTTTTAATTTTTTTGTATTTTTACTTTAGTTATTATAGAATTACGGAATCAGTTAAAAACTTTATTATTTTTATATAAGTTGATCTGTATTTTACCCTATCACCTAACGTATACCTCCATTACTTTAAAAATCATGTTTTAAATTGATTGGGCATATTTAATCCTGAAAAATTTGATGTTCTAGATTATTATTTCTTTTTTTAAATGTAATATTGAGTTATTGAATTAATTTACAATCTTATTATTACAGAATCAGTTGAAACATTGCTTTCAACTTTCAACACACTACCAATAGTCTATCTAATGAGAGAATGTATGACAGTTGTTTGTCATTTTAATTTTTGTCACTTTTGGATGTTGTCTGTCGTAGCCGTCCCTTCTCTGGCCTTTTGCTTGATTCGGCATATAAATTCTTATAAACCGTATTACTATATATACAACGCTTTTAGTTTCGGAGATACAGGTTGTAGAAGTTTCATTTTTATTTCGATTTTTTCCAAATAATTTCTGAAGTAACGTCAATATTCGGATGAAAATTATGAGGTGTATGTATAAAAGTATAGGTTATGGTGTATAGTGTCTGGGAGTTTTTTGACATGAGAAATTTGATTTTGATGTCAATATGACTTCTATTTGCCGGGGGCGCCACCTACATGTGTTTTAGCTGTTTTGAAGAGTAATAACTTTTTGACCTACCTGTATAAGGCTATTGAGTAAAAATATATATTTTCGTCATTTTTTACGTAAAAAATGCCTCTTGGTAAAAATAGCTACTAGCAACTGTTCTCAAGATATTTAGAATGGAAATAGTCAATACATGTCATTATTGACTAAAAATAAACATATTGAGTAGATAGCTATTTAACTGAAATGATAATTTGGGAACTTTTTATTTTTTTAAATTAATCATAAATTTTTCTTCGAAAAACATTTCAAATTTATGATTTCAGTCTAAAGGCGCATTTTCACCGCTCGTGTACTTGTGAAGTACACGAGTCGTGAGAATGCGCCTTAATAACTATTTAGTCAACATGTTTAATTTATGTCAATAATTTCGATTCCAAATATCTAGAGAACCATTACTTGTAGCAATTTTTACCAAAAAACCTTTTTTACGTAAAGAATGTCGTAAATGTATATTTTTTTACTCACTAGTTTACAGGTACGGACGAAAAGTTATTGCTCTTCAAATCAGTAAAAAGTATGTAGGTGGCGCCCTCTATAAGGAGTCATCTTGACATCAAAATCAAATTTCTCATGTCAAAAACCTCCTAGACACCAATTTTCATCCAAATATTGACTTTACTTCAGAAATTATTTGAAAAAAAATCGAAATAAAAATAAAATTTCTACACCCTGTATCTCCAAAACTAAGCATTTTAGGTCATACATTTATACGAACTTTTTTACTTATTTTCATCTGCAGAATATGCTGCCAAAGTTTCCGGAATACAGTTCGGACCACCCTGTATAGAAATGAATAAATGATGTTCTATAATATAACATAGAGGGTGGTCCGAATTGTAATCGAAAAACTTCGGCACCATGTTCAACAGATAAAAATAAGTAAATAAATTCGTATACATTGTTGTCCTAAAGTTTGTCGTTTCGGAGATACAGGGTGTAGAAGTTTCATTTTTATTTCATTTTTTTCTAAATAATTTCTGAACTAATATCTGGATTTGGATGAAAATTTTGGGTGTTATTTGACATTTAATACAATTTGATTTCGATATTAGTATTACTCCTACTTGTTTCCTCCACCTACATAATATTTTACTCCACCTACATATTTTTAACTCTTTCGAAGAGTTATACGTCCGTACAGGTATTATACTACTGACCGAAAAATTATTAATCTGCACCGTTTTTTAGGCAAAAAAGGTATCTAGGTAAAATTCACTACAAGCAACCATACTCAAGATATTTCGAATCGAATTAATGAATACATCATTAAAAAAAATAAACTAGTTAATGTTGACTATATAGCAGACTGAAACAATAAATTTGAAAATGTTTTTGTGCCAAATAATCAATAGTATCTTCTTTATCATACATATTTTTTCTTAAATATCTATGTTGTCAACATATGTTTATTTTTTGTCAATGATGACATGTATGATTATTTCGATTCCAAATATCATGTGAACGGTTGCCCGTAGTGATTTTTACCAAGATACACACTTTTTACATAAAAATAGCGAAAATGTATATTTTTTCTGTCAGTAGTGTAATACAGGCACATGCGAAATGTTATTACTCTTCAAAGCAGCAGAACATTTAGGTGATGCCCCCTACAAGTAAGAGTTACACTGACATCGAAATCGAATTTCTCATGTCAAAATACACCTAGACACCAATCATCCAAATATCTTCTTTAGTTCAGAAATTATTTGGAAAAAATTGAAATAAAAATGAAACTTCTACACTCATAAATTTATACAAACTTTCTTACTTTCTTTATCTGCAGAACGTGGTGCCGAAGTTTCCTGATAACAATTCGGACCATCCTGTATAATATTTTTTTGTATTCACAGTATGATGACCAAGAACCTATATTAAATTGAAAATTCTAATAATACAAAAAAAAATAAATGTAAGTATATTTATTTGAGGTTAGATTAAATGCCATATTATAAGAAAAAGGCATCACAGAAGCTGAACAAATTAGGCAAAGAAAATAAAGTTCTCCTACTCTAGGTGCCCGCTCATCAATGGATAGAAGGCAATGAAAAAGCAGATGATCTAGCTAGAAAAGGAGTGAACACTCCACTAACTGGACCAGAACCGTTCTGTTTTCCAAGTGGAAACCAGCTAAAGGCGGAACTGAGGAACCTGGAAGACTCCATCCGTAACCTGGAATGGGAGTCCTCCAACAGTCTAAGATACTCGAAAAAGTTCCTAAGAACTTACGACCGAGAAAAATCAAAGATTTTCCTTGATTTAAGTAAAAACAATCTTTGGATTATCACGGGGTTTCTAACAGGAGATTGTCTCTTCAACGAACACCTCAGTGGGTTGAAGCTGAGAAACAACGGCGAATGCAGATTCTGTGGGGAAAATAGGGAAACACCAGAACACCTTATCACTGAGTGTGCCGAAACGACGACCGTTCGTGCCATGGACTTTGGTACCGCTGATGTCGAGGATGGAGAGCTGGCCTCTGTGGAGCCGTCTCAGATACGGGCTTTTGTTAAAACCCTGAGACTGTATGATAAGTTATAACTCGTTATAACTCAAGAAAGGGGAACACACAATAGATCTGTAAAGTTGCGGTGATTAACTCCCCTCCTAAACATTCTACATATTTATTTGAGTTTAGATTAAATGCCATATTATATGAAAAAGGCATCACAGTGACTTGTTTTTTTCGATCGTATGGTACGATTTTGCGTGATTTAAACTGTTCAATTGAATTAATTCCATCTCGGAAACATAACGAAAAAAATAAAAATAAAAAGAATCGACTAAATATGTGTCGTCAAATATGATCACCCAAGCGTACAATTTTTCCAGTAAAGTAGTAGATAGTTTTCCTTTCCTTCAATCTTTTTCCCGGTATTACCAACTTTAAAAAAAGAACAGTTGGGTTGGTCTGGTCGTTAGTAAAAGAGCTTATTAAGGAATAGCATTATTTTATTTTATTTGTGTTCGATTAAAATTAGAGAGCTATTTTGCATTTTATTCTTGTTAAACCATTCATAGTCCAAGAAAATAGGCGTTCAAGTTCAAATACGAAGTTGTATTGGTAAAAACTTGAATTTGAAAAATTTGTGACATGGGTATGGAAATGCATAGTTTTAGAGTTATAGGATGTTAAAACTTTTTATAATTAGATTTTTTGTAATTATCTTAAATATCATAATTTTTTTATTTGAAATTACTGTTAGGTTGGACTAATAGTAATAATAACTGATGTATTAGGTAAAATATATAATTTATTAATTTTATTAACTGTGACTAATAAAATTGCGTTTATCTTATCAAGGAGGCCGAATTCGACAAAATATCAAGAGATAACTTTTAATTGGCATTAAACGGCCTACACAAAATATCAAAGGAAAAAGTCAGTAGCGCACATGTTTTTTTTAATATTCTAGTAATAAACCATATGCACGTCCCTGATGAATGTATCGACATTTTTTAGCATTAAAATTTACAGCACTTATAGTAACTTTTACCCTCAAAATTTCGGAACGCTAAAAGTACTTGGAAGACAATTATTGTAATAAAGCGAAAAAATATTAAGATTTTAACACCCTGTAGCTACGAAACAAAGCAGAGTCGGACCTAGGTTGATATGAAAAATAAATCTTATTTTTACATGAGGAGATGGCACATGTTTTTTGAAACACCCTGTTTACATTAATGTATACGAGGTGAATCATATACAATTATGTTATGATAAAAATAATAGTTTTAAAGTAACGCTAGATTATACAGGGTGTCCCAAAAATAAGTGCATATATTTTAACTGGCAGTAGATTTTTTGGCACATGTTTTTTAAAACAGCCTGTGGATTAGATTTTCAGGAAGAAAAAAAAATCAAAAAATACTTTTTTTTTATTTTCAAGGTATAATAAACTCGCCTATTCAAGACTAAACTTATTTGAAAAACATGCGTCAAAGGCAAAATATATATCCTCTATCGAGATCTACCAGCTCTGAAAATATTTGCACTTATTTAAGACTTATTTTGTATATTTAGTGCTCATGTATTTAGTTAAATCTGTGGTTAAATTATATTGAATATATTATTTTTTTATGAAAAGTTCAATTTGGTTGTAACAAATAGGCTTGCGTGGTAAGTGCATTTTGTAAAATATGATATTTTAATAAAATGTAATAATATATTTTAATAAAGTATAAGTTTTATTTATTTTTCAATCTATTTTTAAATAAAATATATTTTAGCCTTTATAATAAATGCTATTTTTAACATTTTAAAAAATAGATAATATTTTTTATTTATTTACAATTATTATACAGGGTGAGTCTTAAGTGCAAATATTTTTAGGGGTAGTATATTTTGTAAAAAAATTGGCGCCGGGAGGTACGTATAGCCGTCCATACTAAAATATGTTAATAAAAAGTTGGTAGGCAGTTCTTTTAGTTTCAAAGTAAAGGAATTTTTCCATTTTTTTATGTCAAAAAATGCGACTTTGACTATTTTTGATGTTATTACAAATTTTGTTGCAAATATTATTCCTAATCTTAAATTGAAAACCGCGTTTCGCTAGCTACTGTAATTTTGGAGTTACGATTTTTTTAAATTTTTAACCCCCTCCCATACCTCCTTACCAAACCCCCACACCCAAAAATTAATGGGCAGATTCTCGGGTGCCACAGTATTTTTGTTACAAATCTGGTTAAAATCGGTTTAGCGGTTTTTGAGTTATCGTGTTACAGACAGAGGGACAGACAGACAGACAGACCCCATGCAAATATTTCGTATTTAGGTCATTTATGACCCAAATAACTCATTTTGAGTGAAAATAAAAAAACTTTTTTTTTGCCGATCTTAATAGCCTACCATACCTATTGGTATTTTTTTCTAGTCCTTAGATACAGTTTCTCCGAAATTTTGTAAAAATAATTTTATTTATTTATTTTACCCCTTCTCGGGGGTAAATTAAAAAAAATCACATATCGTTTTTAGATCTTTCAAAGTAACTTATATCAAAAATTCAAGTTTTTACTAAAGTTTCTTATTTCAAGGCCTATTTTCTTGGACTATTAGAAATTGATTGTGGTTTCAGCACTTCTTTCAAATTAGCTAAAACTTGATGTAAGCATCATGAAAATATATAGAAAAAATCTGTAAATTTTAGCATCACTAAGAAAACGTTTCAAACTGATTCTGTATTATAATAAATCTTCGAATTTTCAACAACCTAAAAAGTTATGAGTATGAATAATAGTTATTTTTTATACAAGACCATAAAATCGTATTTTATTGTCGACCAAAAAGATTAATTCGCAAGCGATGAAATCGCGAGTGAATTAATTTTGGGATTGCAATTTTATCGTCGTGTATAAAACAATATTTTTTTCCATAGCGAGTTACGTTTTAAAAAATATTCAGAAATTATTATTTCAACGAATTTATTACGAGTAGAAAAAATATTGTGCTGGATTGGCTATGTAATTTGACAAATTAATAAAATCTGTCTGTTTAGTTGTCAGTTTTGAGTCAATATTTTTTAATTCTCTTTCGTGTCGATTGCTGATTGAATTGGAGCCAGAAATGGCTCAAAACGAAATAAGTAAATTACCAACAGATATTCATATCCAAACTACTTCCATTTAAATCCCGAATAACTTATGAAAAGGAGTACAAAAATTTTCAAAAATGGAAGCAATTAAAAAACGTGCGGGAAGAAATAAAGTTTTTAACCTATCCTCGCTGTTAAAGTATCATTTAATCTACCCTTGCGGTTAAAGTACTATTTTTGATAGATATAAGGCAATTTTAACAGTTTCTATGGAAAAAAATAATAAATGAAAGATAGACTTCAATAACTGTCTACAATTCATCAAAACTTCATATCAGATTTAAGCATAATAATTAAAACATGATTTTTTGAGCAAATCAAATAAAACCCTTCCTATCGCATTTTTTTGGTTAGATTTTTTGAATATTATAGAAATTAGAGATTTTGCTACGTTGATATTCTACCAAAATTATTTTTATACATCATTAAATAAAATTTTTAAACTGATTCTGTATCTAAATTCTCCGAAATTTTCGACAACATGCAAGACTAACTTCTAGTTCGACTCTGGACTCTTGCTGCGACCTTGAGCCCCTCGGAAATCGATGACCTTCTTCCGCCTTGACCTTGACAGAGCCTGTCGACGAACGGACACTTGTTGAGCGCCAGCCGCTCTTTCGGTCCAGTTGTGGCACGTGCCTGATGGGACACGTGTGCGTGCGACGCGTTGCTGGATCGTTCCAGGATCCGGTTATCCGGTTACGTCACGCCACTCTGACCGTCCTTCGACGACTAAAACAATAATTTAGCGCGTTCGGACGCTGTGACGGATAGACGAGACTTCCGTGCCCTTCCTTGCATAACGCATGTGCAGGCCGGGGTGCAGTTGCAACGGCCGCAATCGCCGCCCCTAGAACGGGGGCGGAGTTTTGGGGCGCTACACCTGCGAACAGTGGCGGTGGCAAGGGAGGATATGGAACTAAAACTAAATTTGGTCATAAATAGTAACTCGCATCTCCATTGGGGGACACTGTCCATATTTATTTCACACCAACAATCGACTGTATTCTTCATCCGGTAAATGATGGAGATAAACAATTGTGATTGATTAAAATTTTATTTTCATTTCTGCTCGTGGAGGTCTCGGGTTCTTGTTCTTCATTTAAAACTTTTTTCCGGAATTTTGCTGCGAGGTGTCCAGTACTGGTACTTGGTTTACCTTCCAGGATTTGACATATTTTTACAAAAATTTACAATTTTTTTATCTTTAGTTAAACGCATCATGTCAAGGTGTTTTTTACCCTAATGTAAAAAATTTACTTTTAATACAGTAGTGTAAAAAATACCGTATGATCGAAAAAAAAGGCGTCCAGTTGGCTGGGAAATGGCGATCGATGACATTTCCCATATAAAGCTATACTAATATATAAAATCCTTAAGTGACTGACATACTCATTAATCACGATCCTGCTCAAACCACTAAACGTAAGAAGCTCAATTTTGGCATACAGGTTGATTCTAGGGTGTAGAGGTTCGATAACAACGGATTTTTCGAAATTCCAGTTCCAAGAGGGTGAAACCTTAGGGTGAAACCACCCCTCAAATATTACAATATTTTTTATTTAAAAAACGGTTAGTCTTTCGGGAAAACGCTTGGACAAGCATAATTTATTTGTTTTTTTTACATATTTGGAATTTTTTTAAAAAATCATACAGGATGTTCCAAAAAGTTGGGTAATTTCTTAACCACGATTCTGCTTAAACTGCTTGACGTAAAAAGCTTATTTTTGGCAAACGGATTTTTCGAAAGCCAAATAACGAGATGAAACTACCCCTCAAATATTACTAAATTTAGTCATAAATAGTAGTTCGCATCTTCATTGGGGGACACTGTCCATATTTTTTTCACACCAACAATCGACGAGAATATTAATAAAATTACTGTAAATCACTATAAATAATTAATTGTTTGTAATTGAACTGTATTCTTCATCCTTCATATAAATTTAGATATAAAATGACAGCGACCTTCATTTCATAACCATCGCTGACGCCTTTTTTTCGATCATACGGTAGCTACTTTTTGTACGATTGTAGAAAATAGTATATTATTTTATTAGGAGTAAAAATGACACTTTTTGTGGCGAAGTTTGACATATAGCCGAGGCACAAAAAATTATTTTTATTCCGAATAGAACATGTTATTTTTTTTTCAAACGCTACAAATAATACTTTAAACAATTTCAAACATTCCAAATACATAATATAAAAAGATTTAAAAGTCATACCTTGTATGTAATTATATATCGAGAAACTATGGTTACGTGCGTTGAATTTGACACTTTATGTCAGTTTAATAATAAATATTTTCATGATATTTTCATACTTTTATCACAGTTTAAAGAATATGGGGAAATTAAAATAACTTTGGTTGCACATCATAATACGACCAAACCAAACCAGCAAACTCCATAAGACGACGCATGGTGTCATTGATGACGTGCAACCAAAGTTGTTTTAATTTCCCTATATACCGACCTGGTCATTTGATTACTGTGTATAGGATTTTAACGTGTAAGACAGAGAATAATATAAATGACCGGTTGACAGACAGAGAGACAGCATCAAAAGGGGCCGGCGAGAAGCCGGTGCGACCGATACAGTGTTGCCGGTTTTTACGGGTGTGGGCAAGGTAAAGTATAAGCATGGTAGCACTTCCGGAAATACCGGAAGTTGACAGCAACTTTCTTATTGTAAATGGGTGTCCCCATTTTTTATTACATACTTAAATTCTCTGTAAAATTCTATGAATTTGGTGTTAAACACTCTATGCCTAACAATAACCGTTTTTGAGAAAAAAAAATATTTAAAATTTTTGGACGAAAAAAACTGCCTGTCAAAAAAAATTGTATAGTCTAAAAGTCAGATTTAGTGATTACCACAGTTACTGTGACATAAAGTGAAGTCATGTGGCTATCTATTTCAAACATTTAATTTTTCAAATGTCATATAATAATGGCGGTAGTTGTCATGGATTGAGAAAAATTATCATAAATCATTTTTTTCAAATGGAAACCCACTTTTTTATTTCACTAGTGAAAAGGTTTTCCAATACGTTACTTTTTGAGTATACATGATCCTATACCTAAAATAAAACGTTATAAGTTATTTAAGATTTAGTTTATTTTTCTTGATTTTATCTAGCTTCCTTTGACATTAAGTCTCAGACAATTTATTTCCATCTGTCAGAACGAATTATTTGAATTCTATATTATAAATAATGCCTAAGAGTTTAAAGTGTATTTATAAAAATACTTATATTTTTGTTTTTAGTGATATCTAATATTTGATATTAATAATATTAGAATTTTAGAATTTAGAATGAGTGGGAGGGGTTAATCACTGACCTTGCCAGATCCATTGTGTCCCCTTTCTTGAATCATAATCATCATATGTCCCAGGGCTTGACAAAAGCCAGTATCTGGGACGGTTTACAGAGGGTAGTTCTCCATCTCCAATATCAGTCGTATCAAAGTTCATGGCACGAATGGTTGTCGTCTCGGCGCCTTCAGTGATAAGGTGTTCTGGTGTTTCCCCATCTTCCCCACAGAATCTGCATTCGCCGTTTCTTCTTAGTTTCAATCTACGGAGGTGTTCATTGAGGAGACTGTTAAAAACCCCGTGACAATCAAAGATTGTTCTGATTTAACTCCAGGAAGATCTTTGATTTTTCTTGGTCGTATAAGTCCTCAGAAACTTCTTCGAGTGTCTTAGACCGTTGCAAGATTCCCATTCCAGGTTGCCGATGGAGTCTTCCAAGTTCTTGAGTTCCGCCTTTAGTTGGTTACCACCTGGGAAGCAGAACGGTTCTGGTCCAGTTAGCGGAGTGTTCTTTGCTTTTCAAGCTATTTCATTTGCTTTTTCGTTGCCTTCTAGCCCTTGGTGAGCAGGCATCCAGAGTAGGAGGACTTTGTTTTCTTTGCCTAATTTATTCAGCTTCTCTATGCATTCCTTGACCAATTTCGAATTGATTGATACTGAGTTGATCGCTTTTAACGCTGCTTGACTATCAGATAAGATGGCTATTTCTTTGTTTCCGATAGTTCCCTATCTAAGATAAGTTGTAATGCATCTCTCGATAGCGTAGATTTCGCCTGTAGGATACTAGGTAAGTGCCCATTGGTTCGGAGTAATTAGCTCTCGGCCCAAACACTCCGATCCCTGTTCCTGTATTGGTTTTGGAAGCATCAGTATACCAAGTTATGATATGGTCTTTAACTGCTGGGCAAGCGTTTCGCTCTTCCAATCCTTCTTATTGCTCAATACTACATTGACATGTTTGTCAAAGTTGTAATGTTCTGGCATATCGTCCACTGGGAGTTGCAGAAGTGGTATTTCCTTTTGAGGGTGTTCCAAGCCCCTGATCTGACAATTCTCCCCAGTACTAATTCCGTTAGTGACCATTCTAACACAGGTCGCATTGGCATATCTACCAATGACAATGTGCAGTGGTGTTAAATTCAGAATGACCTCCATTGCTGCTGTTGGACAGGTTCATGACTCCTGTAGATGCAAACACATGCTAGTCTCTGACTTTGCATAGTTGCCTTGCCGTCCGTTGCTCAGTTTTGACCAGGCAACTGCTCCATAAGTAATCATGGGTCTTACTATCATGGTATACATCCAGCGCAAAATGTTAGGGGAGCAGCCCCATCTATTTCCGGCCAGTCTTCTGCATATCATGAGAGCCTTTATGGCTTTGCTGGTAGTGTTCTTAATATGCCTGTTCCACAGGAGTTTACTGTCCAGGGTTATTCCCAGGTATTTAACTTCCTGTGTTGGCAGTATTTCCTTTCCATCTAGTTGGATTCTTTTCAAGTTTTTCAGACTTCGCCTTCTGGTGAATGGCACTATCGCGGTTTTGTCTGAGTTGATACTCAGCCCGACAGTCCTACACCATCTCTCAGTGATACGGAGTCCTCTTTGGATAATATCACACAAGGTGCCTTCATGTTTCCCCCGAGCGATCATGACTATGTCATCTGCATACCCAATGCAGTGTATTCCCGCTAGAGTTAATTCATCTAGTAGTTCATCCACCACCAAGCTCCACAGCAAAGGGGAGGTTACTCCACCTTGTGGAGTTCCTTGCGTTGTTTTAACAGCTACAGTTTTGGTGCCCATCTGAGCCTCTGCTGTTCGTGTTGACAGCATTTCCCAAAACCAGCGAATAATAGTTCTGTTCACCCCTCTTGTTTCTAGAGATCGCCTGACCACCTTATGTGGTATATTGTCAAACGCCCCCGCAATATCCAAGAAGGCACAAATTGCTGTTTCTTTGCTATCCAGACTTGTCTGTATTAGCTCCGTTAATTGGTACAGAGCAGTTTCTGTGGATCTGCCTGTTCTATATGCATGCTGACTATCATGCAGTGGTTTAACCTTTAGATGATTTTCTCCAATATGGTTGTCAACTACTTTCTCCAGCGTTTTTAGTATGAACGATGTGAGACTAATAGGCCTAAATGACTTGGGATTTGTCCAGTCAGTTTTGCCTATTTTGGGTATGAAGATTACTTTTGCTCTTCTCCATGTGGTTGGTATTATCATAAATCATTTTTTTCAAATGGAAACCCACTTTTTTATTTCACTAGTGAAAAGGTTTTCCAATACGTTACTTTTTGAGTATACATGATCCTATACCTAAAATAAATCGTTATAAGTTATTTAAGATTTAGTTTATTTTTCTTGATTTTATCTAGCTTCCTTTGACATTAAGTCTCAGACAATTTATTTCCATCTGTCAGAGAACGAATTATTTGAATTTTCTATATTATAAATACTGCCTGCCTAAGAGTTTAAAAAGTGTATTTATAAAAATATATTTCATATTTTTGCTCTTTAGTGATATCTAATATTTGATATTAATAATATACCGTATGATCGAAAAAAAAAACAGCGCAAAGTTGGCTTGGAAATGATGATCGATAACATACTGCTTCTTGAACAAAGTGTCACAATATGACATGGCCAGATATATTGTTTTAGATCACTTGACGTTTAAAGTCATAGGTTACTGGTAAAAATCAAGAAAAATATACGCTTTAAAACTAAATCTCAAATAACTTAAAAACAATTTATTTTAGGTATAGGAACATGTATAGTCAAAAAGTAATGAATTGAAAAGTATTTTCACTAGTGAAATAAAAATAGTGGGTTTCCATTTGAAAACATTATTTACGATAATTTTTTAATAGCTCAATTCCATGACAGCTGCGGTCATTATTATTATGACATTCGAACAATTTAATTTTTGAAATAGATAGCCACATGTCTTCTCTTTATGGCACAGTGGCTGTGGTAATCACTAAATTTGACGTTTAGGCTATACACTGTGTATATAAAGCTGTGTATATAAAGTAAAATTTAAATCTGATTATTTTTCTTTATATCAGAAGCACGTTCTTACGGTTACAAAGAATAATTATAAAAATAAAGAATATTAATGTAAAAACGAAATATGAAATAAAATCTCGACGAGCCGCTACTGTATTTTTATCCACCCCGACGCACTCGAGTCGAGTTGCATTTTCGGTTGCAACTCGGCGGCCGAATTTACCGACACCCGTTCTTCCCGAAGGGTAGTAGGGGGCTATAGTTTTCGAGCGGGCCTTGTAAAAACGAATTACGTCATTCGGGGGGATACACGTGTCGCTCGGATTGGGCCAATGGGGGCTGCATAATCAGGGGGGGACGCGTCGGCCGATCTCGCCGCTCTTATGAATGATGAGCAGCGAATATGAATAATTTGCAACGGCGGCAGGGCCGGAATTATGTTATTTTCGTCTTTTTTTTATAAAAAATCAGTGTATGTAATTGCTTTTCAGCTGTATAAAGGGAGAGATTAATGAATGTGTGTATTTTATAGAAGAGTGTCCTTGAATTTATTTTATATTTTTCCGGGTTGTATATTAAAATGTTTTGTAACAGGCAACTTTACTTTTATTTATAAAAAGTTTATTCAAAGGGTTCTTTTTGATGTTGGTGTGATTGTATTAAAAAATGTACAGGATGATTTAGTTTTTTTATAGGATTAATTTGAGTAGTAAATTCGCTTCATATTAAAAATTCCATTGTAAACAAAAACGAATAATACCGGGTGCGTCTCAAAAGTGGCTCACCCCTGGCACCCCTGGCGCAAAAGTGGCTGTATTAAAAACACTAATTTTTAATAAAGGAGCCTTGGAAAAATAGTTTTGATCGTTTAATGTTTTTAGTGTCTTGTTCTGGCCAGTTAAAAAATGCCCAAATCGTATTTTTAGACATATCTCAATTTTTTCAAAATGGAACAAGGGTGTGGCTCATTAGGATATTTAGAAGAAGCATTTTTTTACGAATAATTTGGTACCACACACTTGGTATTTCGAGTCAAATTGTCGTTATGAACTGCATGTTACAATTTCAAATAAACCATAAGCGAAAATGTCAAAAGTTTACATATAATGTGTCATTCTATTCAGAGTGTCATTTTCTATCGAGTATAGCAAAAATATACCGACGCGACGGTGCCATTTAAAAATCAAAAGTTGTAGTCATTTCCGGTGAAACAGGAAGTGACCAAAAACAATAATTGAATACGTCAATCAATCCTAATTTATGTCATATACTAACATACCAAATCTCGTTTTTAATCTAAAAAAAAATAAAAAAGTTTAGGGGTGAGCCACTTTTGAGATGCACCCGGTATATAGTTATTACATATCCTATATGTAATAACTTTTTATTACATGGGACTCATAAAAGCACAATTAGTCAACAACTTCCTCCAACAAAATATCAAGAGTAGGAATAGTTCATTGAAGCTGCGAAAGTCGTCGAACAAAATTATAGAACAGTAAATTAGAATTGGTATTCAAGTCTCTAGATTACCAGGTTTCAGTTAAAAGTAGGATTGAAACTGTGTAAATAATAAAACAAAATCATTTAAGATTTTTTTATTTCTAAAATAAATAAATACTAGAAATATAAATACAGCTTAGCTAACTACCATTATATGTAATCAAAAATATTGTCTATTTCTCTTTTAAAAATACAAGGAGTAGAAATAGTAATTTAAAATGAACGTCCTGTATACAAACATTATTATTTGCTTCTAGTTTCGAAATATACCAGTTCTTACATGTTTAAAAATGCATGACAGTGAAGATGACTAGAACAAAACAAAATTAATTATAAAGCTTCTCATTAACTGTTTTCTGAAAGCTACTTTACTAAAATATGGCGTTTGGTGTGGTATAATAATATTAATAATAAAAACAGTCAACAATAATATTTACAAACAATAACGATCTCACAAATATTTTATTATCTACTTATTTCGTGGCATTATCTAACGTAGTCTCTTCTTCTGTCGATTCAGTGCTAGTGTTTTCTTCAACTGTTTTGCTAGTGTCTTCTTCGCTGGATTCCGACGTTTCTGTGCTATCTTCATCAGATTTATCGCTGTTTCCTTTACCCTTCTTCTGTTTTCTCAACTTCTCTTCCATTTCTTGGAATTTCATCGCCAGATATCTAAAATTAATTACATAATTATTGATTTATTATTTAATAAGATTTAAGTATCTTTATCGTTCTCAGTTATCTCTTCGGAAAAATATCATGTAAATTGTAAATACTAATTTCATAGTAAATGAAATAAAAAAGTGTTAGTCTCGCCTCGGTTGATTATACGAAAACGGAAAAATGTAGAAACAAAATATTTGTGGGGAAATATTAAATGGGTGTATGTGGGAAGGCAATATGTACACAATTTAAAATTATTTTGAAATATACAGGGTGTTTCAGAACTAAGATCCATACCAAAGTTATATTTTTTCTTATGGAAGTATTTTATTTCATTTTTGGATCCCTGAGCCTAAAAAAAGGCATTTATTATAAGGGTTAAATAAAATCTTTGGTTTTTGAGATATTTAAAGAGATTTAAATATTCATGCTACAATAGAATATATTATTAACACTCTGTACATTACTTTTCTCAGAATTAATAATAATTTCTCTTGTGCTGAGTTGGAAGGTAGAGAAATAAACTTTACTGAAAAATGTTATTGCTTCCTTAAATTTATACAGGAGTAAAAAAAATGCTTATCTATCTTAAGGATTTATTTTATATAAAAACTTCGTTATTTCAAATGCAACACCCTGTATTTTTTTAAATAAATCGAGACAGATTCAAATGCTCTTTCAAACTATACTGGATTTCATATACCTATCTAGCTCAGATTGAGAATAAAAAGCGATTTTTAATAAAGTGCCAATCAAGATGGCTGGGGTCGCCATGGCATTTTTCTAGCGACAATTTTGGTAACTATTTTCAAAATCGACCTTAGTTTATGGACATTATTATTTAAATTTATAACAGTTTACTTAAATTTACCTACAATAGTTTAATAAGTAAGTATTCAGTATTTTATCAAAAAAAATAAAGCATCTGCTGGCGGAACGAATGGATATGTTACTAGTGATTTTATTTTGTGAGAAAAATTGTATCTTGGCCTCAAAGGCTTATGCTCAAAGATATCCAAATAGGAATCTTCCGGATAAGCGTTCCTTTGAAAAACTACTTGTCCTATTTACAAGAGCTGGTAGTGTGGTTTATAAAAAACCTATTAGGCAGAAACCTGTCTACAAGTCATCGTAAAATAAATCAAAGAACTACTTCTTTGTTTTTCTTGTTAGAATGGAAATACATATTTAATAAATATATTATTTATTAAACTATTGTAAATAAATTAAATAAAAGTAAACTGGTATAAATTTAAATAAAGTCCATAAACTAATTTCGAATTTGTAAACTGTCACTAGAAAATTGCCATGACGACACTAGCCCTCTTGGGGGCCATTTTATTGAAAATTTGCTCTTTATTCAAAATCTTAGCTAGATAGATATAAGAAACCCTAATATAGTTTGAAAGAGCATTTGAATCTGCTTCGATTTCTTTTTAAAAATACAGGGTGTTGTATTTGAAATAACGAAGTTTTTATGTAAAATAAATATTTAAAATAGACCAGCAATTTTTGATACCCATGTATGCATTAAACGAAGCAATCAAATTTTTCAGTAAAGCTTCTTTCTTTGACTAAAAGTCAGGACAAAGATTAAATCTGAAAAGCAATATTGACAATCTGTATTATAGCATGAAATATCTCAAAAACCAAAGCTTGTAGACATATTTAACCCCTTTAAAAAATGCCTTATTTTGTGTCCAAGAATCCAAATATGAAAAAAATACCGGGTGTTCCATAAGAAAAAATATAACTTAGTTCTGACATACCCTGTGCATTTCAAAATAATATTAAATTATGCACATTGCCTTCCCACATATACCCATAAAATATTTTGTTTCTACATCTTTCCGTTTTTGTATAATCAACCAAGGCGAATGAGGTGCGCCACATCTAATAGTAGAAGTTTCTCCTTTTTATATGGATCAAGATTAATGGTTAGAGATGTTGGTTACAGAATATAAGCTGAAAATCACATCTACATGGATTATGGTCTAGTTTTAAAATAATTTTAGTGAAAATAATGTAATTACTTGTCCACAAGAGGTCCAGTGTAGTCTTCTGGGAATTTGGGTGACAAAGGTATGATGTATTTGTAGAGTCTTTCGTTTAAAACGTACAGCTGTGTGGTTGAGGAGCATTTTACGTTGTACCACCAATCACAAGTGAGTGCCACTTGACTGAAGATAGTACCGTTGGGACACAGGAACGAAGCTTGCCCACCATTGAGATCACAATAATGCCATACCTAGAATAATAAAGATGTGCATTGGTAATTTGATTTTTATTGAAAATATATGTTGCCTTTTTTAAATTGGCATTATAAATTTTCAATTGTTGTAAGGGTTGTTGTAAAGGGTTTATTATTTTTATGCTATGTATGTTACTTCATGTATGTGGATCTATATATGCATGATATATATCATAAATATATAATAGCTATATATTATTACCATGCACTAATGCATGATATATCTAGCGCCTAATGCTCAAATTCCCTGTGGTTAAAATTTTGTCGTAAATTAATATTTTATAATATTGTTGACTGAAGAAATTAGAATATGCGCAATCTTATGGGAGATTTCGTGGCACAAAATATGTGCGAGATGTAGGTGGCGTTACCGTCACCGGCTGTCCGAGATTTAGTTTACTTCTGCGCCCGGCGCTGATGATTGTTTACAGCGCAGCGGATGAAGAATACTGTACCGTAGTTCTGCTTTCAGTCGACAGAGTGGGTGGTTGCCGGAGACAGTGTTGCCAGAACTACGGATTAATCCGTAGATTTACGGATTTTGGGTACAGTACGCTAATAATACTGTTTTTCTAGCATTAAACAATTTACTACGCTTATAATATTATATGATTAAACAAGGAACGGCGTTAGGGATGGCTTTGAAATGAAGATCGCTGTTATTTCATATGTAAAATATTATAGTAAATGTCAATAGTTTGCCATTTCCAAGCCAACTAAACAACTTTTTTCGATCATACGAAATATTCAGTAACTATAAAAAATATATTTTTGTTGTTTATTTAATGTTTAACACGAATAAATCGTCCCATTGCTGCCAAAAGTCACTAACTTACTTTTTATTACTTCCGAGAAAAATGCGTCTAAAGATGAATTGCGTTGCATAAAGATGTTATAGTTAGTAACTATTCGGTATTAAAATAAAACATAAATAGCCAGAAATCGTAGTTAATGACTTTTGCAATCGATTCTCCGCTTCAAAACATAGTTAGTGATTGAATATGGTTGTTCGGAAAAATGTTAGTTAGTGACTTTTGGCAGCAATAGGACGAAATGTTCAATTCAAAAATGCGGTTTTTTCACCCAAAGATATTTTAGTCAAACGTATTACAGATATTATACATTTTAATACGGCAACACTGTCGCTTTCAGTGTTCCACACCGTCTTGAATATTCCTTCGCTGGCCGAATTAGAGCAAATGAGTGTTTTATGCGTTGGCCGCAGAACGAGTAGAGGCTCCACCGTACAGCACTTGAGACATAAGGGGAAATCAAATCCGCCTTGTCACGAATTTGCCCATCAGGTTGCGTATCTTCCCAATTCTTTCAATCAACAATAATTTCATGTTTCTAGACTCAGATCTTAGAGAAATATTGTGCTAAATTTTAATTTTTCTGTTGCCAGCTATCGGTTAATTAATATATCAGCCTATTTTGTGATTTTCTAAAAAGGCTTACAAACATGAACGCGAATATAGTGGTATAGTATCAACGTAATTCATAAATTAGTTAGAGAATCAAGTTTGCAGAAGTAAAATACTAAAATTTATTACAGAATAAATAATATTAATAAGATTTTTAAGAATGCGAGCGTATAGCAAACATTTCCGGTACAGTTATAATTTGATTTCCTTTAAAACGTTTCCCAACTCAATTGACGCAAGTTTACTAATGAAAATGTTAACCCACTCTGACAGGGCACGACACGTCGCACCAAAAATTCGATTTAATTTCGATTTTGACCTCTTCTCTACTCAAAACCGTTAAAATTGATGTAGAATTGCGGTTTCGATAGTTGTCAGTGTTAATTTCTCTATTCTATTTACTGCAAAGTGTGTCTGTGTAGATATATAGCGTTGCGTAGCTAAAAGGAAAGAAATTCATATCCGTTTGCATTGAATAGGACTAAGAAGGACTATATTAATATGGTTTCCACACAAGTTTTTGTAAGTTCAGGACAAGTGAGATTTGAACTCCGGACAAAATTCGGATTATGAATTTATTTATGTAAATTTGTCTGAGAATAAGCTATTGAGACGAATCAAAAAACAAATTGTTGTGCCTTCGCCGGGAATCATCCTGTATAGAGCAATAAAACTATAAAGATAACAAGCCATTTATAACTCCCCATTTGTTAAAGCTAAAATATATGGTCGATAGATGGTGACTTGATGTCTAATAGTATGGGTAGCAGGACAAGAGACGACGATAGTGGGAGTGGAAGCCCGCTATGAAACTTGCTGCAACAGAAACCCTCATCCTCGTCCAGTATTGAACGATACTAAAATTGCATACATACGTAAACAAAGTCCAAAACACTCTTGGGTTTCATCAGCAATTTTTGACAATGTTGTCATATTTTCTAATATCGTTTCAAAGTAAATATTTTTTAAAAATTGTTGCATAGACCAATTTCATTGGAAAAATCCAGTCTGTGTGGTGTTATAGTATAGTAGACTTTCTCCAGGTCGATGAAAGGCTATCGGGTGCAGTTATTATTTTATATATTTTTTAGATTATGTTTAACCAAAGAATATGTATGTCTACAGTTCATACCAAATAAACTTTTAGTCACGTGATTAAGCTTGACCGGCACAGTGTTGCCCACTTTTATATATTTTCTTTTAATCAAAATATTTTATTAAACAAAAATATATTAATTATAGATATACAGTGTGGCGCCCCACATTCGCCTCAGTTGACTATACGAAAACGGAGAGATGTAGAAACAAACTTTTTTATGGGTATATGTAGGGAGGTAATGTGCATAATTTAAAATTATATTCAAATGTACAGGGCGTGTTAGAACTAAGATCCATAAAAAAGTTATATTTTTTCTTATGGAACACCCCGTATTTTATTTTATTTTTGGATTCTTGGACATACATAAGGCATTTATAATAAGGGTTTAATATGTTTAAATGCTTTGGTTTTTGAGACATTTAAAGATATTTAAATATGCATGCTATAATAAAAAATATTGTTACCACCCTGTACATTACTTTCCAGAGTTAATTGTTGTACTGACCTTGAAGCCAGGGAAATGAACTTTACTAAAAAATGTATTGCTTCCTTAAATGTATACAGGGGTATCAAAAATTGCTGGTCTATTTTAAATATTTATTTTATACAAAAACTTCGTTATTTCAAATACAACACTATGTATTTTTTTAAATAAGTCGAAGCAGATTTAAATGCTCTTTCGAACTATATTAGGGTTTCCTATACCTATCTGGCTCAGATTTTGAATAAAAAGCAATTTTTCAATAAAATTGTAATCAAGATGGCTGGTGACGCCATGGCAATTTTCTAGTGTCATTTAATTGCTATTTTCAAAATCGACATTAGTTTAAGGATTTTATTTAAATTTATAACAGGTTATTTTTATTTAATTTACCTACAATAAGATTAATAAGTATTTATTAATTTTTCAAGAGAAATGAAGCAGTATCTGCTGACGGAAGGAATGGATATGTTACTAGTGATTTTATTTTGTATTATTTGTTATGCTCAAAGATATCCAAATAGGATTTTTTTTCTGATTTCCTTTGAAAAACTAATTTTTCTGTTTCACAGGATAGGGTGGGTAAATGAAAAACCTATTAGGCAAAACGTCGTTGGAAGTGAAGAAAATGAATTTGTCTTAATTGGTTCTTTTATAGAGAAAATCCAGTATATCTACAAGTCATCGTAATATAAATAAAAAACTACTACTTTATTTTTCTTGATAAAATAATAATAATTTTTCTTGATGTTAATTTTTCTTGATAAAATAATAAATACTGACTTATTAAACTATTGTAGGTAAATTAATTAAAAATAAACTGTTATAATTTTAAATAAAGTCCATTTACTAATGTGGATTTTGAAAATAGCCACTAACTGTCACTAACAAATTGCCATGGCGACACCAGCCATCTAGATTGCCATTTTATTGAACAATCGTTTTTTATTCAAAATCTGAGCCAGATAGGTATAGAAAACCCTAATATAGTTCGAAAGAGCAGAACTAAACCCTGAGTATATACTCTCTGTATACAATCAAATGACTTGTGAATTCAAGTTCCCTATTGATTGGAAGAAAGCTAAACTTATTTTATTACCTAAAATAAACAAAGAAATTCATGATCCAACAGCATACAGACCCATTAGCTTACTGGACGTAGAGGGAAAGCTCTACGAACATCTGATATTGGGAAAGCTAAAAAAAGAACTCTCGCAGCCCGATAAAAGTCTCTCCGAAAAACAGTACGGCTTTAGACAGGGTCGACAAACTGTTGATGCCATACGTGAAGTACTCAAAATTGCGGATGATGCTGCAAACTTTGCTCCTCAGAACAGAAGAATCTGTGCAGTTATCACCCTTGATGTGCAAAATGCATTTTCAATAGCGCCTCATGGCAACAAATCCTAGAGGCACTAGATAGAAGAGGCATCGAGAAGAACTTGATTTAGATCATATCATCATATCTTTCAGATCGGTCAATACAGATGGAAGCTGAAAATATTACAAAAACGCTAACCATAAATACTGGTGTTCCGCAAGGCTCAGTTTTGGGTCCCACATTGTGGAACATTTTATATGATGATTTGCTTAAAGTAGAAATGCCTGAAGGCGTTACATTTAGGGTTTGCAGATAACGTGAAAATACATAGTGTTGTATTTGAAATAACGAAGTTTTTGTGTAAAATAAATATTTAAAATAGACCAGCAATTTTTGATACCCCTGTATACATTTAATGAAGCAATACATTTTTTAGTAAAGTTCATTTCCCTGGCTTCAAAGTCAGCACAAAAATTAACTCTAAAAAGTAATGTAGAGGGTGTTGACAAACTTTTTTATTATAGCATGCATAATTAAATATCTTTAAATATCTCAAAAACCAAACCATCTAAACATATTAAACCCTTATAATAAATACCTTATTTTATGTCCAAGAATCCAAAAGTGAAATAAAATACAGGGTGTCCCGTAAGAAAAAATATAACTTTGGTATGGATCTTAGCTCTGACACACCCTGTACATTTGAAAATAATTTTTGAATTATGCACATTGTCTTCCCACATATGCCCATAAAAAATTTAGTTTCTACATCTTTCCGTTTTCGTATAATCAACCGAGGCGAATGAGGTGCGCCACCCTGTATAAACAGTTATTATTTACATCAACAAAACTCACCTTCTTAACAGCACTTAAGGGACATAAAGGGCCATTACTACCGCTTTCCCGTTCAAAATATTCTAATAAAGTTGCGATGAGTTTTTTACGGCTATTAAGATATCTTGTACACTTCGCATTAAAAGATGTTCTAAAACGAACAATGTTCGACAGCCAGGTCTGCTAGTAAACATTTTTAAGCTTAAATTATCACAACACTATGGTAAGGGGGTATGGGAGGGGGCTAACAATTAAAAAATCGTAACTCCAAAATTACAGTAGCTAACGAAATGCGGTTTTGAATTTAAAATTAGGAATAATATTTGCAACAAAATTTGTCAGTTTTTGAGATAAAAAAATGAAAAAATTCCTTTACTTTGAAACTCTAAGAACTGCCTACCAACTTTTTATTAACATATTTTAGTATGTTATAGTATGCATTTTATATGTCTAGTATGCAATTTTTTAATTTCAACTTGTATCTTGTATTTAAATACATTTTTTTAGTATCTTAATATTTTACAAATGCTTAGTTTGCTAAAATAATTTTACCTGTGCATATTATTCATTTTATCACATTCAATCATAATATGGACCAAATATAATGTCCGTATTAGGAGTGATGAAATATCCCTAGATGAATGAAAAAATTGTATTTATTTTATCATTTTTGGAGTAAAACTTCTTTACGAGCGAAGACACACAAGACGCGACAGGAAAAGTGGTAACGATCGGAGGTTACGAGGCGACGTAGCGTCGTAACTTGGGCCCTATGTGAGCTAAGGGGCTGAAACTTGGAATATTAGATAGATTGGAATGTAGATCTTTTCATGATATTTTGACGACGTTTCGTGCACTACGAAACCCCATCATCAATGAAGCAAATCGAAAAATCGTCCGATTTAAATGAAATTTGTTATGTTGATAGATTAGACCAAGACCAACTTAACCGTGTACGACCATGGTACAAAGAAAACAAGGTATGATCGATAGCGGCTCCAATTTCGTTAAGTTTGCGCACACCACCTGTGACGTCATACGCCATACAAAAAATATCCATATTGTTCAATTGCCACTAATAAAAAAGACCTAAAATAGGGAAGAATTAAGACATAACCCTCAAAAGTTATGTCAAACCATCGAGCTTGACATTTGAAAAATTATTTTCACATTTATCGTGTCAACTATTTGACAATTTGAAACTGGCGCGCGGAGCTTACAGACCAATGGTGCCGTTTATCACCTGTGACGTAGTGACCAACCTGCGCAATATCATACCTTGTATTCTTTGTATCATGCTGTACGACTAACGACTGTGACAGTTTTGACGTAAGAATCTTCAAAAGTTAATGTCGTCCGATCGCGACCAAGTTTGGTGAGTAGGTAATATGAGCGACGCACGGTGCACACGGGTCCCACCCTGCAAATTTGGATACAACGTTTCGTTTACATCTTCATCAGGGTGGGACTAACGATTTGATATTGAAGAAAAATGTGGGTCGATTTCGGCATAATCATTCGATTTCACTTCAAATATGCGCATATAGTGCACAAACAATGTTTTCTCCTGATTCTCTAATTTTATTTAATTTTAATATTAATTTGATTGTTTTAAACGTCTTGATATTAAAATTGAATATCTCGATCTCTATCGATCGGCCATGATCGTAATTTCGGGATAGTACGTCAAGGACAGCTGTTGGAATATAGTAACAGTACAAAGCGAATTTGAATGCTAACATTCAGTAGTAAGCTCTAGTGAATATTCTTCTAGCTAACATTCACTAGTAAAAGTTTGTTTCTAAATTAGTTGTTGAACTTTTATTGGTGTAGTAAGTTATCACTGAGCACTAACCCTGAATAAAATCACCCTGTATATGTTATAATATTTTACCTGACAATTTGTATCAGTATCGGCGAAAAATCCTTTGTATCTTTGCGTTTTGCAACTGAAACTGGTCTTGGGTATGTTGGACAATGCTGGATAATCTATTCCAGCCTTTCCTGGTGTGCCTCCAGCTGGAGTATCGAACAGATCAACACCCGCTTCGTTATCTACATCCATGGAATAATCTTGGACTATTATTGGCTTCTGCTGCTTCTGAAATTTTGTTAAATTCCGAGTTTCAATAAAAAAATATTTGATAATTTCGACTTTACCAGTCTCAGCCCCCTACCTTTTACGGTAGGGGGTCGAGACTATGATTTCTGACGTCACCACAGTTGATATAGATACTTATTATAGCATATTGATCTGGTATAGCAAAATGCTGCATACTAAATAATAAGTCCCCCCCTCGTTCTATTTGGAAAAAAATAGTTGTGAAAAATATTAGACTATCAAATGTATTCTAAGGCTCCTTGATTAAAAATTGTTAGTTATAACACAGTCATGGCACTTTAAATTGAAGTTTAAAATTCTATTTCTAAGCGATAATGTTAAAAGTTGATATGTGATATTTCAGAATTCTATGCAGATAGTCATTTTCTATCAAGTAAAGTAGAAAAATACCGAGGGTCCCCTTTAAAAATCAAAAGTTGTAGTCATTTCCGGTGAAACAGGAAGTAACCAAAAATAATTGACTTCGTCACTCAATCCTGATTTATATCATACATTATCATTTCTTTTATCTGAAAAAAAATATACAGAGTGGTCTAGCTGTATCCCGGAAACTTCGGCAGCATATTCTGCAGATAAAAATAAATAAAAAACTTCGTATAAATGTATGTCCTAAAATGCTTATTTTCGGAGATATAGGGTGTAGAAGTTTCATTTTTTCAATTTTTTCCAAATAATTTCTGAAGTAATATCAATATTCTGATGAAAATTGGTGTCTGGGAGTTCTTTGACATGAGAAATTTGATTTTGATGTCAATATGACTCCTACTTGTAGAGAGCGCCATCTACATATTTTTTAACTGGTTTGAAGAGTCATAACTTTTCGTCCGTCCGTCTGTAAAAAATATACATTTACGACATTTTTTACGTAATAAAGATCTCTTGGTAAAAATCGCTACGAGTAATGGTTCTCGAGATATTTGGAATCGAATGTTTAAATTATATGTCATCATTGACATATAAATTAAACATGTTGACTAAATAGTTATTACATTGAAATCATAAATTTAAAATGTTTTTGTGCCAAAAGTCTAACAGAAACTGTCTTCTCATCATTTTTTCGAAGAAAAATTTATGATTATTTAAAAAAAAATAAAAAAAATCCCAAATTTATCATTTCAGTCACTAATAACTATCAACTCAACATGTTTATTGTTATTTTGTCTTGACTATTTCAATTCTAAATATCTTGAGGACGGCTGCTTTTAGGGATTTTTACCAAGAAACATTTTTTACGTAAAAAATCACGGAAATGTATATTTTTTACCCAGTAATTTTATACAGGTACAGACGAAATGTTATTACTTTTCAAAACAGTTAAAACACATGTAGGTGGCGCCCCCTACAAATAGGAGTCATATTAACATCAAAATCAAATTTCATATCAAAAAACTCCAACCACCAATTTTTATCCAAATATTGACGTTACTTATATAAATTATTTGGTAAAAATCTCTCTCTCTCTCTCTCTCGAAGTAAAATTGAAACTTCTACACCCTGTATCTCTGAAACTAAGCACTTAAGAACATACTTTTTTTCGGCAGAATATGCTGCGAAAGTTTCAGGAATAGAGTTCGGACCAGATGGATATTTGAGATTTAAGTCATTAATTAATTATAATAGAGGTTTAAGAAAATCTGACCTATGAAAAACCCTACCTGTTGCAGTTTTAATGTATTTAGAATCTTCACCAACGTTTTGATACTGTTATCGATGTTATCAGGCGTTATAGTGTGCGGCAAAGCGTTCGTTTCCTGCAACTTCCTCAAAATATTCGCCAAACTTTGCGATTCCTCCGAACTTCCTTCTTGAAATACTTCAATTTCCGGCCTGGCGGTTACTACTTTAGGCGTGGCAACTC
Organism: Sitophilus oryzae; assembly: GCF_002938485.1. NCBI lineage: Eukaryota > Metazoa > Arthropoda > Insecta > Coleoptera > Curculionidae > Sitophilus > Sitophilus oryzae. Next base: position 1,308,177 of record NW_022146866.1, read on the forward strand.
TTTCTGAAGTCGATTCAACCGTGCCATAAGCGTAGTACTCGCTTGGACCTTGGTATTCTGGTCTAGGAGACGTTACAATGGGAACGAACTCGATTTTTTGAGGTCTTGGAGTGACTCTGGAACCGTATTCCTCCTGGTTATAGCTAGGAGGTGCGATATAAGAACCGTAGTCGTTTACGGATGGTTCTATGGGGGCCTGTGTGGCTTGGTACTGAGTTTCGTATGCGTGGTCGTACTGCGTAGGACGCGGTGGATCTTGAGGTACGTATATCGGCCTGCGCAGGAAGCCGTGGTGATGTTTTTCAGGCGAAATCGGTATAAGCTGAAATAAATTTTTAATTTTTATCATTTTTAATTTTTTATACAAGACGATAAAATGGGATTTTATCGTCGACCGAAAAGATTAATTCACGAGCGATGAAATCGCGAGTGAATTAATTTCGGGAGACGATAATGCAATTTTATCGTCGTGTATAAAACAATATTTTTTTCCATAGCGAGTTACTTTTTAAAAAATATTCAGAAATTATTATTTCCAGATATTTATTACGAGTAGAAAAAATATTGTGCTAGGTTGGCGTTGGTTTCTATGTAATTTGACAAATAAATAAAGCTGTCTCGTTAGTTGTCAGTTTTGAGTAAATATTTTTTAATTCTCTTTCATGTCTATTGCTGATTGAATTGGAGCCAGAAATGGCTCAAAACGAAATAAGTAAATTACCAACAGATATTCAGGCTGAGGCGACAAACGCCATATCAAACCAATTCTATTTAAATCCCGAATTACTTATGAAAAGGAATACAAACATTTTCAAAAATGGAAGCAATTAAAAAACGTGCGAGAAGAAATCAAGTTTTTACAATATAATCGTTGTTAAAATATCATTTAATCTACCCTTGCGGTTAAAGTACTATTTTATCTACTATTTTTGATAGATATAAGGCAATTTTAACAGTTGCTATGGAAAAAAAGATATAAATAAGTGCAAAACTCAAAAGCGGTTCTGTATGATTACTATAAGTGATTACTTAATAATTACTATAAAAAGATGATATTCAAAAGGCAGTTACTCTCGAAACATGATTACTATAAAAATTGAGCTTACTTTTTGAGCAGTGTAATTTTCTTCTATAACTGGTATGGGTTTAGGCTTCCTCAAGACAAATACAGGTTGTCTTGAATAGGGTTTATCTTGATGTAGTACTATGTACGGCTTTACAGGTCTAACTCTAGTGGAGCTTACCGGTTTTTTAACTACAAAAATGCAATAAAACTGTAAATTAATACACTATTAATTTTATACCACCTAGACAACTACTGGGTTGTCTCTAAAAATAATTAACTTTACTTTTTGAATTACTAATATTTTGTTCGCAGCATTTCTAAATATACAGGGTGTCCCAGAAATAAGTGCAAGTATTCTAAGGGGTGGTAGATCTGGTCAAAAGAAATATTTTTTGTCTTTACCGTTTTTCAAGTAATTCCAAAATAACCGAGTTATTTTACTCCGAAAATTCAAACAAAAAATCCATTCTTGCTTAAATTTTGAGAACCGCTGGATCTTTTCTGGATTTTCTTTCATGTAAATTTAATCTACAATATATTTTGCCATATTATCAAGAAATTATCTTTTTTAACTTAAAACTAAAAAAAAATTCAATTTTTTTTTTGAAAATTTGGAAATTTTTGAATTCGCAAAAAAACCTCATAGGCGTGTTTCTGACACCGAAATATACTACCAGTTAAAATACTTACACTTATTTCTGGGACACCCTGTATAAAATAATAACTGCAGTTAATTTAAAATAACTTTTTTGTAATTTAACTTCACTTATTATGTATTTTCCAAACCAACCCAAAAAGTCCAATAATAAACTTCAAAGCCACCTTATTCAGCTTGACCTGCACAGCAGTGTCCACTTTTACATATTTTCTTTTAATCAAAATGTTTTAGGAAACAAAAATAAATTAATTATAAATATATAAACAGTTATTATTTACAACAAAACTCGCCTCCTTAACATCACTTAAGGGACATAAAGGGCCATTAGTACCGCTTTCCCGTTTAAAATATTCTAATAAGGTTTTTTGCAACGGCTATTAAGCTATCTTGTACACTTCGCACTAAAAGATGTTCTAAAAAGGACAATGTTAAAGTATCACAACACAATTCACTTAATCCAAAAACTCGGAATACAAAACTAAAATATCAAAACGAATGACAATGTCAGGAAATAAATAAATAAATGTGGCAACTTGACATTTTTACAGCAGTACTACCACCTGAATCCGCAGGGGAAAAACTAACTTCCAGTTAGTCAGCCCGGCGCCGAATTTGTCCATGGTTGGCAACAATGAATTAAAAAATCGCACCTTCGATTACGTAACTAAAAGCTTCATTGGTATCGCTTATAATCTTCGATTAAGTATCGCTTACTTTTCCAACTCCCAGTGGATGACATACCAAGAATTTACAACTTTGAGAAACACCCCACTGTAGTGTTGAGTAATAAAAAGAATTGGAAGGAAGAAACGCCTTACTCAGCATATAAAAGACCATACCATAACGTGGTATACTGATGCTTCCAAAACCAAAGCAGGGACAGGGATAGGAGTATTTGGGCCGAAAACCAAATACTCCGAACCAATGGGCATCCACCTCAGTATCCTTCAGGCATAAATTTACGCTATCGAAAGATGTGTACAATTTATACGATAGTCAAGCAGCACTAAACGCGATCAACTCAGTAACCATCAATTCGAAGTTGGTCAAAGAATGCCTGAGCTTCTCTAGCACACACTAACAAATTAGACAAAGAAAATAAAGTCCTCCTACTCTGGGTGCCTGCTCACCAAGGGAATGAAAAAGCAAATGATCTAGCTAAGAAAGGAGCGAACACTCCACTAAAACCATTCTGTTTTCCAAACGGGAACCAACTGAAAGCGGAATTGAAGAATCTGGAAGACTCCATCCGTAACTTGGAATGGGCATCCTCCCACGGTCTAAGACACTCGAAAAAGTTCCTCAGAACTTACGACCGCGAAAAATCAAAGGTCTTCCTTGGTTTAAGTAAAAACAATTTTCAAATTGTCTCGGGGTTTCTAACAGGACACTGTCTCCTCAACGAACACCTCAGTAGGCTGAAGCTTAGAAACAACGGCGAATGCAGATTCTGTGGTGAAAATGGGGAAACACCAGAACACCTTATCACTGAGTGCGCCGAGACGATGACCATTCGTGCCATGAACTTTAGTACGGCTGATGTCGAGGATTGAGACTGTATGATGAGAGAAGTATGTATGTAAGGGGAACACACTATAGATCTGTAAGGTCGCGGTGATTAACTCCCCTCCTAAACATTCTACATTCTACATCGCTTATAATTATTACCTTTAGGAGTGTTTTATATTACTATTGTCTTACTAAAACAGTGTGCTTACCTAATGGTGGATTGAACACTAAAGGAATACTACCCCTTGGTATTTCTAAAGTTATTTGTTGGTGTACGTAAGGTTTAGCCTCCTCCTCTTTGCCAGAAGATGTCTGGTACGTTTGAGGTTCATAATGGTACTTCTGCTCTTCATCAGGCGAAGGTATATCGATGTTTGTGGCAGTAAAGGTCTCGTAAGTCGTTTTGGTTGGTTGTACTTTGTACTTAAGTCTGTTAGGGTACTCTACAGGTCTAATCTCTTCCTCCTTGTGTGGTCTTTGATAGGGTACTATTCTGTATCCGTATGACGTCTGTTTTTGGAAAGAATGTTGTCTATAAATGAACAATAAATACGCGCTATAGTTACGGTATCAAAATAAACATACCGGGTGGTGCATCGTTGTTGGAACCAGGAAATCCCATGCAAATTTTGAATTATCCAAATATTGGCTCTCCTGTTTATTTTACAGTGAAATCGTAGATAGTTTTTTAAAGGGCTGGATATGCTGAATACACATGCCAAATTTGCACAATTTTGGACTAGGCCATTTTAAGTAATTGAAGAAAGACTGCATTTATTTTTAAATTAAAGCTGAACAGGTACCATAGCAAAACCAGGCAAATGTTAACATACCTTATAAGTTTTAATTTAAAAATAGATCCAGTTTTTCTTAAATTAGTTAAAAATGGCTTGCCCAAAATTGTTCAAATTTGGTATGTGTATTCAACATGCGCAGTCCTTCAAAAACCTATTTACGACTTGGCTGTAAAATCAACGGGAGAGCCAATATCTCACCAGTTAAAAATTTGCATGGGGTTTCCTCTGTTTCCAACACCGATGTACCACCCGGTATAATTAGTTATGCATACCGAAAAAAAAACATTCTTAAATATTCACCTACAAAATTTAAACTTAAACAATAAAAATGTACTATGCAATCCAATTGCAACTCCAATTTTGTCTCAAATTTTCTATTTTTAATTCTATTATATTTGTAACTTGGATCGGAAAAATCATATAGAATTTTGCGTAGTTTTACAGCCTTAATTAGCTGCTCTGTTAACTCAATTTCTAAATTGCAACAAGAAAAAACACACAAAATAACGGAAAATTCCTATCAGTTGGGTCGCGATCACGCGATCAAACTCGACAAGTTGAATCTGATCGCCACCGCAGAATAGAACGGCGCACAATGTAACGAAAACTAAAATAGTGGGACATTGGCATATTTTTCTTCAGTTTTTACTATTCTTGCTGACATTTTATGACAGAAATTAAATAATATGACTAGGAATTTTTGCTACAGGACGAAAAGAGTAAAAAAAGGCGTAATGGAAGGTCAAAAAATTACGAAGTTTTATAAAAAGGACTTTACAGGTATATTTTTTTATTTATGAAGAGTTTATAGCTCTTATGGACTAAAAACGTTATTAAATTACTGCCGAACAATCATTTATCTCCCGCTAATATGTCAAAACTCAATCAATATTCCTAGATATTCAAATAATCAGGGATAAATTAGATAAGACTGCAAAACTCAAAAAGAACGACACAAGTGGCAAATATCATTTAACAGTATTAAATAATATCATAATATGCGAAAAAAACGTATTCAACTTCAACAAAGGAAACCATAATACACACCTCACAAAAATTTTCGCAACACTTATGTTTTTCGTAGTATTTATTCTTGAAACTTGAAACGCTTCAAACATTTTTATGTGAAAAACTTAAATCTAAGGTCTGCCTGAGTTATGATATACTTTCCATTCCTTAACAAGTTGCTATTAATGCAAATAACTTTTGAGATTATTGTTAACCAAGAGAATTTAAGAATACTTTGCAGTTTTCCAAATTAATAAGTAATGCGATAATTTATGTGGGGTGTATATTATTCCAAAATAACATAATATATAAGGCACTTACATAAAACATGCTTAAAAATCATTCGCAATTTCTTCTCCATCCATATACAAGAGCTCTTTCGCTTCCGAAAACAAGTCTACTTTTTTTATTTTTAGAGTGCTTTGGTCGCAGATGTGAAAGTAGAGGATCTGAATATATCAATAAGTTGTGTAATATATCTTCAATAGTTTGGCACCAACAATGATGCAGTATTGAGGGTGGAGTATTAAATACATCGAAGAAAATATTGCCGGTTTGAAAAAATATTCTCTTGAGTATTTTTTCTCCAATGTTGAGATTTTCGGAATTGATGAAAACTCTCCCCCACCCCAATGTGAGGATGGTTCCTCGCCCCTAAAATAGCATTCAATATGTTCATAGCAAGCGTATAGCTTTTTCAATAAAGAAATTATAACACAAAAAATTACGGATAAAAACTACGGTCGAATCAATGGAAAACATTTTTTTCTTCCAGGTTCGGATCTAAGTGGATGAAATTTATATGTAACAGTATACTAGAAGGTTCACTCTATGATATTTTGTATATATAACCTTGCGCGAATGTAAGCGTTTTTTTGAAAGTCATAAAACATGTAGAAACTAGACTTGAAAAAAATTGGGACGTTTTTATCAGGTTTGTTGTTGGTAAAAGATCTCTCTTTACGGAAAAAATTGTTGGAATTGAACAACACAAGGAAACTTCTGAAAATAATAAATGTCATTGTATGAAATTTTTGTACAGATTTGGTAAATTAAGGAAACCATAACTTTAACCCGCCATAACACCCCGACTAAGAGGTCAACTCAAGAAATATCTCACATGGTGAGGCTCTGGGATGTCCTTTATCCATTTATATAAAAAACTTGAATTATTTTTTTTGTTTTTTGGGCTAATGTCCCGCATTTCCCGATTTCGTTACACTGTGCGCCGCCAGGTCGCTTTGTCTCCAAAACTCGATCGCGCCAATGTCAAACGGCTCATATGTATTGTATTCTTTAGCAACTTTTGGCCGCGGCCGCGTGGAGATCGTGATCGCGGTCGTGATCGCACCAGTGTGCGTACAGCTTTAATATTTTTTCGATTTATTATAATTTTCTTTGCAGTACTTTTAGTCTTTCAAATTAAAATTTGAGGGTAAAATAAAGTCAACATATTCACCAGGGACGTGCATATGGGTTATCACTGAAATATTTTTCTAAAAAAAGCGTGTACGTTACTGACTTTTCTTCTCTTGTTAGCAAAATAGTGTAAACAATTTAACGAAAGTTACAAAATGTTAAAACTCTTTAAAATTATTGTTTTTTTTGTAATTATCTTAAATACCATTATTTTTTTATTTGAAATTGCCGTAGGTGGACTAATAGTAATAATAACTGATAGTAATAATATTTTATAATAAATTAGGTAAAATATATAATTTATTAATTTTATTTATATTTTAATTTTATTAATTGTGATTAATAAAATTGCGTTTATCTCATCCAGGAGGCCGAATTCGACAGAATATCAAGAGATAACTTTTAATTGGCATTAAACGGCCTATATAATTTTGATATCAAAAGAAAAAAGTCCGTGGCGGACATGTTTTTTTTTTGAAAAATATTCCAGTGATAACCCATATGCACGTCCCTGATGAATTTTTCGACACTTTTTTTGCATTAAAATATGTAGCACTTATAGTAACTTTTACCCTCAAAATTTCATTCGAATCATTAAAAGTACGAAAGAAGTAAAAAGAAAGTAAAGAAAATTATAATAAAACAAAAGATTATTAAGACTTTAACACCCTGTAGCTACGAAACAAAGCAGAATCGGACCTATGTTGATATGGAAAATAAATATTATTTTTACGTGAGGAATCTCCCCACGAAAGATTGCACAAGTTTTTTGAAACACCCTGACACCCTGTAGGTATGTTAGGGCATCTCTACGTTTACTTATTTTTCTCAGAACATATTAAATAAAGCGAAAAATACCTTAGTTTCAATTGAGCAAGTTTATCGTAGATGGCACTGAAATCTGGATGGGAACTTTGTTCTTCTTCAGAATGATACTTCTCCTCTTCTTCGTCGTTAATAGTCTGTGGTTGATTTTGTGGTTTGACCATTGGTCTGTTGTGGAAAAATAATGTTTGATTATTATTAAGAATTGCAAGGAGTAATCAAGACATCCATACCTAAATGGTCCAGGTAATGCATTGCTCTCCAGGAAAGGTGTAAACTTAGGTCTTTGTTGATACAGTACGTCTTTAGGACGGTAGTTTTGAGACTCAGACTTCAGAGGGCGTCTTTTCTCGTATGGGAAGTCCCGGTATTGTTGAGCTGATACTCCTGCAAGGTGAGGTCTGGAAAAATGTTAAAAGCTTGTACCCAGCAGATTTCAGCTTGTTTACAAATAATTTTATATCGTTTTTCATGGATTAAGTGATGAAAGTATATATATTTTAGTTTTAGTGTACTTAATGTATTATAATTAATAAACTAGATATTTTTAATATGATTTATGAAATTGTCCTTCCCAAAAATTCAGCAAAATTAGAGGAAAATAAATAAAAAACTTCTATTGAAGAATAATTTAACTTTACGTGGCAACCTGTTTAATTTAATAACATTGGGTTCAAACAATAAACTACAGGGTTTTTAAATATATATTTACATTAGGAAGTCTATAAGTTTGATAAACGATCCATTTTTTAAATTTTACATGAATTTACATGGGATTGACTTAGTTTTTAAAAATAATAAATTTATTTATAATACCTGTTAAAAGGTTGATTAAAATAAAAATTCTCGTAAGGAAGCAGCCTTTTCTGTCGTTCAGATGGCGCCAAGGTCACGTTGTAGGCAATGGCGACCTCTTCCGTGTCCAGTGCTGCCGTGGAACTATCAAAGGTTTTCTCTGGAGTGGTACTTGTGATCGTTGTGATGGTAACTGATTCAGGTTTGTCATGGTGTATGGTGGTTATGGAGGTAACGAAAGAAACACCTGTAACAAATAATAGACATTTTATTCTTGTTTCTGTCTTTTTATACCAATTAAAAAAATTGATTCACGTAAGAATCTACCTATAAGCGATACCAATTAAACTTTTAGTTACGTTATTAAGGGCGCGATTTTTAAATTCATTGTTGCCAATCATGGACATATTCTGCGCCAGGCTGACTAACTCGAATTTAAATTTCCCGCTGAGGATTCAGCTGGTAGCTCTGCTGTAAAAAATGCCAAGTTGCCACATTTATTTATTTATTTCCTGACAATGTCATTCGTTTTGACCGTTTAGTTTTGTATTACGAGTTTTTTTTGGTTTAAATGAATTGTGTTGTGATACTTTAAACTTGAAAATGTTTACTAGCAGACCTTGTAGTCGAACATTGTTCTTTCTAGAACCTCTTTTAGTGCGAAGTGTACAAGATAGCTTAATAGCTAATGCAAAAAACGCATCGTAACCTTATTAGAATATTTTGAACGTGAATGCGGCAGTAATGGCTCTTTATGCCCCTTAAGTGCTGGTAAGGAGGTGAGTTTTGTTGATGTAAATAATAATTGTTTATATTATTATATTTATATTTTTAATTTATTTTTGTTTCCTAAAATACTTTGATTAAAAGAAAATATGTAAAAGTGGGCAACGCTGTGCCGGTCAATCTTAATCACGCGACTAAAAGTTTAATTGGTATGAACTATAATTAAGACTGTTACAATAATTGTAAAAATATTAAAATTACTAAACAAAGCAATTCATTACTATGGAAACAAACCAAAAATATATGTTATTGACGTTTGACTACGCTAAGGAGATGGAATCAGCATGCGCAACATAGTTTATTGAGTTGGATAGGAGCTGATGTTATATTATTTTATTTTCTAAAACTAAAACTTTTATAATTCATTAACTAACAGAGAAACTTAATAAAATCTTAAAATATAAAAAAAGCGAACTACTCCATTTAAAATATTTCTTTTCCATAAGTGGAGACGAATGTCAAATTTATATACAATTTGATGAATGGAGGAAGTGGAAGTTGTTTGTGTGCTATCTTATTATTACCCGACAAATCTAAAAAGGTGTATGAAATTTGTTATAAACTGTTCATTGTGTGGTGTGCCACAAGGTATGTTAAAAACGTTGCTGAAAACGTTCTTCTATCATGTTTTTAAAAAAAATCAAAAATATTAAAGCCATGAACCCTTTGGCACAAATTACCTATTACAGATGCGAAAGAACACCGAATTCCGCGTTTCGGTTTCTGTGACCTTCAGAAAGAGTTCATAGACAATCCGCATCAATGTATATTTTGCGTTATTATTTGTTTGGGTTAAAATAATCTGCACCAATATGTGATCGAGGCATATAATCTCACAGTAATTTAATAGATTGCTCGTCATATATCAGTTCGTAGGAAATTAGGAAAAAAAAGATATTTATAGTTTAAAAACATTAATTTATTTAACAAAATTTAATTAAAGATGTGACAAAATAGTTACTTTTCTATTGGTTCTATCGGACTTTTTTTGACTATATAAATCTTTATTTGTAAACTTTAAGGCATAAAATATTTTCAATCTAATAAATAATTTAATGATGTAAATAAGAGGAAATTTCTCACATGGGTGGTCAAATTCTATAGTTTCCATTATATCAAACAGCCTCTGAATGTCTATCAGTGCAAAACTCATCAAAATTTAATATATATAATTTTTCCAGCCTGTAAATAAAATGAACAAATTTTTCCACTTTCATGATCAAAGGCTTTTAAATGGGTTAATAATTTCCAGTTATCCAGAGATTCGGATTCTTTTGCAAATTTTAGACAAATATCACATTGATGTATTTGAAGACCCTTTTTAATGATGTAGTCAAACATAATTAAAGGCATTTTGAGTTGAAAACATTTCTCAGAGGCTGTTTGATATAATGAAAACTATAAAATTTGACCACCCATGTGAGAAGTTTCCTCTTATTTACATCGTTAAATGATTTATTAGATTGAAAATATTTGATGTATTAAAGTTTACAAGAGATTTATATAATCGAAAAAAGTCAGATAGAACCAATAGAAAGGTAACTATTTTGTCACATTTTTAATTAAATTTTGTTAAATAAATTAATTTTTTATACTATAAATATCTTTTTTTTCCTTATAAATAAACACATTTGCATCCCATTTTAAATAAGATATACAAATTACCAAAACTTAGAAATAACAGTTCAAAAGTTCAACAAAAATCCTACATGCGTTTTTAAAAAGAAACATATAACCACGCACTATGTCATTCCAGCAAGCGAATACGACACAGCATAGGTTTTCGGACTAAACGACTGGTGTATTTACACCACTCAATAGGCGTGTCGGGTTTGCCGAGCGATTTGGGTAATTTGTGCCTTTGGTCAGAGTATTCAACGTTGAAGATTACGATTTTAATCAATAAAAATGTTGAAATCCGATATTTTAGCAAATTAATTACATTTTTGAAGAAGAAGCCTGTAGGATACCGTTCCAAGAAATCAAAAATTTGTACTCGACAGGCATTTGACAAATTTTTAATTGAAGCCCAAGATAATAAATATCTAATGATGAAACATTACCAGTGTTTAACTACATAAAATTTATCTCTGCTTACTTTTATTATAAATATTATTGTAGATAGTTGCAGTATTTGGCATTGCCCCTGCAATGCCAATGCTTATCAGGGACGAGTTGTAAGTTTAATTCTACGCTGTGTTTGTCATAATGTGGATCAACCTGCTCTCACTACCGGTTTCGGAGCCCTACTCCATCATCAGGTGAGCCTGGGCAGATCCACAAAATGACAACCACAGCGCAGAGATAGTTAATTCCGACTTGTAGGAAAGTGTCGGTTAGATATTAAGTCCCGAACGGGAGATAGCGGCCTGCGTGCAATGGTAGTACTTTCGTACCACCGGGGTGCAACTATCGATAGTAAAAGGATGGTAAAAAAGAATTAAATTTCTTTATAAGCAGTTAAGTGGCAAGAATCCTTATATAATTTTATTATATACCTATACTGCAAGAAATTTGTTTTCTATTTTATAATTTGGCTTGCCTGATAAAAGGCCTTTTACCATCCTTTTACTATCGATAGTTGCGCCCCGGTGGTACGAAAGTACTACCATTGCACGCAGGCCGCTATCTCCCGTTCGGGACTTAATATCTAACCGACACTTTCCTACAAGTCGGAATTAACTATCTCTGCGCTGTGGTTGTCATTTTGTGGATCTGCCCAGGCTCACCTGATGATGGAGTAGGGCTCCGAAACCGGTAGTGAGAGCAGGTTGATCCACATTATGACAAACACAGCGTAGAATTAAATTTCTATATAAGCAGTTAAGTGGCAAGAATCCTTATATAATTTTATTATATACCTATACTGCAAGAAATTTGTTTTCTATTTTATTTATTATGTTGCCCAGATGCGGAGTGCGGTAGGCAGATAACATCACGTATCGGGCTTTTCAGTCACAGTAAAGCTCATGAAAAGAAAAACGCCTTGTATGACCATCTTCTGATGCGTGTCAAATATTCGTCAGCGAGTAATGGCAGTATGTATGTATATGTAGTATATGTAGAAAAAATGTTGTGTGCTGAGTGCAACACATATGCTTTTTATATTTAAAAACTACTCGCTGACGAATATTTGACACGCATCAGAAGATGGTCATACAAGGCGTTTTTTTTTCATGAGCTTTACTGTGACTGAAAAGCCCGATACGTGATGCACTCAGCACAAACATTTTTATAAAATTGTCGAGATATTTTTTCATATTTTGGTATTTTATAAATTGGTTTATAGATATTTATACTGTATAGTCTAAACATATATATCTCGCGAAGCACGCTTTAGAATTTTTACGAATCAATCCAGTCACAATAATTAATACAAACAATAAAATAGTAATAACTACACCACCGGGGCGCGAAAAAAAACATTTATTTCGACAAACGTTGACAAACGGCTTATTAGCGGCCACAATTTCGGCACTAATTCGCGTTGATTATTTTTCGAACGGTAAACTGAAACAATTCGCTTCGCGTTTGACACGTATATCTGGCTAATTTGGCCCCAGTTAATTGCCGCTATTGATGTAAAAAGGGGCGTTAATAAATGCCGGGATTTAAACGCGTGATATAAAGAGAAAATCGTATTTTCCGTGTCGCTTTTTTTGGTTCGATCATTTTCCATATCGGTGCCCTTTTAATCCCGTTTTTTGTTCAGTTTATCTTAGTTTATCGAGTTTGGAATAGTATTTAATTTAAAACATTTTTTTTATTTTGAATAAAGAATAGATCTCGCAATTACAACTCTGCAACTGCAAGGGCTTGTACAGGGTGGTCCGAACTCTATTCCGGAAACTTCGGCAGCATATTCTGCAGGTAAAAATAAGTAAAAAAGTTCGTATAAATGTAGGTCCTAAAATGCTTAGTTTCGGAGATACAGGGTGTAGAAGTTTCATTTTTATTTCGACTTTTTCCAAATAATTTGATAAAATCTGAAGTAGTGTCAATATGTAAATGAAAGTTGGTGTCTGGGGTTTTCTGGACATGAGAAACTTGATTTTGATGTCAATATGACCCCTACTTGTAGAGGGCGCCACCTACATATTTTTAACTGGTTTGAAGAGTAATAACTTTTCGTCCGTACCTGTATAAAACTACTGAGTATAAAAATACATATTTACAAAGTTTTTTACGCAAAAAAGGTCTCTTGGTAAAAATCGCTACCAGCAACCGTTCTTTAGATATTTAGAATGAAAATAGTCAATACATGTCATTATTGCAAAAAATAAACATGTTGGGTAGATAGTTATTTGACTGAAATTATAAATTGGGAGCTTTTATTTTTTTTAAATTAATTATAATTTTTTTTTCGAAAAAATGAAGAGGTAACAGTTTCTGTAGTACTTTTGACACAATAACATTTCAAATTTATGATTTCAGTCTAATAACTATTTAGTCAACCATGCTTAATTTATGTCAATGATGACTGGCATTGATAATTTAGATTTCAAATATCTCGAGACCCATTACTCGTGGCGATTTTGGGTCAAGTTTCGTTTAGCCGAAATCTGTAAAAAAAGAAAAAACAATTTTTTTGTCATTTAGGTACCTCAGGGAGTATATTACTGAAAAAATTTTGCCGCGGAAACGCGCCACCATTTTTTGAATGCGGTTTAAAAGTAACGAAATGACATACATGAAAAATTAATGTTGTTTCATATTTTAGACGTCTTTGTAAATACTAATACGAGAATGAAATTCCGCGGAAATGCGCTGTTGCCATTTTTTTGAATATGGTTCACAAGTAACGAAATGAGATATATAAAAAACTAATATTATTTTATATTGTAGACTTATTTTTAAGCACCGATACAAAAATGAAAATCCGCGGAAATGCCTTGTTTCACCACTATGCAGTGATCTTCTTCCCGACCTTTGACACAGATCAATGAATACTATCTATTCTTATCAACTTAATATCGCTATGGTCAATAAATGCGAAAATTTAAAAACAATTGTCAATAAAGCATAAAAACGACAACTAAACCAAACCAACTAAAACCAAACCGAAAGTATGCAAAATAGTTGAGAATACTATGGAAAACTTAATATTGAAGATTTTCCATTACACCGCCCTTATGATAGATTTCCGCGGAAATAGTTATATAGAAAAGTTATAGCAAATTATTAATCAAACAAAAATATGTAGTTTTTATCTTCCTATCACATTTCGGCACTTCTAAACCCGGAAAAATCAATGAAAATTATTGTGATAAAAATATATTTTCGAATAAAAATTAGATCACATCGTTATATTAAATGTTTTTACGTCATTCTATAATGAAAAAAACTATTAAAAACACCGTAAAGTTTTAAATTTTAGTTAATAATAGAAAAATTAAAAATTCGAGTTTACTCAAAAACAAAGAATTTCCGCGGCAAAAATCAAATTATGTAGTGCTAGTTTTCTTGTATAGAATCATCCTATAAACCGATATTCTATGTAACTGATTTCGGCTAAACGAAACTTGAGCCGCGATTTTTACCAAGAGAGGTTTTTTACATAAAAAAACGTCGGAAATGTATATTATTGTATTCAGTGGTCTTATACAGGTACGAACGAAAAGTTATTAGTCTTCAAACCAGTTAAAAATGTGTAGGTGGCGCCCTCTATAGGTAGGAGTCATATTGACATCAAAATCAAATTTCTCATGTCAAAAAACTCCCAGATACCAATTTTCATCCAAATATTGACGTTATTTCAGAAATTATTTGGAAAAAATCGAAATAAAAATGAAATTTCTACACCCTGTATATCCGAAACTAAGCATTTTAGGGCATACGTTTATACGAACTTTTTTAATTATTTTTATCTGCAGAATATGCTGCCGAAGTTTCCGGAATACAGTTCGGACAACCCTGTATATACGATACCGAGATATGATTTTTTTCTTTGTGTTGCCTTTTTTTTTATCTACATTTAAAAATGGCATTGATGAGATTAGAAGTGAGGGGATGGCACCTAGGGGTGGGTCGGAGTAGTTTTAAAAAAACTCATTTGCCTTACTGAAAAAATTACTTTTTCATTAATGTCCACCTAATTTTTCGTGTAGGGGGTAGTTTTTCAATTTCACCCTAAAAACGTTATCATCGTCGTTTAGCATTTTACATGGGCTTTCCAAAAAGGCGCCATAAGTGGGGTGATTAAGATTTATTAACGCCATTTAAGATTTTCAAGTGAGTAGGGGTACCGCCTAAGGGGTAGGTCGGGGTGGTTCAAAAAATACGTCATATGTATTCCCCCTCGATATTATAGAAACGGTATTTTTTTATTTTTTTGATATCTTTTTTGGTTTAAGAATTATAGACATTGTAAGTTTTCAGTGGCCCACCCTGTATAATTTCTTTCAGTGCATTCTTATATCCCCCCCATACTGTATTTTATTTACTTACAATTTAATACTTTATATAACTTTTTCTGTTATAAAACTTATTTTCAGTAGATCAATTTTAGCATCATTTAATAGAACAATTAAACAAAAGTTGTTAAATAAAGAAGTAAGAACAATGATTAAAATATTTTGTAATGTACGATATATCGATCGGTATATTTATCCATTATATACCAGTACATTTTATTTAGAACTATAAACTATAAATCGAAATTACAGGAAATCCTCCATAAATACAGAAAATGAAAGATAATAAAACGACTTTTAAAGCTGGTTGCCTTAATCCATCACAATTACGACTAAACTGTTTCCGCTACATTTTCTTTTAAATGGATTTTTAATTTAAACTAGGTCCTTTTAGTTAGCATTTATCGATAGAGAATATCAACATTTTTCTGTTATTTTTTCCTTCTTTACAACGCCACTCTCTCTTTTCTGCGCTAGAAGCCTAAAATAAACGTCAAGTCAGTTTGCTTCCTGTTCCTATTTGGATTTTTATAGAAAAAACCAATGTTGCCGGTCTATTTTGAATTTTACAATCTCTTAAATGTTAATATTAAATTATTTGTAGCAATATTACGCAATGCTTTTACTCTTATTAACGTAATAAACGACATTTTAATTGTCATCATTTTTCCGACAAAGATAATTGAACATGGAATCGGTTTTTAGTATTGTTCATATTTTTGAGATCTTATTATATTCCGTATAATAAAAAAATGGTGCACTATGTGCGCATATTGAAACGAAACTATTCAAGTGAAACTTTTTCTTATCTTATTTCGGTATGTCTGTCCGTCTGCCTGTCTGTCCGTCTCTGAGGACTTCATTCGGGTAGGTACATCTATTTACGTACCGAGTTTGGTTCCAATCGAGGTAAAAATTCCAAAACCAAAGCAAACCAAACACTATTTTCATGTTTTTCTTAATTTTCTCTAAAATGGTTGGGAAATTTGGAAAAGTATAAACGGGATTAATCATTTTAGAACAATCAAATTTTTTTAATGAAAGATGTATTTTTTTCAAAATATTAATAATAAAAAAGTTCTTCCTCTTGTTAATCCGGGGACGTTATTCATTATTTTATTATGAAAAAATTATTCTTAAAATAATTTTTTCTACAAACGTCAGTAAAAATTAGTCACAAAATAAAATACCACTTTTAGCACTTATATCATAAATAACTATTATTGTGAGAAATCTATTCAAATCAAGTAGATTAAGTTATTAAACTGTACAGGGTGAGTCTTAAATAAGTGCAAATATTTTTAGGGCTCGTAGATCTCGATAAAAGAAACATAATATTTTCTCTTTACCGTTCTTTAAATCCAATATAACCCAGTTGATTTTTTGCTTAAATTTTGATAACCACTGGATCTTTTCTGGATATGTATTTGTGTATGTGTAAATTTAATCTACTGCCTATGTTGCCATAATATCAAGAAATTATGTTTTTTAACTAAAAACTAAAAATATTTCCAATTTTTTTTTCAAAAAATTCCAAATTTTGTACTTTTTTTCACGAAAAAAACCTCATAGTCGTGTTTCAGGGGTCGAAATATAATACCACTAAAAATATTTGCACTTGTTTAGACTCACCCTGTTTCAAAAAACATGTGCCACCTCTCGTGGGGTGGCCGATTCTTCACGTAAAAATAAGATTTATTTTTCATATCAACATAGGTTCGATTCTGCTTTCTTTTGTAGTTACAGGGTGTTAAAGTCTTAATATTTTTTCGATTTATTATAATTTTCTTCCAAGTACTTTAAGCGTTTCGAATGAAATTTCGAGGGTAAAAATTACTATAAATGCCACATATTTTAAAGCTAAAAAAAATGTTGGCATATTCACCAGGGACGTGCACTGGATTATCACTGGAATATTTTTTCTAAAACCAGCATGTATGCCATTGATTTTCTTTCTCTTGTTAGCGAAATAATATAAGCAGTTTAATGCCGATTAAAAGTTTCTTGATATTTTGTCGATTTCGGCCTCCTTGATGAGATAAACGCAATTTTATTTTGACCTTGATCCAAGTCTAAAAGTAGCCTTTAAAAAATTAATACAGGGTGGCCCATCGAAAACGTTCCGCAAGGCATAACGGCCAGGATATTTTTTTTTCAAAAAATCCAAAAACACGTCAATTTTGTTTGTGAGGGGGACAACTTTTGCCCCAAAAATGATTCCAAAATCTTCAACCCTCTAAGCGGGGGTGTGATCCCCCAACTTTTTTTAAATGGGAAGGGGGGTCAAGTGGTACCGCAATGAAAAGGGCTTTTATTCCTTATACCTTCACGCTTCGTTTTTGAAAATCGGTCGAGTCATTGAGAAAATATGAAGGATTGAAATTTGAAAAGTTTATTTAAACATTTATCAGAGTAAATGATAAGGATAAATTCCTTCGACCAATTGGCTGTATTTTCTTATTATTTCTAGATGTTTACGCATTTTTTCACTTGCCACAAGGTTGAACGATCAGGTGCGGCAGTTGCTAGATAGCTGTTCTGTGACTTGTGCGTTGAAGTTCTTCTCAATATCGTTAAACTGACCCCCAATAAAATTTCCAAAAATACCAGCCCACACGTTCAATTTCTGAGGGTTTTGTGTGTGCACCTCGTGACAAACCCTGGGGTTGTCCTCAGCCCAGTACTGACAGTTATGCCGATTAACTACACCGTTCAAAAAAAAAGTACACTCATCCGAAAAACACACATTAAATAGGAAATTATTATCATTCTTGCCACTCGTTCACTCACAGTTTCACATAATTGCAAGCGACGATCAAAATCGTCTTCGTTGAGTTCTTGTACCAACTGAATTTTGTACGGGTGGAACTTGTGTTTTTTTTAATATCCTTTGGACACTTGAACGATTCACGCCGGCTAATTTTGCATTGGCTAATTTCCTTGTACTCAGCGTACTATCCATGGCAACTTGGCCCAATACGAATACCTCCATAGCTTCATTTACTACAGGGTTTTCCCTCTGCCTCTTTTTATTCATAACGGAACCAGTTTCGCGAAATTTTGCTACTAACTCGCGAACAATTTTGCCATAAAGGTGTTTTTCAGGATGGCATTCATTGAATATCTGCGGAACCCGATTGCTATATTCATTATTTTTAAAATAAAGTTCGATTATTTCCACTTTTTTTGCAAGTGAGTACACCATAATTGTTAAAAAGTTTAACGATATTGAGAAGAACTTCAACGCACAAGTCACAGAACAGCTATCTAGCAACTGCCGCACCTGATCGTTCAACCTTGTGGCAAGTGAAAAAATGCGTAAACATCTAGAAATAATAAGAAAAAACAGCAAATTGGCCGAAAGAATTTATCCTTATCACTTACTCTGATAAATGTCTAAAATGAACTTTTCAAATTTCAATCCTTCATATTTTCTCAACGACTCGACCGATTTTCAAAAACGAAGCGGGAAAGTATAAAGAATAAAAAGCCCTTTTCATTGCGGTACCACTTGACCCCCCTTCCCATTTGAAAAAAGTTGGGGGATGACACCCCCGTTTAGAGGGTTGAAGATTTTGCAATCATTTTTGGGGCAAAAGTTGTGCCCCTCACAAACAAAATTGACGTGTTTTTGAATTTTCTGAAAAAAAAATTACCCTGGCCGTTATGCCTTGCGGAACGTTTTCGATGGGCCACCCTGTATTATTAACTTACGAAAGTTTTAAATAAGTACTCATTGATTCCTCATAAAAAAATATGAAAAAAAGTTCCTATAAACATGGGTATGGAAATGTATAGTTTTAGAGTTACAGGATATTAAAACTTTTGGAAATTAAGTTTTTTGGAGTTATCTTAAATACCATTTTTTTTTATTTGAAATTGCTGTAGGTAGAACTAATAGTAATAATAGGTTGTGAATAAAATTATTTTTATTTTAATTTTATTAATTATGATTAATAAAATTGCGTTTATTTCATCAAGGAGGCCGAATTCGACAAAATATCAAGAGATAAATTTTAATTGCCATTAAACCAGCTTACACAATTTTGATATGAAAAGAAAAAAAGTCAGTAGCGCACATGTTTTTTTTGAGAAATATTCCAGTGATAACCCATATGCACGTCCCTGATGAATTTATTGACACTTTTTTAGCATTAAAATATGTACTTATTTATAGTACTTATATATGCACTTATAGTAACTTTTACCCTGAAAATGTTATTCAAATCACTAAAAGTACTTGGAAGAAAATTATAATAAAGTATATTTAACAAAACCTTGGTTGCACGTCATCAATGACACCATGCGCCATCTTATGGAGTTTGCTGGTGGTCGTATTATGATGTGCAACCAAAGTTTTGTTAAATATACTATAAATAGGAAGATTACTAAGACTTTAACACCCTGTAGCTACGAAGCAGAATCGGACCTATTTGATATGAAAAATAAATCTTATTTTTACGTGAGGAATCTCCCCACGAGAGATGGCACATGTTTTTTCAAATACCCCGTAGATTAATTGTGTAGAATATCATTTTCACATCGTATAATCAGATGCCAGATCGAATAAATCCTCAAAAAAGTATTTCAACAATATAACTGAGTTTTCCCGGTTTTTTTCAACACATGCAGCAGCAAATATTGCCAATTATTTTGGGAGCGTTTGGCCTATTCAAAAATAAACCTATTAACTTTTGATTACCACATTTTTGACGTCAAAAAACCTAATATTTTTACGCTATCAAAAACCGGGGAATGTGAATATAACACACAACAGTGTTATAAAATGAATAAATAAACAATAAAACGACTTGCTGTTAAAGATGCTGTCAATAAAGAAGGTCAAGAAAAGGTATCACACGAGTACCATATGTGCAAATGGCCGAAGAAAGTTTAAAAGAAATTTCTACCTTACATTGGTCGATGATGCTATATCAATATTATTAAATCGTTTTTTTGCAATGCTATATCTTCAGCATGTTACATATTATTATCTCTGTTATTGCTTTAAACCGTTGTTATTATAAATAAAATTACGAAGTTCATATCAACGGGAATAATTGCTAATTTTTACAAAAGTTCTTATTTTTTATACAGGGTGTTTCTAAAAACATGTGCCATCTCTCGTAGGGAGGTTCCTCACTAGGTCCAATTCTACTTTGTTTTGTAGCTACAAGGGGTTAAAATCTTTTCTTTTTTTTCGATTTATTATAATTTTCTACCAAGTGCTTTTAGTGATTCGAATGAAACTTTGAGGGTAAAAGTACTATAAGTGCTACATATTTTAATGCTAAAAAAGTGTCGACAGATTGAACCGGGGTATATGGGTTATCACTGGAATATTTTTCGAAAATAACATGTGCGCCACTGACTTTTTTCTTTTGATAACAAAATAGACACACCGGAAAAATATAGGGATATAATTTTATTAAAGTTAAAAATAAATGTTTTGAATAAACAACCACATATTTGTAGGCCGATTCTTTCTACTTCGATTGAAACTAAGTAGCCACACTAGTTATTTCTAAATTTGGGATATTTGCAGAAGTGTTTGTGCATTTTTTGTCAAATGTATAAAAAGCACCTAGCATCAGTTGTTCGAATTTAAGCTCTACTGGCTATGTTTTTATGATAACTGGCCAGAATTCATTCAAGTAACTCTGTTTAGTATTAAACGACATTATGGAGCGTAGACATCTTAACAGAGACGAAATGCTACGGGCCATGGTTATGCTTGAACCTGGAATATGCCAAATCGACGTAGTTAGAGCATTAAATACAACGCAAAGTGTAATATCGCGATTAAGTACACGCTACCGTGAAAGTGGTGATGTTGCTGAAAGGCACACAAAGCGACATCGCATTACTACCCCTCAGCAAGATCATTTTTTACAATTAAATGCTCGACGCCGACCGACTCTTACAGCACCAGAGCTTAGTTTAATTCTCCTGGAAACACATAATGTAACCGTTAGTCCTGACATTGTTCGCAATAGATTAAGAGAGGTCAACTTAAGAAGCAGACGCCCCTGGAGAGCTCAATCCTTAACGAGAGGAAATCGAGAGGTACGATATTTGTGGGACCAAGATCATGTTCAGTGGTCGAATGAACAATGGGCCAATATTCTCTTCACGGATGAGCCACGCTTTGGAATTCATCCGGATTCGAGAAGGCTTAGGGTATGGAGAGAACCGGGAAATCTTATTCGGTTGGATCATGTTCAGGAAGTGCACCCTTATCAAGGTGGAACAGTTATGGTCTGGGGAGGAGTCCAGTTAGGCCGAAAAACCGATCTCGTTTTTCTTGAAAGGTTTCTAACAGGAATCACATATCGTGATTTAATTCTTGAGCCTGTCGTGTTACCATATGCCAATGATTTTGGGAGAAACTTCATTCTCATGCATGACAATGCACGGCCTCATACAGTCAGAGTGGTAAGTGAGTTTATCAATGCTCATCAATTAAACATCTTACCCTGGCCGGCACAATCTCCTGACCTCAACCCCATCGAGCACGTATGGGACGCGGTCCACAGAAGAATTTTGAGAATGGGTATGCCTCGTGAAACTCGTAGGGATCTGGTTCGGGCCGTGAATGCAGCGTGGCAGGCTGTATCTCAAGAAGAGATCGACAACCTGATCAGGAGCATGGAGAGACGATGTAGGGCTGTAATGAACAGTAGAGGAGGCCATACCCTTTATTAAGTAAAAATGGTTTTATCTTTTTTTTTTTAATTCACAGTTTAGAATTTAAAAAAATGTGTGTATTTTTTTGAGTTCTTATATAAATTAAGGTAAATTTGAAAAATTTGGTAAATTTCGCATCTTTATTCCCAATACGTCCTGTAAACTATTTGTTTATTTTAATTTTATTATTTCAGAAATGCAAATAATAAAATTACTGACATTGGCTGGATAAAATTGTAATATCCCTAGACTTTTCCGGTGTGTGTAGTATAGGCTGTTTAATGCCAATTAAAATTTGCATTTAGATATTTTGTACTTGATGCGATACGAAATTGTACTTGAAAATTATAATAAATTGAAAAAATATTAAGACTATACACTATAATCCCCTGTAGCTACGAAACAAAGCAGAATCGGACCTATGTTGATATGAAAAATAAATCTTACTTTTACGTGAGGAATCTCATCACGAGAGATGGCACATGTTTTTTGAAACACCCTGTATATGATATCGTTGTAGGTGTAAAACTAAAATATGTAGAAATAAGATTTTATTTTAAATTTTATTTTTAATATGGTGACATTCACGGAAATATCAGTAGCTAACACCAATATAAGACTTACCCTGTATAAAGCAAATTGACAGATAAAATGTATTGTCTATATTATTATAACGTGTGATTTATTATTTTGTTGTACATTTATCTATTAATATTCTATTAGATCTAATAATATTAAAAGTTTTTTTTATTTAAATGAAAATGATGCACAGTAATAAATGTTTAAATATTATAAGTAATCATTATAAATTAGTATTTATTTATTCATTTGCCACAAAACTAATTGTTTGAAATAGTAATGTATTTTAAATTTACAAAATAAAAGGTTCATTTTCAATCAGTATTTCAGATAAACTATGTAAAATAATTACGGTAAAACTGAATTTATGTATTTTGGCAACATTTGGGTTTCTAATTTAAGCAATAGTAATACAATTAACTGTAACATATATTAATTAATTTGGACATACACGGAAAATAATAAAAAAAGTTCTATTTTTTCATTAATTACGTATTGAATGTTTTATATTTGCAATTATTATTATTATACTATTACACTATACATATACAGCGGATATTAATAATGTTCCCATAAAATACAAACAGATTAGTAGTAGCTTTGAAAAAAAAACAGATTGTACTTATTCATCATGATATTGCTTATTTGATACAGGATTTAAGTGCAAGAAAAAGTTGACATTGACTTTAAATCCTATTACTTTTTATTATAAACCTCGCAAATATATTTTTGTTATATTCCAGCAAAAATATGGAGTAGGTATTTTATAAAATAAATTTGTGTAAAGCAAACCTTGAACTATGAAACATTTTATTTTAAATAAATTTACCTATTATTTTTTTGTGTTTACTTTAATTTAAGGTAAGCTACTTGATTTTACTTTTTTGTGTGTTTAAAAATTTTTATATTTCATAACTTAATGCCGCGACCGCACATGCGGCATTTAATTGCTGCATGTGCGGTTAAAGGTTGATTCTCAGTATACCTTCCATATCAGCTCCCTTCCGTTTCCCTTCATTTTACATAAAATATTATATCATGTAAATGAATAGGACAATGCACACTATCCGTTCTGTTTTCCTTCCGTTCCATATTCTTTCCTTCCATACATTTTTTTGGCGGAGGGACTACAGCTTATCGGAAACAGTGTTGTCATTTTTTTTTTCATTTGTACCAGCTTTGTTAAAATTTTGCTGATATTTATTCATTCTTTCACCTCTTAATTAAATCTAGTACCTTTTTCAAAAGATACAAATTTTTAAAACAAAACTTTCGTAATGCTATAAATCGTACAATAAAAAGTATGGAACTGATATGGAACGGAAGCTTATGTATAGCGTCAATACAATAAAAATACGGAACGAATATATGGAATGGATATGGAATGGAAATGGAAATGGAAGGTATAGTGAGAATCAACGTTTAAATGGAATTTGGTGTATCAATAGAGTGGACCAAAGCCAACTTGCCCGTGTATGTGTATGTGACGAGAAACGTCAAAAGTTGATGTTGTCCGATCGCGGCCAAATTTAGGGGGTAGGCTATGTGAGCTATGGTGCACACGGTCCCACAGTGCAAAGTTGGATACGACGTTTCGTTTACATCTTCATCGGGGTGGCACTAAGGATTTGATATTGAAGAAAAATGAAGCCCTCAGACGGACAGACAGAAGTAGTTAGAAGTTTCACTTCAAATATGCGCACATGGTGCACACAATGGCCCGTATAAATAAAAAGAAAGCAAATGCTCATGAGTATCAGCAAACGCTCCAAGCAAGAACTTAGAGTAACAGCTCGGAGTATAAGCATCTACTCCAGTTGATATGAATAATGATTGGCTTATACTCAAGAACATTTGCTTCAATAAAATGAGCATTTGCGCCTGGTCATTCCTGTCGAAACTTGCAAAAATTAACGTACACTCGAGTTGCACGCTGTTTCTACAGTTTTCTACAGTTTCAACCCATCTTCATCTACTTCGTAGTCACCACCGTTATGAAAATAATTGTCGTCTGGTTCTGCATTATATTCAAAATCAGCATCTCCCAAGTATTTGGCAATATTGTGAAGCAAAATACAACAAATAATAACGAATGGAACTTTATCTAATTAAACTCGACACAATATTTCAAAACTGGAAACCTGCGCTTAAGTTGGCGAAAACACCTTTCAATTATAACCCTTTCTTAAACAGTCTGTTGTAAGCTCTTTCCAATGCGTTATTAGGGTTTCTAAAGGGAGTCATTAGCCACGGTTCTAAGCCATAACCTTCATCACCCAGTAGTACTGCACCAGGAAATTGTTGCATAGTTACACTTACACCACGTTACACGCATATCGCAGTTCCTCCAAATTCTTCCGTCGTGTACAGAACCCGGCTAACTAACATCAGCACTAGTAAACATTTCCACTGAGTTACATGTTGCCTGCACATTTAGAGTCGCCAATCATCTGTTGATGTATTCATCACCGTGTTGATTCGGTTTCAAAATCTGAACCTGCTTGCCATCAATCACTCCAATAGCACTTGGAAACTGAAATTTTTCTTGCAACGCTTGCTGTACTTCGTTTATTTTGGGTTGGGTTGACGGAAATTTGATCCATAAATGGGACTTTTCAACTAATTTGTTCATTACAAATGAAATTGTGTTTGAAACAGTCGACTGAGTGATTCCCAATTCTTCTGCTACACCCATCTGAAATCCAGGATTTGCCATATATCGCAAGAAAACCTTCATTTTATATATATAAACCTTCATTTAAAGAAAGAGCGCCTCCTCTTCTTTCAAAATTTTCTCCCAAAAAGTACGTTGCCATCCAATTTACATTTTCTTTACATTCTTGAAATCTGTAAAGAGATTTAAAATCTCGCCAATTAGCTTCCCTTCGCACTTTGTATTGCTTCTGTGCACGTAAATTTACGAATTCTCCCATTTTATGACCAGCTTATTGCAAGGTGCACCTCCTAGTAACCAGATGTAAAAATTTTGGAGCATATGCTCAACTAAGGACGCAAATCATACATTTTATTCATAACAAGTTGAGCAAATACTTAAACGTGAGTAGATGCTCATGCTTCATCTAATACAAGTTTGAGCAAAACCTTTTACTTACATTTTTATTCATAAACTACATAACATATGCTTCAAGTTTTGCAAGTAGAAGGTTTTGCTCATTTTTATTCATACGGGCCATTTCCTTGTGTTTAATTTAGGGTAGTTGATTTTACTTTTATTAAGCTAGTTGACTTTACTTTTTCGTTGCGTCTAAAAATTGTAAGATTTTATAACTTCAGATCAATATTATAGAAGTATTACTATTACTAAGAAAACTTGTTGTTCAGTGATAAATTTTTAATAAATGTCACATACAGGGTAATTGAAATTCCACCCCCACCTTTGGGATCTCGGAGATTATAGGAAATACGAAGATGGATAATTCAATTAATACGATTCATTCAAACAGCCAATGCTGCGTATCTAAAAAACGATTTTTACAGATTATTGACGTTTAACAGGCACTATATGCATAACTTGTTGCACATCGTAATGCCGGGTCCAGACCAAGCAGACAAAATAACGACAAGACAGAAACATTCATGTTTTACGACAAAATTGCGACAAATCCGACACATTTCTGCGACATTTTTGTCTCATTTTTCTTTTGTTTCAAAATTCAGAGGCTTTTCAATGTCCCGTCTCGAGTCGGTACAGATCAAAGTGTCTATGTTTTGTTCGTATATTTTACGACAAGTTGTCGGCGCAGTGTGGATGGCGTGTGCTGCCAACAGTAGGAGACCAGTGAAATCACACATGGTTAATAAAACTCATTCGCAACAACTAAACTCTTGACTTTGTTGTACTTTTGTCCTTGCTGTGTGGAAAATTTGTCTCGTTTGTCTAGTCAGAATTCCCCATTTTTTTCGCAAGTTTGTCTTGTTTTTGTCTCAAACTCGTGTTTACTTTGACCGTGACCCGGTATTAGATTCGTAATGAATTTATGTATTTAGATGCGTAAAAACTAAACGGCGCCTATAGGAACACATAAAGCTGATGATGCTGGTCAAAAGACGAAACGTTGTCAACACCTTGTCAAATAACCTCCCAGTAAAATCGAAATCTTTTTTTGTGAGGTTATTTTTCGAAGTTTCTCGAATATCTCCGGAACTACGCGGAATTCTAAATGGCATATTTTTAAGAACATTAATGCACAAATTTACTCTAATTTAACAATCCTCGTATCTCCCATAGTTTTCGAGGTTCCCATGGTGGAGGTCGAATTTGAATTACCCAATATAGGTCGACCCGATAGATATTATCTTCGATTATCAGCTCAAAACCATTATGACGCCGCTTTTTTTCATAATACTGCATTAGTGTAGATAGTTCAAAAAAGATAATACATAATGAATAAAGCTTGATGTGAAACCTTATTCTATGCCTACTTTAACGGTTTTTGTTCGATCATACGATATTATAGGAAAAAAAACAGTGATCATGGTTTTAACCTAATAAATCTAGAATAAATCAGAATGGATCGGAGTCAATGACAGTTACAAATAAAAGCAGTTATATCTAATCTGTGTGACCTTATCTGCTGATCCGATTTAATATATGTATGCTAGTAGTTGCGTTTTCTTTTTTATGGACAAAATACCAGTTCTGTGATGCAAAAATCAACCAGGAAGGAAAGTGACCGAACAGGTAGAAACAGCGTAGACGCGTGAGCATGTATTTCAAATCGAAAGTACTTTACAATAAGAAAGGCCTTAACAAAAAGAGAGAAACACGAGACACTTCTTGCCAAAAGTGTTACTAATTTTTGTATACCCCATATCAAATATAATCAATAATATTCTTATGCAGTTTGAAAAAATAATAAGATATTTTAAAAAAAAATATTTTACTTATTACTTGTAATAAGTAATTATACAGGGTGCTACAAATTTAAGTACGAGCATTGGTATCTCGGTAACCGTAATAGATACGAACATAATTAAATTGGGGCAAAGTTCCGATTTGGGATGTTCACCAAGATCTAAGATGCCATTAAACATTTTTTAAAAATTTCAAGTATTGTATAGGCCTCTTCTAGGCTTTTCCAGGCTTCGCGATATCTAGCCAATCTTATCCATTGTCTTCCCGCCACTGCCCTGACGTCATCGACCCATCTCTTTTTCGGACCATCGCATCGGTCTGGATCTTGTCTTGCCACATGTCCTATCCATACTTCAGACTTGCCACTCTTTTAACAACATCTATTAATTTTGTTTTTTGACGTATGTGGGTGTTCCGTATTTTTTCCCTAATGGTGACTCCCAACATGATTCCTTCCATGGCTCTTTGTGCTACTCGTAGTTGTTCTGCTGTTTTTCGGGTAATTGCCATAGTCTCTAAGCCATACGTAAGCACAGGTAGAATGCAGCTGTCGTAAGCCTTTTTCTTTAGGTTGATGGGCACCTTTTTATCTTTGAAAATATCGCTCATATTTCCAAATGCTACCCATGCCAAATGAATCCTGCGTTTGATCTCCGTATTTTGGTTTTCCTTACCCAGCTTGATTTTATGACCTAAATATATATAGTGGTCTACGTTTTCAATAATAACGTTGTCTACGGTAATGTTATGGATATTGTTGCTCATTATCTTGGTCTTCTTCAAGTTCATTTTAAGGCCAATTTTCTGGCATTGGTCATTTAGCTCCTTTAGCATGGTTTTCAGTTCTTGAATGTCGGTGCTCAGCAAGACAATATCGTCTGCGAACCTAAGATGGCTAAGGTGTACCCCATCGATGTTTAGACCTCTATTTTCCCAGTCTAATTTCTTGAAGACATTTTCTAGTGCCAGAGTAAATAACTTGGGAGAGATGGTATCTCCTTGTCTCGCGCCCTTGCCGAGTGGTATTTTTTCTGTTTTGAGGTCATCATCTAATTTAACTTGGAAGGTTGCACTATCATAGATATATTTTAATAATGGAATAATATCTGGAATCAATTCTCGCGGCCTCCATTGCAGCTAGAAATGACCAGGTTTCGATGCCATCGAAACCATCGAAACCTGGGGGGGGGGGCATTACTTGACTTCATTTGTAAAAGTGAAACTAATATGTTACTGTAAATGTCCGAAATGCGGTAAAACCTAGGATAAGCGCGCTAAACCTAGGATTTAGCAATGAATTAACACCCTCCAAATAACCACGCTAACCAACTCGAAATGCGGTAAAACCGTAGTTTTTACCGCATTTCGAACATTTACAGTGACAAATTCATCTCAACATTTACAATACAGGGTACAAAACACATTCGAAAGTATAAGAAGAAGATCTGTTCATAGAGCTATAAATAAAATTGAACGAAAAATAAATTTGTGCAATAGTAGTAGACTAGTTCGTAGAAGTTGATTTATTTATAATAACTACGATTAATATGATGCATGTTATTAGATCGTACACTGAGATTTCAAATTCACAATAAAAAAAGTGAAAAAAAATATCTTTAAATTGATGACCTGGATATTATTTATTTGAATCTTTCAATTGGCTCGATTTTCCTAATTTAATAAATAAGCGCTGATCAGTATTGTTGCGATGAATATAATTAGATTAAATAATTTAAAAAACCATACAGAGTCGGACTTGAAATTATTTTAATTAATAATTAAATAGTTTTCTTGTTGTTAAGGCACCCAAAAGAAAAAAAAGTATAAAGTCTGGCATATCATTGTACTCGGGAAACTGAGTTCTTTCAAACCCTGAAATAAAAAATGCAGGTCCGTATTTAAAAAAATTAAGTTGGCCTCTGTATCTCACAAATTATTAGCTAATTTGAAAATATAAAAATACCATCAGATAGCCGTAATAAAGTGACTATGAGAATGTGCAATTAGTATTTTGATTTTCTAAAAAGTAACGACAGGAAATAATAAAATTGATTTTCAAAAAAATCCGTTTTTCCAAAAGACTCAACAATCCTTGAAATTTTTAAAACTTTTTTGATGGCATCTTGGTGAACATCCCAAAGCGGCAACATTGCCCCAACGCAACCATCTTCGTGTCTATTACGGTTTCCGAGATACCAATGCTCGTACCTCGAATTTGTAGCATCCTGTATAGAGATGAGCAGGTTACACGCGTTGTTTTCACTTTGAAATTACAACTTTTCCTTCAAAATATTCCGAAAATAATAATTCTGTTAATATACCGTGTGGTGCATCGGACCGCGGGACATAGGAAATCCCATGTAAATTTTGAAAAGGTCAAGTACGAGGCATGTTTTTTAAGTAAGTACCGTTTTGCGATTCCGCCGCCGCAGCGCTACGGTCGGCGTTCCGCGCATGCGCGCTGGTTACCTACATCTCTTGTCTATGCACAGACGCCAGTACAGTCTGATTCTTCATTGTATATGTTGTTTATTGAGTGTTTAAGATGCTTCCGACAATCGTGAGCCCCGCCGATTGTGAAGTACGGGCTGTCATACGATTTCTTAGTGAAAGGCGTAACCGATCGATATTCATCGTGAGATCTGTGAAGTTTACGGACAAAACATTATGAGTGATGGAATGGTAAGGAAATGGGTGAAAGCATTTAAAGATGGCCGCACAAATATGCATGATGAAGAACGGAGTGGGCGTCCTTCGTCGTTAATGAAGATTCGGTGCAGAAAGTGGACAAAGAGGTGAAAGAAAACAGACGCTTTACAATTTCATCATTGTGCGACTACTTTCCTCAATGTTCTCGTAGTGTTTTGTATCGCATTGTGACCGAGAACTTGAATTACCGGAAATTGTGTTCACGTTGGGTTCCGAAAATGTTGATGGATTTGCACAAAACCCAACGTTTAGGCAGTGCATTGACTTTCCTTGAGCAGTACCACAATGAAGGTGAAGATTTTTTAGACAAAATTGTTACTGGTGACGAAACATGGGTGGCCTACGAAACACCAGAATCGAAACAACAGTCCATGGAATGGCGACATTCATCATCACCCAAAACAGTGAAGTTTAAGCAAACAATTTCTGCCCGGAGAATCATGTGCAGTTTTTTGGGACAGAAAAGGAGTATTGCTAGTGGAGTTTCTGCCTCGTAATGAGACAGTCAAGGCAGCATCTTATTGTGAGACATTGAACAATCTGCGCCGTGCAATCCAAAACAAAAGACGTGGCAAGTTGAGTAAGGGTATTGTTTTGCTGCATGATAATGCCCGTCCACATGTGGCTAATCGGACCAAAGATCTCATCAAATCTTTTAAATGGGAAACTCTGATCATCCTCCATACAGCCCTGATCTGGCGCCCAGTGACTACCATTTATTCCTGCACTTGAAGAAACACCTGGGCGGTCAGCGTCTTCAAGACGATAACGAAGTCAAAACAGTTGTGATACAGTGGTTAACCAGTCAGGCGGCAGAATTTTATGAGGAGGGTATTGAAAAACTGGTGCCACGTTATGACAAGTGCCTCAATATTCACGGAAATTATGTAGAAAAGTAGAGTTATTTATATTGATCAACATACAAACAACATCTTCTTCTATCTCTGGTTACGTATGATGTGACCCAGGTATACAGTCTTTCTTTTTTTTATGGTGTTGAAAAGTTCACGTTCTCTATTAATACGTCTGAGCACGTCCTCCTTCTTATCTTGGCCGTACATGGTACGTTGAGGATTCTCCGGTATATCCACATTTCGAAAGCTTCCAGTTTGTTTATGGCACTTGCTTTTAGTGTCCAACTCTCCACACCGTAGAGGAGTACCGACCACACGTAGCATAAAAACATAGACAGACAACATAAAAAGCTATAAAACAGCATATTTCTGGAAACTACGTATTCAAACAGCGGATTTTTGTCACTTGTAGGTACATAAATTTCAAGAGAAATCTCTGTCATTTAGAGATCTAATGGATTCACACGAAATTACTTCAAAAATCGGTCCAACATTTTAATTGTTGTAGTTATGTTGATAAATAGATATGAAGTAGTATCAATAAATCATTAGATACAGTTTTATCTTGTACAGGGTGGGTCAAATTCGACGCTTTTAAATGGAAACACCCTTTTCTATAGGAGATAGACGAAAACTAATATCGGTGTCTGGAGCTCAATTTCCATCAAAAACATGATGGTGAAAACCGCACATCGATATCTGTTACCGCTTCGGAGTTACGGGGTGTTTTTTAGAAATGTGCATTTTTAACAAATCGCTGTAACTTTTTTGCTGTAGAAAATTTTGTATTTCTATAAAAACATTTCCAATGCACCTTTTTACGTAGAATTTAATGGTTTAAGTATATTTTTTTTTAATTTAATAATTTAAGAGTTATCAACAGAAAAATTGACTTTTTATTTGGGACACCCTCTATATTTTTAATTAACTGAAAAGAACTTAAAATTACCTTTCCAAAAATATAGCACACTTGATATTTTGTTATAATCTCTTTCGAAATACAGAATTTTTAAAAGTTCGCCACTTTTAACAAGGAGGCTTTGGACCCCTTATTGATGATATGCCCTTAATGGAACTCGAAAACATATTTTTCCAGCAAGACGACGCACCGCCTCTGAACGCTGAAGTTATCAGCAAATTTTTGCAGCCAATTTCAAGAATAATTGAATAGCTAACCAACATCCCAGCCGTTGGCCGTCGAAGCCGCCTGACTTAGTGCCCATGGATCTAATCCTATGGATATATTTGCCGAAGAATAAAGGGTTCCTTATTCTTTCGTATAATCTAGATAAGAATTAGAAATACTTAGTAGTTATGAAAGGGTATATTTCTCCCCTACTGAGTTACAGAATTCCGCGAGAAATGTTCAAAAACTGCCCCGTCTGTCCATAACAGAAGACGGTCGATATGTCGAACACTTGTAGCAAAATTTTATGTCTTGGTTTGCTATTTATTTTTATTGTTGTTAGATATTGTGCATCTCTCATAGCAAATATTCTGCATATTAAAATTCTGCATCTCTCATAGCAAATATTATTTTCGTTTTAATTGATGCTCACAGCTAGAATTTTTTGCATTACAATCGGTGTCGTTCAAAGCCTACTTATTTAAAGCGGGAGAATTTTTATATACTCTATATCTCGAAGAGGAATCGAGCAAAATATCAAATGTGTTATATTTTTGGAAGGGTAATTTTAAATTAGTTTCAATAAATTAAAAATATACAAGGTGTCCCATATAAAAAATAAATTTTTTTGTTGATAATTCTTAAATTATTAATTTTAAAAAAAATATACTTAAACCATTAAATTCTACGTAAAAAGGTGCTTCGGAAATGTTTTCATAAAAATACAAAATTTTCCATAGCAAAAAAGTTACAGAGATTTGTTAAAAATGCACATTTTTGAAAAACGCCCCGTAACTCCGAAACGGTAACAGATATCGATATGCGGTTTTCACCATCATGTTTTTGACAAAAATTGAGCTCCAGACACCGATATTAGTTTTTGTCTATCTCCTATAGAAAAGGGTGTTTCCATTTAAAAGCGTCGAATTTGACCCACCCTGTACAATTATTTTTCGATTTATTATAAGTAGTTAAACTTTACAATAGCAAGTGTAAAACATTTTATTTGATGAATAGATATTGGATATATTTGTTATAGAAATATTTTTATAGTTTTCTGGATATATTTTTATAAATTTTACAGTTATTTTTCGATTTATTCTCGGATTTATTATAAAGTTTTGAATTTTGAAAAGTTGATTTTTTTTATTTAAATCACAAGATTAAAATAAAAAATCACTTGATTTAAATCATGCCAACCCTGTAGCAAACGTCTTGGTTCCTAGTGAACGTAAAGAATGTTAAAAACCGTAAAATATCCATGTCCCCAGATTAGTAATGTTGTTATAATAACTGATAATTACTGTTGTAAATAATATATGTTCAATTTATTTTATTATTATTGGTGTTTTAATAATTATTTGGTTTTATTGCCTCTAAAAAGCTTGTAGAAATCGAAATTTGGGTTGAAATAATTGCAAATTTGTATAAAGAGGTAGAGATGATATATTTTTATTGGGGCTCTTTGCATGTAGATATGTTTAGTTATGTAAAAGTTATGTATATGTTTACATGTAAAATATAAAGAATCTTTTGTATTGCTTCAAAAAGAGTTACTTGTGCAACGTACGACCATTTCCTAAAAAGCATGAAAAATAATGTATATAACAACTTTTCACTAAAGCCATTATTTGAATAGTAAACCGGCCAATTTTGAAATGCATTCAAAACACACACGTGTTTTTATTCTGTTTAACTTACAAGCCAAATATACCTCTATTATGTATGTTTTAGTTTTACTTAGTTAATGTATCTCGCAATCTCGCATGTCATTCATAAGGATTTTCTTAGTTTCAGTTTATCATATTTTGTTTCATTTTTTAGCATTAAATGTAAGTAGGTATGTGTATTTTAATTATTATAACTTGAAATTTATAATGAAATATAATGAAATCTCTAAGAAATCATGCTTATTATTGCTTATGGCGTAATGAAGAAATATTTTTAAAATTTCTGATATTGTTTTAAAATATTCATTTTTTTTATGAAGATGCGGCTAGTACATATTTTTCGATCACAATAAAACGAAAATAAACACTTAAACATTGTTTTCGTAATTAAATTGGCTGGGAATCAAGTGATTGCTTAGGAAATCAGCGTGGAAATCAGGTAATCAATCGGGAATCACATGGGAATCGTTAAAAAATTGGGAATCACTTGGGAATCATATAAAAATACTTGGCAATTAGTGGAAATCAGTGGCAATACTTGGGAATACATGGGAATAACTGATGAGTGATTGCCAAATATAGAAATCATTGTACATTTTTTAACATGGTGGTTGACCCCTCGGATTTATTATAAAGTTTTGAATTTTGAAAAGTTGATTTTTTTTATTTAAATCACAAGATTAAAATAAAAAATCACTTGATTTAAATCATGCCAACCCTGTAGCAAACGTCTTGGTTCCTAGTGAACGTAAAGAATGTTAAAAACCGTAAAATATCCATGTCCACAGATTAGTAATGTTGTTATAATAACTGATAATTACTGTTGTAAATAATATATGTTCAATTTATTTTATTATTATTGGTGTTTTAATAATTATTTGGTTTTATTGCCTCTAAAAAGCTTGTAGAAATCGAAATTTGGGTTGAAATAATTGCAAATTTGTATAAAGAGGTAGAGATGATATATTTTTATTGGGGCTCTTTGCATGTAGATATGTTTAGTTATGTAAAAGTTATGTATATGTTTACATGTAAAATATAAAGAATCTTTTGTATTGCTTCAAAAAGAGTTACTTGTGCAACGTACGACCATTTCCTAAAAAGCATGAAAAATAATGTATATAACAACTTTTCACTAAAGCCATTATTTGAATAGTAAACCGGCCAATTTTGAAATGCATTCAAAACACACACGTGTTTTTTTTTTGTGGGACACGTCTATTTGTTTTAGTTGTTTCAGTAATGTATCTGTATTTTTGTTATTAAATAAGTATATTAACTTATTTATTTTTATTACAAATATTTTTATTAGCAATCTTAATTACTAATAATTATTCACTCAACGTTAAAGAAAATCAGCAAATTATTGAATCTATCCTAATTTATATTTTAAAACGTTCTAAATAAATAAATAAATTTAAGTCAGCCATATACTACCCCAGCCCTATCGCGTTATCTAGTTTTGTTGATATGCTTCTTTCTTAGCCTTTTTATTCAAAGTTAAGAATAAATATGTATTTTTAGGTGATAAGCAGTATAGCTTGAAGATTAAACCCTATTTTTTGCACTAGCATTGCTTCATAAACAATCAACAACTGCTTCATAAACAATCTGCAAATATATACCTTTCATCTAAAAAAAAATCATCAAAATTGGTGAAGCGGTATAGCCGCGGGATGGATAGGACAAAAAAAACCTTTGAGCTTGTTATACGGATATGGATTTCAGGATTTATTAATTCGTCTATATTAATATAAACGAAATACTGAAAAAAAACTAGTACGGTAACATTAATAAAATCGCCAGAGAGCCAGTCCGGTTTGTGAAATCGACTTTTCGGAAAATTTTTCGGTACGATTAAACGTAAAAATAATTTATTTATGAATACACACGCGAACACAAATATACATATATTCGCCGTTTTGGTATTCTCTTTGAAAATGGAATTGTTGTATGTTATTAAAACAAGAGCGCGGGCAGCCAGCGCTATTTTTCACAACGAAATGAACGGTAAAAGGCAGCAATTTTTCAAATGAACCGTAAACTCAGCCGCACACTTTTTTTCAGCACAGCTACGTGTACTGGCCTATGACTAATTACAGCGGGTACGATTTTAACATGGCATTATCGAAACTGTATGAAAGCAGGTAGAAGTAATTAATAATAAATGGCGAAGCGTATATGAAAACCGCGCGTGGATTTGAACTGAAATTACTCGTTGTTGTAGGGCGATATTATAAAAAAAGTGTCAGCTAGGTTCTTCCAAGTTTCAGCGAGCCATGTTAAACATGATATTTAAAGTAAATCACACGTGTATAGAAAATAGTCATAGAGTTCTTGGATGGTCGGACTTAGAAGGAATAGAGCAACGCTTTTAAAGCCTCGTGTCCACTTGGAAGTAAAATTGCTTGATTTACTCTCAGAAAGTACTCGCAAAGCTTGTAGACAGCAGTTAGAGCAAGTTTATTCTCAGTCCAAGTACTTGCGAATTGTCAGAGCTTTCTAGTGTAGACGGTTGATTTATGAAGATTAGTTTGCGGTTTTTACTACAAGGTAAAATGAATGGGAGGGGCGTTAATCACCGCGACTTTAAAGATCGGACACAGTAGATCTTTAAGGTTGGAAATACATCCTAATACATATTTTAGCACTTATCCAAAATTCCTAAGTTTCTTATTATAGGAGCTACAGATGCCCGACGCATTGTTGGCGGAACTTTGAACTCAAAGGAACTCTGAACTCAACGGAACTCTGAACTCTGAACTCAACGGAACTCTGAACTCTTTGAATCAACGGAACTTTGAACCGTGGCAAAGTTAACAACTCTATTTGCGGTAACTTTTTAACTGACACCCTGTTAAAAGTGTATTTTCCTATTCATAAATATACGTAAAAATTAGGTTTTCATTAAAAATATGATGAGCGTAATAATCCTGCAGCCGAATCTTGTTGTCTAATTGTCGTCTATTGTTGGCTATGCTGGCCCAAGTTATCACTGCTAATTTACTAATATCATGGTCCCATCTCTGGTTTGGCCTTCTTCTAGGTCTCATATTTCCTCGTGGTTACCATGCTGTAATTTTTGTGGTCCATTTGTTGTCCGTCCTTCTTGCCAGGTGTCCTGCCCATTGCCACTTTAGGGATTTGATTATGTGGATGACATCTATTAGCTGGGTCTCTTGTCGTATCCACTCTATTCTTTTACGGTCTCTCCTGGTTATTCCCAGCATATTTCGTTCCATTGAGGCTTGCGCGACCTACAGTTCTATTTTAATGTCCGTTTTAAGTATCAAGATTTTGCATGCATAGGTTATGACTAGTAGCAAATGTTTTCTTCTTTAGATAAAGTGATATTCTAGATTTGACTTGAGTTTCTCCTATATTGAGTTTCAAATTTGAGTTTCTCCTATATTCCATACTAACTTAATTCTTCTGTTGATTTCTGGTAGTAGAGATCCCGAGCAGTGTATTAGTTATTCCAAATATATTAATTATTATAATTTCTTTTCTGTTTACTAGTTCGTTGTACATTAGTTTAGTTTTTGCTATGTTCATTTTCCCAATGCGACACCTATTTTATTGCTGGCTGTGCTTAGTTCGTTAATCTGTGCTTGTAGTTTTTCAGGACTATTGGCAATTAGGACTATGTCATCAGCGAATCTTAGATGGTTAAGATATTCTCCATCTATTTTTAATCCTTTGTTGGTCCAGTCCAGTTAACGAAATATATCTTCTAATGTTGCTGTAAACAGCTTTGGGGATATCGCATCTCCATGTCGTACTCGTTTGCCAGTTGGGAACTCTGGGGTTGTTTTATATATTATTACACTTCCTTTGGCTTCTTTGTATAAATTGGCGAGAGTTTCTATATATAAATTGAGAGTTTCTATATAAGGCCTGCCATTACCTTGTTTCGCTAGGGCCTAGTTGATTGCCTTAGGATATATTGAGTCAAAAGCCTTCTCAAAGTTCGTATTCTTATGTTCGACGAAGTATTGTATATTCGTATTTTAATTAACAGATCGCCCTGTTTTGTGTAAGTTTGTTAATAAAAAAAATCCACCTAATATGTTACACCCTGTATATCTAAACTTGATGAATCACATTACCAGCCATTTCACGGTATGCGAATTTCATAAATTTATATTATTATTAGAATTATTCTTTATTATCCCTATGTTATTAAAATAGACACTAGGTTTCAAAATAACCAGTTTCTTATATCAGC
Organism: Sitophilus oryzae; assembly: GCF_002938485.1. Lineage (NCBI taxonomy): Eukaryota > Metazoa > Arthropoda > Insecta > Coleoptera > Curculionidae > Sitophilus > Sitophilus oryzae. The sequence continues at coordinate 1,346,182 of NW_022146866.1, forward strand.
GCTGGACAAGCCTTAAAGAGTATTCATGTGGAAAGCATAATAGGTTCAATTACTTTCCAGATCTAATCTCGCGCAATGCAAATAGAGCGTGTCAGCAATTTGTGTATTTGAATTGTGTTTACATTTTTCAAACAATTTGTAAATGTAGTTACTTCCTTAATTCATATTTAGAAATATTATAATTATTTGAAAAAACGGAAAAGAAAAATATTACGTTTAAATTTGGCATTTTCTAATGACAATGCAAATGATTCGGCAAAAAGGTCTATAGGAGCAGTATTCCAACAATAACTAGATCGCAAGAAGAAAAGAACTCCAAGTATACCTACGACTTTAAAATTTCAAGACAAGTCACGACCATGATACTCACTCAGGGGATCTGAACAAGAACCCTAGGGAAACAGGAACTCTTGGTCTTGTTGCAAGACTCTTGCAAGTCTTGTATTTTTAATAGATTTTTACTAGATGCACAGTGTACAGGGTGGGCTAAATTGGACGCTTTTAAAGGGAACCATCCTTTTCTATTGGATATAGACGAAAACTAATCGGTGTCTGGAGCTCAATTTTTATCAAAAACATGATGGTGAAAACCGCATATCGATATCTGTTACCGTTTCGGAGTTCGGGTTCGTGTTTTTCAAAGATGTGCATTTTTAACAAATCGTTGTAACTTTTTTGGTATGATTTTTTTTTTATTTTTATGAAAACATTTCCAAAGCACCTTTATACGTAGAATTTAATGGTTTAAGTATATTTTTTTAAAATTAATAATTTAAGAATTATCAACAGAACATTTAATTTTTATGGGGCACCCTGTATATTTTTAATTCATTGACGATAATTTCAAATTACCTTTGCAAAAATAAAACATACTTGATATTTTGCTTGATTTCTCTTCGACATATTGAGTTTTTAAAAATTCGACCACTTTGAATAAGTAGGCTTTGGACAACACCGGCTGAAATGCAAAAAAATTCTAGCTTTGAGCAGTAATTAAGAGGAAAATAATATTTGCAATGACAGATGCAGAATTTTATAACATTTTAAACTATATTTAATATCAATACATTTAAACTATATATATCTAATATCAATAAAAATAAATAGCAAACTAAGACATGAAATTTTGTTACAGGTGTTCGACATATCAACCGTCTTCTGTTATGGCAGAAGGGACCTTTTTTGAACAATTTTCGCGGAATTCCTTAACTCAGAGGGGGTGAAAGATAACCTCTTTGCACAGTGTACAGGGTACTTAGTACATAACTAAGCGTTATGCCACTACAAGTACTTCTAATTCTTGTCTAGATTACACGGGCAATTTAAAAATTGGAATCTTCATTCCTTCCGCAAAGATAAAAATCCATAGACACTAAGTCCGGCGGCATCGACGGCCAACGGCTGGGATCTTGGTTAGCTATTCAATTATTCTCGAAATTGGCTGCAAAAAGTTGCTGATAGCTTCAGCGTTCAGAGCCGTTGCCTCGTCTTGCTGGAAAAATATGTTTTCGAATTCCATTAGAGGCAGATCATCGATAAGGCCTACTAGTTAAAAGTGGCAAACTTTTAAAAATTCTGTATTTCGAAGGGGACCTATAACAAAATATTAAGTGTGCTATATTTTTGGAAAGGTAAATTTAAGTCCTTTTCAGTTAAATAAAAATATACAGGGTGTCCCAAATATAAAATCAATTTTTCTGTTGATTACTCTGAAATTATTAATAAACAAAATACAAGAGGCAAAAAATTATTTTTATGTATTTTGTTTATTTATATAAACACTACGAAGCCTTCAGCTCCATCTACGGTAACGTACATGAAGCAAGCATGAAGCAAGACTATCTGAAATTATTAATTTTAAAAGAATTATACTTAAACTTATTAAATTCTAGGTAAAAAGGTGCTTTGGAAATGTTTTTATAAAAGGACAAAATTTTCCTTAGCAAAAAAGTTAGAGCGATTTGTTTAAAATGCAAATTTTTGAAAAATACCTCGTAACTCCGAAACGGTAATAGATATCGATGTGCAGTTTTCACCATCAGGTTTTTGATAAAAATTGAGCCCCAGACACCGATATTAGTTTTCGTCTATCTCCTACAGAAAAGGGCGTTTTCTTTAAAAGTGTCCAATTTGACCCACCTGTACATAAAAATAAAACAGTAAAGAGATTTTTTTAAACACTTACATATTTTTTTTATTTTTCAATATATTATATTGAAATTTCTTTCTTTAAAATTGTATGCAATAGTCGGGAAAACACTATTTGTAATAAATTAAACTAATAATAACAGCAAACAAATAACAGATAAGTAAATTCTTATATCACACAAACGTGCAAAAAAAATGGAAAACCGCAAGCGTCTTGCATGCTTGCACACATGTTGTCTTAGTCTTGAGAAAGTATTGTATTGGTCGATATAGGTCTGCTTGTCGTCATGCTTTTTGTGCAAGACCAATGCCAAGACTAGTCTCGCTCATCACTAAGACCAATTGGCAGAATATTATTGACAGCTCTGCAGGCTCACATTGACACTTTTTTCTGTAAATTAGGTCGATTGAAGGTTTAGGTGGTGTGCGTCTCCTAGGGCAGGAAATAAACACGGTCAATAGAATTTAAGTGTTGCCCTTTTGGATTTTTCTCTCTTCTAACAATCAGATTACGTTAGGTTTAATGTAATGACAATTTATCAGAACTATGAACCATTTAATTAGATTTTTTTTTCTATTTTACTTTAGGTTTTAAGTTTAAGCCTAGTAGCCTTTTAGATAAAATACACAAATGCAAAAAAAAACGCAAAGGGGAATTTTTTCGTCAAGTTTAAAGTGTTTTTTTTTTCTTTTAGTCCTATTTTCATGAATTTTTTAGCAAACTGTATATAAATATATCAACTTTAATTATTCAACTCAGTTTTTATAAACTTTAGTATTTGGCTTATTATACAGGGTTAATTGAAGGGTTGTTTTATACCTTAACTTTAAAACACCCTGTGCTAAAACATCATTTCGATCGGAGCCATGTCTCCTGAACATTTTCCTTTTTGACTCATGTCAACACATGCCTTGGCTAATTTTTAAGAGCGATATAAACTTGTCACCAACAATTTGCAATTTTTTCATCTATCATTACTTTATAAGGTTATATTTTAATATCAGGAGGTGGTTTTGGTGACTATTGTCGTAATGTCATATCGAACTCTATATTAAAATTTAAAAAAACGTTAAAAAGTAACGATACAGATTTGGTTTTCATAAATATTAGTAACACTAACAGAACCAAGAATATTAAAAAATATATATCTGTAATAACTAAGTGTACAAACAAACTCTAAATACTCTAATATTTTGTATTGCCTTCCCCGGCTGCTATGGTATACTATAACTGTCTCTGGACGTTGGTTTATACTCTTAATGAGGCTGCAAATATGTTGTGTTATGTTTTCTCATTCTCCTTCAATGACCAAGCGAATATTCATAATTTCGACCATCTTCAACAAGATCAATGACTTTTGCACAATTTTCGATACTAGGAACCATATTCAATCGTACACAACAATAATCACCACCTCGTCATTATGAAATATAACATCAACAAGGAACGATAATTGAAAAAATTGCAAAATGTTTGTGTCAAGTTCATTTTTTTTCAAACGATATATTCAGGAGACATGGTTCTGACCAAAAAATAATATTTTAGGAAAATAAAAAGTATGTATAAAAAGTCAAATAATAAAGTTTATAATAAACTGAGTTTACGATTAAAGTTAATATATTTATATCAGGGTTGGAAAAAATCATGATTTTAATAGAAAACATTATTTAAATCCGATTTCCAAATAATTAGGACTCAATTCCAATTAAATTCCTATCCTAAATGGCTAAATCTTCATAACTCTGCCCGCAATACTGACAACGCATGTCATTTTCCCAGACATCGGTCACCAATATATTCTGCAAAAAAAGTCGCTCGCTTCAGATCATAAGGATTTTTTTTGAAATGCCACAAGTGTATTATTTTTGTAATTTCAACGCCTAGACATAAAAGTAAAGCACTTTTACGCCTAAGCACCAAAAGTACAAAAAATATATTATTAAACTGATATTAAGCGTCAATTTCAACGAGTGTACAAATTGTTACTCGATTACTTACAAGGCATTACTTTTTATATTATTTGCAACGTTTGGAATTGATTAAAAAATTATTTGTAATGTTTAATTTGTAAAAATATAGTATATTCTACTCGGAGTAAAAATGTACTTTTGTGCCTCCCTGTTTACGCTAGTCCGTCAAACGTACAACCTCGTCAAAAAAAGTATAATTTTTATTCCTTACACAATACACTATTGTTCGGAAATAGTCTTAAGTCGAGAATGAAATTAGTATTATCTGTTGTCAAAGTGTAAAATAAAAAGATATAAAACAGCATATTTTCTGACAACGCTTTGAAGATATAGCATCAAAAGAACCTTTTTCTGCACTAGAGGTTGCGAATGAAATGTATTCGAACATCATTTTATTTGCCACTTGTACATAAATTTCAAAATAAATCCCTGCCCTTTAGAAGTCATGGATTCACACGAAATTACTTCAAAAATCGGTCCAACATTTTAATTGATGAATAGATATTTATGTAGTAGGTATAATATGTGTTATACAAATCATTTTTTATATAGTTTTATAACATTTACAATTTTTTTTTTCGATTTATTAAACATATTTAAATGTAACAATAGCAAGTGTAACATTTTATTTAACGAATAGATATAGGGTATATATGTTATAGAAATATTTTGTATAGTTTTCTAGGACACATTTTTATAACTTTTACAGTTATTTTTCGATTTATTGTAAAGTTTTAAAAAAGTTGATTTTTTTATTTAAATCACATGATTAAAATTAAAAAAATCACTTGATTTAAATCATGATTTAAATCATTTCATTTAAATCATGCCAACCCTGATTTATATACAGTTTGCTAAAAAAATCAAGGAAATAGGGAAAAAAATTAAAAAAATATAACATTTTAAAAACCAGACTAATTTTTTCCGTTGCGTTTTTTTTGTATAGTGTGTAGTTTCCATTTAAATTCGACTTTGTATAGTTTATTAAATCAATTTATTTTTTATCATCTATTACAGATATTGACGTATAAATTTAATTATCTTTTAAAGGCAATATAAATTCCTTAATTAAAACATTCATCAATGCTAAAAATATTAAATTAATTATATTTTGCTCTGCAAAATGTCATCCTTGACATGAAGCTGAAAATATTTGAGAAACAGTTAAACATAGGTAGGTATAAAATATTATACATAAATTATATTTAAAATTTAACGGAGAATTAAAAAATGCTTAAATATATAGCTTAAATTTGTGGAGCATTTAATATTATTAAGTTGATATAAGTTTTGGCATATTCGGGAATGTGAGATTTTGTTTTAATTAATGCAGTTTAAATTGTAATTTTTCCCCTAAATATACTTTTTATTCTATCAATCAATGTGGTTTCTAGAACACTCTGCATAAAGCTTTTATCAGATACCTACCGGGTGCGTCTCAAAAGTGGCTCACCCCCTATAACTTTTTTATTTTTTCAGTTAAAAAACGATATTTGGTATGTTGGTATGTTAGTATACATAAATTTGTTATGTTAGTAGACATACATTAGGATTGATTGACGTATTCAATTGTTTTTTGTCACTTCTTGTTTCACCGGAAATGACTACAACTTTTGATTTTTAAATGACGCTCACGGTATTTTTTACTTCATTTGATAGAAAATGACATTCTGAATACAATGACATATCACATTTCGTATATTCACTCCTATATTTCACTCCTTTTTTTCTATATTTTACTCCTATAACTTTTATTTTTTCAGATAAAAAAACTAGATTTGGTATGTTAGTCTATGACATAAATTAGGATTGATTGACGTATTCAATTGTTTTAGGTCACTTCCTGTTTCACCGGAAATGACTACAACTCTTGATTTTTAAATGGCGCCCTCAGTATTTTTTTTACTTTATCGAAAGAAAATAACACTCTGAATTGAATGACATATCACATGTCAACTTTTGACGTTTTCGCATATGGTTTATTTGAAATTATAACTTGCGATTCGTAATGAAAATTTAACTCGAAATACCAAGTGTGTGGTATCAAATTATTCGTAAAAAAATGCTTTTTCCAAATATGTTAATGAGCCACCCTCGTTCTATTTGAAAAAATTGAGATATGATTAAAAATACGATTTGAGCATTTTCTAACTGACCAGGACAAGACACAATTAACATAACAAACATTAGACGATCAAATATATTTTTCCAAGGCTTCTTGATTAAGAATTAGTGTTTTTAACATAGCCATGGTACTCTATATAGATTGAATTTTAAAATACTACGATAGTTGATTAAGCGAGAATGTCAAAAGTTGACATGTCATATGTCATTCTATTCAGAATGTCATTTTCTATCGAATAAAGTAAAAAAATACCGAAGATGCCATTTAAAAATCCAAACTTGTAGTAATTTCCGGTGAAACAGGAAGTGACCAAAAACAATTGAATACGTCAATCAATCCAAATTTATGTCATAAACTAACATACCAAATCCCGTTTTTTTTATCTGAAGAAATAAAAAAGTTATAGGGGTGAGCCACTTTTGAGACCGCACCCGGTATATTAATAAATTTTGTACATGGTGCGATCCCACCTAATTTGGTAAGAAGACATCAATGAATAATGATGTTACGATGAAAATTAAGTTTTATACATTTTAATTATATAAACAAACCAAATCGAGGCTATACCTTTTAAATTGCTCAATGATACGATATCGGTACCAAACCATCGCTAGGCGTTGAGGATGATTTATAGACACAGGAAGACATCAGGACTAATACTACTTTTACTTTCCATCTTAAACTGTATTAGGTACCGTACACACCTCGCCTTAGGCGTTTTGATAAATGAGTAAATGTAGATATGTAATAAAATTGTTACGGCATACCAAAGTCACAAAACAACGAATAAAATACAAATCTAAAATATAATAGTAACAGTCCAACTTACGTTGGTATGTTTGTTACTGTTCAACCTGAATTTAAGCGACGCGCGGCGATGAACGTGGTTGGTAGTCGGATCGTTTGATATACAGGGTGGATAAAAAAATATGTTCCATCTCCCGTGGGGAGATTCCTCACGTAAAAATAAGATTTATTTTTCATATCAAAATAGCTTGGATTCTGCTTTGTTTCGTAGCTACAGAGTGTTATAATCTTAGTATTTTTTCGATTTATTATAATTTTCCTCCGAGTACTTTTAGCATTTCGAATGAAAGTTTTCTATTTATTTTTATTTATTTATTTTATATATTTTTAAAGATTATACTCGTACTGGTCATTGAAGGAAAAATTGAGGCCGGGAAATCAGTGGGAAGAAGGCAAAATTCCTGGCTTAAAGATCTGCGTCGTCGGTTCGAAAGAACATCTTTTGAAGTTTTTAGAGGTGCAGTGTCACGCACCATCATAGCCAGTTGGATCGCCAACCTCCGAAGGGAGATGGCGACCTAAGAAGACGAAGAAAATCTTTATTTTTATCTCCAGTTCAGGATTGTCACAAGCTACACAATGGGCTCTTTCACAAAAAATAAAATACCCAATTTAAGGACAAAATCTGAAATAGAAGACTATTTTCAGTATATTTATCCAAAAAAAAATAGTTCCATGACATTGAATAATTTTTTTATAGGCCCTCAAAATTGCTTTAATTTGAAATAATTTTAAAGTGCCAATTGATGACGTATGAAAAATACGCCCAATCACATTGCAGAACCGTGCTCGTGCGCCCGCCAACAACTGGCAACATTGCGATTTGATTTGACCAGCACCACCTCAACTCAAGGCTAATCAACATGATATGGGCAAGGCAAATATGGCGGCGAAGGCAGCGCATTATTAAATTGTTTACCTTTAACCTGAAAAGCCGGTAGTGGTTTCTCGTTCCGATTGCATACCAGAAATAATTAATTATCTCTAGTTTGTTGTGCTTCTACAACACGTTTGTTTAGTTCTTAGTGTTCAGTGCATGGTGTGATCAGAAAATTGTGATAAAATAACAGTGTAATAAAAATTCAAACCAGACATTCCACATAGGGAACTTCAAACTTTTGTGATTGTCGTACTCCTCTATTATTAATTATTTTAAGGTAAGAACTAGAAGTATTTATCAAGATATTACACCTAAATGAGTAAAAAGCTTTCGCCGCCAGTCTGCATAGTACTTTATAGGGTCTGTTCTCAGAAGAATCCCTGACTAGTCAGCGCGTTTCTTATTGGTTGAAATGTGTAGAAACCAGACTAACATTCACGTTTCTACGCATTTCAACCAATGAAAAACGTGCTGACTAGTCAGGGATTCTTCTGAGAACAGACCTATAATGGTTACTTATAATAATCAAAAGATAGATATTAAAGGGTAGGTATTAACATTTTTGGATATTTTAACACTACCTATTTTCTAAGAAAGCAGACCTTTTTATAAAAAGTAACTAACTGATGTTTTCATAAAAGTAATAATACAAAAAATTCCATACTTATGTGGAGAACTTTAGACTCCCTGAATATTAAAAAATTAGTGCAATATTACGTAATCTAACCCGACATTTGTGTGAAAAATGTCTATTTGGAAATAAAACAGGTTTTAAAATACGCGGCAAATAAAGCACTTCTATCTCCGCCATATTGGAATAGGTTGATTAGCTTTGCGTGGAGGTGGTGGTGGGTCAGCATGGTGGCCCATGGCTGCCTTGTAGATCACAGTCTCACTTCCACTAGTTTGCATAGTGAATATTATTCAATTCCTATTTCATTTCCTCCCCTATCAGCAAGGAATTCAGTTTCTATGGACAAATTTAGCTGATTAAACAGTCCTAAATAGTTTACAGTTTTTAAACACAATTAACCTGTCTAATTTATCCATAAAATCACGTTTAATCATTGACGTCCATGACGTGACAATCATGATATGAAATGGGAAATGAATATACTGACGTATACAAACGAGTGGAAATGAGACTCGTAATCATGCTTTAAAATTTGACAAACGTACGTCTTATTGGATAGTCTAAAGGATAGTTTACACTTATTGGTCATGGATGGCTACACAATGCTACACATTTTTATGGCCAAGTTCTGCACAATCAAAAATTTTCTTGTGGCAACCCTGCGCCAGTTAGTATCCTATGATTTTGAAGTTTCAAAGATTGAAACATAAACTCATCGGCAAAAGTCTTGCACCCCCTTACTATTTTAATAAAAAATTACATTTCAAACTATTTTTTCGTGGAAATCAATAGATGCTAAAGTTATGTTAAAAAATAACACAAAAAAGGAAAACTTTCACCAAGTTTAATAATATATTTTGCCAAAATACAAAAAAATGCAAATTCTATAAAAAAAATGTTTGACAAAAAAGAGAAAATAAATAAATAAATAATAAATTCTGACAAAATTAAGGTTACTAATATAAAGTATTGCCTCCTCGATTTGTTATGAGTGCATCAAGTCGTCGGAACATCCCCACTATAAGGTTGTTTAAGGTTTCTTGAGGTACGTTCTGCCATTCCTCTTGAGCGGCTATGATCAACTCCTGGCGATTTCTTGGTGGGTTATTTCTGCGAAATACAGCTCTGTTTATGTAGTCCCAGACATGTTCAATAGGATTCATGTCGGGGGGAGTGGAGGCCAGTCCAGACGAGTTATTTCCCCTTCATTTAATGCTTCCGGGACCATCCTAGCTCTGTGAGGACGAGCGTTATCATCCATGAGAATAAAATTATTGCCGATTTCTTCTCGCAGTGAATAAATTATTGGTCTGATTAGTTTCCACATGCAAATGGGCATTCATCACCTCAGGAATATGAATGAGCTCTGTTCGCCTATTGTACATGATGCCACCCCAGAACATCTCAGTTCCTCCTTGATAAGGAGCAACAGCAAGGGCTGTATTCAAGCAATGCTGCCTCCCTGCCTCCCTCCACACTCGCTGCCGATAGTCATCACTGATCAAACCTATCCTGGTTTCGTCAGTGAAAATTACGTTTCTCTACTGAGGTAATAACCAGTTCTGGTGTTCTCTAGCCCACTGTAGCCTCCTTTGCCTATGGTGTAAAGTTAATAGAGGGACTCGCAGTGGACGTCTACGCCGCAATCCAGCATTAGAAAGTCGCCTGGAAATGGTTCGGCTTGATATCACTCGGTGCTAAGTTCGTTGAAACTGAGATCGTAGCTCTCGAATTGGAACTGACCGATTTCTTCTGGCAAATTGAGCCAAGTAGCGACCCTGTCGTTCAGTCGTTACCCTTGTACGGCCCAACTTAGGACGAGATCTTACATTTCCGGTGTCCATATACCGTTGTATAATTCGGCTTACAGTAATTCGCACTAAATTTAAACGATCAGCATTTTGATACCTGCTGAGACCTTCTTCATGCAAAGCGATAATTCGGGCCCTATCGAAGGCAGAAATTTCGTGCCCTTGCATTTTTGTCGCCTTTCACAACACTTACTACAAGATTGAACTCGAACTGAGAAACAAAATTTGACCGTAAATAACAAAACCATACATATTCCATCGATAAGGTTTTCTTTCATTGCTTTCATGACCTATTTTTTGTAGACACATATTAAGGTATTTGTACACATAGCCACAACAATATGCTATGCAAAGAAAAAAATTTATCTGGGGGTGCAAGACTTTTGCCGATGAGATTTTTAAGAAAATGATTCTCCTAAACGAATTATGATCGGGACATTAACGGTTATTGGTTGACTTTAAAAACTATTTTTTACTCCATTGTACTATTTCACATTTTACTGGTGCCCAGAAATTTGTCAGTGACACTACCGGCGCACTCCATGCATCGACCCCGATGCAAACAAATAAAAAATCGCATACAGCCTATTAGCATGGAAATTATGCGACACCCACGGACATACGCATATATTGTAATTCGGGCGTTCGTTTGCTATAGTTTGGCGAGTGATTAAATCCGGCGAAAATATGTGTAATCCCCCGGGCCGGTAGTAACGGCACGCTCCCGCCAGGTGGCGTATTTGCCGAACTCGATGATCCGGCCCAAGGTACGAACGGCAGGCGCATCGGCGGCCTGTTTACGCTTTTGAATATTTATTTGTGGAAATGGGGCCCGGTGGCGCGTGCCGAAATTGCCAACGCTGGCTTTTCGCGAAATTTCCAGCGGAAAGTTTCGTCCAGAGGCGTGCAGAGGTACAAAAGCATCATGAAGTGTATACGCGTTTGTTTTGCTATCCTAAAGCAATATACGGGAATACAGGGTTGTGCACCACATACGATGCGGAGTATTGTAGCTAAACGATTAGATTTTTGCAAATTGTAAGTTTTGGGTTGGTTGAAAGACTATTAGAGCTACAATTTAAAAATATTTTTACAAGATACAGAGTGTCACAAATAAATAAAAAATATCAAAGTTGTATTTTTTTTTAAATGAAACACCCTGTATATTATTAAATTTTAGTTTCTACGATTAAAATAAAGGTAAGTTCGATTAAAGTTTACCGCATTTTAATCTTACCGTTTTTGAAATATTTAATACTTCATTTCTCTTTGCGTATTTGAGTTTTTAAAACCAAATATCGTACTGAAGTATTTCTATTTACTAAATTTTGTGTTGCAGTAATAAAAATTATACTACCTTATACAGAGTGTCCAAAAATGTATTTTAAATAATTACTAACAATTACATTACTAGTAATTAGATTACTATAGTCTATAAAATGAATAACTTTGAATTTTGACCGTTATTTTTTACCAACATGGCAAATATAAAAGCCCTCTATCCAAAAAGTTACTAATATTCTTTAAAATGAGTGCCTGTACGAATCAGATAGGTAACTCTTTTTACTTTCGTGAAATAGAAAAGGAAAATAATAAAACAGGTGACAGTTCTTCCTCTTCTTGCAAAAATCAACGCAAAATGTCATAATTTACAAAAGTAAAATGTCATCAGCGTTTGAAATTTCTAAATATCAGACAAATGCTGTCTCTAATAGAACAGCCTCGGAGCGAGATTTATGACGTCACGCTAGTTAGATACCACGGATTAATAAATGTGTTGTAGAATACACGGAAAACATAATTCTTCCTCGTATTTTTGGTTTGTATTTTAAAAATGATATAGTTTACATGAAATATGCATAATATACAGTTAATAAATACAATATATATACATATTTATAGTAATAAATACTTTGGCAAATAAACTATGAACCATACAAATGCATCAAATGTTTTACAATATACAAATAATGAATAGGTACATAAGATAATGGGTAAAATGTAAAATATATTTTAAATTATGGGGTTTGAAAATCGATCTAATTCAACAAAAAACATTCAATATCTACTAATAGGAATGTATTATTATTTGCATTCACAAAATTTATATGTATATTTTGCAAGCATCAATGTTCGAAAAATTATATTTGCAAATAATACAATATCATAGAAAAAAAAGCGTCAGTAAAATTATTCTAAAATTTTTGATTTTCTTCGGATTTAGGTTCGGGAAAAACGCTTTTAATGTTAAGTTTAAGTTTTCATTTGGTTTTTCATTATTTTTTTTTTGGTTTAAAGAAAAGGTTATAGCTAACGTTTATAGCCTTCATCAGTGTTGTGTCATATGAAAAAAATAGTGTCGAATATAATCCAAAAAAATTACATATACGAGGAAGAATTATGTTTTCCATGTATTCTACAACATACAGTGCAATCGCGATAGTATGAACACGCAGTCATATGAACCACTCCGTAATATGAACACAATAATTTTTTCATTGACTACTCTATAGTATGAACAGGCTGAAATCTCGGTAATATGAACAACTTGTTAGATCTTGTTTTTTTCCTATTTTGTGTCTGTTAAAGAGGTTCAAATTCATTGTTATTTATGTAACAGAGGTGAACGCAGCTAGTTTCCTAAACAGAGTCTATAAAGTGTTTAATAACTCTTTAACTGTAATAATTTAAAATGGTTAAAGTGAAAGGCAAATCAAAATGTCTCTCTCTTCATGAGAAAGCGAAACTTTTAGAAGATGTTGATAAAGGGTTAGGCGTGACGCTTTTGGCAAAAAAGTACGGTATTGCCAAATCAACTGTGTGTTTGATTAAAAACAAAAAAAGAAGAATTGTCGAAAGAGTTGCAAGTTGTGCGTCTAAATTAACAAAAGAATGCACATTAAAAAAGGAGAACTTCCGGAAATGGAAAAACTGCTTTATAAATGGTTCCTTGCACAACGCGAGAGAAATATGCCAGTTTCTGGAGAGATGATAAGGCAAAAAGCTTTGAGTTTAAGTTCCAGTTTAAAAGTTAGCAGCTTTAAAGCAAGTGATGGGTGGTTGCAACGGTTTAAAGAACGGTATGGGGTAAGATTTTTAAAAATAACCGGAGAAAAACTGTCAAGTCAGCCAGAACTTATTAATCCATTTAAAGAAAAACTAAAAATGGTGATTGAAAAATATGAATTAAATGAGCACCAGTTGTACAATGCTGATGAAACTGGGTTGTATTGGCAATTGTTACCTGATAAAACATATGTATCACTAACCGAAAAAACTGCACCTGGACTCAAAATAGCCAAACGAAGAGTTACATTTTTGGGATGCGCCAATGCCTCAGGGTCGCATAAAATAAAACCATTACTTATCGGAATTGCAAAAAATCCGAGATGTTTCAAAAACTTTCATAATCCCTTGGTGTACCGGCACACTAAGAACGCCTGGATGACTGGTGAACTTTTTAAAAACTGTTTTTTTTTCAGCAATTTGTTCCAGAGGTAAGCATAAAAAATATTCTCCTCTAATTTCTAACTTTAATGTACTAACGGTTTTTTAGGTTAAAAGTTTTCTGAGATCTCAAAATCTACCAGAAAAGGCGGTACTTCTTTTGGATTGGTTTGGTTTGGTCCAATGTGCTGCAATGACCTGCTCCAATGACCTGCAGCAGATTTAAAATCTAGTGATGGTATGATCTTTGTAATGTTCATGCCTCCGAACGTTACACCACTTATTCAGCCAATGGATCAGAATGTGCTTAGGCTTACCAAGCTTTTCTATAGGAACAGTCTTCTTAGTTCCATTATTACTGGAAATGACACTGTAGGTGAAGCCCTTAAGAAAACTACGTTAAGGGATGCGTTGATCCATTTAATGGCCGCATGGGAAAAACTAAACCCAGACATGATCTCAAAATGTTGGCGAAACATTCTTGACTTTACGGATGCATTAGATGAGGACGACTTGCCTCTATCACGCATAAGACAACAGCTAATAATTAGCTGTTGTCTTCATTTATTTATGTCTATATTTTCAATTATTGAAGAACGAGCTGCCGACCCAATAAGAGACACAATAGCACTTTTAGGCGCTATAGGGCCTGTAAGTTTTGCATTTGTACATTTTTGTTTAAAAACCGGTGTTATCTAAAGTAAGCGCTAGGTCATTAACTATAGTATAAATTAATACATATTATGTAGTCATTTTTAAACGTTTTAACAGGCGGAATACACGGCTGTAGAGATTGAAGAATGGAACAGGGATTCAGTGATAGAAGAAGCGAGTCTGGAAGAAGCTGAAAATATGGATTCAAATGAGAGTGACATTGAAATCGAGGAACAGCCAATAATTACAATTAAACATAGCGAAGCAGTCCAGGCCCTTACAGTATCATTAGAATGGGCTAAACAAAACGCAATAAATTTATCGGATATCACAACTCTAAAAACATTCTTGAAAAAGCAGTTTTAGCTAACATTTCGGCCAAACAAACTCAGTCAAAAATAACTTCATATTTTAGAACTAATAATTAGTTTCATGTAATGTACATAGATATTAAGCACTTGATTTTGATGTACGATTAAACGATTTTTAAAATATTAATCCGTATTTTATTATGTATTTTTACTACCTTCAATAATATGAACATTACCATTAGTATGAACAACCTAAAATTTTTTGTGTTCATATTATCGCGATTGCACTGTAATTAATCCGTAGTATCTAACTGGCGTGACGTCATAAATCTCGCTCCGAGACTGTACTATTAGAGACGGCATTGCATCAGCATTGGCTGCAAGTTGCTAACCTAATAAAATTAACACTAGAAAAGCCCGAGGGAACTGTCAAATTCAAAGTTATTCGTTTCACAGACTATAACAATTACATTCCTTTTTTTTTGGTGATACTTTATATTGATTCTAAAACAACTGACTGGACAGATGAAAGATGAAAGTGACTGAAATGTATATGTCGCAGGCGTATCGAATAACTCGGTATTTTGCAAAAAGACTAGGCATATTATAAAACGCCGGCTATCTGTTTTCAGTCGCTTTTAGCAAAATGCCTAATGAAGACTAGTCAGATTGCACAAAACATTTTACGCGGGATTAGTAAAACAAGGGTAAAACTAACCTAAATTTATCCAACGACATTTCTTGAACTTCTCTTTCAAAATTAGGAAACAATGGGACAAAAAGTGATAATACTGTTAAATGGAGTATTGTTAAGGACAATCATTATAAAGATCTAAATTCGTTTTATTCTAAAATAATAAAAGTTCCAAAAATAAAAAGCAAAGTTCCACATCTTTAAATTGGATCCATTTAAGCTACAAATAGAGGATATAATGTATAAAATGAGAAAATTAAAAAAAGATTCGATGATCATTTAAATAATTTTAAGTGGCTACTTGAGGTAATTTTCACGCTCGATATGGTCCTTGCTTCGGCTGCTTATAAAAGTTATCTGAAGAACTTTTAAATGCCAGTTAATCGGAGTTTTAAAACGTTTCGAGGGTAATTCTCAACTTTGAAATCACTTTAAAGAGATATTTAAGTTTATCGTGCAAAAGAATTATCTAGTTTTCTTTATTGAAAAATGTTCGAACGATATTTTATATCTTTAAAGAATATGATGTAGTTTGAGCACGGTGAAATATGGAAAAGCTCACGTAATCTGACGTTTATTTATATGAAACTGAGGAAATATTTCGTTTAGGATATAAAAGGACAGAATTTTTCATATTTTAAACTTTTCTGTCATCTATTTTGCTTTAGGTGTATGGTTGGGTTGGTTTGTAACGAATTGGGACTATTCAAGTCGAAATATACAGGATCTCCCTACGGGAACAATTTCCGTCGATATAGCAAAAACTACGATAAGGGAAAGTTTGAAAATATGGGAGATTTTAATACTTCCGGTTATACCAGAAGTAGATAAATGGAGATGGTGATGGTGGATGGTGATGATATAAAATAACTTATTATATCTTTATATCATCACCATCACAATTTCCAGCTTATTCAACCATTTCCAATTATGGTGTAGCCTCCCTCACATAGATACTCTCTTTGTAGTTGGGTCCATTGTTGCCTGGCCTAAGTTATCCCTGCTAATTTCGTAATATCATCTCAGGTTCGGTCTTCTTCTAGGTCTCTTAATTCCTCGTGGGTGCCATGCTGTAATTTTTGTGGTCCAACTGTTGTCCGTCCTTCTTGCCAGGTGTCCTGCCCATTGGCACCTAAGGAATTTGACTCTGTAGGTGACATCTATTACCTGGATCTTTTGTCATATCCACTCTATTATCTTACAGTATCTCTTGGTTATTCCCATTTTCGTGTGTTTTATGGGATTTCTCGTTTATGAGTAGAGACACAATGATGCGATTTTTCCATTAGTTTGCTGCGTTTTTATGAAACTAAATATGCTACAGATAAGTTTGTCCCATTGCCTCTTAGTTCCTGAAATATAGTGCGATTTTATGATGCGCAGTAATGAACAGATGTTGAATACAAATATGATGCGCAGTAGTGAACGCAACATCTATCTACCGGCAGCCAGATGGTCCGCACTCTGTTCAGGATTGGACATTAGATACAGATACGACGGCGCCGGCAGCGGCGGTCTGTTCAACATAAAAAGACTCAGGGCAGAAATACGTACAAAATTCATCACAGAACTTCAATACGCTGATGATTGCGCTCTAGTTGCAAACACGATACAACAATTACAAGAAATGGTGAACACATATACCTGGGCATACAAGGCTTTGGGCCTTAAGCTAAACATCGACAAAACTAAAATCATGTGCACTCCCCCGGAAGATCACAACAATGCTATAAAAATCGGAGAAGAACTATTGGAATACGTGGCGGAATTCAATTACCTCGGCAGTTTGATTTCGGAAAAGACCAATATTGACTCTGAAATTCAGCACAGAATTAGCAGCGCCTGAAGAGCATTCTGGAAATTAAAAGACAGGGTTTTCTACAATTATGACTTGAGTACAAAAACGAAACTTGCAGTGTACCGAGCAATTATAATCCCCACCATATTGCAAGAGAGACACCTTAGACAACTCTTAAAAATCCGTTGGTTCCATCATGTCTCAAACGTATCGGTCCTTGAAAAAGCTAACTGCGAGAGTATTGAAGTCATGGTTACAAAATCCCGCTTAAAATGGGCTGGTCACGTATGCAGAATGCAAGAAAACCGCATACCAAAATCTCTGCTTTACGGTGAACTTGTAGACGGTAACAGGAGGCCGTGTGGACAACTGAAAAGGTACAAGGACATTTTCGACGAAAATTTGAGGGGGATTAACATGCAGAATGAGTGGGAAGAAGCAGCTCACAATAGAACTCAATGGAGAAGAATTGTAAACTCAGTTAGCAGCGACAACCAAAAAAGAGTCCGGAGTGCGGTATAGGCAGATAACATCACGTATCGGGCTTTTCAGTCACAGAAAAGCTCATGAAAGGAAACGCCTTGCGTGACCATCTTCTGATGTGTGTCGAATACACGTCAGCCATTAATGGCAGTATGTAGTATGTATGTACTCTGTTCAGGAAAGCATAGCGAAATATATAGAAATTAAAGAACCAGTTTTCTTAAAATTCTCTCTCGAAAATGTTGCTAGCTCATATACTATATGTAAAACAGCGAAATCATTATGGAAATGAAAATATAAAATGACACCAATCACAAGCAAATCGTATAGGGTAAGTCCGGTAGAGATGCCCCACTTTTCTTTTGGGGCTAATAATACATATTGGTAGTTAATTTTAAATAAAACTAATGATGCAATCCTAAACTATCTTTAATAATAATTCATAATAGGACTAAGATAGTGATATAATCAGTAAGTATATATAATAGTAAGAGAACAATAAAAAAATATATAATTGGCCATCTCTACCTACGTTGCGGGAGAGATGGCCTTCCAACATGGGAGAAATGCCCCGCAAAAAAATACATATACATATTGGTTAAATATCTAAGGTTATTTTTTATTTTTTTAACTAATATCCAAAAGTTGAGGATGGCCCTATGCTTGCTTTTTCTGTGTTGCTGTTTGCCTCCCTACGTCTCAAAGTCCTTGCAGGGATTCCAAAAGCATGCATTATGTTTTTATGCCCATTTGGTCGGTATTAATGACTTGCAAAGCAGCAGCCAATGATTTTTCAAACCACTGAGCGCTTTCGGGACATTTTACTTTATATTCAGTAGGCATGATTAAAAAAGTTACTTTTTAGTAAATGAATTAGTAGGGCATCTTTACCAGCTTCCTATGTGGCATCTCTCCCAATACGATGGGAGAGATGCCCCACCGCAAGGTTTTAAAATGCAGCGACATATGATTAATTTTTTGAAGTTATGATACTTCACGAAGCATGTATTTTAATATAAAATGGCATGAAATACCAAAAACTTACATAATATTAAGTTATTCCCACGCGACCTCTGACAGTAAAAAAATATGTACTTATATAAAAACAGTTCTTTGTAAAAACTAGCCTATTTTTTTATTGACATTCAAATTATGTCAGACCATAATAGCAGCAGGTAAACTACTGCCGTATCTAGCGGGAATCAACTGATAAGTCACATGATTAGAAATTGGCCATCGCGCTGTGGCCATCTCACCCGGTGGGGCATCTGTACCGGACTTACCCTATCCGATGAACGGAGGCATGAAAATGCAATAAATTTAAAAACTGCGTAATTTCCTAACCAATCAAAGTCTTTAAATTTAACCAATACAATTATATCATATCGTCGGATAACGGATGCATGAAAATCAAGCTTAATAGCCTCTTGGAAAACTCGACGATATATATTTTTATTTTTTCTTGAATTGGGTAGACCAAAAATTACCACGTGCTCAATTTCTAATTTTTCTATGTTTAAAACAGTGGATTCTCGAGTCCGCTTCTTTACATACAGTCCATTAGAGCCGGTGCGTTCGTGCGCCTAACCGCTTCATCCAAGCGCACCAGAGCGCTATAGGCTTTTTTAAAATCGACATCCGCGCGATCGTTTTTAGATCTCCATATACGTGTCCAGATTTTGCCAGTCCACAATTCGTACTGCTATTTTCGTTTAGGATGAGTTCTGTAATTAGACTTAGATAGTTTTTTTAATATTAAAAATACTTAGTCTTAGAATACATGCAGATTTTTTTTAAATTTAAAACAGCATGTTCCTAGCTGAGAAATCATTCAAAGCATTGATAAGCAGTGTTTGTGCAACGACGGAAGTCTGAAGTGTTTGTAATTGTCTGTTATTTTTTATTCGAATACGAACTTCCTCTAGCCATAGCCTTAATATAGGCTGAGTGCCCTGAGAGTAGCTAGTGCCTTCCGCACGGTGTCTGAGGATGCGGTGTGCGTTATCGCTGGAATGGAATATATAATTGGAATTCTAGCCGAAGAAAGGCACGTCCTTTATCAACGAAGAGGATCGTCAGCACTGAGAAAAAGAAATGCACTCAGCAGAGAAGAGCGGTAGCATAGCATACGCCGATGGCAGGTAGAGTAGGAGGCCGCAACAAAGGGTAGGTGGACGTACCGTCTTCTACCTCAATTGAATGGTTGGCTGAATCGAAAACATGGTGAGGTCAACTACTATCTGACGCAGATGATCTCAGGACATGGTTGCTTCCGAGCATATCTTTATCGTTCTGTCCAGGAGTTCCTGAAGACGCGGAGCACGTGTTCTTTGTGTGCTCACGTTTCAATTTAATGCGTAGTCATCTGGAGATTGTCCTCGAACAGTCAATTCAACCAGAGACACTAATCGATGCGATGCTTTCTTCGGAGGCATCCTGGAACGCGACAACTACTTTCACAAAGAAAGTGATTCAACTCCTGCGGTCTATAGAGAGAAAACGAGCCAGCAACAAGAACGGTTAGAAGAAGAGATTGATTTCAATTAATGGAAGGGAGAGCAATTGCTGGATCCTCTCCCTGTGAAGTAATGCCTAACGGCGGTTTCCGCGGGGATTGCAGAGGCCGGAGAAAGAGGAGGTTTTTAGTCGGTATTGAAATCTGAGTCCGACATACCAGGCCAATTATCTGGCTCTGAGATACGCAAATGTATTTTCCTACCTCTATAAAAAATCCAGCCATAGCCTTTATAGATTTTGAGAAAGCTTTCGATATATCCTACGGTAATAATAAAAGCCCTAGCAAAAGAAGCAATGGACAGGCTTTATATAGAAACTCTCGCCAATATATACAAGGAAGCCAAAGCAAGAGTAATGATATAAGTATAAAACAACCCCAGAGTTCCCAATTGGCAAAGAAATACGACAGGGAGACGCAATAACCCCAAAGCTGTTGAGAGCAACACTAGCAGAAATCTTCCGTCAACTCAACATGACCAACAAAGGATCGTTATAGATGGAGAATATCTTAACAATCTAAGATTCGCTGATGATATACTCCTAATTTCCTATAGTCCTAAAGAACTACAAGCACAAATTAACGAACTAAATACAGCGAGCAACAAAGTGGGTCTTAAAATGAATTTAGCAAATACTAAAGTAATGTAACGAACTGGTACATAGAAAAGACATTCTAGTAAATAACAAAACGCTGAAAATAGTAGAAGAATATATATATTTTGGGCAACTAATACAGAGCTCGTCATCTCTACTACCAGAAACCAACAGAAGAATTAAGTTAGCATGGAGTACTTGTGGAAGAAACTTAATCATATTTAAATCTAGAATGTCACTTTATTTAAAGAAGAAAACATTCAACCAATATTTACTACCAGTCATGACATATGCATGCGAAACCTGGACACTTAAAACGGACATCATAAGGAAACTGCAGGTGGCAAATGGAACGAAATACGCTGGGAAGAACCAAGAGAGACCGTAAAATAATAGAGTTGATACGACAAAAAAACTCAGGTAATTGGTAATGGGCAGGACACCTGGCAAGAAGGACGAACAACAGATGGACCACAAAAATTACAGCATGGTACCCACCAAGATTCAAAAAACCTAGAGGAAGAGACCAAACACCAACCCTGACATGGAACCATGATATTAGGAAATTAGCAGGGATTACTTGGGCCTGCATAGCCAACAATGGACAACAATGGGCCCAACTACAAAGAGAGTATGTAAGAGAGTCTACAACATAATTGGAAATGATTGAATAAGCTGAAAATTATTATGATGATGATGATATGTATTATTTCCGTTGAAACATACAAGTTATTAAGACGCTTTTTTAATTTCAGAATAATAATAATATGTTCAGCTAACCAAGTATTAAGGTTGATTCTCACTATACCTCCCGTATCAGTTTCCTTCCGTTTACATAAAATATTATATCATGTAAATGAATAGGACAATGCACACTATCCGTTCCGCTTCCCGTCCGTTCCATATCCTTTCCTTCCATACATTTTTTGGCGGACAAACTGAAGCGTATCGGAAACAGCGTTGTCAAGTTCTTACATTTGTACCAGCTCAGATAATATTTTGCTGATATCTATTTATTCTTTCACCTTTTAATTAAATCTATTACCTTTTTCAAAAGATACAAATTTTTAAAATAAAACTTTCGTAATGATAAAAATTGTACAATAAAAAGTATGGAACTGATACGGAACGGAAGCGTCAATACAATAAAAAATACGGAAGAGATATGAAATGGATATGGAATGTAAACGGAAGGGGTAGTGAGAATCAACCTTAAGTTGGTTGAAAACATTATAGCCTACTGATTTCGTGAGTGTTTAGTCTAAATCGACTTTTACTCACACGAATGAACAGTGTGTGTCAATAGATTTTACACTTTTGCCATGGAACTACAGCATGACAGAGTTTCCAGCCGGTGACCTGTCTATCATCTTGCCACGTTTAACGTCGCTTAACTATCGGGAACGGTGATCTATCGGGAACCTTAGATCTATCGGGGAGCTTTGAAACAGAAGAATAAAATAGTAGTTTAATTATGATTCATGTAAACCTACACTAATAATAATGTATGCCTACTTTGTAGAAAATGTAATTTGGTGGATTCCTTAAATTTAGGTAACCAATCTAATCACCCTGTATAACGACAGTTACAATTTCCTTTCTCCTATTAAAGTTCCTTTAGCGTTTTTATTGACAATTCGAAGTCACGATTACGTGTGTGGGTACCCCATAATAGGTCGTTAACGGGCATTTTCAACTGCGAAAGAAATAAACGCAATGACCAGCAGCCGGAGCTTACGTTATCTATCTTATATGTAACTCGAAAAAAAAGATCGACCAGTTTTTCATTCATATATACATACGATATAACTTAAAACTTAAAAATATAACTTAAGCCCTGTTATACACGTTACTTTTTATCTTACGTCTTATCTGTTCAGGCATAGAGTATTAACTAGGATTCAGAACCGGGAAATCCCGATACCAAAAGTACCGGGAATTCCCCACATATTTTTTATTACGTGCGAAAGCAAAATAAAAGACTAAATCACCACAATACACCAAAACACTTTTACTTTTACACTGGACGCGCATTTCGCTAACCATGTTAGCATCATCAGCAGATGATTATAAACTGTTTACAATCATCTGCTGATGATGCTAACATGGTTAGCGAAACGCGCGTCCAGTGTAAAAGTAAAAGTGTTTTAGTGTATTGTGGTGATTTAGTGTTTTATTTTGCTGTGTAACACCAAAGATTCCAACCCTCAACTGTAACGTGCGAAAGGTCGAAATCAAACTCTTCTAAATAAATAGTGATGCTATGTCTAAAGGTTGATTCTCACTATACCTTCCGTTTCCATTCCGTATTTTTTAATGTATTGACGCTATACGTAAGCTCCCGTTCCGTATCAGTTCCATATTTTTTATTGTACAATTTATATCATTACGAAAGTTTTATTTTAAAAATTTGTATCTTTTGAAAAAGGTAATAGATTTAATTAAGAGGTGAAAGAATGAATCTCAATCAGCAAAATTTTAACAGAGCTGGTACAAATGTAAGAATTTGACAACGCTGTTTCCGATACGCTTCAGTCCGTCCGTCAAAAAAATGTATGGAAGGAAAGGATATGGAACGGAAGGGAAACGGAACGTATAGTGTGCATTGTCCTACTCATTTACATCATATAATCTTACTTCTGAAGTTATTTTGAAGTTTCTATAATATTTATTACCAATAATTATTGAAGTTTAAATATGTTATTTTATTATTTAGTATAATATTGCTGGATATATTAGTTATATTTTTTCGTATTATTTTTATAGTCATTTTTTTTTTCAAATTTAGTTAAGTTGGTTTCGAGGTTGGTTGATGTTGTTTGATGTAATTTTTAAGCTACCTATGTGTTTTCTTTTTATTTTCGCTTGTGTTCATTATTTGAGTTCATGTTTACTTTCTCATGACTTAATAATTTGATATTATTTTCATTTGAAACTCAACTTTTTATTGGTTTTACTTTAAGCAGCTAATTTTTTTTGCTTGCTAATAATTTACGAATTCCACAATCATTGAACAAAAATATTTTAGTATGATTCCGGAAACTCTAATTAATACTACCAATTAGGGTTCAGATCTTTTTGGCCATCACAGAACCGGACCTCGGTAACAATTAAAAAAATATTTTTTTGTTACGTGAGAACGTCCTTTGATACTTTCTAGCGGTCGAAATCAAACTGTTCAAAATAAGTAATGATGGCTATTTCTTACTGTTCTTGCTTCTTTTCTCTTTTGAAGTTCCTATAATATTTATTATGTTATGTTTTAATAGATATTTGCATTTTTAATTCAATATTTTAAGGCTTTTGTCTCAAATTCAGTTAAGTTGGTTTATGTTGTTTGATATGAAATTTAAGTTACCTATACTTTTTTCTTTACTTGTTTTTTGATGCTTCTGTTCATGTTAATTTTTTCATGACTGATTACTTAATAATTTGATATTATTTTCATTAAAAACGTCAATTTTTTATCCATTTTACTTAGAAAAACCATCCCTTGCTTTAAAAAATTAGTCAGTACCGAAAGTACCGAAAAAAACGTGAAATCCAGGTTCCTAAGAAGCGCGGCACCGAGATTCCTGGTTCCGAAAAACAGCTCCGGTTCCGGAAATCCTAGTACTGACGCTCCATGTGACAAGGCACTTATATTTTCCATGTTACGACAAATAAAAAGCAAAATTGACCTCTTGAAATCACTCGACAAAAAATAAAATAATATTAAATAAGCTTTGGAGTTTAGAACGAGCAAAGCGTACAAAGGTAGGGGAGGGGGGTGTACTACAGCAGCAACATGTATATCGCAAAATAGGTAAAACTTTGTTATTACGCCAAATTGGGCACAACCCAACCGAATTTAATACTAATATAGTATTTTTCCGCGGTTAGCTGGTCGGAAAATTTACCCCCAAACCCGATTTCCATTTTTCCAACGCAATGACTCTACTTACCGGTGCCCCCCATCCTCCTCTTTACGCTAGAACATTTTCCGTTTGATAAATATATAATGAAAATGGTTAATTAAATTATTTTATTTCCACCGTCGGTCGGTGTAGTTTTAAATTTAAAATATCGTTTTTCTACCGGAAGATCCGCTTTCTGTTTGCATCCCCCAGTTTGCAATTCGTTTTTTTTTCTACACGCCTATATTTTCAGAATTTTCATTTGGTTTTACGTAATACCTCGTTATGTATAAGTTTTTTTCGTCTGAAATATTCATAAGACAGAATTTTCCATCTAATAAAATCAATAATTTTTAAAACTAGGGGAAAGTCGCCACCGGATTTTAAATCGTATCTCCTCAATATCTGGTTTATAATTGCAATGGCTTATGGTATATTTAGTAGAGATAAGCAAGAAATCGTAAACTACGATTCAGTCGCAGCGATTTTAAAATCGCAATCGCAACCTGCGATTAGCAATTGGCACTCATAGTTAACTGCGATTGCCATGTCTTCTATTTGCGAGTTTCAATTTAGGCAACCAGTACTACTATAGCTGCCATTTGCAACTTTGTTACAATTAGCGATTTTGTTGCGATTTGCGATTTTGCTGCGATTGTGATTTTGTAAACTGGGCCCGTGATTTCCATCTGCGAGTTTGAATTTTTAGGAGTTGCGATTTGTGATATTGGTGCGAATATAAATTTGTGGTCTATTGAAGAATTTTATATAATTAATTGCGATTGAATTTTCTCTCTAATATTATTTATTTATTAAATCTAAATGGTAGGGCCACGATCAATAATATACCGGACGTTTCTCAAGAGTGGTTCACCTCTATAACTTTTTAATTTTTTCTGATAAAAAAAAACAAGATGTTATGTTAGTATATAACATAAATTAGGATTGATTGACGTATTCAATAATTGTTTTCAGTCGCTTTCTGTTTCACCGGAGATGACTACAACTTTTAATTTTTAAATGACACTCTCGGTATTTTCTTACGTTACTCGATAGAAAATGACACTCTGGATACAATGGCAGATCATATGCCAACTTTTGACATTTTCGCTTAAAAAATCGTATTTTAAATTTCAATCTAGAATGTCATGGCTGTGTTAAAAACACTAATTTTAATCATTATGCCTTGGAAAAATAGATCTGATCGTCTATTGTTTTTCGCGTCTTGTCCTGGCCAGTTAAGAGATGCCCAATCGTATTTTTAATCATATCTCATTTTTTTCAAATGGAACGAGGATCGCCCATTGGTGTATTTAGAAAAATAATTTTTTTACAAATAATTTGGTTTGGTAAATATTAAAATTGCAATCGCAGTCGCAGCGATTTAAAAATCACAATCGCAGTTTCAATTGCGATTGGACAATCGTAGTTTTGCCCATCACTAATATTTAGTAAGCCCAAAAGACGCCCAGTAATACCAAGGGTCTTTTGCTAGTCGCACGAGTGTTGTAGAAAAAAATACATATCAGAGATTCTTTGTATATATCTGTGCTCTGATATTTCGACTACTTATGGTAAGTGATTTTGTATGGCTTAAGGGAATGTAATTGACGAGAATGTTTTCTTAGATCTACCTATCGTATGGCTAAGCATCACAACAAAACATGGAATCACAATCACTGTACAAGTAAAGAGCAGGAAATAAGTATGTGTGCAAACAATAATAATAGTCTGACATGACTGGACAATAAGAGTCTAAAATGTACAAACAAATATACATACAACAAGTATTACAAACAAACATCTAAATTACGGATGTATTCAACTGCACTGTCTGTAGCTTCCAGGAAATCATCAAAGGGACCGGAATAGGATCTTAATGCTTCTACTATGTGCCGGATAGTTTGTCTGCCGGTGTTGCAGTCGCATTCTGGGGAAGCTGACTTTCCCCATTTAAACATAGAATCGGCACAACCATGATTTGTCCTTATCCGGTTCAACGCAGACCATGTTTTACGTGGCATGTCAAAGCCTGGTGGGTTCTGAGTTATAGCCGGCATATTCCCGGCGTGGCCTGGTAACTCTGATTCCTATTCCCTAATCCATGACTCTGTTAATTTAAAACCGTCCCGGTGTAAGCTGCTTGCGGTTGTTAATGTTGGACGTCTTGAACGAAGCCTGTTCCTATCCAGATCATGGACATCCAAATGTATCGGCAGTTGCGGCATGTTAGTGATTTTAGTGTATTTCCTAAAAAGTGCATACTGCCTGCGTATATGTGGAGGAGGAATATTACTTAGAATAGGAAGCCATTGGGTGGGAGTTGATTTTATTGTTCCTGATATAATACGCATTATATTGTTCAATTGGACGTTCACTTTTCCTGTGTGAGAACTATTGAGCCACACCGGGGCACAGTACTCAGCAGTAGAGACCAAACCCAGCGCAGAGGAGCGCAAGGTACGCGCGGATGACACCCACGTGGTGCTGCATAATTTATGGAGGATATTATTCCGAGTGTTGAGCTTAGCTGCAGTTTGTGTGAGGTGCTTCTTAAAGGACAAGGTCCTATCTAGTGTAATGCCTAAATATTTTGGGATGTTGTTATGGGACAGCCAGTTACCTTCAAACCTTATTTTAAATTCTTGGTTTTCTAATTAAATTTTATTATTAAGATGGAAACATGGTTTTCTATTCTAATTTATTATTAAGATGGAAACAACTAACTTCCGTCTTTACCGCGCTCGGTTGCAACCTCCACTGGCGGAAGTAGTTTCCCAGGGAATACAGGTCTTCCGCAAGAACAGCCTCTGTCTCCTAGAGGTTTTTATGTCTTGTAGCTATCGCCCAATCATCCGCATAACCAAATTTTCTAGCTGAAGTAGCAGGCATATCAGCGATAAATAAATTAAACAGCAATGGAGCTAAGACAGAACCTTGTGGCAATCCGTTATTAAGTTTCATCTTTTTGCTTTCTTTCTTTCCCAGTTTTACCTGAAAGAGTTTATTTCGGAGCACATCGTCGATTACGTTGACGGTTTTTCGGCAGGGGATTTCTTTAGCTAGCTTACAGATCAGTCCCTGTCTCCAAACTGTATCGTACGCCGCTGTCAAGTCAATAAAAGCAACTGATGTTTTTTCTTGGCGTTGAAATCCTGCTTCGATGTAAGTTGTTAGGGACAGAACCTGATTTACGCAGCTACGTCCAGGACGAAAGCCAGCTTGTTCAATATTCATACTCTCTATTATATTTGGGCTTACTCTGTTGTAGATTAGTCTCTCCAGAAGCTTGTAGATTGTGCTCAGCAGTGCGATTGGGCGATTACTTTGTGGCTTGTCGTTAGGCTTACCAGGCTTTAGGATGGCAATGATTTTAGCGCTTTTTAGTGACTGTGGAATAGTGCCTGTTTTAATTATGTCGATGAAAAAGTGCATCAACCATCGCTTTGTAAATTCACCACAATTCAGAAGGAATTCCGAGTGGATGCCGTCAAATCCCGGAGCTTTGCCAGTCTTAATATGTTCTAATGCAGATAATACTTCTTCGAAGGTAAAAGGCTGGGAGTTTGCTGTCTCCTCAGCACAGGATGATTTAAGCTGTTTTAATTGTCGCTTGATTTCGATTATGTGTGCACGGTCCCTTGGTGCTCTTGAGGTATCAACAATATTAGAGGCGATTTCGTTTGGAGTCACAGGAGTGTCCACTCTTATTCTTTGATTATCTCCACCCAATTTTCGTAATAATGCCCAAGCTTTTCTGCAAATATTCATCAAATATTTTCTTAGATACCACATGGTTAAACATCATCTTACTTCCTAAAAGACCGCTAACTATTTGTTTATTGTCAATATAGTTGAATGAACAGTACATATAGGTACAGGGTGGCGCCTCTCATACGACGCGGAGGCTGTCAGGAGAACTACAGCTTGTATTGAAATGAAATTTTGTGAGCATATGTAGGTTGATTTAGAGCATTTTTTTTAAATATAGAGAGTTCTACAGGGTGTCCCCAAAAAAGTTTTTTTTGTAATGGAAGACCCTATATATTAATTGATTTTCGGTTAGGTTAGGACTTAGGAGACAAATAATGGTAAGTTTTATTAGAAAAGTATATGGCTAAACTGTAAAGTTTTTGACATATTTAACAATTTCTAAAACTGAAGTACAAATTTAAAATTTCAATAAATGCTACGTAAATTATAATTTATCTGGTATAGCGTATTATATAGTTAAAATAACTATTGTACTTTTAATCAAATTAAAATTTGACCCGAAAAATTTTACAGGGTGAGACAAAATTAATATTAAATTCTGGTCACGTTTAAAAGCAAGTTACTCCTTTATTTTAAATAGAACAGCCGGTATATTATTTCCAATACTCAATGGAAAATTCATATATCTTCAAAATACTATTAAGGTTGCCTACCCTTTAAACAACGATTTTCCTAGATATTTTCATTGTTATGATTTTGCATAAGTAGATCTTTATAATTTGATAAATCTAGGTGACTGTGATATACCTTTTGTTAATTTAACAAAAAATAATGTATGTCGAATAAAATATTCAACGGTAATAAAAAGATACACGTTTAAAATATATTTTAATTATTACAGATTAAAAATTAGATAAAAGATCACAAATGCTTAAAATTCTTCCGTTCCTGTTCGCTGCTTAAAATGATACTCTTTTCAAAGGATCTGTTCATGTTAAGAAGAAGGAATTCCCCCTAGCACCCTACCAACGACAAGATCTCGCATCTCCTAGAGGAAAAAATGGTATATCTAACAAAATTTAATTCTTAGATCAAACTTTTCAAAATGTCAATTACGACACTTTGTATGGAAGACGATATGGTTCAAGCTCAATTTGTACCAGTACGATTTAGAAAAGTGGCAGGTTTAATAGAGGAATCTTAGAATAGAGTTGTAAATATAACAAGTGCTACAAATGTGAATTAAAAATAAACTCAAAGTGAATAAAAAAAACTATTAAAATTGTCTTAATCTAACTGTGTCCAGAACACTTCAGATATTTAGTGTAGATACGTCTATTAAAACCGTTGACGTCTTGATTCAGTTCTTTAATTCAAAAAATTAGAAAAACAAGTTGTACTCATACATTATGTTTCAAATTTAAAATTAAAAAAACTTACTATTCTTTAAAATAACCATGCTGTATTTTTTACCCAAATCAATTTTATTACAAATGTTTCCGATATATCTGTATTTGTTATTAAGTCTTTTCTGAAAAAGAGTCTACAAAATGGAACTGCACGATTTCATACCAAAGAATAGCCCACGGCTAGTTAGATACGGTGAAGATGAAAAGGATATAACAGAAGAATAAAACTTTCAAATATTAATTAAAAACGAGAGATAATACTAAAATAAGTAAACGACTAAAGAATAAAACGCAAATATTGATGTAGACACAAGGCAGCAGCATCGTTTTTTTATTGAGGACCGATTATAAAAAGTTACATCAAAGATTTTCAGGTCGCTTATTAAAAAACAGCGAAACTCAATTAAAGTTCCTTTCGTTTTGATTTAATATTTAATTACTGGCTTTGGTAGTCATTTCTAAGTTTTATAAAATTGGCATTATTTAGCTAGAATAATATACATGTATTAATTAACTTTAAAATTAAAAAAAGCTACTAGAGGGAAGTAATATTCTTGGTCCTTGTTTATAGACCTATACAATAATTCAGTACAATACTTCTCAACATTTGTTCAATCAGAAAGGTATCCAAAGTAGTGTGCGCTTTTCAAGGTGTTTTGTAAATCAGTGGTTCAAATTATGATGAAGCCTATATGAAAATAGTGTGTCAGAAATGGGGACTGAAAGCAGCACAGTGAAGTGTATTTTAGTTAAGTGGTTATCGAACAGGAAAAAGATAACTGTCACAGTTACTCTTCTATCATTACTAAATTTGTCATAAGTATATTTTTTAATGATGTAGGTAATTTTTTTCTTTTAATTTATTTTGTATAATAATAACACCACTTTAAAAATGTAATGCATCTCTGCAGTCTCTGCTAAACTCCTCAGGTGGTATGATTTTCTGATTTATTTTTAAGCATATATACTTTCTTGTCTAATGGGCAACATAGGGCGGCGAATTATCTGAGATCAGGGTACCGATCCGCGTAATTGAATGGTGTTGGGCGATATCTGCCGGCGGTTCTCAAAACGTAGCCATATTATTTTTAAATTTTCAAAGTTAAATAACTCAGTTATATTCAGTTTATTTTAAAAATAGTAAAGAGAAAAATGTTTTTTGACCAGATCTACCCCCGTAAAATATCTGCACTTATTTCTGGGATACCCTGTACAAATTAAGGGGTCCAGGGGAAAAACTTCTTATTTTGGAAGGAGTCTTTAATAAATTAAAGACTTCTTCTTGAAGGTAAGGAAGCTCTAGTTTTTTATGATGCACAGATAGCTTCTTGTATACCCTTTGGTCACAAATTACTGTAGTTAATTTGTGCTTTGGTATTTTCATATTTTATTTCTTATCTTTCTTAAACAAGTTAAAAGGTTTTATTCTTATAAACCTCCAATAGTACAAAAATAACTTCTTGTATCATTTAATGATTGACTACATATAATATAATACCATGCAGAGATAATACGTCAACTTTTGACATTCTCACTTTAAAAAAATCATATTTTAAATTTCAATCTAGAGTCTCTGCTTACGATTGTGTTAAAAACACTAACTTTTAATCAAGAAGCCTTGGAAAATAGATTTGATCGTCTAATGTTTTTAGTCTCTTATCCTGGCCAATTAAAACATGCCTAAATCGTATTTTTAATCACTTCTCATTTTTTTTCAAATGGAACAAGGGTGGTTGATTAGCATATTTGGAAAAAAACATTTTTTACGAATAATTTGGTACCACACGCTTGGTATTTCGAGTCTAATTTTCGTTATGAACTGCATGTTACAATTTCAAATAAACCATATCCGAAAATGTCAAAAGGTAATATATGAAATGTCATGGATATGTCATTATATTCAGAGTGTCATTTTCGATCGAATAAAGTAAAAAAATACCAAGGTTGCCATTTAAAAATCAAAAGTTAATAGTAGTCATTTCCAGTGAAACAGGAAGTGACCAAAAACAATTGAATGCATCAATCAATCCTAATATGTCATATACTAACACACCAAATCTCGTTTTTTATCTGTAAAAGTAAAAAAGGGTGAGCCACTTTTGAGACGCACCCGGTATATTTGTCAAAGACAACTAACCCTTTGACTTGCGACTCTTTCTTCAAACTCGTTAAATAAATGTTAAACGACTTTCGTTCTAGCTCACTTTATCGCAGTGGCACCAAACGCTGAAAAAATGGTTATCTCGTATTTGTTAAACAAGGAAATGCGCTATAAACGACTGGAAAACTGCGCTAGAAAAACTAATAATTTCCTTTTTTGTTTAACTACCGAGGATGCTCCGGCTTACTTAATTTCAACCTTTGCTAATTATACAAAAATCCTTTGTAGAATCTGAAAGTTTCTTGATGAAGAACAAACGGCAGCAAGCAAAGGTCGGCCGGCAAAAGATGAAAGAGACGGTGGTGGAAAACTGGAAAATTCATGGAACGGAAAAACGCCAATCAAAACTGCATTTTAATTAAGAGCGGAAAAAGTTAAAGAAAATATTTCTTCCTCTCTCTTTCCCTAGTGTTTCTCTCTGTTGCAACCAGTTGGAAATTAAAATTTTCTTATTATTTTACTCAAACGCCTATTTGGACTGAACCTAGACCATGCATAGTTTATGGATTCGGTATAGGTTTACTGCTTAATAAATTTTAATCTGTGATTCATATCATTCACAATAAAGGCGGATTTTATTCAGTTACAACTAGTTTGCTTATAAAAACAAACCTGATGCGTCTCGAAAGTGGCTCACCCCTACAACTTTTTTATTTTTTCAGATAAAAAAAACTATAGATATGGTATGTTAGTATATAAAATAAATTAGAATTGATTGACGTATTTAATTGTTTTTGGTCACTTCCTGTTTCACCGGAAATGACTACAACTTTTGATTTTTAAATGGCACCCGCGGTATATTTCTACTTTATTCGATAAAAAATGACATTCTGAATAGAATAACATATCACATGTCAACTTTTGACATTTTCGCTTAAAGAAAAATCGTATTTTAAATTTCAATCTAGAGTGCCATGGCTGTGTTAAAAATACTAATTTTTAATCAAGGAGCTTTGGAGAAATAGATTTGATCGTCTAATGTTTTTCGTGTCTTGTCCTGGTCGGTTAAAAGATGCCCAAATCGTATTTTTAATCATATCTCATTTTTTTTCAAATAGAACAAGGGTGGCTCATTGGCATATTTGGAAAAAAACATTTTTTACAAATAATTTGGTACCACATACTTGGTATTTCGAGTCATATTGTCGTTATGAACCGCATGTTACAATTTCAAATAAACCGTATCCGA
Organism: Sitophilus oryzae; assembly: GCF_002938485.1. NCBI lineage: Eukaryota > Metazoa > Arthropoda > Insecta > Coleoptera > Curculionidae > Sitophilus > Sitophilus oryzae. Next base: position 1,379,425 of record NW_022146866.1, read on the forward strand.
TATATGATATGTCATTCTATTCAGAGTGTCATTTTCGATCGAATAAAGTAAAAAAATAACAAGGGTGCCATTTAAAAATCAAAAGTTAATAGTAGTCATTTCTGGTGAAACAAGAAGAAACCAAAAACAATTGAATACGTCAATCAATCCTAATTTATGTCATATACTAACACACCAAATCTCGTTTTTTATCTGTAAAAGTAAAAAAGTTATAAGGGTAAGCCACTTTTGAGACGCACCCGGTATATTTGTCAAAGACAACTAACTCTTTGACTTGCGACTCTTTCGTCAAACTCGTTAAATAAATGTTAAACGACTTTCGTTCTAGCTCACTTTATCGCATTGGCACCAAACACTGAAAAAATGGTTATCTCGTATTTGTTAAACAAGAAAACGCGTTATAAACGACTGCAAACTGCGTTAGAAAAACTAATAATTTCCTTTTTTGTTTAACTACCGAGGATGCTCCGGCTTACTTAATTTCAACCTTTGCTAATTATACAATAATCCTTTGTAGAATCTGAAAGTTTCTTGATGAAGAACAAACGGCAGCAAGCAAAGGTCGGCCGGCAAAAGATGAAAGTGTTTCCACCCAACGAACTCAGACAGAAAAGTGCAGACAAAATTCAAAGATCTTTTGATTTTTCTGCCCAACAACGGGACTTTTCTCGTTGAAGAATACAGTCGCTGACGTCCCGAAATCTCCAAAATGTTCCTTATTTTAAAACCAAGATATGATGCTGATGATCCTTGCCTAGCTAGGATTCACTTTCTTGAGAGCTTGGCAAGAATCATTGGCATCCTATCTTGGTTCCGAGCTACCAAATAGGTAAAACCAGGACAAAAATTGGAGTTTCCAAAATAAGGAACATTTTGGAGATTTCGGGTCATCAGTGACTGTTTTCTCCAATGAGAAAAGTCCCGTTGTTGGGCAGAAAAATGAAAAAATCTCTGAATGTTGTCTGTATTTTTCGGATGCCAATGATTTCCAAACCAAGATAGGGTGCCGATTATCCTTGCCTAGCTAGGATTCACTGTCTTGAGAGCTTGGGAAAATATTGTGACACCGCAATTCGACCTTTATATCGCAAGGTCATTGGTATTAGTGCACTATTTTCTAAACTGTTCCATATCTGTCAATTTTTGAAAGCAACAACGGTTGCAAACTTCCTCGTGTGTCAGCTATCCATGAATTTTCTCGTGTGTCCGACCTCTTGGATCGTTTGAGACACGACAGGTTTGAGGCATGGTGGTACCATTTGATTCTTAACAATACGGCATCCAGGTTTCGCTTCCATATAACATAGATTGTATAGAATCCTATATCTCCTACGCAGAGCAAAGGGCTTCAGTGAAAGCTCTCTATCGGGTCCTATTTTTGGCAGTTACTACTTGTTGAAGCTCATCCAGTATGGAACGTCTCCGTGTTTGAGCAGGTCGTCCTTGCTTTCTTTTTCCTTGGGTATTCCACTCCAACGCTAATCTCGCTATATTACCATCAGGTTTTCGCAAGGTGTTCGCAAGGTATCCATCCCTATTTTCTTTTGCAAATTTCAATGCCTACTTCTTGTTGGTTTGTAAGATGAAGCAGATGTGTATTACGTATAGTGTCTGGCCAAAAGATTTTTAGTATTTTTCTCAAGCAGCGATTGATAAACACCTGTGGGCGGTTGATAGATATGTTGTCACTCTCCATGTCTCGCAGCCATATAACATGGTAGGGATTATTATTGCTCGGTACACTGCAAGTTTCGTTCTTGTTCTCAAATTATGGTTGTAGCAAATCCTGTCTAATTTCCAGAATGCTCTTGAAGCGGTGCTAATTCTGTGCTGAATTTCAGAGTCGATATTGGCTTTTTCCGAAATCAAACTGCCGAGGTAATTAAATTCCGCTACATATTCCAATAATTATTGTTCCCCAATTTTTATAGCATTATTATAATTTTCCGGGGTGTGCACATGATTGTAATTTTACCGATGTTCAACTTAAGACCCTCTTATTCCCAGGTATATGTGTTCAGTATTTCTTGTAATTGCTGTAACGTTTTTGCAACTAGAGCGCAGTCATCATATTGAAGTTCTGTGATGAATTTTATACGTATTTTTACTCTGAGTCTTTTTATGTTGAACAGACCGTCCTTGTATCTGTATCTAATGCCCATTCCTCTTCCCTGCAGTTTACTGTTCACTACAATAGAAAGTAAAGTAAAGTAAAGATTTGAAGTTAACGTCTCTTTTTTGCTGCCAGGGCTAATCTGGACGGGGCCTACTTTGTTTACGCGGAATCTGAGCCGCGGTCTTCGGCCATATCATGGTCAATGGCCTACCGACTTGGCAAGTGTCTAAATCGACTCACGAGATATCCGATCTCATCCGGCCTCGAAACGTGAATGAGCAGTGTGTGTCAATATATTTTACACTTTTGCCTTTATTGGACAACGCACGATGCAGAGTTTCGAGCCGGTCATCCGTCCATCCACTAGCATCGCCTTACGTCGCTTAACTTCGGTAATCTAATGAGAACCGGTGTTTCGAAAAATAATAGAAAGCGTTGCCATGAATATGTTGAATAAGCGCGGCACTAAGACACTAAACGCACGTTTGCTAGTAATGAATAATAAATCAAAATAGAATGTAATTAAATAATGACTAATTACAAAATCACAGAAAAAATATATGTCGACATCCAAGTTATACAGTTATAGCTTTATCTACGAAAATTTATGATCTAAGGAATTAACGGCCACGCGCAATGGTCTGAAACTAATAGAGTTACTTTTTTTCCCGATTTGTCCCTAAAAAACAATTTTAAAGGGATTAAATACAAAGCCAGCAATCATTCTCTTACACTATTTAATAAAAAAACACAGATTACAATCCTTTTTTTTTAGACATATTTTCTAAAAATACGAATACCAATCTCTCCGAATCGTTTCATCAATTTGGGTTTTTCATTTCTCAAAAAATAGCTCTATTTTTCTAGCTTTTAATGTCATTTCCAGGTTTTCAGGCAGTCCATTAATATCTCTGTTTAAAGAGGCTCTTTATAGATGTCTTGGTGTTTTCTTACCAATTCTGTTAACTTACTAACATGTAACTAAAATTGTAGTAAAATTGTATTAAAAATCAGTCCCCATTTAACACTCATATTTTACATTAACTTTATTATTCTAAGCATTGATTTTTATGATATTTTAAAAATAAGCAAAAAATAGGGCAACAATAATTCATTCTGAAAGGAAAAAATAAACTATATAATTAATAAGTCAAAAAAATATTAAAATTTTATTTTATTTTGCTATAGAATATTTTGTTATAGTTAATAGTCAATTTTCATCAAAACATAATATTCATAATCACAAAATTTGCACGCACCTATCATTACTTTCCTAAATATACAGGGTATTTCAATATTCCGTGGACATAGAACTGTGATAGAACTACTACGATTTTTTTAAATCAAAACTTCTATATAAAAGCGCTTCGTTTATCCTTTAGGGGTCATCAAACTTTAAAAAATAAACATTTTTCCAGATTGTTTAAGAACCGTTATTCCGATTTGAATAAAATTTTGGGGGTCTATGTTTACTAAGTGCTTTAACATTAAATTTGACTTTCACAAAAACGAAGAAAAAGTAAAGGAAGAGTGAATACTACCCCCACCCCTACATAAATCTATACTAATATATAAAATCCTTAAGTGACTGACATACTGATTAATCACGATCCTGCTCAAACCACTCAACGTAAGAAGCTCAATTTTGGTATACAGGTTGATTCTAGGGTGTGGAGGTTCGATAAGAAGGGATTTTTCGAAATTCCAGTTCCAAGGGGGTGAAACCACCCCTCAAATATTACAATATTTTTTATTTAAAAAACGGTCAAGTTTCCGAAAAAACGCTTAAACGCGTATATTTTATTTTGTTTTTTTAACATATTTTAAGATTTTTTAAAAATGTATACAGGGTGTTTCGAAAAATCTGGTCATTGATTAATCACGATCCTGCTTAAAGCGCTTGACGTAAAAAGCTGATTTTTGGAAAACAGATTGACTTTAGGGTGTAGAGGTTCGATAAGAAGGGATTTTTCGAAACTCGAATTCTAAGGGGGTGAAACTATCCCTCAAATATTAAAATATTTTTGAGGACAAGCAATTTTTCCAACTTCCTACTTTTTTTTAGAGGCCATAATACATGTAATAATGTATCGTGATAGGAATAAAAACCCTAGTTTAAAAAAAATTGTTTTATTAATTTAAAACTTAAATTTAACATTATTGACCATTGTAAAATGCATAAATAATTATTGTTATGACAACTCTAAAATTAAAATAAAATCGTACCATCCTTAATATTTTTAATTTGGGATTTAGACGTCGCGTTGTCATGACTAATTTCCCAACTAAATTATACATCGGGGGGGAGCATCCCCCCCCAACACCCCCCATAGCTTCACCACTGATTACAAATGATTAATTCTACGCGAAGTCGCTGGTATACGCTAGTTTTACTATAAATATTTTCCAACTCAACCGACAACCGATTTTTTTTTCGTAAAATGGTCGTTCTAGTAGGTATTTACTGTAAATGTCCGAAATACGGTAAAACCTAGGATAAGCGCGGTAAAACCTAGGATAAAAGCGCTAAACCTAGGATTTTGCCAATGAATTAACACCCTCCAAATAACCATGCTAACCAACTCGAAATGCGGTAAAACCAAAGTTTTTCAAAGTTACATTTGCAGTGACAACTACATTTTTTGTCGCCTCTGAAAATATCGAAATATATTTATCATATCTTAGGATTATGATAGGTGATCTGAAATGAAGCTAAAAATGTAATAATATTACAGGGTGTTCCATTTAAAAAAAAATAACTCCGATACAGATGCTTCAAAATACCCTGGTATTTTCAAGCTCTGGAAGAGATCTGTTCGATATTCACTGGGACTAAACAGCAGAACTCATTGCCAGGACTTTTTTAAAAAATTGAAAATATTAACTCTTCTTTCCTTATTTATATTTGAATCCGTTTGCCTAATACGTAAGCATGTATCAGCTTCTCAAGAAAGGCCATCTCACACTTATCCACTCAGGAACGCGGAGCAAGATCTTTATCTACCTACCCCACGCTCAGAGTTACTTAAAAGTTCAATATTATACAACTCGAAAAAAATGCACAATGACCTGCCATTTGAAATCAAATCCATAACATCATTATCTTCATTTCGCAAAGCATTGAAATCTTATTTACTAGACAAAACTGGGACTAAACAGCAGAACTCATTGCCAGGACTTTTTTTAAAAAATTGAAAATATTAACTCTTCCTTCCTTATTTATATTTGAATCCGTTTGCCCAATACGTAAGCATGTATCAGCTTCTCAAGATAGGCCATCTCACACTTATCCACTCAGAAACGCGGAGCAAGATCTTTATCTACCTACCCCACGTACCCCACGCTCAGAGTTAGTTAAAAGTTCAATATTATACAACTGGAAAAAAATGCACAATCACCTGCCATTTTAAATCAAATCCATAACATCATTTTCTTCATTTGGCAAAGCATTGAAATCTTATTTACTAGACAAGGCTTCCTCCGCCGTAAATGACTTATATTTTGATAATCGAATTTGATCTTGTAAACACTGGTCTAATATTTGCTATTACTATATTTACTATAAACTTACTAAATATTTTTGAATACTATTTTTATTTTTTTATTCTTTGACGTTGTAAACATTTATAAATGTTTATTTCAAACAATAAGACTGACAATGTAATTTGTATACTTGTTTTATATTCTCTTTTGTTTGTTTACTTGTTTTGTTACTTTGTTTGTATTTTATGTACTTTACCTTTGTCTACAAATTGTAAAATTTTTTGACAATAAAGGCATTTATTTATATTTTACACGCACACTTTTCTGAGCCACCCTATGAAGTTAAAATATTTTCCTGGAATACATCCTTGTACATAGTCTAGGTTTGCACTTAAACATAATTCTCAATTTTTTTATCCTAGGAGCTACAGAACTAGTAGTTAGAGTTCATTTTTTTCTAAAATGTAAAATAAAAAAATAAAAAGTAAAAATTTTATACTAAACTTTGCCTATGTTACTCCATCTGTTAGTTTCCACGAATATTACATTAATTTCTAGAAATAAGCGGGATGTAATATTTTAGTTTCATTTTCATCTCATTAAATAACATAATGCCTGTAAATACCTGTAAATTGCAATATAAGAGAAAGCTCTTGGGAAAGGGGTTTAAATTTATTTGGAACACTAATTTGTGTAAAAAGGCATCTGGTAGCAAACTTATAATTGCTATTCAATGAAAAAAAAATATAAATGACAAAAAATAATATTATATTGTCGTAATAACCATATGTGTAATTATGTTGGATAATACGTCTTGTTTTTTGACCTTGCAAAACAATATTTCTTTGTATAGTTTCCAATAAAGTGTATTAGGTTATTTTTTGCGATAATTTATGTATATTTGAAGGTTTACCACTGGTTGTTATAAAAGGGGGATTATGTTGTCATGCAGTCAACGTGGTTCTTCAGAATGTTTACCTTTTTGTCATGGGTAGTAACAGAATGTAGGTACTTATTATAAGTACTGTCTGTACCTTAGTGGCGTCGCTCATTACTGGAACAGCTGGTGAATATGAACGACATTTTTTTTTTATTTTTCTGCTTCATTGAGAATATACCCAGCTGTTTTAGTACCAGAAGTTATCTCAGGCTTATTAGGTATCTTGTTTTTCCTTCTTTATAAAACGAACATAAAAGAAACCTGTAGAATATATGATTTTTTACACCATCCTCTTAATAACAATTTTTAGGGTGTAAATTAGATACTTATCTAAGATACATACCCATTTATTATTCGCGAAATCATTTTTTCGAATATAGAGGCTGATTTACACGTATAAAATAGCTGGCTCCAGTTTTCCTGCTACGCCGCGCCAGCACTAGCATGTGGTAGTGGCACTGAGGCGAAAAAGTGTTTACTTTGCCAGGATTGGCTAACCAGTTAAACTGACTCCAGCTACCGGATGCGTGGAAATAGAGAAAATATTTTATTTCAGAGTATCTATTTACATGACATTTCGACTTGTATGTTCCAAGTACTGATCTACGAAATATATTTGATTTTTAAAGATTCTCGTATGTTTACAGTGTGCTTTTTGTAACTTTTCATAGATAATATAACTGAGAATATTTTACACAGAACTCTAGAAGAAAATCATAATCATCATAATAGATTTGTCATATTGTGACATAACTTGTGATTGTTATGTTTGTTTGGTCGTGTTTTTGCCAAATTTAATATTTTTGTATCTCTCATAACTAAAGAACGAATTCGTATTAACCATTCAAAATGAATAATTGGCCAATAAATATTTCTGTAAAATAAAATAGGGAAAACTTTCATTCGTCATTTTTATTTTTAATTAAAATTTAATTTTGGTATGCGGTTTTCTTGCATTCTGCATACGTGACCAGCCCATCATAAGCGGGACTTTGTAATCATGACTTCAATACTCTCGCAGTTAGCTTTTTCAAGGACCGACACCTTTGGACATTTGATTCTTAAGAATTGTCTAAGATGTCTCTGTTGCAACTTGTTTAATGCGTTCGAGTGTCGGCAGTACGACACCCAGGTTTCACCAAAATTCAAAAATTAACCCTTAAGTACTAACACCCCGTCTCACAGACGCAACGTATTAGCTGGACATATGACATCTCCCCCCCCTCTCCGCTTCTAATTATCATCCAGCTATGTAATTAATTTCAATACGTATCAAAACAAGTTAAAGACCGGCAGGGCAATTTGCGAAAGTGTGTAGTTTTCGAAATATTTTAGTTCAAACTGTCGATGCCGTCTGACAGACGGAGTGTTAGCGTTAACGTAATTTTTTTTTCTAATTTGTGGAATGAACTAAGCACTTAGTAGCTCAAAACATGTGAAGTATGGCGAGCAAAATTATAAGGATACTCTTCTAAAGCGGTTTGAAGAGACTGGCAGCGATAATATCAAAATAGTGACATAGAATCCGAATGTGGCAAAAATTTTGCTATAGAGAGGGATCATAATTCTGAATTCGAATTAGAAGGTAAAAAACGGTTTTTAACTAATATCTAATGGTATGTAGCTTTGTATGTTTTGTTATAGATGATGAAAATATGGATGTGAATGATCAGTAGACTAATATCGAAGAAAGTGAAGAGAGCAATTTGTTTGAAATGCGCAAAAAAGTGTGTCGGGAACAAGCCCATCTTTAGGCATTGTCATTTTTTTATTCTTTATATTTTATTTTGCTTTGTTGTGCTTAATAGATATCCGTTTATATGCTAAATATAATAATAAATATATTTTTTCATTTTCCTTTCGTTTTTTTTCTATCTCGATGAGAAACAAAGATATGTCAAAAATCCAAAACTAGTAGTTTTATTTCAAAAATATACAACATGTTTGCATAATATCATTCGATATTTTTTTCCTGTAGTTTTAATGCTAATGATTCACCCCACTTACAAAAAATCTGTTAGACACAAACAAAATATGTATTTTTTTTAATGCGTCTCTCAGACGGTCTGTTAGTATAGGCGGGATTATTTCAATATGTTAGTACTTAAGGGTTAAAGGCAATGAGGGTTTAAGCAAATATTTTATTTCAGGCTACACCAAAGATATTTGTATTTTCATATCTTTCACGATGGTTCATTCATTACACGATGTTTCGAGTTGTATGTACCAAGTATCAAGTCGTTATCAAGTATAAACTGAATCTGTTTATACTTGATATAAACTGACTAACTTTTACAAATTGTCAGTTTTGGGTTGGTTGAAGGACTATTAGAGCTATAATTTAAAAATAATTTTACAAGATAGAGAGCGTCCCAAATAGGTAAAAAATATTATAGTTGTATTTTTTTTAAATGAAACACCATGTATATTATTCTATTTTTAGATTCTACGATTGAAATAAAGGTAGATTTGATTAAGGTTTATCACACTTAATCCTTACCGTTTTTGAAATATTTTCAATTATATGAAATTGCAGTAAAAATTTTAAGGCTTCATTTCTCCAAGGGTATCAAAGTTCTTAATACTAAATATTTACTGAAGATTATTTTTTGATGAGATATTGTGTTGCAATAATAAAAATTATACTACCTTATACAAAGTGTCCAAAAATTTATATTAAATAATGATTAGCTTTAAATGGCAATAACTTGTTTAATTTAAATGGAACACCCCGTATATTTCAGGTGAATCAGATGCACAATTTAGTTGTCTATCAAGTAGTATTATACCATTTTTTATCTATCTCTTCAAATTTTCAGAGAAAATCCATTTTATTATAATTTAGACCTCATTTATCACTGTACCCATGGAATATTGACATTTTAGATTTTTTTAAAGCAACATATTTAAAAAATTTACCTGTGGTAAAAATAATAATATTGCAAGCCCATTTGTTTACAAAAAGAAAACTATTAAAATTTTTGTAAGAGTATACCAATTAAATATACCACCATTACTTCAGCCCAAAAATTAGTTAATTGCATTGGTACTTAATTGTTTTAATTAATAAATTATTCTAAATAAATGTGGATTTGACTGAGAAATCAATATAATTAAAAGTTATAAAAATGAACGCCTCTGTTATAAATAAGTATTCGTCAAAAAAATTATATAAAATTTATAACTTTTTATCATACTGCGTTAATACACATACAAAATTCAGTTTTTTAGTATTTGTTGCAATTATTATAAATCAACGTAAACCGTCAATTAATGTAGTTTGAATACTGGGATCATATTAATTGGTCCTCTTTAACAAAAAAAAAATAAACAGTTTTTTTTATTTTTTAATGAAATAAGCGAACTATATCGACAATATTAGTATCTGTACTCTTTGAAAATGTGTTACATCTTTAAAAATCATTTAAAATGTCAATATTCCATGGGTATAGTGATAAATGAGACCTAAATTATTAGAAAATGTATTTTCTACGAAAACTTGAAGAGATAAGTAAAGAATAGCATAATACAATTTGATAGACAATTAAATTGTGCATCTGATTCTAGTAAAATATACAGGGTGTTCTATTTAAATTAAAGAAGTTATTACCGTTTAAAGCTAATAATTATTTAGCTCTGTATAAGGCAGTATTTTGTTTATTATTGCAATACAATATCTGATGAATAAATAAACTTCAGTAAATATTTAGTATCAAAAACTTTGATACCCTTGGAGAAATGAAGCTTAAAAATGTTTACTGCAATTTCATAAAATTGAAAATATTTCAAAAACGGTAAGGTTTAAGTATAATAAACCATAATCAAATTTACGTTTATTTCAATCGTAGAATCTAAAAATAGAATAATATATAGGGTGTTCCATTTAAAAAAATACAACTATAATATTTTTTACTTATTTGGGACACTCTGTATCTCGTAAAAATATTACCAAATATTTTTAAATTGTAGCTCTAATAGTCCATCAACGAACCCAAAACTTACAATTTGTAAAAATATAATTGTTTAGCTGCAATACTCCGTGTCGTATGTGGTGAACAACCCTGTATATGATATAAACTGACTCTGTTATTTTATTTCCGAAAGTCTATAAAAAACTGGAACTTAGATCGAAGTTACTCACCAATCAAAATCAAACTTATTTGAAGTAAAAGTACCATGGTAGTCAAATTTTCCAAAATTCAAAATTAATAGGACCTATAAAGTTTTCATTATTGGTTTAAAATCACAAATTTCCAAACACCCTGCAACTTGACAAAACGCGGAAGTACCCTATTAGGGTACCACAAACTAGCGCGACGACGAAGTACTTTTACCAGCGAGTTTACTGTTACGAGCGACCAGCGAGGCAAGAACCGTACTGCTGCTAAGTCTATGGTTTTCGATAGGGAACTGGTGCAATGTCAGTACTGGCTCGTTGTCTACAACCTTGGAAGGCCGTCTTTTCGACGGCACCACGCTATGGTGGTACCTACTGTAGCGGATGTGCGTATCCGCGTTTCTGCGGGGTAGTGATTTCTAAGGCTTTGTTGGCTTTGTTGTTAAGAATTGCCGCAGTTTTGTTTAAAAGAGAATTTTTTATAATAGTATGTATTACAACTATGACTTTTTTAATTAGACACGTTTATGTTAACATTTATAACTAAGTAATGAGTATTGTAAACTCACTATATTTATTAATAAAATTAGTTAAACAATGTGTATACTGTTCAATTTGCGAAGTTTGAAACTTTCGTCATAATTTTCGGCGCCATATAGCTTTTCACGCATTTCCTGACTTGGTCCATGAGTTGTAAACTTAGATTAAGAATAAAAAGTTGTAAACTATGGAGTGTAGAGATAACTGCAACCTTTACCCTACCTCTACACTCCATATTTTAAACTAACAATAACAAATTTAATAACGAAATATTAAACAATGGCAAATTTATTGTAGCCTACCCGCGGTATACAATGAATAAATACGTCCCCTAATAATATGTCCATGGATCTTATAAGCAGGAATTCCACGGGACAAACGAATGTTGTGACTTGTTTTGCTGCTTTTTGTTCTTTATCTTTCACGATTCCTCTGGAAATTATTCTTTGCAGAGTCGAGCATGAAATTCCTAAAGCCTCCGATGCTCTCCATAAAACACGTGAATATTTTCGATTTAGTTGTAGAATGTAGAATATTTAGGAGGGTAGTTAATCACCGCGACCTTACAGATCTATTGTGTGTTCCCCTTTCTTGAGTTATAACGAGTTGTAACTCATCATACAGTCTCAATGCTTTAACAAAAGCCAGTATCTGAGACGGCTCCACAGAGACCAGCTCTCCATTCTCGACATCAGCCGTACCAAAGTTCATGGCACGAATGGTCGTCGTCTCGGGGCACTCAGTGATAAGGTGTTCTAGTATTTTCCTATTTTCCCCACAGAATCTACATTCGCCGTTGTTTCTCATCTTCAGCCTATACTGAGATGTTCGTGGAGGAGACAGTGTCCTGTTAGAAACCCCGTGACAATCCGAAGATTGTTTTTACTCGAATCTAGGAAAACCTTTGATTTTTCCCGGTCGTAAGTTCTGAGGAACTTTTTCGAGTGTCTTAGACCATTGGAAGTGATAAAAATCCTCTTCCGGGAAAAAAAATTTCGGGAAACTATCGGAGTCGTTAAAATTTAACTTTGACAGTCGGCGATCCGTATTGTTCGATTTCGGTGGGTAATACAAATACGATGTTTGCCTTTTTCTATTCGTTCACTTTAGACAAGGAAGTATGACCCTTTATACGTAATGAAGATTAAGTTAGGTACGTTGTAAGAAATATAATGGACTTATAGTCTAAAAGCTGGCTACATAAAAAAACCTTATCATCGTTGCATGGCTAATTTTTTGTGTGAAGTATCCTTTTGTGTAGCCATTACGAAATAGTCATGTCTGTCAGCGCGAACCCGGGGCTTAAAGCGGGGGCGGCCAATCGAAAGGGTGAAATTTTGATACTAAAATTATTATAAGGTACACGAGTTATAATTGCGAAAATAGTTTTTATTTATTATTAAGAAACGTGGAAAATTGTTGGCAGACATTTTTCTAGTCGCTAAAATGCCGACAGACAACGCGAAAGAGGCATGAAATTTTAAAAATGATTAAAAAATTAAATTTGAAGAATAAAAAAAATTATGGCATACATGCATGCCGATTGGTGGAATGACATATTTATTTATTTTAAAAGCCGTATGCAAACGGGCAGATAAATAAAGAGATCGTGGCTAAATCAGCTGCAGAGAGGAACGCTAGCGCTTTCAGGGAACGCTCGCCGCCTCATCCATTTAAGTATAGATAAATCATTATACCATTATATTATATATATTTTTTTATTGTTTCAAAACAGATATCATACTACTCTGTCTCACTATTTGTATCATTGACTCATCGTAATGCAGATCCCCGCTCTCGCAAACGAGTCTAACTCTGAGTCGATATCTGCACCGTAAAATATTTGTAGACTTACACTTATGTTTCAATTGATAACGCGGCCAGCGTTTCCTGAAAACGCTTATACAGGGTGAGTCTTAAATAAGTGAAAATACTTTTAAGGGTGATATATTTCAACCCCAGGAACACGTCTATGTGATTTTTTTTTCTCGCAAAAAATGATGTAGAAAATCGTGCATTATTTTTAAATTTTTATAATTATTTCTTAACCTACCATGCTTACGGCTTTACTTAAAATAAAGTCCTCCTATTATGTGTGTCACCTCACTAAGGGATAGAAATGGCAATGAAAAAGCAAACGATCCAGCTAGAAAAAGAGCAAACACTCCACTAACTGGACCAGAACCGTTCTGCTTCCGTAACCTGAAATGGGAATCCTCCAAAGGTCTAAGATACTCGAAGAAATTTCTCAAAGCTTACGACCGACAAAAATCAAAGATTTTCTTGGATTTAAGTAAGAACAATCTTGGGATTGTCACGGGTATTTTAACAGGACACTGTCTTCTCAACGAACACCTCAGTAGTAGAATGCAGCTTCTGTAGGGAAAATGGGGAAACGTAAAAACCGTAAACGGAAAATGGAGAACACCTCAACACTGAGTGCGCCAAGACGACAACCATTTGCACCATAAACTTTGGTACGATTAATGTCGGAGATGAAGAACTAGCCCCTGTGAAGCCGTCTCAAATACTGGCTTTTGTCAAAGCCCCGAGACTGTGTGATGAGTTATAACTCGTTATAGCACAAGAAAGTGGGACACACAATAGATTCCTACAGATTCTACATTCAACAACACTTCTGTTAAATTAAAAAAAAAACAGCTTCGTCTGTTAGAACATCGCTATCTGTGTGGCAACAAGGTCGAAAGTGCAGAAAAAGAGGCGCGTGGCAAGATTTTTGGGTGGAAATGACGTCAGCAGCGACCATATTGTCTTTCACGGAGCGTCTCGGCGTCCTATTAATTAGGAATTAAAAGTCGGGCGGTCCTGAGACAATTTCAAACCCGCAAGAAAGAGTTTTTGCGCGAAACTATTCATAGACAGGCACGAGTGCATTTAATTCAGTACTTCCGAAAGATTACTAGAAGGAAAATTGAATAGCACTGTCTTTTGTCGCTCCAGAAATAATAGAAACTTAGAAAAAATTAAAAAGAAATTAACTATTTTACACAATGTTTAAAATAACTACATTTCTATAACTTTCAGCTCTTTGAACGGATTGAATTATGAACAGGATCAAAACTTTTTAACGAGGTGTAACTTAAAAAAAAGACGGTTTTCTACTATTACAAGAAAAAAATATAAGATCACTTTTTATTAAGAACTAGCTTCGTAGATTTCATTCCTAAATATATTTCTGGGTTACAAATTAGAGCGGTTCACAGAATTATATCCCAAACCTGAACATTTCTTCTAAGTATTTTACAAATTGGAGGGACATCCGATCTTTTGATCGCAATATCTGAAAATTTTTGAAACGTTAGTCGGTATTACAGGATAATCAAATTCATGTTCATGTAAAGAATCATTGAGAAATTTATACCAGTAAACACTGAAATCAAATAGTTTAGCCCAGTCAAATTAGAGAAATCGGTGGAAAAAAATCCCACAGTTTTGAAAATGGTTTTAAATGATTTCTCTAGACTTGGGCTGATATGTGTCAAAAGTCCTCGAAGATAGACGATGAGCTCGTGGAGAGGAGAGGAAATGGAAATGGAAATGTCACTTTTATGACGTTTTAGCTTATATCTCTGAAAATATGACACCTACGAAAAAGTACCCTATACAGAAAATTGAAGATCAGAAAATTCTCTACAAAATTGCGTGAATGAATATTTTTCACAGGTATAACCTTTAAGAGTTACAGGGTTGACAAAATTAACACTATTTCTCATATTGTATTTTCGTATTTAAAATCGAATTAAAGTCTAAATTTAACCTTTCATAATATTAATGGTAATATTAAGGGGTCCTTATGTTATCTTTCAAGTCTTCTTTGCCTCGTTACTTTTTGTCTTCCGTTGGAGAGTGCACACAGGACTTATCAAACAAACTTATCTGCAAGTTAAAGATTAATGCATGCTTTCTTTACGGTAAAAAAAGTATACCACAGCATGTAGCGCCTGGTAGTTGTATATTATGATGATATTCTACATCATTTCTTCCTGTAGGTACAGTTAACGTGAGTGTGCGTGAGTGTAATATTTAAAGTACGTCTGCTGGATCTGTGTCTATGAAAGGAACGCGGACAAAAAACATTTAAATAAATAGCAATATATTTTATACGTCGACTTGACGAGTACGTCACCGCAAATCGCTCCGCCCACTCATTTTATTGGCTACTTACAAATTTGTCGAATTTTTATTGATGGGACGCGTTGTCTAATTTTTTAGGAAAAACATCGAGAGAATATCGTTTCCCCTCTCACGGATACCCCGTAGCTACAAAACGGACAGACGTACTGTACGTATTTGCACTACCCAACCCATTTCGCCAATATAGTATCAGTCTTCCCTGCATATGAATGTAATTTTGTAATCATAATCTGTTTCCTTTCGAGCCTTCCCAAATACCCCCAATTTTTTCTACGTACTAAATACTAGGAACTAACAATAATCATTCTAGTGAAAGTTTGAAACACCCTGTGAAATATGTTAACACAGCAAGGAATTTAAAAAGCATTTTTTTGTCTAGGTGCATCCTTTCTCAATAGTTTGTTTTTTGGTTCATCTCAATAGCTTTATTTTTATTGAGATATTCGGTTTTGAAAAAAAACAATAACATTTTTTTCGTCATTTTTAGGTTAAAACTATGACTTCTTCAAAAGCGAATAACTCCAAAAAAAATAGCTAATGAGATGAAACAAAAAAATAAACCATCGAGAAAGGATGCCCCTAGATATCAAAATAATTTTTAAATTCCTTGCTTGTTTAACATATTCCACAAGTGTTCCAAACTTTCACAAAATATTTGTGTTCAGCATTTTGTATTCCCAGCATTTTGTGTTCCCTCGTATAATTGACAAATGAAAACTTCATTTTTAATTTAGAAAGAAATGCTAAAAAGTCAGTTACAAACTAATTTAGTTACAAATTGCTTAAAGGATCATCAAAATCGGTCCAGTAGAACACAATATATAAAACTCTAAAATACATCAAAATTTTAAGGTGTCATTTTTCGTGTCGGTGAGTATATTTATTTAAAAAAGAAAAAATGATCGACTCTCTTTATTCGTAAGTAAACAAAACCAGGATCTTTAATACAAAAAATAAATTACACAAATGCAATATTAGATCAAACTAACATAAAAAGTATCGTAGTTTTTCAAAACTCCAGTTATTAACAATTTCTAGAATGTTTAACACCACGATTAGAGATTAGATTTTAATTCCCAAGCACACTTTTTGTAATATTATGAAATCAGTTTTAACATTTTTAAAAATCTTTTGACATCATCTCTGAGACACTAAAATTAAACCGCTATATTTTAAAATCACATTAGAAAATAACGTAAGAACAAGTCCCTCAGGTGATCTAGTATATTAAAAAATTATGCATTTTCTGACAAAAACTCCCTTTCTTAGATTTTCCACTACGTCCATGATCGACGTAGCGGAAAACGTCTTTGCGAGTTTCGCTCAAAAAGAAAAGCCAATTATAAACCCGGCCCTAGCGGCGCCTGCAGCCCGCAACAGCAGCGAAAGGAAGGGTAAACGTCCCCTACCCTTAACAGCAGGGGCGAAGGTCAGGGTCAGACTGAACCCTTGACTTGCATCGGGAATATTGCCACGATGCCAGATTGACGAAAATATCGGAAAATTTAAATGTATCACGTTTGTTTAGGGTATTAAATTACAATATTAACAGTAGAGTAACCCAGAATTAATTGCACTAAGAATAGCTCTCGGCTAAATATTTTGAAGTAAAACTTCTTTACGCGCGATGGGAGTAGAAATTCAAGGCCGTGACACACGAGAGGCGCCAGGAAAAGTGGTAACGATCGGAGGTTAAGAAGGAGCGTCGTAACTTGGGACGTATGTGAGCTAGGGGGCTGAAACTCGGAATGTAGATGGCGCTCGAAGAGCCCCATCTTTTCATGATATTTTGACGATGTTTCGTGCGCTACGAAACCCAATCATCAATGAATCAAATCAAAAAATCGTCCGATTTAAATGGAATTTGGTATGTCAATAGATTAGACCAAAGCCTACTTACTTAAACCTTTACACTGAAAAAATATTGTTCATAATATTGTACAGGGTGGACCATTTTGGTTGTTTCTATAGGGTATCTAGGACCCCGTGAGAAATATTCAAATTTTGAAAAAATTACAATGGCGCAAACGGATCGTGGCTATCTTGATCGGTTTCGACTACAGGGGGATTCTTAAATTTTGTACTTTTTTAAGATGTTCGATAGTTTGTTTATTTCAGCAACCACAGAAAAATTAACTATACATTCTAAAGGCACTTTTCTGTGTAGAATGCAGTGGCGTACTCAGACTTTTTTCGAAAAAAATATTTTTTGAGATATTAACTATACTTTGTATCCCCTGTATATTTTTAAATTTTCTTATTCAGCTTGGCATGGGATTCTCGACAATATATAACACTCTATATTTATTTTCACTATTAACCTCAACATTTCAAATTTTTCTTAAATTATCCACTTAGTAGATAGTAGGCCGCGCCGAGTAACAAAGTAAACGGTTGTCATGGTGATCGGAACATACCTTTGATGGATGCGGGACATTTCATTTCAACAGATTGAAGTGTGTGTAATTTCAATAATAAAAAAATTAGTAAATTTGAAAATTTTGAGAAATATAATATGTTAGAATGTTATATTGAGTCTAACAAACATAAGCAAATGACAGCTAATTTATATTTCGGTATCCAGAGCGCGAGCAACGAAACCCAGCCATTTTTAAAAGGTTAGAAGATAGTTTAGTCAAATTTTGGACCTTTTCAAAAACCGCGTCCGAAAAATTATCAGAAAGAAGATGAATAAAATCAATTTATTAATGTCCTCGGAGCCGTAACACTAGATCCAACAACATCAAATAGAGCTATTAAAATGCTGTTAGCGGCGGCGTGCGGAGACGGTACCAACTCTGTCTAGATTATAATGGGCGGCAGTTTGAACATTTAATGTAGTCTTTCTGTTTTTATTTTTTTTTATATTGACTGAGAAGCCCGATTGAAGTAACCTCTTGAGTTTATATTAAAATATGTTCTTTTGTTTCTGTCACACTTATCTTTTATTTGCTTCGTATTGTTCGAGTTTATTTAATTCCTAATTCATGTATTCGGCTCCGAGGATATTAATATATTGATTTTCTTCATCTTCTTTATGATCATTTTTCGGACGCGGGTTTTGAAAAAATCCAAAATTGACTAAACTATCTTCTAACCTTTTAAAAATGGCTGGGTTTGGTTGCTCGCGCTCTGGATACCGCTCAAAATATAAATCAGCTGCCATTATTTAAATTACACACACTTCAATCTGTTGAAATGAAATGTCCCGCATCCATCAAAGGTATGTTCCGATCACCATGACAACCGTTTACTTTGTTACTCGGCGCGGCCTACTATCTACTAAGTGGATAATTTAAGAAAAATTTGAAATGTTGAGGTTAATAGTGAAAATAAATATAGAGTGTTATATATTGTCGAGAATCCCATGCCAAGCTGAATAAGAAAATTTAAAAATATACAGGGGGTACAAAGTATAGTTAATATATCAAAAAATATTTTTTTCGAAAAAAGTCTGACTACGCCACTGCATTCTACACAGAAAAGTGCCTTTGGAATGTATAGTTAATTTTTCTGTGGTTGCTGAAATAAACAAACTATCGAACATCTTAAAAAAGTACAAAATTCAATCAAGATAGCCACGATCCGTTTGCGCCATCGTAATTTTTTCAAAAAAAGAATCCGAGAGTGCAATATCAAAATTTGAATATTTCTCACGGTTTCCTAGATACCCTATAGAAACAACCAAAATGGTCCACCCTGTAAATATATATATGAGTTTATTTTTTTTTCTTAAACCTTTAGAATTATATCCATATATATATATATATATATATATATATATATATATACATATATATATATATATATATATATATATATATATATATATATATATATATATATATAATTATATATATATATATATATATATATATATATATATATATATATATATATATATATATATATATATATATATATATATAGCATTATATATATATATATATATATATATATATATATATATATATATATGCATATGAGCAGTTATTATTATTACGATATACATATATATATAGCATTATTATATAGATACGCATTGACAAATGTCTCTGTGTTTTAGGTAATTGAGAGCAGAGCTTGTCTTGAACCAGCACAGGAAGACTCATCGTTGCTCGGGATTATAACCTGATAATTCTGAAACCACTAATGGTCTCTGGTAGTGGAAATACCCAGGCTCATCTGATGATGGGGTAGGGCCCCGAAACCGGTAGTGAGAGCAGGTTAATCCACATTATGTCGAACACAGCGTGGAATTAATTTCTATATTAGCAGTTCAAGGCAAGAAACTCTTATATAATTTTATTATATACCTAAAAACTGCAAGAAATTTATTTTCCATTATATAATTTGGGCTAGCCGAAAAAAGCCTTTATTTACTATCGATAGTTGTGCCTCGGTGGTACGAAAGTACTACCATTGCACGCAGGCCGCTATCTCGCGATGCGGGACTTAATATCTTACCGCTACTTTACGACAAGTCGTGTTTATATACTCTGCGCTGTGCTCGACATATTGTGGAAATACCCAGGCTCATCTGATGATGGGGTAGGGCCCCGAAACCGGTAGTGAGAGCAGGTTAATCCACATTATGTCGAACACAGCGTGGAATTAATTTCTATATTAGAATATTAGCAGTTCAAGGCAAAAAACTCTTATATAAATATATATATATATATATATATATATATATATATATATATATATATGTATATATATATATATATATATATATATATATATATATATATATATATATATATATATATATAGTATATATATATATATATATGGCAAGTATATATATATATATATATATATATATATATATATATATATATATATATATATATATATTATATATATATATTTTCCTTTCTGGTATGGTTTTTTTTTATTAATTGTAATGGAAACTTTGAGCAGATAAAGCTCATCATGGTGGTTTTTTCAGCATCTTGATTTTAGCTGCAGCCGCCTTGCTACCACCAGTCTATATAGAAGAATGTGTCAGACACGTAGCAAGGCGGCTGCGGCTTCAAGAATAAAGTGCCTGAGAAAGCCCACCATGATGAGGCGAAACGTCGCATAATAAAAAAAAAGTTTTTATTTTTAATTAATAAAAAAAAACCTCATACCACAGAATATCTAGCTACGCAACAGAAGCCTCGTTACATGTATAAAATTGTAGGTAGCAAAAGGAGACAGGCTTTAAAAGTCTGTCTCCAAATCAGATATTTTGATGTGGTAGTTTCGCTACTACATAATAGAGGGCAATAAATTTAAAAGAAAACAGTTTTCTACAAACAAAATTTAAAAGAATTTTGTGCAGTGTTGCCATTGTGTAATTCATATCGTAATACTTTCTGATAAAGCCTACCTTCAAATTTGCTACATCTTTAAACATATTAAAATAGATCAGAGGTGATTTTTTCACTTTGCCATGTTAGTTGGAATTAAATCTTATGAGCTAAATTACAATCACTTCCTGACGTTTGATTGTATAATTGAATCCTGAATTTTCATTGTAATTCGGCGACAATATAATAAGTATTGTTCTACTATTATGATACCACTTCCTGACGTTCAATTGTGTTCATACCAAGTTCATATCGTATAATCGGGAAAAAACGGCGTTAGCCATGGCTATGAAATGAATATCGCTGTCATTTTATATGTAAATTTATATGGGAAATGTCATCGATCGTCCTTTTCCAGCCAACTGGACGCCGTTTTTTTCAGAAGCATATCCAAGTGATACCATAATATAGTACTATATTACGATACATGGCGTTCGATTGGGCTTAAACTTGGTATACTATATCTTCAGTGACACTGTAATATTATGGTACCATGAAGCATATAAAGTGGTACCTTCTATAGTACCATATTTGATGACATAGCAATATTAGGTATATGGCGGCAATAGGGCTTAAACTTGGTATACTACGTATTTTCGGTGATATTGTAATATTATGGTACCATGGAGCATAATAAGAGGTACCATAATATAGTACCATATTATGATACCATTTCCTGGCGTTCGATGGGGCTTAAACTTTTTATACTACGTATCTTCGGTTACATTGTAATATGATGGTACTATAATGCATATAAAGTGGTACCTTAATAGAGTACCATATTTCAATACCATTTCCTGGCGTTCGATTGAGCTCATATTTGATATATACTTGCGTATTTTTTATGACATTGCATTATTATGGTACCATGAAGCATATCAACTGGTACCATAATATAGTACTATATTACGTACATGGCGTTCGATTGGGCTTAAACTTGGGATACTACGTATTTTCGGTGACATTGTAATATGATGGTACTATGATGTATATAAAGTGGTGCCTTAATATAGTACCATATTACGATACCATTTCATGGCGTTCGATTGTTCTTAAATTTTTTATACTACGGATCTTCGGTGACATTGCAATATTATGGTACCTTAAAGCATATCGAGTGATACCATAATATAGTACACTATTATGATATCATTTCCTGGAGTTCGATTGGGCCCAAATTTGGTATACTTGCGTTTCTTTATAAAGATTTGTTTAATTAATAATTTTATTTATTTTACGAATTTTAATTTATTGTTCGATGTCGTGACAGCAACTTTTATGCCGAACTAATATATTATTAATTGTACCTGTGTCACTTTTTAAAATCTACCTAGATCTATATAAATAACGTGGCAAACGGAAGAAATTTGTTATTATAGTATATTTTAGTGAGTTAACACTTTTTGTACTGCATTTTAATAAATTATTTCCATTATTATTAAACTTATATTTCATTACTAACGTTCCAGCATTAATAAATATCACTATCAATCGCCCTGTATATTATTAATTTTAAAGGTAATTAAAGGTATTTTCTTAGTTACATTATAAGGTAGTGTATATTAAAAATGTATATGTTTTGTAATAATATACTTAAAATTATTTTAATAGCCAAAGGAATAATTAATATAAGTGTATCTGACAAGAAAAGAAGAATAGAAAGAAACACATACTGCATTATACACAATAAAAAGAATGGGATGCCAATTCAAGTCTTTTTGAATCTGGCAACTGTGCATATTCAGCCGAGCTATAAGGCCGTCGACGAGCCGTCGATCCTAAACCGAAAGTTCAAAATTTCTAATTATATTCTGATTATGATATTGTCGCGCCATCTAGTATTCTATTTGTGCAATTTTAGCTCTTTCATTTCGAGTATTTTTCTGTTGCGTAGCTAGATATTCTGTGCTCATACCCAAGAAAGGGAAAAAAATATAGTATATATGGACATATATTAATGAACATTATTTATTATTAACTATTGTTTTATTGGGACAATGATTTTGTTCATTATTGTAATGATTTGTTAATCATTCAGAGCCACAATTGCCATTTGGATCGCCAACTTTCGGCAGGATGGGGCGTGATAAGAAGAAGAATACGTTACCTAAGCCTCCCCAAAAGACACGATCTCCCCTAGTATGCGTCTAGTTGCGCCACTGTACATCGGTAAACAAATTTCAGTTAAAATATCGTCAATAAATTTTGTTAAAAGTAATTTGTTGGTTCAGGGAAAGACTTTTTTATGTTTCTCACAGGTTTCTGACATCGAAAAATTTTAATTTCTTTCTGTTTTTTTTTCGATTTGAAGAAAATTTACTAGGGTTTTCTAAAGAAAATTTGTTCCGCCTCGCTTAATGGAAAACATCGTGTTTTTCCTTTTTCTTTTACAATTTTATTTAAAATTAAAAGGGCAGTATTACTAGATGGTTTCTGTATACCTACATGAACAGTGACAGAGACTTTTATCAGCTCTAAAGATATCTAAAAATAACCGAAAAAATCAAAATAAACGTTTAAAATGCCTATGTATTTTGTGGAAATTTTGTTGAAGTACTGGGTGTCCCATTTTCGTGTGTTTTACAGGGTTTCTCCCTTTTACATTTGTTTATGAGTAGAGATACAAAGATGCGGTTTTTACATCACTGTGATACTTTTTTATAAAACTGAAAATAGTACACGTTACACAGAGATTTATCCTAGCCTTTCTTTTAAATTTCCTGTATATTTTTCGAAAACTTTTTAGAACTGCCTGTTCACCGTAAATTTTCCCACGGTATAATTTCTTAATCTCTGATATTACCATAGTTACCGCTTTACGCTATGGTTACGGTACTAAAAGGGATGCAATTACAGAAAAAAATCCGGTGGCTTTCAAATTTTTTTCAAAAAAACTATTTTTTTTAAATTTTCAAACTCAAATAACTCGGTTATTTTTGACTTATCTGAAACATGGTAAAGAGAAAATATGTTTCTTTTATCGAGATCTACCAGCCCTGAAAATATTTGCACTTATTTAAGACTCCTGTATAGGTAAATCTATCCGTTACCGTTATAACTTTATTGATCTAACTTAAGATTCTCATTGTTTATACAATAGGCACATTTCCGGCATATTCTTGATTTCTTGTCCAACATTCTCTTTATTTATGAAAAATGGAAAAAGTACTGGAAGCTGCTGTTCTTGGAGATATAAATGGCGCGGAAATAAGATGCTATTTTACATAATTTAAATAATAAAGTAGACGCTATTGAATATCGACCTGAGTTTTACGGACATTTCAATTTATATAATAGGTATACATGAGTGATTTAGATGTACTAAAAAAGAAGACTAGATTACTAGACCAAACTAGACTAGCAATGCCCTTAAACAATCATCCAAAGAGATTACATTGCATGTTCCTGACCGTATTAAACCGAATGATCGAAAAAAAAAATATTGAAATGACAGCGATCTTCATTTCCTAGCCATCCCTGACGCAATTTTTTTTTCGATCGTACGGTACCTAGAGTAGAACACACTCTGCTTTGCACAAAAACCGGTGCCAAAATTGTTTTATACAGGTTCTTTTATTTCCATATTATCATGAATCTATTTTTCTGTACGGATTGAAACCGGTACATTGGTTCCGGTACTGGTACCAAAATCGATCTTGCGGTACCGGTACCGAAACCGATATACCGATCTTGTAAAAGGCTATACTGATACCGGAATATTTATTCTGTACCGGTCCTGTAACCGGCTTGCCGGAAGACCAAACATGCCTAATTTATACTTATTTAAGACTCACCCTGTATTGTTGTCTCTCAGGATTCTTATGACATCCGTTAAACATACCCTATCGAATGCCTGCTTCAAATCAACTCAATATACAGGGTGGTCCGAACTGCATTCCGGAAACTTCGGCAGCATATTCTGCGGATAAAAATAAGTAAAAAAGTTAAAGTTCGTATAAATGTAGGTCCTAAAATACATATTTTCAAAGATACAGGGTGTAGAAATGTCATTTTTATTTCGATTTTTTCCAAATAATTTCTGAAGTAACGTCAATATTTGGATGAAAATTGGTGTCTGGGAGTTTTTTGACATGAGAAATTTGGATTTTCATGTCAATATGACTCCTACTTGTAGAGGGCGCCACCTACATGTGTTTTAACTGTTTTGAAGACTAATACCTTTTCGTCCGTACCTGTATAAAACTATGGAGTGAAAAAATACACATTTCCATGATTTTTTACGTAAAAAATTTCTCTTGGTAAAAATCGCTACGATCAACCGTTTTCAAGATATTTAGAATGAAAATAGTCAATACATGTCATTATTGACAAAAAATAAACACGTTGAGTAGATATAGTTACTTGACTAAAATAATAGATTTAGGAAATTTTTATTTTTTTAAATTAATCATAAACTTTTCTGCGAAAAAATGATTATAAAACAGTTTCTGTTGAACTTTTGGCCATTTCAAATTTATGATTTCAGTCTAATAACTAGTCGACATGTTTAATTTATGTCAATTATGATAGGTATTGATAATTTCGATTCCAAATATCTCGAGAACCATTACTCCTAGCGATTTTTACCAAGAGACATTTTTTACGTAAAAAACTTCGTAAATGTATATTTCTTTACTCAGTAGTTTTATACAGGTACGGACGAAAAGTTATTACTTTTCAAACCAGTTAAAACATATGTAGGTGGCGCCCTCTACAAGTAGTAGTCATATTGTCATCAAAATAAAATTTCTCATATAAAAAACATCCAGGCACCAATTTTCATCCAAATATTTACGTTACTTCAGAAATTATTTAGAAAAATTCGAAATAAAAATGAAACTTCTACACCTTGTATCTCCGAAACTAAGCATTTTAGGACATTCATTTATACGAAATTTTTTACTTATTTTTATCTGCAGAATATGCTGCCGAAATTTCCGGAATACAATTCGGACCACCCTGTATACAAAGATTTTACTTTGCAAATTTCCAAAAAAAAAGATTTTTGGCTTAAATTTTGGGATCAACCACAGGATTGTGTCTAGGTTTTCTTTCTGTAAATTTAATCTACTACCTCTATGCCATATTATCAAGAAATTATGTTTCTTAACTAAAAACAAAAAAAATTCCAAATTTTCTTTTCAAAATATCTCAAACTTTTTTTTCGCGAAACAAAATTCATAATCATGTTTTTGGGGTCGAACTATACTACCCCTAAAAATATTTGCACTTTTTTAAGACTCACCCTGTATATTTATATTGTGCAATTACTTAAAAATATTGCACCGTCAATCAGTGTGAGTGTTTTCGGCCTTTTCCTAATATTTGCGATCGTTTTACGAAACCGATCTGTCGAATCCAAGTTAATCAAGCGTTACTCAATCTTTCCTGCCAAATAATCCACTCTTATTTGCATTTTATGTGAACGGAAGTGTCGGATAACAAGTTTGCGTAAATCCATCCCACTGACGACTCTAATTCCCTGTGAGATTTTAATTAAATGAGATGCATCCTCGTGCACTCAACAATATCCGTATAGGAGTTAGATAAACTATTGATCAAGAAAAAAATATTATTTTTTGTGGAGTGAAACTTGTCGTAGATATAAAAGTCAGAGCAAATCAAATATTCATGATGAATAATATTTAAATGGCAGAAAAAAATAATCCAGAGGGGCGCCTCTCATATAACGCGGGGGCTCCAAAGAAGACAACAGTTCAAATAAAATTTTGTGAGCATATGTAGGTATGTAGGTTAATTTAGAGCATTTTTTAAAAATATAGAGCTCTAAAGCGTGTCAGCAAAGAAAGGTACACATTAAAGTTGTGTTCCAATACAGGGTGTCCCAGAAATAAGCGCAAGTATTTTAACTGGTAGTATAGTTCAACCCTAGAAACACGCCTATGAGGTTTTTTTCGCGAAAACATTTTTTTGGAAAATTCGGAATTTTTTGAAAAAAATTTTGGAAATTTTTTTAGTTTAATAATAATTTCTTGATAATATGGCAACATAGGTAGTAGATTAAATTTACAAGAAAGAAAATCCAGAAAAGATCCAATGGCTCTCAAAATTTTAGCAAAAAATCATTTTTTTTAATTTTCAAAGTAAAATAACTCCCTTATTTTGAACTTATTTGAAAAATGATAAAGAGAAAATATGTTTCTTTTATCGAGATCTATGACCCCTTAAAATGCTTGCACTTATTTCTGAGACAGCCTGTATATTATTCCATTATACAGGGTTCGGCAATAGTGCATCGGGCATCTGTAGCTCCAAGAAAAAAGAACTTGGGAATGTCGTTTATATGCTAACCTAAAGTATGTACTAAAATGTATTACAGGAAAATGTTTTAACTTCTTTAGGGTGGCTCAAAAAAGTAAGTGGATCGGGATGATTTTTAACATTGAAAATGTTTCTGTTATCCTATATAAGGGAGCCCAAATCGAATTAAAATGCTACATTTGCCACACCAGGACGTCATATATACAAGGGTATAGGAAATATCGGCGCAGCGGCGGCAGTCGGCCAGCGCGCGCAAAAACCATTACATCGCTAATTGTTTATTGATATATCTTTATTAGTTTAAAAGCAAAAAATATGGGGTTTGCTTTGATACCTTGTCAAGACATAAGCGAAACTTTTAAATTGTTTCTTTTTTTCATTTAGGTCTTCGTTTTTCGTTAAATGAAAGTTATATTAAAAAAAATCTATTTTTAAACCAAATTTTCGCATGATTGAAATGATTATTCATGTTTAAAGTTTTTTTGGTCATAAGCGCTAATGGAAATGTTTTTCGTAAATAATTATAAAAAATTACTCCCTACGAAGACTTTATTGTTTACTGGATCAAAAAATAAGTATTTGTTTTCTCTATACGGTGGTATTAATATATCGATTTTGATGATAGTGCCCTTTTACCCGGTCTAATTTTGTACTACTTTCGGAATAAGGGTCCCCATATCATGTACTGTATTTCCATCCCTGAAAAATTCAGCTTGTGACACCGAAGTGAGAGGTAACGTCAAAATAAGCTTTAATCTACCTACATCATAGGTAGGTGTAGGTACTCTAGGTATATTCTACCTAGACAGTAGCTGAACTAGCTGACAGTAGTAATTAATTTGTTATCCGATAAGTAGTTTGGTTTGATAATAAGACTAATTTCTTCTTATTGGTAATAAGACTAATTTCTTCTTATTCTTTTAAATATTACAGTGTTTCTTTTTCCTAAAATGTTATACTTAATTTTCGCTTAAAATTAAAAAATCACAAATGGAGGAAAATATACGTTATTGAATAAAGTTTATACAAATCACTTTACCATAACAAAAAGTAAAAACATGTCATGGCGGAAGATATTCAGGTGGCATTTCACACATTTATCTATTAAAATCGAGATTAAAATAATAAACTTGCGTAACATGTTATACACGAGATAGAAAGTTTCAGAATCGATTAATACGCAATACGCTACGCAGTCAACTTATTCCTATGCGCGGATGAGCGTCTTCAAGACTCTTCCTTCGGCCAGGGTCACGACGCCGCCGAAGAGGAATCGGCCTACGTTTGGCTAAACAGGCTGCACACGGTGCAGTGCGATATTGGCGAGTCTGAATATTTATAAAAATTTGTAAAGTAAAATATGTTGGAAAAATAATTAATCCATACATATATAAAAGCTCAAAGGGTTTTTTTGTTGCATCCATCCCGCCGAAACCGCTTTACCAATCTTGATGATTCTTTTTTTAAATGAAAGGTATATATGTGTAGATTTGTTATGAAGTATTTTTATAGTGCTTAATGGCTATTTCTTTGTGTAAAACGACTAAATACTAAAACATACCTGAAAAACACCTACACACTACAGAAATAAATTATACTACACTAAATAATAATACTACACGAAAATAATTACACTACACTCCAGAAATAAATTATTTGTCATTGTCAGTGGTGTGTCAGTTAGATTATATATTACGTTTTTAGATATTTTAGAGTGACATATGCCGCCAGCTTTACTTACATAAATATTAGCACAAAAGTTCGTTTAAACGACATTAGTGAATTACCTAGCTACACAAAGCGATTTTAGGAAATTCATCCTCTTAGAGAGTAAAATTATCTCGGAACAGTTTGTTGTATGAAAATTCCTTACTATTTGGTCTAGAAGAATGAAATCCTACAAAAAGAATTAGAAGAAATTTTTGAAATTCATCAACCAAATAGGTAAAGTTAGTAAAAATTTATATAAAACTTGGTGACCTCTGGATTATACACATAAAAATGGGCACAAAGGTAAAGCGAATTTATGAAATTTATACCCTTAGGGAGTAGAATAGGGAATGAAAGTTTGCTGTACAAAATGCAATATTATAACATTATAAACCAGACAGTATAAAATTTTATACAAGGGTTTATTTAGTGACATCATAACGAAATCTTCCTCAATTATCCTTCAAAGAATAAAAAATAACCTATAAAGAGAGTATTAGTGCTCTTAATAAATAAAAAAAAAGATGAAAAAAAAAACATCTATGCTCACTAGCTCTCTATAAAAAGTAAAAATCATTTAAATCAATGCATGAACAATTCGAGGTGTAACGCGAACGTAGTCGCGAGAAAAAGCTAGTAATTTATTAAATTATTTTATTTAACTCATTAATTTTCATTGAAAAGGAATTTTTGTAATTCGCCACTATATTAGTTAAAAACTAAGAAACTCATATCAAATTTAAGTTTTGTGATTTTGACTTATACTTTTTACAAAATCTGAACACATTTTAAAAGAAAAAAAGTTTTTGATAATATTTGTGTAGATTGACTACAAGTTGTATAACATAAATTTCTACGACCGGTCTACCTAGTGGTCTGCAGCATCGCCTTGTGGTGCAAACGTTGGCCTGTAAATCTGTGACGTGACGCACAACAGCCAAGAAAAACAGAAGCGTGGCTAAGAATTTAGTAATTAAAAAAAAAGTCTTTTAGATACAGTAGTAGGTATTAAAAGTTTTGTGTTTAAATGGGGTTTGCCTTTAACAGTTAAAAAATTATATCGTAAAGTGTAACTTTCCGTAAGAATTCTTTTTTTTGCTTGCTTGTTTTACGGATAGGTGCGATCGCATAATTATTATTGATAATGTTTTATTTAATTTTAACATTACTACTTTTTCAGTGAATCTTTAAATCTGTTGTTTTTTTGTTAAGTTCGTTATTTAAACATTGTATGTAATACACTCATATTAACACTAATCATATTTTTACTTTTTTATTCATCATTTTCAATGCCCCCCCGGTTGCATCTTTGTAAAGGACTGTGAATTTTTTTTAAATGGAACACCCCGTATATTATTGCTTTTTTGGCTTCCATTTAGATCAGTTTACATAATGTATAAGTAAATATATTTCGATAGTTTAAGAGATGTTAATAAATAAATAAAAAATATATATTTTCCAGCCTTTCTTAAAAAAAAATATTAAAAATACAAGAACTGTCCTGAAAACTATATCAGGTATTTACTTTAAATAGTCTGTACTTATTTTGCTATGGTAACCGTAAATCATACAGGATGTTCAAAATTCTACGTCAAACTTTCTAAAATTTAAAATAATTTTTCTTCGTTTTTTTTTAAATGGAACACCCTGTATATTATTTTTTTAGTAAATTAGTAAACGGAGAATTAAAAAATGAACATTTTTTGTATTTAGAGTATTTCAAAATTTTCAAAATTTTTATCTGTTTCACAGATATTTGCGGTTTTACATTTTTTTTTTCATATGGGACAAAGGATTTTTATCAAAGCCACCCAATAATTTTTCTCTCATATTTTACCGTTGAAAGAGCGATATGAAATAATCATCGGAAATAATACTGCGTGTATCTGCAAAACCATTAAAAATTTTGGAAAACGTTAAATACAAAAATTTTCATTTTTTAACTCTCCATTTAGTAAAAAAATAATGTACGTAGTCAATGGCGGATACAGAGGGGAACCCATGGAGCCCAGGACCTCTATAAAATCTGTAAATTGGGTTAAATATTAAGCTTTTGGGTTAAAAAGGTCGCAGTAAATAGCATATTCTACATTACTTTTTATTTGGGCCCCCTAAAATAAATTCTTGTATCCGCCCCTGTACGGAGTGTTATATTTTAAAAAAAAAGTGATCTGAAAGGAAGCCAAAAATGCAATAATATACAGGGTGTTCGGTTTAAAAAAAATCATCCCAATCCACTCACACTTTTTTGAGCCACCCTATAGAAGTAAAATATTTTCCGGAAATATTTCCTGAAATATATCCTACCTACCAAAGTACATACTTTAGGTTTACACTTAAACAAAATTCTAAAGTTTTTTTATTCTAGGAGCTACTCGGAGGAGATGCCTGACGCACTATTGCCAGACCCTGTATATACAACATACAGATGAGTCAAATGTAGACATTTATTGTGTTTCTCTCTTCTATTTTACAAGAACCACGCTATATTTTATAGCATAAATGAACATAGTTTTATCCCAGTTTGTATTTTGAAAAAGAATTTTTATAACAAAAATCCATATTTATTTACTAATTATCTGAAAAATCGATTGTGAAATTAATTAAGAGGTCAATTCTCAGTCCGTGTTGCAGATAATTACATCACTTTTAATGACAGAAAACGCCTACTAGTAAAAAAAGCAGAAAAATAGACCTTTTATTTCAGAAAAATCAGAAAATTCTCAATAAATATCGATTTTAGGAAGTAATAATCAAACAAAGTTGTATAAAAGGTGTGTTGGTCTTTTTTGAAATACTTATAACGAATTATCTTGTTTTAATTCACTTTATATCTATACAGGGTGCGGTGGCGTGCGGTAAAATTTATACAAGGGGAAGCGATTCGATAAAGTTAATAAAAAAAAGTCGAAAATATTTTTAACAGATCACATATAAACCACTACCTAGATTCATATTACTTGCTATGAATTATTAATTAAATAAAGAGCTTGGTATCAACGGATAGGGAAGCGCCGGCGCCGCTTCCCCCGCTTCCATGGACCGCACGCGCCGGACAGGGTGTTTCTTAATGACATGCTAATATTTAAGAAGGTAATTCTTGGAACTATTCGTTGTATTCGAAGAAAACTTCATATGAATATATGTCCTAAACCTCTTCTAATTTTTTGTTTCAGAATATCTCTGGTGTTATATTTGATACACGTCTTCCATGCATAAAAATGCTTATTTTGATATACAAAAAGAAGTTTTATTTCTTAATTTTCTTCCAGCCGATTGCAGAATTCATTTCCACACAACAGTCACCGCATCAAATTTTCAGAGATTTGACACTGAAGAAAACTGATTTTTTGCTTCCTCTAGAAGATGCAAGACTTTGTCGTTGGTGGGGAAGCTCCTGGTCAGGTGCTGGAGGGAATCCCCCTAGCGTTTGGCTTGGGCTAACAAGCATCTCACTCGTCTTGTCCCTAGCTGTAGTATCGTGGCCAGGGAATTGCACCAAGACATATAATGATGCCGGACGGGGCTACCCCTGTCCGTCATACCAGGCACCCTCTGCTGGTTGTGGTCATATCTCGCGGGTAGAGGGTGTGGGGAAGTCTTGGCTTAACCGCCTGGACCAAGAGGAGACAACCTCACCAAAAACCTAAATCCTACGATGGCGGGACCAGGTCAAAAGGATGCGTGGCTAGATAGAGGACTAACCATTACTGGAA
The DNA here is from genome assembly GCF_002938485.1 of Sitophilus oryzae. NCBI lineage: Eukaryota > Metazoa > Arthropoda > Insecta > Coleoptera > Curculionidae > Sitophilus > Sitophilus oryzae. The sequence goes on from NW_022146866.1 coordinate 1,411,844, forward strand.
CACTATGAGATCTAGTACTAAAAACACCGCCGGTGAAGCTGTGGGGAAGCCCTCTAGCGACACTGGGAACATCACAAATTAAAGTTCCAAGGAAACTAATCCAAAGGAAACTACAAGAGGGGCGGCTGACGCTTGCTTGAGATCATCCTCCACAAGTGGCACACAAGCTACCACCTTCTCCAACAAGGGTCGGGAGCCTACCTCTAGACCCAATAAGCGACACAAGCTACCGTTTCGTCTACCTGGCCTGGGTCAACCAAGCGAGCTAGACGATCCTCTGAGAGTAGGTCTTAGCGGAGCAGAAGCACGGAGATACTTCCGACTGCTCCACGAAGGACTTGCTCCAGAGGAAGCAAAAGCGAAAACACTCCTCCGAAAAGGGGAGAGTAAAGAAACCAAGAAACAACCTGACTCATTTCCATCAAAGGGCAAGAGAGGGAGCGAGAACCTCTCACCTCTACTCCGGCAGGGAGAGAAAAAAGCCAGGATGGAAAGCCGTCCAACACCGGGAGGCAAGCAGGGATGTATCACTAGCTTTGCCGCTATTGCTGGACAAGTGAAAATGGCGGTGCTGCCAAAGGATTTCCCAGGAGTTGCTCTGACCACCGACCAGCAAACGTCTCTAGAAGAGGCTATACTGGACGAAGTAGTGGCAATCGGATCGCAACATAACGATCTACAAGATGTGGGTCAGCTGCGTTTTGCGGGGATACACTTTCGGGTGGGCATGATCCTCATAGATTGTGTATCTCAAGAATCGGCGAATTGGTTGGTGGAAATCGCACCTTCGCTTAAAAAATTGGCAAGGGCTGGAACTGGTTGCAATGAAGGGAGAAATCATCCCTAAAGGGGCGGCCATCACGGTCTTTCTGCCGAGCAGCAAGGGGAAAGACACCACCTACCTGCTGAGCCTTATCCAGGTCAGAACTTCAATGTAAGGACATCGAGTTGGCGAGTCATCAACTCGAGGGAGGAGGGTCATGGTCAGGACCTCACAATGGGAACCGACCTCAAATCCAAGGATGCAATAGAGAAAGAGTGACATATCCTTTATTATAGATACGGGAAAACACTGGTATCAGGTCTAAGGAGAGACCAAGTTTAGCGTAGAAGGGTGTGTACCCTCGGAGGAAGAACTGTTGTCAGAGGAGGATGGAAAATACTCTGTCCCCTCTACAACAGAGGTATGATGGGTTATAGATTGTGTGATAACTCAAGAAAGGGGGGCACAATAGATCTTCAAGGTCGCGGTGATTAATCCCCCCTTTTACTCATTCTACATTCTACAAATTGATTTTTTTTTTGAACAAAAACTATGCATCGGACGAAAAATACCGGTTTAGCGGGACGTCTTTGTGTAAACAGCACGTTTATAATCATTTACATACGTTTGTAAACGTGTTTGCCAATGTTTCTTTGGTGTGTACGCGCCTTTAGAATTATCTAACTTAATCTATCATAGATCACTCTGTATATACCTCAAAAACTAATAAAATAGAATTGTTCTCCGTACCGTTTGCATTTTGTATCTCTCGGTTCCGTCTGTAAATTCTCCTCGCTCCGCTACAGCGTTTCGAGACCTTAAAGTCGGCAAATACATCATTGTCTAACCCTCTAACTAGACATTAGCACAAATATTTTTAACAATGGGGCCCCGTTCATTATGCACGGCGCCATAGTTCCCAAGCTTATTAAGGAGCCTTTTTATTAGGCAAAAGTTGAGAAATGCCTCTTTTGGAGGTCTCGCACAGAATTATTTCAATGTTCGCAAAGACTTACGAAAAAAAAAAGAACTAATTATAATTATTAGTTAAAGTGACAGAGTTATCCAATTCTTAATTTTGTTCGTATGAGAATTTGAATGGATTATGGAATGCAAACCTATACCTTTAAAACAAAATATATTTAGCATTTTACCTAAAATCCACAAATCATAATACATATGTATTTTTATTTAAATTAAGCAATTGAACCAATTCCAGTTAAACTGAAAGTACCAGCATTTGTGGAAAATGATTTAAAACATATCTCATCATAGAATATTTTTCACCTAAAATACTCAAATATACCGGGTGAGTCTCGAAAGTAGCTCATCCCATAACTTTTTCATTTTTTCAGATAAAAAACGAGATTTGGTATGTTAGTACACGACATAAATTATGATTGATTGACAAATTCAATTGTTTTTGGTCACTTCCTGTTTACCCGGAAATGTCTATAACTTTTGATTTTTAAATGGCACCCTCTGTATTGTTTTATTTTATTCCATAGAAAATGACAGTGTGAATAGAATGATATATCATACAGGGTCCGGCAATAATGCGTCGGGCATCTGTAGCTCCTAAAATAAAAAAACTTGGGAATTTTGTTTAAGTGCAAACCTAAAGTATGTACTAGGATGTATTTCAGGAAAATTATTTAACTTCTTCAGGGTGGCTCAAAAAAGTGTGAGTGGATCGGGATGATTTTTTTTAAATGGAACACCCTGTATATTATTGCTTTTTTGGTTTCCTTTCAGTTCACTTTACATAATCCTAAGACATGATTAAATATATTTCGATAATTTCAGAGATATTAATAAATAAATAAAAATTATATTTTTTTCAGTCTTTCTTAAAAAAATTGTTAATACTACAAGAACTGTCCTGAAATCAAAACTATATTAGATATTTACTTTAGATGGTCTGTACTTACTTTGCTATAAATATGGAAATAGTAAATCATACAGGATGTTCAAAATTCTATGCCAAACTTTCTAAAATATAAAATAATTTTTCTTTGTTTTTTTAAACGGAACATCCTCTATATTATTTTTTCAATAGATGGAGAATTAAAAAGTGAACATTTTTTGCATTCAGAGTATTTCAAAATTTTTAACGGTTTCGCAGATATTCCCGGTTGTGTATTTCATATAGCATTTTCCACAGTAAATTTTTATCAAAGCCACCCAATCATTTTGCTCTCGTATTTTACCATTGAAAGCGCCATATGAAATAATACTGCGTGTATCCGGAAAACTATTAAAAATTTTGAAACACTTCAAATACAAAAAATGTTCATTTATTAATCCTCCGTCAAATAAAAAAAATAATATACAGGGTGTTCCATTTAAAAAAACGAAGACAAATTATTTTATATTTTTGAAAGTCTGGCGTAAAATATTGAAGATCCTGTATGATGTACGATTACCATATTTATAGCAAAGTAAGAACAGACCATCTAGAGTAAATATCTAAAATAGTTTTGATTCCAGAACAGTTCTTGTATTTTTAATATTTTTTTTAAGAAGGGTTGAAAAATATATATTTTTGATTTATATTTTAATATCTCTGAAACTATCGAGATAGATTTACTCATATCTTAGGATTATGTAAAGTGATCTGAAAGGAAGCCAAAAATGCAATAATATACAGGGTGTTCCATTTAAAAAAAATCATCCAGATCCACTCACTTTTTTGAGCCACCCTATAGAAGTTAAAATATTTTGCGGAAATACATCCTCGCAAACAAAATTCTCAAGTTTTTTATTCTAGAAGCTACAGATGCCCGACGCACTATTGCCGGACCCTGTATATCAACTTTTGACATTTTCGCTTTAAAAAAATATAATATAATAATAATAATCTGTATTGCCTCCTCGAGCCTCAATGCAAGCTCTGGAACGACGTAGCATGCTCTCAAATTAAGTTGTCCAGAAGATGTTGAGGAATGGCTTCCCATGTTTCGCGCGCAGCAATTTTTAATTCATTTAAGGTACGGGGGAGATAATTCCTTTTGGCAATATGGCGTTTTAGCATGACTCAAGCATGCTCGATCACATTCATATCTGGAGACATCGGTGGCCACCACAGTTTTCATATACCCTCTTCTTCACAAAATTCGCGAACCGCTAAAGTGCGATGGGGAGGAGCATTATTGTCCATGTAAACAAATTCATCCCCCACTGCCCCTCGAAATGGACGCACAATAGGCTCTAAAACGGCTCTAAGATATGAGGCACCTGTCATTGTGCCATCAATAAAAACAAGAGGAGTGCGAGCTCCGTGCATTATACCTGCCCATACCATAATGCTTCCCCTTGAAACGGGACACGGGGTTGAGCTGCATTCAAGCGTGCTCGTCTTCCAGATGCTCTCCAGACCAAAGTTCGTCGCGAGTCTGACACTAGGCCTATTCTTGTTTCGTCACTAAACATGACGAAATAGTTAACCCAACTAGGTCCATTTGCTCTCATCTCTTCAGCCCATTTTAGTCGCGTAATTTTGTGCTATAAATTAAGCTTCGGAACACGTAGATGCTTCCTTAAATGTAATCCTCTGTCATGGAGTCTTCTTGCTATGGTCTTTCTTGAAACATTTACTCCTTCAAAACGAGCTAACTCATTTTTAATAGCAGTACTAGAAAGCAGGGGATTGCGTCGTGCAATTAGGGATATTTGACGGTCTTGCACAGCAGTAGTAACTCTCATTCTACTACTTCCTCTCTTCCAGGCCGGTCTGTAACCTCGTTTGTCTCCCTGAATTTTTTTAGTATTCGCGAAACATCGCTTTGGTGAACTCCTACAATTTCAGCTATTGCAACTTGCCGGTAGCCCTGTTGAGACAGTCTTACTATTCAGACTCTATTAAACTGTAAAATAACGTTTCTAGGCATTTTAAGGACAAAAGAATGGTCAAATTTCTTCTGAAACCCAAGAGACTGAAATCGAAATATGCAAGAATTTGTAATAATATTGGGTCTGAACGATAAACATTGTTTGGTTTGGTTTCATATTATCCATTTTAACAAAAAAATGTTTATTACTGATTATCAAAGCTATGTATAAAAAAGATTCTTTAATTTCCTTTCCGTATATTTTTAAACGACATATGCAATAATTTTGGCCATGTGTGTACATGCAATATGATTTTTTTATCGAAGATTTTATATGTCTTTAATGGAAAATGGGGAAACCACCAGAACACCTCAGAAACCACCACACACCACCAGAACTGAGTGCGCCGAGACGACGACCGTTCGTGCCATGAACTTTGGTACGGCTGATGTCGAGGATGGCCTCTGTGGAGCCGTCTCAGATACTCGCTTTTGTTAAAGCCCTGAGACTGTATGATGAGTTATAACTCGTTATAACACCAAAGACCTGTAAGGTCGCGGTGGTTAACTCCCCTCCTAAACATTCTACATTTTCTTCTACATATTATGTCATTAATACAATTATGAAAGGAACAAGGACCTCAAATCGTGACGCTTTATTTGTTTAAATTTTCGACGCAGTAAAAGTAAAATTCAAGTCATATTTCCTGAAACAACAGATTTATAATGCCCGAAAGATTTAATCTACTTTCAGATAGTATAAGACAAAATAATCCACGACTTATTATTTCACCATATCGAGGAAAAATTCGGTTATATAATTCATAATGGAGCCATTTTCTCCACTTTTATTATACGATTCTTAGATCGTTACAATTTTACTTTCTTTTTCTGGGCCATTTCTTACACGAAAACACATACACAGAGAAAATTGGAAAAAACGAACAAATACGAATAAATACCGCTTAATTGTTGTCTATTTCGCTCTATTTAAGGCTGTTGTTTCGTATTTTTCGGCTATTGTAAAATAACAATATACGAAAATAATTATTGCAAAAAGAAACTCTTTCAATTTAGGTAATTTTGAAAAAAGAAAAGAAAAATTATAAAGTTAAAGAAATTTATTTTAATTATAATTTACATTTTTATTTCTTAAAAGCTAATATTTTTTAGAATCAATTTCTTTGTGTATCAGGGTTGACCCTTTTCTTTGTACAGTATGTCCCCGGATTGTTTTTACAAAAGGAAAAACTTTTTTGTTCTTGACATTTTCAGAAAAATGCATTCTACATAAAATTTTTAGCTTGTTCTAAAATGGTTAATCTCGTTTATACTTTTACAAACTTCCATACCGTTTTAGAGAAAATTTGAAAAAAAAAACATGAAAATATCGTTGCCATTTTGGTCTAAGACCTAAAAATCAAAACGCGTTTCTACCGGGTGCGTCTCAAAAGTGGCTCACCCTTATAACTTTTTTATTTTTATAGTTAAAAAACGAGATGTGGTATGTTAGTATATGATCCTATAAATTAGGATTGATTGACGTATTCAATTGTTTTCGGCCACTTCCTGTTTCACCGGAAATGACTACAACTTTTGACTTTTAAATGGCACCCTGGGTACTTTTTTACTTTATTCGATGGAAAATAACACTCTGAATAGAATGACATATCATATGTCAACTTTTGACATTTTCGCATATGGTTTATTTGAAATTATAACTTGCGGTTCGAAAATTTGACTCGAAATACCAAGTGCGTGGTACCAAATTATTCGTAAAAAAATGCTTTTCTAATGAGCCACCCTCGTTCCATTTTAAAAAATTGAGATATGATTAAAAATACGATTTAAGCATTTTCTAACTGGCGAGGACAAGACACTAAAAACATTAGAGAACCAAATTTATTTTTCCAAGGCTCCTTGATTAATAATTAATTAACATAACCATGGCACTCTAGATTGAATTTTAAAATTTAATTTTGTTTTAAGCAATAATGTCAAAAGTTGACATATGATATGTCATTCTATTCAGAATGTCATTTTCTATCGAATGAAGTAAAAAAATACCGAGGGTACCATTTAAAAATCAAAAGTTGTAGTCGTTTCCGGTGAAACAGGAAGTGACCAAAAACAATTGAATACGTCAATCAATCCTAATTTATAGGATCATATACTAACGTACCAAATCTCGTTTTTTTATCTGAAAAAAAAAAAAGTTATAGGGGTGAGCCACTTTTGAAACGCACCCGGTATTGAAATACGTAATACAAATTCATTTTTATGCTATGATAGCAAAATTTTAGTTTAAAATAGCAGTTTGTATGTTAATGGAAATTCTTTCTTTGCTTTATCATCACCATTACAAATGATTAATTCGACGCGAACGAAGTCGCGGGTACACCCTAGTAACTTTATAAAACCTTCTATACAGGGTGTCCCAGAAATAAGTGCAAGTATTTTAAAGAGTGGTAGATCTCGATAAAAAACATATTTTCTTTTTATCGTTTTTCAAATAAGTCCAAAATAACGGAGTTATTTTACTTTGAAAATTTCCAAAAAAAAATATTTTTGCTAAAATTTTGAGAGCCACTGGATCTTTTCTGGATTTTCTTTCTTGTAAATTTAATCTAATACCTATATTGCTATATTATCAAGAAATTATGTTTTTTAACTAAAAACAAAAAAAAAATCCAAAAAAGTTTTCAAAAAATTTCGAATTTTCAAATTTTTTTTTTCGTGAAGAAAACCTTATAGACTTTTTTCTGGGATTGAACTATACTACCAGTTTAAATACTTGCACTTATTTCTGGGACACCCTGCATAGTTAATCAAAGTATTTTTTGTATAATTTTAATACAGCAAATCCTCCTTAAGTTGACGATATAAAATCAGAATCGTTGTTATATAAACAATAGCATAAACGGTCTGTTCTCACACATGCTATCTATTAACTCGCGGCTTTTTAAAATACAAAAGAGTGTCAAATTGTTATCGCAGAAATTGTTCCATTGTCTTATTTCCATCGCGTAGTTTAAAAAGCAGAAAATAATATACTAATTAGTAGAGAGAATTTTTGATGCTTTTACTTTGTTTAATTTGTGGAAATAGCTAGCTTGTTAGTAATTAATTATTAAGAACGAGACGAATTCATATTTCTTTACTGATTATGTTCGTGCTATAAATATCATTCAAATCTGCACTCAAAATATTTGTTTCAATAAAGTCAAGAAAATAATTATTACTCTGGTACTCTGGTAATGGCCACAAAGCAGGGTGCAAAAAAATCATGATTTTAAAAAAAAATCAAAAAAATCGATTTTTTTTATTTTAATCAATTTGCTATTTAAAGTTCCATCCTAAATGGGTCTTCTTTCTCAGCCTGGTTCCATCCAGTGTTGGATATAGGCCTCTTCTAGGTTTTTCCATGCTTCGCGATCTCTAGCCAATCTTATCCATTGTCTTCCCGCCACTGCCCTGACGTCATCGACCCATCTCTTTTTTGGTCGGCCCACACTTCTTGTTGTTCCCCTAGGTCTCCATAGGATTACTTTTTGGGGCCATCGGTCTGAATCCTGTCTTGCCACATGTCCTATCCATTGCCACTTCAGACTTGCCACTCTTTTAACGACATCTATTAATTTTGTTTTTTGACGTATGTGGGTATTCCGTATTTTTTTCTCTAATATTGACTCCCAACATGATTCTTTCCATGGCTCTTTGTGCTACTCGTATTTGTTCTGCTGTTTTTCGAGTAATTGACATAGTCTCTAAGCCATACGTAAGCACAGGTAGAATGCAGCTGTCGTAAGCTTTTTTCTTTAGGTTCATGGGCACCTTTTTATCCTTGAAAATATTGCTCATATTTCCAAATGCTACCCATGCCAAATGGATCCTGCGTTTGATCTCCGTATTTTGGTTTTCCTTGCCCAGCTTGATTTTATGACCTAAATATATATATAATGGTCTACGTTTTCAATAATAACGTTGTCAACGGTAATGTTATGGATATTGTTGCTCATTATCTTGGTCTTTTTCAAATTCATTTTAAAGCCAATTTTCTGGGATTGGTCATTTAGCTCATTTAGCATGGTGTTTAGTTCTTGAATGTCGGTGCTCAGCAAGACAATATCGTCTGCGAACCTCAGATGGCTAAGGTGTACCCCATCGATGTTTAGACCTCTATTTTCCCATTCTAATTTCTTGAAGACATTTTCCAGTGCCAGTGTAAATAACTTGGGAGAGATGGTATCTCCTTGTCTCACGCCCTTGCCGAGTAGTATTTTTTCTGTTTTGAGGTCATCATCTAATTTAACTTGGAAGGTTGCACTATCATAGATATTTTTAATAATGGAATAATATCTGGAATCAATTCTCGCGTCCTCCATTGCAGCTAGAAATGACCAGGTTTCGATGCTGTCAAAGGCTTTTTGGTAGTCTACAAAGGCCAAATGTAGAGGTATATTGTATTCTGTTGTTTTTTCAATGACTGTTTTAATTGTTTGTAGATGATCGATGGTACTAAAACCTTTTCGAAAGCCTGCCTGTTCTATTGGCTGATAGGAATCTAGTTTCGTAGACAGTCGGTTGTTGATAATCCTAGTGAAGAGCTTGTATAGATGCGAGAGAAGGCTTATTGGTCTATAATTCTCTATATTTGTAAAATCTCCTTTTTTGTATAATAGCACAACTTCTGCGTTTTTCCATGCGTCCGGGATTCTACCCTCCATCAGACATTTATTTAACAACACTTCCACGGCATCCACTAATGGTTTTCCGCCCATCTTCAGCATTTCAGGTGTAATACGATCTTCTCCTGGGCTTTTGCCATTTTTTATTTGTTGAATTTCAATTTGTTGATACCATGCGGGCAAGCAATTTACCTTCTTAGAACCTAAATGGGTAAATCTTTGTAATTCTGTCCGATATTGACAATATTAACATTTCTACGGCGCGTGTCGTTTTTCCGCATCAGCCACCGATATATTTTATTCTGTAAACTTTGCCGATACCCCTATTTTCGCAAAAAAAATCGACCGCTTAGATCAAAGGGATTTTTTTGGAAATAGTCATGACTGTCTTAAGTCGAGAATAAAATTAGTACCATCTAATGTTCAAAGTGCAAAGTACTTATTGCAGAACAAAATGTCGGTAGGAATTTGGAATGAACTAGAAGATAAATTAGAGAAGGCGGAAATTAGCTTGATCAACATTCAGCTGTTTCAAAAGTGTATAAAACAGCCTTGACTCTAGTTTATCTTTTGACATTGATTTATTTAGTCATCGGAAATAAAAATATTACCTGACATAACTAGTTCTGCACTAGAGTATGCGTATGAAATGTATTCAAATACCGGATTTCTGGCACTCCACAATTTCAAAAATAAATCTCTTTCATTTAGAAGTAAAATGGATTCACACGAAATAACTTTAAAAATCGGTCCAACATTTTAATAAATGAATAGATATTAGGAATATGGGTATGATATATGTTATCTCTTACAAATATTTTTCGATCTATTAAAGTATTTAAACGTTACAACAGCAAGTGGTAACTTTGTACTTATTTGATGAATAGATATAGGGTATATTTAATATAGTTTTTTATAATAATTTTTTGAAAGCCAAATATTAGAGCGCTTAGCAAAACATAATATTGAGCTTTAAACAAATATAAGAATTTCATACCTGATCATTTAAGAACATCGCTTACACCACATCACAGTAAACCACCACATCTTTATGGGTTACCAAAAATTCACAAAGATGGTGTGCCACTGAAACCTATCACTAGTTCAAGAGATTCAGCAACTAGCAATTTAAGTAGATTTCTCTTTCAAGTTGTCCAACCACTGCACCAAAGGGTATTTAACTCAATAAGTTGGCCAATATTCAAAAATCTAAATTCAAGATATCAACCAACCGATACCAGGAATTATTTGTATAAACATGAATGTCTTCGAGGGTGGGTGGTAGGGGTCAATGACCACTCCGCGCCAATCACAAATTGTTCTTCGAATAGACGGGTTGTGTATCGCTGTGCTTTTAGAAAATTTACTTAATAATAATTATCTTAGTTTTTCTTACTAATCGCGATCTTTTATTGATCTTATATTAGTATGGAGGGGTTACCTACAGGTAAGAAAAACTTATTTAGTATTACTCTTTATAGTATAACTGTTATTTTGTAGTTAGAACAATATTAATCATAGACATATTATTTCATTTATAACAGAATGTTTATGTAAACTTTCAGTATGTAATCGAACCTTATCAAGTATATCAACCTGGGTGGTTTTGTAGCTTAAGTATTCCTTTAGAAGGCCTTGATAAGAAATTTTGCTAATTTTTGCGAGTTTGGCAGTTACAATTTTTTTATCGAATAAGAATGTAGTGTTTTTCACTTTCAACACCCTGTATCTTAGAAAAAATGCATTTCTGGACCTATGTTTATGGGAGCTTGTCTCCATAAAATGACCTGAGGAATCACTCCCTCGAGTATTGACATGTTATTGAGGGACACCCTGAATAAACTTATGTATTTACATTTATATTTAAGTGCGAAAACTACAGGCGAATGAATATCAGTAAGAGCCACCGTGAGTAGAATATATGGAAAAATTTTGAGAAATAGGATCGAAAACGAATACCAAGAAAAAGAAGCCGAAGAACAAGCAGGATTTAGAGCCGTAAGATCGACGGTGGACCACTTATTTACAGTCATTCAAGTAATAAGTAAAAAGAGCAATATAAACCAAGAGCTACATCTTGTGTTCATGGACCTGCAGAAGGCATACGACAGCGTTCCCCTTGTGAGACTTTGGGAAGCTATGGAAAAAACATATATAAATGTAGAGCTAATAAAAGCAGTGAAATCATTATATAAACAAACAAAAACTAGAATAAAAGTCGGCAAAAAGTTAACAACAGGATTTAATGGAACCAAAGGTCTGAAACAAGGGTGCTGTGTTTCACCAACACTGTTCAAGATATATCTCGAACAAGTTCTCAAAGGTTGGAAGCAAAAATGTAGAAATATGGGAGTACCCATAGGGGATAACATGCTCTACACACTTTGCTTCGCGGACGATCAGGTGATCATAGCACAAGATTACGATGACATAAATTATATGACACGCAAGCTTATAGAAGAATATCAGAAATGGGGACTCGAGATCAATACTAACAGAAGAGAATATATGTGTATCGGAGGAGAACAACAAGATCTAATACTAGAAGAAGGGAAGAAAATTAAGTGCTGCACAAAATACAAATATTTGGGTATGCAAATCACAAATGATGGACTGTTGGATACAGCAATTAAAGAACGAAACCAACTTGGAAGGAATGCTATCACGGTATTGTGGGACAGAAGCACAAACAACAAGAACAAAACTCTAATATACAATACCATCATAAAGAGTATAACCACGTATAGCTGTGAAGTCTGGCCAATTAAGGAAACAACAAAACGAATGCTGGAAGCTACAGAGATGGATTTTTGAAGAAGATCAGCAGGCAAATCAAGACTCGAGCGAATAACTAATGAACGCATAAGAGAGATTATGGAAGTTAAACATACGATAGTGGACGGCATAAAGAACAGTCAACTCATATGGTACGGGCATGTCCAAAGAATGGCAGAAATAAGAATCCCAAAGCAAATTATAAACTGGAAACCTGCAGGAAGAAGAAAACCGGGTAGACCGAGAAGAAGTTGGCAGGAAGAGATTGACACGTTTATGGAGGAAAGATCTCTCGGAGACGGTGCATGGAGAGACAGACAGGCATGGAGAGATGGCATCGGAAGACGTAGAACGTTTTAAACCGATTAATATATATATTTACATTATATAATTTAATCTTAATCTTGTCAATAAAAAAAAACGCTAGGTATGTATTAAAATTTGAATCAATTTCTTTATTTTCTCACGTTTTAAAAGGCGGAAGAATGCAAAAAAAAATAAAAATATTATTGGCAGGGTTTTGAGGTAAAATACCCCATACTGGTAGGAAAATCTTCATTTGTTAAGAACTCTAAACATTTTGTAGATATACTTAAGAAAGTAGAATTAGGTCCTTCAGACAAATTTGTCAGTTTTGACGTAGAGAATTTATACACCAACGTCCCTTTAGAGGAATCGTTAGACATCGTCGAGGAGACCAGAGATTGACCGATGGCGTAACGTTTCCCGAAAGGACTTCGCTGCCTCTTGGGGGAGTGATGGAGCTCTTGAGGTGCTGTCTGCATAATTCTTATTTTCAAGTTAAACAAAAGTTTTATGCTTAAAGTGATGGTTTACCTGTGGGTTCCCCGCTCTCTCCAGTGATAGCAAATATATATACGGAATGGTTTGAGACCAATGCCATTAGTACCGCGGTCGTCAAACCCAAAATCTGGCTTCGATATGTTGATGATACCTTTATAATCTGGAACGGAACCGATAGACAGTTGGATTCCTTTCTTAATCATCTTAATTCACGAAATAACTCAATCAGATTCACGATTGAGAAAGAGAAAAACTTCTGTCTGCCGTTTCTGGATGTTCTTGTAAGTAGAAGCGATGGATCAATTAGCACACACTTCTGTATATAGAAAACCAACACATACAGGACAATATTTAAATTCTCAGTTGAACCATTCTGAAGCAACCAAAAGAGGTATAACTTAGGTTGTAGCATAGTATAAATATTTTCCGACTTCACCGACGACAGATTTTCTTTTCGTAAAATGTCCTCTCTAGTATTTAATACTACATTTTTCGTCTCATATTATAAAAACTCCACATGATATTAATATCGTTGTATAATAGGTGTTTGTAAAAAATAAAATGTATTTCATTTTTAATTTAGATAATAAAATATCAGGATATTTAATTATTTCTCTTAAATGCGCTAAACTAGACTTTCGACATATTTTATTGAGAATTTTTTTGAAAAAATTAATCCGTCATATTAACATATAACACGCCACATGAACATGCAAATATGTTTTTTATCTACAAAAACATTTCCACTTGTAACGATTTTGTTTTATGTGTTTGACTATTATTTCCAGAAGAAGAAATAAACCTTCCATAAATACCTATACACAGATTTAAACAAAAGTGAGCGTACTTATTCGTATCTGATTTGGAAATACGTACTATTTATTGAATTTATGTAGATATGCACGGATTCCACGTTACACTCTATATAATTTAAGCATTTCTCAGTCTGTTGGTTTCATAATCAAGTCCATCTGATCCGGATTGTAGAATTTTAATTCGTTCGACATGTCGAAATAAATAACCGATTTCTAGAACTGAAAATAAAACCATTAAGGTCTCCAATAATTTATTTAATATTTTTTCTAATAAAAAAGGATTAGATTGTTTAATTAATGCCATACATTGGAGTTCTATCTTCCTATTAATGTTTTTTTTTATTAAAATTACTAACTCTGGTATTCTAATTGTAATTTAATAAATTTGCTCGAATAATTTTATGTAAATCAGTAAAAATTACGTATTAATAAATACAGAATTATAATTCAGCATCGAAATTTATACGTTTCGGTTGTATGGTTGTACACGTTGTACATAACCGTGCCAAACATTATTTACTTTTTCTTTTGTATTAAAGCCCAATTTGTTTTATATCTTTAATTAAAAACATATTACTACAGAAAACCTGTAACATATTTATGTAACAAAGGACTTCAAAAAACATATAAACGAGTATGACTCAGTGTCGAAAAAGCTCCATATTCAGCAGAACTTCTCCAATTCGGACACTCAAGTAGTTCGGCAATTACCCATACAGCACATCAAATCACATTTACGATGTGTTTACATTATTAGATGTAGACACAGGGTGACACAATTCCCCCGATGTAAATATGCTACGTTTACACATTGTAGTTCAACACGTATGCACAAAGGTTAAACGTCCGCCTCACAATGTAGCCACAGTATAGCATTTACGTATACACAAAGTAAGGGATACACAGTGTGCCGTAGGATACACAGTGTGCCGTAGGATAGATACACAGTGCTTGTGTATTACGTTTAAACTCTGTTTACACATTGCAGTTGTGACTACCGCGTGTATAAGTATGTATTTTGCTTCGTATATACATCTTGTGCTAGATAAAACTACTCCTTATGAACGAATTTACGAAATAATACAAGTTTTGATGCCTAACTTTTCATTCTTTTTAAGAAATATTTATTCAATGATACCAATTATATCTTTTTAGAACGAAAATTAGGAAGGCAAAACTTTGTATTTTTCAAAAGTATCTCGATCGTAAGTTCAAGAGAAGTAGCCTTAAAATTGTTCTATTTTTGTTTTGTATTAAATGTACTATTTTTCTTCCATAAAATGGATTAAGTGGTTAAAAAATAAAATTCTTATATTTCTTTATATCATGAAACGCAATAGCGCAAATAGCACAATAATAATAATTATTTACACTGCAAAATGGTAAACACTGGTATATCGCCACGATTTGGTGGACCTCGTTTAGTCATTTTTTTCTCCTCTTTTCTCTCCAAGCAGTTGGTTTGTTAGCATACTCATTCAACGAGCACTCTGTTGGACTTTGTTGTATTATTATTTCCAGATTAACAATCTCACCCTTAAATTTTATATGAAACTGATTATTGAATATTAAACATATCTGTATATTGTGTATATTGATCCATCAATAACTTACCGAATATCAGAGTAAGAAGTTCTTTGAAGTGTTTAAATCTTTCTTTCTCTGGTCCATTTAGATTTTTATTATTTCCAAATTAAAAAAAATCAACTGCAAAAAAACTAACCTCTTTATCATTATACGAGAATATTTAGAGTTTTCATTCATTGGTGTCAAAATTTGGTAAATTAGATATCGAGTAAGGGAAGAGTCGCTGCTATAATATTAATAATACTCTTAGGAAGGTGTAAAAAGGTAATTAAAAACTTGTGCTTACCTTAAAATCTCTTTTAAACTACACAAACAGAACATTTATATAGAGCTTCGAATGATAAAACAATAATGGCTGCTAACACATACCACTCCTAGAAAGGAGGAAGGAGGAGAGAAGACACATAAGATACACTTGGTCGGTGTATCTACGCTGAGGCTATCCGCGCGTGCGCACACCTTCATTTCATGCTAGAATGTAGACACAACAGTACACTATTACAAAGTGTCTATATAGATATTTATATTATGTGTATACGTCACATTTTTACAAGGTGTGTACTATAGGCACAACTATGATACAAAGTATCACACATACATAGGACTTATACATTGTATCTCTCATATACCGAGGTTACGTTACAAAAAACTCTTTAGAATCTTGAGTGCATACGGTATACAACTAGTAAACACTGTATCACACAATTCTATCAATATAAACCTGCGTGTATCTCATATGTATATGTTAGAACTAGATGAACACTTAGGTTCACTTTAACATATTTTGTTTCTCATGTGTCTTCCTTGTAGAAACGTAATTTCATTTAGACGTGCTGTATGGGTAGTGTCTCTGGTTGAATTGCCTTAGTATGTACTCTTAACATATTTATGTAACAAAGGACTTCAAAAAACATATAAACGAGTATGACTCAGTGTCGAAAAAGCTCCATATTCAGCAAAACTTCTCCAATTCGGACACTCAAGTAGTTCGGCAATTAATTTCTCTGGTTGAATTGCCTTAGTATGTACTCTTTTCTTTGTAGTACAGGAGTCAGGAGTGTCGTATCATAAATATTATGTAAACATATTTATGTAACAAAAGACTTCAAAAAACATATAAACGAGTATGACTCAGTGTCGAAAAAGCTCCATATTCAGCAGAACTTCTCCAATTCGGACACTCAAGTAGTTCGGCAATTAGTGTCTCTGGTTGAATTGCCTTAGTATGTACTCTTTTCTTTGTAGTACAGGAGTCAGTAGTGTCGTATCATAAATATCGTAAATCAACACAACTTTCTATATACTTCCTATAACCAAATTCAAGTATTATTGCATAGTTTTTAATGTTATAATAATGTATTGTTCAACGTCACGTCATATATTGTCGAACTCTCTCAATCACTTGCCAGCCAGATGAAAGAGATTGGTGACGTCATTACGAGATTTTGTAAATTCCTGCATATTCTTTTTAGTAATTGTCATTGTCATTTCATTTGGGATTATAATTTTATCGATGGACATCGATCAATATCAAAGTTTCCTTTTAGTAATTGTCATTATCTCTTGATTTGGTTTGGTTTGTGAAACGATGGTAGAACGCTCTCGCTGAATATATGAAGTAAGTACAGTTGGTCCTATGTAAAATACAAATTGATAGCGTTTTTAAATAATATACCGGATGCATCTCAAAAGTGGCTCACCCCTATAAATTTTTAATTTTTTCAGATTAAACAACGAGATTTGGTATGTTAGTATATGACATAAATTAGGATTGATTGACATATTCAATTGTTTTCGGTCACTTCTGATCTCACCGGAAATGATTACAACTGTTGATTTTTAAATGGCACCTCGGTATTTTCTTACTTTATTCGATAGAAAATGACACTCTGAATAGAATGACATATCATATGTCAACTTTTGACATTTTCGCATATGCTTTATTTGAAATTATAACATGCGGTTCATAACGACAATTTGACTCGAAATACTAAAATACCAAGTGTGTGGTATCAAATTATTCGTAAAAAAATTTTGCTTTTTCCAAATATGCTAATGAGCCTCCCTCGTTCCATTTGAAAAAATTGAGATATGATTAAAAATACGATTTGAGCGTCTTTTAACCGGCCAGGAAAAGACACTAAAAATATTATATGATCAAATATATTTTTCCAAGGTTCCTTGACTAAAAATTAGTGTTTTTAAAGGCATGATTCCGAAGAGGGCCACAGCGACAAGCGACCGCGACAGACGACAGCGACACCTGTCGTTACTGTGTTGCGACTCCACCGATCTTTTAGAATCAAATGGAGTAAGGTCGGAGTCCGACGACAGGTGTCGCGCGACAGTTTTTATCCAACATGTCGTCTAAGCGACCGACGACGCTATCGGTATTTGTCCAGTACTGTCGTGTCGTCATTCATATGTACACGCAAATTCTTGACAAAAAATGGATTTTACCGGAGTGGAAGAAGACAAATTAATTAATTTAGTATGTAAATATCCTACTCTCTATGATACTAGTGTGGAGAATCTAAAAGTCGTCTCATCGCAGAATAAATGTTTTTTTTATGAGTAAGGAATAACTTCCTTCCCTAGGTCTGTTTTTAAACAGAAGTAAAATGGGTTTTCTTCTTTTCTTTGCAACAAGTAACAATAATATTTCGTCTTCTTCATCATTTTCCATCAGTAATTCAAGTAACACATTTTTATCAATCACGTAATCAGACATATTTACTAATTATTATAACTACTTCGCGAACATCATTTAAACACTGAACACTACATCGTAGATCTCGCTCATATTGTCACCGACATCGACAATGATATGACGACAGCGATAAGCGACACTGTTGCCTGTCGTTGTCGTCTGTCGCGGTCGCTTGTCGCTGCCGCCATCTTTGGAATCATACCTTAACACAGCAATGGCACTCTAGATTGAAATTTAAAATACAATTTGTTTTTGAGCGAATATGTCAAAAGTTGACATATGACATGTCATTACATTCAGAATGTCATGAGTGTGAATTTTCTATCGAATAAAGTAGAAATACACCTAGGGTGTAATTTAAAAATCAAAAGTTGTAGTCATTTCCGGTGAAACAGGAAGTGACCGAAAACAATTGGATACGTCAATCAATCCTAATTTATGTCTACCAAATCTCCTTTTTTTATCTGAAAAAATAAAAAAGTTATACGGGTGAACCACTTTTGAGTCGCACCCGGTAGAGAGTTGCTGATGCTTTAGAAATAGAAATTTCAAGAGTCCAAAGGATTGGAATTAAAAAGGATCGTAACTGATGAAGAGTTGAAGAAAAGATGAATAAATACCGAAAGCTGGGTAGCCTCCCGAATCCAGGGACTCCAATACCTGCAAATTGTGACCAGGGGACCTGCTAACTAACAAAACCTCTTTAGTTATAATTGCAGCACACTTAAAAAAGTGTGTTAAATTTCAAACCACCTTGGTATGATGACAGTATTTATTTTATTATTATTACTCTTTTCTTAAAGTTCAGAACACCATAGATTCGTTGGAATAGTGATCAAGGTTTTCTCTATCGTGCTCTTTTAGTTGTGAATTCCAGGCAGAGTACTGCTTGCATTTTATTTATTGAAATAAGTAGGGCTATTTACAAATTTAGCGTTTGATTTACATAACCTATTCTACTCAAATTACTCCTCTCTAAATTGATTCTGTCGAGCGCATCCGAGGTAAGTCAGAATAAAAACTATTTTTAACATATCGTACGTTCCTTTATTTCATTGAAACTCTTTGTTATACAGTTAGCTAAAATATTACCTCTTCAACTTTGTTGAACGACCCTGATGGGTTATTATACTACAAATAATAGAAAATCTATCAAATATCTGTAAAAAATCATCTTTCTACAACTTGTAAAAATCTGGAAAACGAATATAAATCCAAATTAAGTGAAGATAATGATTACAGTATGCAAAAATGTATGTATGTAAAAGTAATTGAATATTTCATGGTTGTGACCATTCGGGTGAAAATGTACATAAAAAAGTGAAACCGCATGCAAATTGCCGAAGCCGCATTTCCATGAGTGGATCACACTTTATATTCTCGATTTTCATAGTTTGCAGTCCTTTCTATTTGCAAATCTTAGTGATATACATAAGATCTTGAGAAACACTTACTACGTATAACAAGTTCAGATCTAGATAATATCTCGAGAATGTTGTGCAAACTAAATCAATAAGTATCGAGTTAAAACATGGCTGAATCGTGATCATTGCTAATTTTTCAGTTTTGTTATATCTTTGTCCCTGAACTGACTGACTAAAACAATAGTCTTTTATTTATTGGTTTGAAATAGTATTGTTACCCTTTTAATCTACAATCGATTGATTTTTCTTTTACCTACTCGTATACAGTACGTCTGTCCGTTCTGTAGCTACGGGGTATCCGTGAGAGGGGAAACGATATTCTCTCGATGTTTTTCGTAAAAAATTAGACGACGCGTCCCATCAATAAAAATTCGACAAATTTGCAAGTAGCCAATAAAATGAGTGGGCGGAGCGATTTGCGGTGACGTACTCGTCATTTCGACGTATTAAATATATTGCTGTTTATTTAAATGTTTTTTGTCCGCATTCCTTTCATTGTATGCTTTGCAAAAAAGTCATAAACCGGACAAGTCTATGCGCCCAATTGTTTCGGCTGTAGGTTCTCCGGCTTATAATTTGGCAAAATGGTTATCGAGGGAGTTCGAAAATTTACCTGATCGTGTACCTTCTTTCTCAGTTAAAAATAATATTGAATTCATTAACAAAATTAAAGATATAACATTGCATGAAGGTGAAATTTTGGTCTCCTTTGATGTATCTTCGTTGTTCCCAAGTGTTCCAATTCCACATACTTTAGGCTACTTAAAGGAATTACTGAACGCAAATGGTCTCAACAACAAAACTGTGATTGAATATATTGAGCTTACATCGTTATGTATGAAACAAAATTGTTTTCAATTTAATTACAACTTTTTGGAACAGCGGGAAAGTACAGCAATGGGTAATCCATTGTCTCCATTTTTGGCTAATTTATTCATGAGCAGGTTTGAAGTTCAGGCTAAGAATCAGTTTGGGTATTTTCCAAAAGTATGGTTTAGGTATGTGGGTGATATTTTTGCTGTTTTTGACACACATTCAGACACCATAGATAATTTTATTTCTAAGTTAAATAATCGTTTTCCTTCCATTAAATTTACGCATGAAATTGAGAACAATGACAGATTACCATTTCTAGATGTATTAGTTATTAGAAATACTAATAATTGCCTGGAATTTGATATCTATAGGAAAAATACGACCACACGCAGATATATTCCTAATGAATCCCATCATAGTGTTGAACATAAAATGGCTAGTTTAAATTTCTTAGTTCATAGATTACTTAGTTTTCCACTTCCCAACGAAAGATATGAAATAAAAAGAGATTACATTAGGAATGTAGCTGAGTGTAATGGATATACTCTTTCACTAGTTGATAAATTAATTAGAAAACGTAGGTATAGGTTAATGATTTCTGAAAATTCGACTTTTCAAGTGGAGAAAGATACGTCTAAATATTTTTCGATACCGGTTGATAGAGAGTTATCCCGTGGTCTAAATGGAATTTTTAAGAATGTCAATTATAAACTTGTGTATAGTGCTAATAATAAATTACAACAATTATTAGGTAATCCAAAGGATAAAACACCTCCACTGAAAAGGTCGGGTATTTATGAAATTTCTTGTAAAGACTGTAATCAGAAATATGTTGGGCAAACTAGAAGATTATTATTAACTAGATTTAAAGAACATTTAGCTCAGATAAGATATGGTAGACCGGATAAATCTTGCGTTGCCGAACATATTGTTGATAAAGAACATTGTATAGACCTTAATAATTTAAAATTAATTAAACAAGTTTCAAATTACAGGCAATTAGATGCATATGAAAGCATCAGAATTAATAAATGTAAAGATAGTATGAACAGAGACAACGGTCCAATTCCTTCAAGTTCTTTGTTCCTACTACTCTAGTGGCGGAAATCTAATTGTTACGCTCGGTGGGCTCTGACTCGGTTGGCTAGATTTTGCCACGCCCACTCGGTGCCCACTGAGCGAGTATATAAACGCTCAACTTGTAGATTGTACTTTAGTTTATAATCATCTGCTGATGATGCTAACATGGTTAGCGAAACGCGCGTCCAGTGTAGAAGTAAAAGTGTTTTGGTGTATTGTGGTGATTTAATGTTTTTATTTTGCTGTGTAACACCTAAGGTTCCAACCCTCAACTGTAACCTCCGTACTTAAAAACATCACCCGGCCGGTGATCCTTTCCGGAGCTTTTACATTCTTTAGTAGAGAGTACATCTTCATTCTGTTGTTCTATTATTATTTTATAATAATCCTGCTTGTCATGCGTATCTTCGTTTTCATTTAATAGTTCTTCAAAATATTCTTTCCATCTAGTCAAAGTATCATCTTCAGTTGATATTATTTGTCATTCTTTAATATATAATGTCGTACCATGGTATCCCTTTCTCTCATTTCGTGTGTGGAAACTAAATTAAAACAAATGATAGTCAAAGCATGTTCCATTGACACAAGCACAAACAACATAGACAAAGATAATTATACAGGGTAAATCTTGAATAAGTGCAAATATTTTCAGGGCTGGTAGATCTTGATAAAAGAAATATATATTTTCTTTACTGTTTTTGAAATTAGGCCAAAATACCCGAGTTAATTTACTTTGAAAATTAAAAAAAAATCTACATAACATAAGTGAAGGCAAATAATTATTTGGTATAAACGAATGAAGCTAAATCGAAAATTGTGATAGAATAATATTAAGCATAGGCACAGTTTAAGCATAAGTGCATATTTTTTTACTCTGTGAACTTTATAACATTTGATTTATAATTTAATTGACCCTTTCCGGGATAACTCCGAGCTCAAACGACTAGTGTAATTGGCAAATATTTATTATTGGCATATACCTACCATGTTGTGTGAATGGTATACTTGTACAATAATTATTTGTCACTCATCGCGTCGTGTAAGCGCCAAGCTTGCCATTGTTGTTTAAGCCGCGAGCTCAAACGACTCGTGTACTTGGCAAACATTTCTTATTGGCATATACTTGCCATATTGTGTGAGTGGTATCTTAGTGGTATACTTGTGTTACAATTATTTGTCGCTTATGGCGTTGTGTGAGTGGCAAGCTTGCCATTATTGTTTACAGAGATGGTATACTTGCCAAGTACACAAATATTGGTGTACTTTGTACTTGCTAAGTAAACGAGTCGTTTGACCCCGGCCGAATAATGTTCCGGTATCTATAATAACTTATCTAAATCCGGTATTTGAGTTTTTCCCGGAAATCCAAGTAATCTAAGTAATTAGACAGAAATAAGTAAAAAAATATTCTAAATATTTCAAGATTGCATCGGAATATAATTATTCAAATAAATCACTTTATTAAATTAACAAAAAAAAAGAAACGTACACAATTCTCCATTAAAAGGATAATTAATAGTGCATGACAGAACAAAATTGTTTTTTTTTTTCAAAGGCATAGCTAATTACATAATTAGGTAATTTTAATTCGATTAAGTGGAAGCAGCGGAGTGTTCATACAAAATATTTATTTAAAACATTCTTTTTTATTTTTCTTCATTGGCATTTTTTACAAGCCGATTTGTTACGATACATTGTTTTAAGGTTTCTTTTTTATAAAATATTGCAGCAATGGTAATTAAATTATGTTGAATTGTGCGCATTTAAACCCGAATCTGCAATAATTAATAATTGTATTTCAACGTCATTTTATTTTTTTTCCAGAGCAACTAATAAAATTGCCTTATATCTATCAAAACTAGTAGATAAAATAGCACTTTAACCGCAAGGGTAGATTAAATGATACTTTAACAGCGAGGATAGGTTAAAAACTTTATTTCTTCTCGCACGTTTTTAATTGCTTTCATTTTTGAAAATTTTTGTATTCCTTTTCATAAGTTATTCGGGATTTAAATGGAAGTAGTTTAGATATGGCGTTTGTCGCCTCAGCCTGAATATCTGTAGGTAATTTACTTATTTGGTTTTGAGCCATTTCTGGCTCCAATTCAATCAGTAATCGACACGAAAGAGAATTAAAAAATATTGACTCAAAACTGACAACTAAAGAGACAGCTTTATTTATTTGTCAAATTACATAGAAACCAACGCCAACCCAGCACAATATTTTTTCTACTCGTAATAAATTCCTTGAAATAATAATTTCTGAATATTTTTTAAAACGTAACTCCCTATGGAAAAAAATATTGTTTTATACACGACGATAAAATTGCATTATCGTCTCCCGAAATTAATTCACTCGCGATTTCATCGTTCGGGAATTAATCTTTTCGGTCGATGATAAAATACTTTTTGACGACGATTCGTGCGCTACGAAACCCAATCATCAATAAATCAAATCAAAAAATCGTCCGATTTCAATGGAATTTGGTATGTCGATAGATTGGACCAAAGCCATCTTGACCGTGTACAACATGTGTCACTATGACAGTTTTGACGTAAAAGAAACGTCAAAAGTTGATGTCGTCCGATTGCGACCAAATTGGGTAGGTAATGTGAGCGACGGTGTACAGGGTGTCCCATTTTGGTTGAAATCATAGAGTATCTCCGTTATTAGTGAAGTTAGAAGGGTGCGGTTTGCACAAACCTATCCCACTTTTTTGTCAAACGGAAGATGCCGTAAACAAAATTTTCATAACGCTCTTCGTTTCTGAGCTACAGGGTCTTTTTGAAACTGTTAGCACTGAATCTCTGAATATATTTTTCTTTCTTTATAACGGAATCTACTATAACGGGATGGGTTTGCAAATATCTAAAAGCTTGCATTGTTAAAGCATTTTCCAGGTGTTCGACATTGTTGTAGTTGCCACGATATATTTCATATTTTAAAAATCCCCAAAATCAGAAATCGAGAACGGACAAATCCGGGAATCAGGGAGGCCATTATATGGGTCCATTGGTTCCAATTCATTGATTTGTGAAATAATAATTTAACAAAATTCTAATATTTTCAAAGTTGTTAGGGAAAGCCCCATCTTGCTGAACGTATATTTCACGTAAATTAGCTAAAGGAATATCTAAAAGTTCCTATTTGTAAATCTTGGAAGTTACGATAACTTCCAAGATTTACAACTAGCGGTAGAGAGTTAAGTTTTCCTAATATATAAAAAAAATATTAGTGGCCCCTAAAATAAAAGAAGGGACAGATAGCAGTATACCTTTAATAACTCTTTATTGTCTTTTGTTATCAATCATGGCCTACTAGTAAATATGATCTTTTAATAAAAACTTTTAAATATTGCAGTAAATAGTGAAAATAAATATAGAGTGATCTATATTTTTGAGAAGCTTATGGCAAGCCAAATCATACAATTTATAAATATAGAGGGTGTTCCATTTAAAAAAACATAACTTTAGTTCACATCTTCGAAAATATTATTTTCGTGGGAAATAATATTTTCCCACGTGTCCAATATATGTCCCAATATGTGTCCCAAAATGGGACACACTGTACACGGTGCCATCCTGCAAAGTTTGATACGACGCGCGACGTTTCGTTTACATCTTCATCAGCGTGGAACTAACGATATGATATTGAAGAAAAATGGGGGTCGATTTCGACATAATTGGACACGGGCTACAGGATGATGCCTCTAAATGGACGAAATCTTCAGGATTTTTCTTCATTATGGGTCGATTGGAACCAAACTCGGCACGTGGATAGAGGTACCCGAATGCGTAGTCCTCAGACGGATAGACAGACAAACAGACAGACGAAAGTAAGAAGAAGTTTCACTTCAAATATGCGCAGATAGTGCAAACACAACCCATATAGCACGTCCAAATAAAATTACGTTTCTACAAGGGAGACACATGAGAAACAACATATGTTAAAGTGAACCTAAGTGTTCATCTAGTTCTAACATATAAATATGAGATACACGCAGGTTTATATTGATAGAATTGTGTGATACAGTGTTTACTAGTTGTATACCGTATGCACTCAATATTCTAAAGAGTTTTTTGTAACGTAACAAATAATTATTAAAATGATGAAATCTGACATAGGTATATGAGACATACAATGTATAAGTCATATGTATGTGTGATACTTCGTATCATAGTTGTGCCTATAGTACACACCTTGTAAAAATGTGACGTATACACATAATATAAATATCTATATAGACACTTTCTAATAGTGTACTGTTGTGTCTACATTCTAGCACGAAATGAAGGTGTGCGCATGCGCGGATAGCTCTCAGCGTAGATACACCGACCAAGTGTATCTTATGTGTCCCTCTCTCCTTTCTCCTTTCTAGGAGTGGTAATGTGTTTAGCAGCCATTATTGTTTATTTGTATCATTAGGAAGCTCTATATAAATGTTCTGATTGTGTGTAGTTTAAAAGAGATTTTAAGGTATGTATAAGTTTTTAATTACCTTGTTACACCTTCCTAACAGTATTATTAATATTATAGCAGCGACTCTTCCCTTACTCGATAACCAATTTTCCAAATTTTGACTCCAATGAATGAAAACTCCAAATATTCTCGTATAATGATAAAAAGGTTAGCTGACTTAGCTCTGCAATATAATTTTTTTTTTAATTTGAATAATAAAAATCTAAATGAACCAGAGAAAGAATGATTTAAACACTTTAAAGAACTTCTTACACTGATATTTGGTAAGTTATTGATGGATCAATATACACAGACATGTTTAATATTCAATAATCAGTTTCATATAAAATTTAAGGGTGAGATTGTTAATCTGGAAATAAAATACAACAAAGTCCAACAGAGTGCTCGATGAATGAGTATGCTAATAAACCAACTGCTTGAGGGAAAAGAGGGAGAAAAAAAATGACTAAACGGGGTCCACCAAATCGTGGCGATATACCAGTGTTTACCATTTTAGTATGTTGTTATACTAGGTACTTATATTTTAATACATTTTTGATACAAATTCTGTTCCTTTTACAGTGTTTTAATTTTTACAGTGTAAATAATTATTATTATTGTGTTATTTTGCGCTATTGCGTTCCATGATTATTTTTTAATCCACTTAATCCATTTTATGTAAGAAAAATGGTACATTTAATACAAAACAAAATGGAACAATTTTAAGGCTACTTCTCTTGAACTATAATAAAAATAAAATACAAAGTTTTGCCTTCCTAATTTTCGTTCTAAAAAGATATAATTGGTATCATTGAATAAATATTTATTAAAAAGAACGAAAAGTTAGGCATCAAAACTTGTATTATTTCCTAAATTCGTTCATAAGAAGTAGTTTTATCTAGCACAAGATGTATATACGAAGCAAAATACATGTATACACGCGGTAGTCACAACTGCAATGTAAACATAGTTTAAAACGTAATACACAAGCACTGTGTATCCTACGGCACACTGTGTCTCTTACTTTGTGTATACGTAAATGCTATACTGTGGCTACATTGTGAGGCGGACGTTTAACCTTTGTGCATACGTGTTGAACTACAATGTGTAAACGTAGCATATTTACATCGGGGGAATTGTGTCACCCTGTGTCTACATCTAATAATGTAAACACATCGTAAATGTGATTTGATGTGCTGTATGGGAATTTTCCTTATAAATAAATAAAGTTGCAGGTTTTATTAAGAGTAAAGATAAAACGTAATGTCGCACCGCCAAAAAATTAATAAAATTAGTTTCAAGAACATAAGGTCTGTATACGAAAAGGAAATTCGTTCGAACGTATACATCCGACGTTTCGTAAAACTTATTAATTAAATGGTCGATATCCAACAGCAACAGTCGGCGGTTAGTTAACTGTTGCTTAACGTACGGTAAACAAAGAGAATTCCTCGACTATTCGAAAGTAAAGCAATTCTGCGTTCCTTGATATTGTTGGATCGCGCGTTTTTTCACTAATTCCATCGAATTAACCAGTATAACGATACATTTACAGGCGTAAAAAATGCATAAAAACATAGACGTAATAAAAAATAACAGTGAAGTCTGCAAAACGACCTTGTATTTCGAAAAAAAGCAACCAAGTAACTCTAGTCCCCTCGTTAAAAAAATGAAATCTAATTCTTACACTGTATCCTGGTTAATATTATTAATTCTATTTTTTTAATATGGGTTGTATTACATTATCCCTTTAAGGCAATAAATAGATAATGCCATATAATTGGAGACTTACTGTTGTGTAAAGTAAGGATATACAAAATGAGATATATTATTTTCCCAAGTATCAATCATATTTAATTTATATACAGTGGAAAAGTAAAGTGTTTGGTTTATTGTAGTGAATTAGTGTTTTGTATGGCTGTTAGTTGACTACGGTTTAACTTTTAGTGTTCAAGTATCATGGCAACGCTCTCCATTCAGTGGACAGCAAACTGCAGGAGAGAGGATTGGGCATTAGATAAAGATACGACGCACGGTGAGGTATTAGCATGAAAAAGGTGATCGAAATTCGAAAAAGCAAATGTGTTTAAGATTTCCCAAAAAAAGATAAATGATAAATTAAATCATCTCTGCCATGAATGGCGTTGCTATGGGTGTGTTTAGTTGCATTCATTTGTTTCAACGAAACGTCAAAGTTGTTACTTCTCACAGATAAGAGGTAAATGGCTAAATTTGATGTTTAAAATTATAAATTGTTGTTGTTCTTGTGCTCTTTTTACGTCTATATTATTGTTTTGATTGAAAATGGCTCAGCAAGCTGCAGGTATGTATTCTACAAAAACGTATTATTTATTTTGATATTCTCTATACTAACGATTTTTTTTGCAACTAAAAGTTAGGCGTTCAGAAAATTTGATTAAATTTGTGACATTTTTATTATACTTAGAGATTTCAGTTGCGCATTTCGAAGAATTCAGCATATTGTCTATATACGTTTTGCTTAGTAAACATTGGGCTTTCATACAGTAAAATAAAATACTGCGACTTTTTGCGATTTTGCTGATAAAATGAGAAAAACATTCTTGGTTTCCTCTAATTTGCCAATCAGTGATATACTAATGCGAGGTGTAAACCGCGATGGCATTCTTGTGTACAAAGCGATCGCATTAGTGCCATTAGCAGTATAGCACAATTTGGCATTAGTAGCGACTTTAGTGGCATGGCATTGCTCGCGGATCAGTCATAGCATTAGTAGTAGTAGTTGCGATATTACTACTGGCACTGACCGTGGAAACACTGGAACAGTGATTTTTCTTTCTTTTTTTAGAATCGACGAATTATCCTTTATTTTGTTCATATTATTTCCTCTTTAATTGAAAATAGCAATAATTTATAGAAGGTCTACATAAAAAAATTTCGATCAACTATCAGTGTCAAATACCCCGCGCACAGTGCTTCGTCCCATGGACAAAAATCGAAAAAAAAGTTAAAATTTACTAATATCTGAATATGTAATTTTATACTTATAGCAATGTTCAACCATCCTGTATATTAGTTTTCATAAAAAGATTTTTTGTTAGCAATTATGTTCACTAAAAATAAATTTTGCGATCATTATCTTATCAGTGAAAAGAATTAAGAAAGAATAAAGAATTATCAGAACATTCATAGTAGTTCTGTATATTATGGAGTTAAACGGTACGTACTTAATTGAAAGCCACTATGGCTATTGTTAAACAAGGTATGTACTTTAAATTTATTTCTAAACAAGTTCGTGATTGTTTAGTTTTTATTTATTTTTAAGATAATTCTTAAATGGGTATAAAAATTTTTCGTTTTCAAACTTCAAAAAGACATTTAAAAAAAACATATCAAAATATATTGTATTTATTGAATATTTTTGTTGTCATATTCATACACTTTTAATTTTTGTATAGTTCACCTGCGTCTGCTTGTGACGAACTTTATTTTATAATACTTTTCAGATGGAGTAAAATTGATAAGCAATGCCGATCTGGTTAATAGTTGGCTTGATCATAAGGACAAGAACTCAAAATTATTTGTATTTCAAAAAATGTGTTCTTTATTAAATATTGATGAACCTTCCAGTCAAATGAGACACCACTTGTGCATGAAAAAGCCCACTATGTTGGAGCGAAACGTTGCTTAAAAAAAGTTTCCATCTTTCAATTTATTATAAAACCTTATATCCAAGAAAAGGAAAAAATATATGGATATGGTCTATTAAAGAGGTAACTATTAACATCCGAACCCCTCATACCAACAAAAAGAACAGTAACAACGCGAAAAAGTAACATATTAGAAAATGATGTACAGAAATATCTTATATGTGAGGATACTTCATCTACCTGTGATTTGGATAAAGGATTTGGATTCTATAAATTTGGAAGATTCTGTCAGCAGTGATTCTTCTGAATCAGAGTAGTTACGTTAGAGTAAGTATCTATGCATTTTGTTGTCCTAAAGTAAATTTATAGCCTGTTAAATTTTTTTTAATTAAATAAAACATTAATGTTTCTTTTTCATTAAAGAAAAACATTTTTATCTTATATTAGGCTTATATTGTAGGAATCATGTTCTAATGTTATTTCAATTCTTTTTTATCACAGGGATTTATTTAATACTCACACCGTTTTCATGCTATAAATTATTATTTCCCTACATGGAACACAGCTCCAACATTTTTATTATTTATAAGATTTTTTTTCATAAACGTGGGACTAAGAACATCATCATTTAGTACAACGAGAGTACTCATCATTTGTGTCAAATAAACCTAGTTTGAACAAATTGCCTGCAATAAAAGAGAAGTTTTGCATTTTTGTCCTCTAGAGCCATATGTTCGAAGCACTGTGCGGCGGTCTGGTCAACATAAAAAGATTCAGGGCAAAAACACGTACAAAATTCATCACATAACTTCAATACGCTGATGACTGCACTTTATAGTTGCAAAAACGTTACAGCAATTACAAGAAATGTTGGACACATATACCTGGGCATATGAGGCTTTGGGCC
The DNA here is from genome assembly GCF_002938485.1 of Sitophilus oryzae. NCBI lineage: Eukaryota > Metazoa > Arthropoda > Insecta > Coleoptera > Curculionidae > Sitophilus > Sitophilus oryzae. Next base: position 1,442,131 of record NW_022146866.1, read on the forward strand.
TTAAGCTGAACATCGCCAAAACTAAAATAATTACGGAGAAGGACCATTGGAATATGTAGCGGAATTCAATTACCTCGGCAGTTTGATTTCAGAAAAGACGAATATCGAGTCTGAAATTCAGCATAGGATTAGCAGCGCCTCAAGAGCATTCTGGAAATTAACAGACAAGCTTTTCTACAATCATGACTTAAGCACAAAAACGAAACTCGCACCGCCGACACATAAACGCATTAAACAAGTTGCAACAGAGACACCTTAGACAACTCTTAAATATCAAATGATTCCATCATGTCTCAAACGTCCTTGAAAAAGCTAACTGCAAGAGTATTGAAGTCATGATTACAAAGTCCCGTTTAACAAGGACTGGTTAAGTATGCAGTAATCAAGAAAACCGCATACCAAAATATCTGCTTTACGGTGAGCTTGTAGATGGTAAGAGGAGGCCGGGTGGACAACTCAAAAGGTACATGGATATTTTCCACGAAAACTTAAAGGGGATTAACATGCAGAATGAGTGGGAAGAAGCAGATTACAATAAAACGGAATGGAGAAGAATTATAACCTCAGTTAACAGAGACAACCAAAAAGTAAAGAGGCAACAAAGCAATGAGATTTTTGAATGTCCGGAGTGCGGTAGACAGATAATATCACATATCGGGCTTTTCAGTCACAGAAAAGGTCATGAAAGAAAACACCTTGCGTGACCACCTTTAATGCGCCTCAAATACTCGTCAGCGAGTAATGGCAGTAGTAGTACTAGTGTTCAAGTAGTATTTTTTAAATGGGGCCAAATAGTTGGTCAGGGGGAAATTCTGTGCAGTTAATTAATATTTATGAAAAATATGAGTATATGCATATGGAACACACAGAATCCGAAATACAAAATTTGTGTAGTAGTTTAAGGAGAGTAATTTTTAGCTTATGCTTAAGCCTTGTACTGTAATTTTTTCCAAAAAAAAAATAATTTAAATTACCTAAATTGGTTTGTGTCCAGCCTTAATTTTTTTTTGTTGTAATCTCTAGGATCTCCTAAGTATAGCTTAGGTATTAAATTATTAAATAAATGGATCTGTAACTAATCCATTTTCTGACCAATATTCTTCTTTTATGTCTATTTTTTTAGGCAATATGCTTTCTGTCAATTCTATTGCCACAATTTTGGCAGTTAAATAATAGCCAGGCCTATGGTATGCATATCGCAAAATTTGTGGGAAAAACTAAACAGTAAACGCTAAAATTACTTACTTATTATATTTAAATACATTAGTAACCAAGATTCGAACAATCAATAGTAATTTTTAGCACAATTATTTCTTTAAAGTAACATACCTATTAGATTCCCTACATTACGCTTTAACAAAGAACACTATTACTGTTGTATAATATTCTTTGGTTTTAAGAATATGACGTTATTATCATGTTATTACTCACTTAACTACTTGTCATGTTTATAACCTATTGCCAAACAGAAAATTAGTTTAAATTGTGCACAAGTTCATTGTTACAAATAATTGTTAAAAAACGAAAGTACACTACAAACGAGGAAACAGCTATATTGGGTAATATCCTCGGAATGTTAATGAGTCGAATACTGTACAAAATCCATAAATAACAGAATATATTTTCTTTTATGTATTTCACTCCTATAGGTATGTTATACAGGGTGGTCCGAACTGTATTCCGGAAACTTCGGCTGCATATTCTGCAGATAAAAATAAGTAAAAAAGTTCATATATGTAAATGTATGTCCTAAAATGCTTAGTTTCAGAGATAGAGGGTGTAGAATTTATTTCGATTTTTTCTAAATAATTTCTGAAGTAACGTCAATAATTGGATGAAAATTGGTGTCTGAGAGTTTTTTGACATGAGAAATTTGATTTTAATGTCGAAATGACTCCTATTTGTAGGGGGCGCCACTTACGTGTGTTTTAACTGTTTTGAAGAGTAATAACTTTTTGTCCGTACCTGTATAAAACTACTGAGTGAAAAAATATACATTTCCGTGATTTTCTACGTAAAAAATGTCTCTTGGTAAAAATCGCTACGAGCAACCGTTTTCAAGATATATACAATGGAAATAGTCAATACATGTCATTATTGACTAAAAATAAACATGTTGAGTAGATAGTTGTTTCACTGAAATGAGAAATTTGGGAACTTATTATTTTTTAAACTAATCATAACTTTTTCTTCGAAAAAATGATGATAAACAGTTTCTGTTGAACTTTTGGCACAAAAACATTGCAAATTTATGATTTATTCTAATAACTAATTAGTCAACATGTTTAATTTATGTCAATGATGACAGGTATTATCTATCAGTAATTTCTATTCCAAATATCTCGCGAACCATTACTCGTAGCGATTTTTACCAAGAGACCTTTTTTACGTAAAAAAACATCGTAAATGTATGTTTTTAACTAGCTAGTTTTATACAGGTACGGACGAAAAGTTATTATTCTTGAAACCACTTAGAAATAGATAGGTGGCGCCCTCTACAAGTAAGAGCCATATTGTCAAGAAACTCCCAGGCACCAATTTTCATCCAAATATTGACGTTACTTCGGAAATTATTTGGAAAAAATCGAAATAAAAATGAAACTTCTACACCCTGTATCTCCGAAACTAAGCATTTTAAGACATATATTTGTAAGAACTTTTTTATTTATTTTCATCTGCAGAATATGTTGCCGAAGTTTTCGGAATACAATTTGGACCACCCTATATACAGGGTGTCCCAATATTCTATGGATATAGAACTATTACATACTTTTTTTTGGAATCAAAATCATTGGACCCAATTTACATCTATACAAAAGTGCTTCACTTTTGTAACCTTTTGGCTTGTCTTTGGCATGGTGTTTTTTTCAGTACAAGTCGATTTGATTCTTTTACCATTATCCAATTCATTAAATCCGATAGGTACTCATAGGTATATCGTAGTACCGTTGATTGAAGAAACAAGAACATGCGCAATCTTATGGGCGGTTTCGCGGCGCAAAACCTGTCCGAGATGAAGCTGGCGTTACCGTCAGTCTGTCCTAGAATTCCTAGATTTAGTTTAACTTTGCGCCGCTGCGCGGTGATAGTCTTTTATAGCGCAACGGATAACGAATACTGTACCGTAGTTCTGCTTTCTGTCGACAGAGTGAGTGGTTGCCGGAAACAGTGTTGCCAGAACTACCAAAGTCCGTAGATTTACGGATTTTGGGTGCAGTACGTAAATAATACGGATTTTCTATCATTAAACAATTTAATATAATATTATATGGTTAAACAAAGAAAATCACTGTTATTTTATATGTAAAATATTATGGTAAATGTTAATAATCGTCATTTCCAAGCCAACTAAACGACTTTTTTCGATCAAACGACATATTCTTTATTTTTGTTATTCTAATTATATTCTGCAGATTAAGTGAAAAGTTTTGTTCTTAAATATCTACTCTACATATTATAAACGCGTGTTCAAATATTAATCTTGTGGAATGTACATATAAACATAAAACGAGATATAATTAAGGAAATATCATCGTAACAACAGCTATTTTAGAAACGTCTAGATTTACTTATTTCACTGAGATTTATGAAAAAAAAGTCCTTTGCCTCGAGACAGATACCGCCACGTTTTGGAAATAGCTCAAAACGAAAGAAAATTGAACGAGGCAAGAGGAAACGTCAAAAAAATCCCCCACGCCCTCCTCAATAGTTTTCGGGCGCTCTTAATAATCGAAAGTAGGCCAAGGCAAACCGTAGTTAGGAAATAAACCAAAATGCGACAAATTTGGGCGACGAAACGCGACCTTCGAAGAGTTCTCCGCATAGTAAAATCTTCCTTTTGAGGGAGATTCTCAATTTGAGGGAGATCTTTTCTTAATTAGAGAAAGATATTTTATGTGAATATATTTCAAAACCTATCGCGAACATTCTTACTCTACGGACTGTACCTTCACGCTACTATATCAAACGCGGACTCTAGCCTAATTAATAAATCTAATGAATTTAGGAGAAAGTTAGGAGGCGGCGGCGGTAGCGCAACAAAAGGACGATTCGCACACACATATGGCAAACTAGCGGTTGTTTGCGAACTAATTAGCGTTTTTGGTGGTAGGTGGCGGCACCTTGCAAGGAAGACTAACAGGAGGACAGGATAATTAGGAATGCTCGTGCATTTGTCGTAACTCCAGGTCTCGGCGGCTATTGTATATAGTTCGGGACGTTTGCCAATGTTCCGATAACTTAATTATTTAAGTTTATACCGTTTCTTGTCGGATGTTGTTGTTGGTTTCGGCGGCGAGCGGGGCGAAGAGAAGCTCCTTAGAAATGTAGAAAACGGGGCAAAATGGTTTTGGAGCTACAGAAACGTTTGTCTGCTTCGAACAGCTCAACGGATTCGTATATTAAAATCATAAAGTTATCTCTTCCGATATGCATATTGTATACCGCGTGCGTCTTAAAAGTGCTTAAAAGTGTCTCATTCCTATAACTTTTTTATTTTTTCTGATAAAAAAAGTTTGGTATATCTATGACGTAAATTGGCGGACAGGATTGACGTATTCAAATAGTATTCGTTTAAGCCACCAGATATACCAAGAATTTACAACTTTGAAAAACACCTCACTGAATAATGTAACATTTTTAGTTCGTTACATGTCTTTTTTATATATGATATATATGATGTCTGGCGTATCGTCATCGGATTCCGTATCGTTCAGGCCTGATAATTTATTTGGCAAGCTTGGCGTAATTTTTACGTTCCCTAGTCGCCAACCCTGCTATCGTTTCACTGTTCTGTGGAGGCGCGCGCTGTCAAGATCCTTGTTATATGTCAAGGCGCCTCTCTGCGTTTCAACCTCACTTTTGTTCACCCGGCTTTTAGAAATGGTAATAATTTAAATCTTGCTGCAAAATCTGAATCAGCTGCCATTTCGAAGCAACAGGTAAAGATGAGATATTATCTTTATTAGATTCGTTATTATTATTGAATATTTTTAGGGTAGACTTTTGGATTGACCCACCTTAACTCGTATTTGTATTTTGCTGGCACATTGGTTTGATTTGGTTTGGTTCTTTTGCTTTTGTCCTCCAGAATGTTACATGGAAGACAGGACAGTTTCTTTGTCTATTATTGAGCCCTCGGAAGTATTTCGAGGTAGGTTTATTTTGTTTATTAAACCTTGTTTGGTTTTAAACAAAAGTTTCGTATTTTTAGGGTCTTATGGACGTACATTATCTTATCGACGTACATTATCTTATGGACGTACATAATCTTATGGACGTACATTATCTTATGGACGTATATTATCTTATTTACGTACATTGTCTTATGGACGGACTATTTACAAGGTACGGGCATTATCCAAGGTCCTAGTAGTATCCAAGGTACGGGTAGTGTTCCCCTGTACCGTTATCTTATGGACGGACTGTGTCCAAGGTACGGGTAATGTTCCCCTGTATCGTTATTTTATGGACGGACTGTGTCCAAGGTTATGGTCCAGGTTACGGACATTATCCAAGGTCCTAGTAGTGTTCCACGTTACGGGTAGTGTCCCCATATTGCCACAGTATGGATACAGGGATCGCCGACAGACAGTACAGAGATGCGAGACCACCTCACGCTGCTACTGTTTGAAGCAAGATTACATAAAGAACAGCTAAGTGTAGATTTAAGTTCTAGTTTTACATTTAACATCTAAAACATTTTCAGTCTTAAACAATAACGTACATCTTAAGTAATATCGTACAGACTATGTTTAGTGGTTAGATTGTTAAGAACATTCATGTCGATTTAATATTTAAAATATGATTTAGATCTTAGGTTTCATTACATTACGTCTTGTAATGGTATTACTTTCATAGATATTTAGTACAACTCTTAACACGATTTTTTTTGACATATAACCACTATATATTTATTAGAATTCTACAATGTCATGTACCAGCAAAGACCATCATGAAATATATTCATTAGTTTTAAGTAATATACAACTGTGTTTTCTTTCTCTGTACATGCCTGGCGCCCAATATCTATCTTTTTTGTTTATTGTTATTAATTAGTTTTCTTTCCAGTGAAATACCTTATCCACGACTGCTCTCCGATGAAAAGCTGCCGTTCGCATTGGTAATGTTTTATAAAAAACGCTACAATAACAAAAAGGATTGGAAGGGAGAAACGTTTGCTTAGCATGTAAAAGACCATACCATAACGTGGTATACTGATGCTTCCAAAATCAAAGCAGTGACAGAGGTGGGAGTATTTGGACCGAAAACTAAATACTCCGAATCAATAGGCACCTACCCCAGCATCTTTCAGGCAGAAAGCTAGATAGGCTATCGAAAGATGCGTACAATTTATTTTAGATAGGAACTATCGAAAACAGGAAATAGCCATCTTATCTGACAGTCAAGCAGCACTAAATGCGATCAAATCAGTAACCATCAATTCGAAGTTGGTTAAAGAATGCTGAGAGAGGCTGAACAAATTGGGCAAAAAAAAATAATGACCTCGTACTCTGGGTGCCCGCTTACCAAAAGATAGAAGGCTATGAAAAAGCAAATGATCTAGCTAGAAAATGAGTAAACACTCCACTAACTGGACCAGAACCGTTCTGTTTTCCAAGCGAAAACCAACTAAAAGCGGAACTGAAGAACCTGGAAGACTTGTCTCCCTTACTTTTACATGCGGTGTTCTGTAGAAATGGACCGACTAACCCTTGCGATGTAATTGACCTCAAATTTAAGGAGGCAATAGAAAAAGAAGGTTATATCCTCTATTATAGATTCGAGACAACACCGGTATCAGGTCTAAGGAGAGACCAAGTTAAAGAGGTGGAGAAAATGGAGACAGATCCTCCAGCGTGGACCTCACGGGTACCTCAGCCGGAGACAAGCTCCTCGACTTAGGCATGTTCGGTCTTCCGGTATACCGGTACTAGTACCGGTACGTTTGAAATATTCCGGTATCGGTATCGTCTTTTACAAGACCGATAAACCAGTTTCGGTATCGGTACTGGAAGACCGATTTTGGTACCGGTACCGGAAGACCGGTTTCAATCGGTACAGAACAATAGATTCATGATAATATGAGAATCAAAAAACCTGTATAAAACGATTTCGGTACCGGTTCTTGTGCAAAGCTGATTGTGTTCTGCTCTAGGTACTGTATGATCGAAAAAAAAACTGCGTCAGCAATGGCTATGAAATAAAAATCGCTGTCATTTTATATGTAAAATTATATGGGAAGTGTAATCGATATTTATTTCCAAGCCAACTGGACGCCGCTTTTTTATCGATCATTCGGTATAATACGGTCAGGAACATGCAATGTAATTTATTTTAATGTATGTTTGAGGCATTGCTAGTCTAGTTTGGTGTAGTAATCTAGTCTTTTTTTAGTACGTCTAAAATTCAAGTACCTAAAACATCTTATTTCCGCTCCATTATACCTCCAAGAACAGCAGCTTCAAGTACTTTTTCCATTTTTCATAAGGAAAGAGAATTTAGGAAAAATCAAGAATATGTTAGAAATGTGAACATAAACAATGAGAATCTTAATTTAGATCAATAACGTTCCTAAATAGATTTACGATATATTACGAGAAATCTAATTTATCCCTCAAAATACCATACTTATTACATTACCGTATTTACTTAACGTGACAGACACGAGAACTTTCTATTTACATTTTTTAAAACGGTATCATCAGGCACAACATCACTGGCACAACAACCAAAACTGTTATTTCGGTCTTTCCGATATTCCGGTTCATTCGGTTTTCAGGTCCATCCGTTATACCGCTTCAGCTAGTATCGGTCCCATCGATCTAATTGTTGAAACCAGTATAGAGGTTGTAGGACCGGTACTTCGTGATACCGGATACCGGTTCCGAAATCTTAGAAGCAAACATCCCTACCTCAACTGTGAAGGGCACGGAGTGTTAAACCCAACTGTGGAAGGGTGTATAGTGTATACCCTCGTAGGAGATAGATACCCACTACTCGGAGGATGAACATCTGTTGCCAGAGGAGGATGGGAAATACCCTGTCCCCCCTACAACAGTAAGATTCCCATGCAAGATGAGTTATAGAGTGCATGATGAGTTATAACTAAAGAAAAGGGGACATAGTAGATTTTTAAGGCCACGGTGATTAACCCCTCTCTTACTCATTCTACATTTTATATAATGCCCTGCAATTAGGCATAATTTTACATTCTATGTTTTTGATAGGATCTCGTTTCTTTCAGTTACAAAAAGTATTAAAAAAATTGAACAAGTCTTTCAATTACTAGACCAATACTAGCAATGGAAATTATAAAACATCACTAGAACAAGATACATTAAAGACCGTGCTGTATCCGATAGTTTTCCGCGATGCAAAAATTTTATGATCAGGTATGTATTTTGTACGAGTTTCCTAACCGTCAAATTCAAAGCCCACTTGATCTCATAACTTTTTAATAGTGCGATCTGTATGCTGTTTATATTAGTTTGCGTTTCATTACTTTAACAGTCCCAGTAGACGTATACGGAAGCGATATAAAAATCCAAACTCATCGACAAAGTGCGAAAAAGGTGATCGATCCGAATCGAATTCGAAAATACTAATTACGAACTTCTAATAGAGCGGAGCGAGCGTCGCTCCAGAAGACGCCCGGGCGACGCCCCAGGTGAGCGGGTCGAACGCAAACGCACAAACAACTAACAATAACAATCTCATCCGGAATGCAAAACCGAACCCGCGATTATATTAAAGCAGCCCACTCCGGGGAAATCATCCTTATAGCGAGACGAACAACCACCCAACTAATGAGAATGCTATGGACATTTTCGATCGTCTAGAAGGGTGAGATTTTTCCCTATACGAGGGCTGTCTTTTATATTTTGCATATAGAGATATTTTGCATTTATAGAAATATACTGCACGAGGAGAAATGTTTTTTTGCATCTGTTGGAATCAATTGTGTAAAGGTTCCTAACGAAGGCGGAAAAGCGAAATTTCGCCTAAATTTCTTACTTTACACTTTGCGTCAGTTTGTTCCATATTGATAAGCCATTACCGGCCATAATTAATTGTGAAAGAAAAATGTAAGCTATTTTCTTGCTTAATATTAACTAAAAGCATTCAAATTAAGACAACTACTAACTAGGTACAGAAAAAAAGTATAGTCTGTCCAACGAGAAGATCCTTGACAGTGATAGATGTGTCTGTCATTTTAATTTCAAAGTAGTTTATTTTATTTTACAAAGAAATAAGTTGGTACAACTGGAACTCATAGCAGATTATATTTAAAATTTGACTGACAAAAGTGATTACTTGTCAGTCAAATTTTGATACAAAATATTGTGAAAAAAACTGTATAAAACTGAAAAAATGTAATCGAGTTATTTAATTTAATAAAAAACGGTATGTGTTAATACAAAATAAAGAACAAGACACCACATACCAAAAAAATATAAAAAATAACGATTTCTTACTTTCAAGCTTTATGAAACTTCCCGCATTTATGATTATATTTATCAATATAACTTATGTACAAATACAAATTTGTAATATTCCGCAGGAATAAATAAAAGAACATAAATAAAACAAACTATTTTATTACTAATAACACTTACCAAATTTTTTAGGTACCTTAAAGGTTGATTAATTAACTTTAATCTTAATTTTTTAAACCAGTATCTTTGGCATTATTTTTCTTGTGCAGTACTAAAATCCATTATTTACGTATCGTGTGATGTCGATATTTTACAGCTACTCCAGTCTTTAGTATGTGTTTAGTATGGTCCTTCTATCATATTCGAGATGTACTTATCTACTATGATATGGTATACGAACTTTAATTATGGTAACTTTATTGGTGTATAAGACTTTTTGCCTGGGCAGCGAGTATTAACCATAAACAGTTAATTTTCACTCGATTTTCCTCCACTTGACTTCAAAACACACAAAACACACGTAATAACACGAATCAAAATGCATCATCTTCCAAAACGCAGGGTATTTGACAAAACTGACAAAAGTTGACACAAAATTATAACCTCTAATTTAGAAAGACTTTGACAAGCGTCAAAAATCTAAAGGCGAGTTCATACGCATCGGCGTCCGTTTCTCGTTCATCGTCCGTCAAACCAATAAAATTAAAATACGATCTGTCATTTTTGAAATATACCAATAAAACTGGTTAAAAACAACAAGAGACGACGCATGACGGATTTATATCCCCATCCATAGTTAACTTAAAAATTATTAGAAACTTTTTTTAGTAAAATAAATAGATTGGTATGGGACGTCATCTGCTTTTCTTCTGTCATCGTCTGTCGAAATCTTACCTGAGAAAAAAAAAACAGAGTATACGTCCCATTTTTGGGACGTTGGCTAAATTTGAACTTTCAAAAAATGTATTCAGAATTGAACATTATATATTTTACGCTAATTATTTTTTATGAAATGGAAGGAAACATCACATTCACAACAAAGTCTTTTTGTTTTATTAAAGTACATCTTTGTTGAGTCTTTATTGGTACAGAGAAGTGTCCTTTTCAATCAAATCGGACGTCCAAACTCACTCGTCCACCTAGAAGTTTGGAATTTTTTTGGTCCCGGTCTCTTTAGAGTAGAAGAAGTTGTTTTAGAAAGATAGAACAACACTATTTTTCTGCGTACATCCAGAAGAGATTAATTTTACTGGGGATATGTATATTTGAGTCTCCAAGTGTTGACTACGCCTGGCTTATCCAGCAGCTCAACTCCACCCATGTGTGAATTATATTCTTGTCTTGCTTTTGGAATGGAAATATAAATTTGTTTTTTTTTTTCTTTGCGAGAGCAGAGTCTTGCTTGTCCCAGTGGCTCTATACTACTGTAGTTAGTGGCAAATCACTATACATATTTCATTTGATCTCGTGTCCACTCCGGTGTTCTTGGAACTGTTTCAAAAATTGATCATTCAAATTTATTGTTCAATTCTGGCAGACTGGAACAGTTTACTGATGTGTCGTCACTTCGCGGAAGATAGTTCGTGACTTTACACAATTTGCGTTTTTTTTATAGCCAGTGGTTCGTCATCGCTGCTAAGTTCAGTTTTGTCATGTACGAGTATAGGCACAAATAAGTCTAGGGTACCTTTAACATCTTCCACTTAGCTTCTAGAATATTTTCTTCAAAATTTTCACTTTCGGTTAACTCATCAGAGTTTGCAAGAATTATTGCAATGTCAATATCGTCAACATCCACAAACGTCTCAAAATTCAGGATACTCTAAAATTTCCGTTATCTCCTTTGTTGTTTAGATAGTTTAGTAAGTACTTTTACAAAGCTAGAATTTAGAATAAGTGAGAGGGGGGTTAATCTCTGCGACGTTAGAGATCTATTGTGTCCCCCTTTCTTGAGTTATAACTCATCATACAGTCCCAGGACTTCCTACGGAGACCCGTGTCCTTCACAGTCGAGGAGCTACGACCCAGGCCGGGTAGACGAAACGGTAGCTTGTGTCGCCTGTTGGGTTTAGAGGTAGGAGGTAGGCTCCCGACCCTTGGAGGAGGTGGTAGCTTGTATGCCACTTGCGGAGGATGGTCTCACGCAAGTGTCAGCCACCTCTCCTGTAGTTCTCTTTGGGTTTGGCCCCTTGGAACTTTCATTGTTACTGTTCCCAGTGTCGCTAGGGGGTTTCCCCACAGCTTCACCGGTGATGTTTATATTACTATTATTATCAGATCTCATAGTGTTCCTATGAGTCGCTAGGGACAGTCGGTCCACTTCTACAGAGGCCCGCATGTAGAAGTAAGGGGTAAAATACAATGGGGTGCCCCCGATGCCCCAAGGTTGAGGCTGTCCGTAGCCCCGCCCGGTATCGTTATATGTCTTGGTGAATTCCCTGGCCACGACACTACAGTCAGGGACAAGACGATGAGTGAGATGCTTCTTAGACCAAGCCAAGTGCTAGGGGAGGTTCCCCCCAGCACCTGAACAGGAGCTTCCCCACCAACGACAAAGTCTTGCATCTCCTAGGGGAAGTTTTTACAAAGCTAAAGCAATAATAGTTTTTAGGAGTCGAAAAACATCCACGTGCTTACTGAAGTTGTTTTCACCCAATGTCCTATAAATGGGACATGAACATAAATTGTAATATAATAAGTAGTAGTGGGAACTATCGAATGAATACTATCGAAACATTCGATAGTTGCAATTCATTCGAATAATTCGACAGTTAGTAAGAAAACATTCGTTGAAAACTATTCGAATAAAAATTATCGAATAGATCCGTCATCTGCTTTGAAATATTGTATTCTAGTAATTCGGCAGCAAAAACCATTCATTTATAAAATTCATTCATTTATGAAATTCATTTATTCGTCAGGATCGATTATAATAAAATATTAACTGAATTTTAGTTGTCGCCCGGCGACGTAGGTTTCTTTCCGAGAGCGGTCGGTGGCAATGCTATGAAAGAAGCCGGCATCTTTGATTTTTTCCGGAGTCAGATATAGATAAGGACACATTATTTTTTTTATTGAGGTGCTAGTATTTACACAGAAAATACATTATGAAGGGCGCTGTTGCCATATTTTGGTATTAGTTGATATTAGCAAAGAATATTATTGTTTGGCTTTAGTTAGTTAGGGTTAGTATGTCTATATATTCTGCATTTTTTTTTATTAATATTCTGTTGTTACACTGCAATAATACTTGTTATTTTGGATGTAGGAAAATGATTTTTAATGTTTTTAAGCAAAGACTAGTTTAATAAATAATAATAACAGTAATAATTTGTTATACCTATTAACAACAAAAATTAAAATCATTTAATATAAATATTTTTGTAAGTAGTAGAAAAATATAAACAACAAATTAGATGTCAAAATTATTTATATTAGATCCTATTTAAAAATAATATAGTCTCTAAATTTTTTGTGTGTGGCAACGTTGGTTTATTAAATAATAATAATTACAGAACTAATTTGTTATATTAACAACAAATTTTAAAATCATAAAATATAAACATTTATTAATTTTCTAAGCATGCAGTGTAATGGAAGGAAAATATAAATAAAAAATTAGAAATCAAAATTATTTATATTAGGTGCTTTATATTACTATTTAAAAATTATATTTACTTTTACTGGCATTTACTTTAAAAAATAAATGAAATATTTCTTCGCAAAAAACTACATGTAAGAGAATTAAGCAGAAACAAAATACAAATATCGTTAACTTTTTTTTTAAATTGGCACGTGTAAAACTTTCATTTTAATTTTCTCACCCCATAGTTTGAGTTCGATAACCATTTACTTAACCACATTACTTAAATATGATTATTAAGTTCAACTAATTCATATTATTAAAACATCTAAAATACAAATATGTATTTTTAAAATTAATTGTAAGTTCATCTCATCTCTCTTAAAAATTGCTACTTCTCAAAATTTCCCATTAAAAAATAGACCACATACCATATAAAATTAAATAATTGAAAGATCTGACTACGGAAAACCACACAAATTTTCGGAAAAATTTTGACCACCTGCACACAATCGTCAATAAATAAAATTAAAAATAACTACTATTTTAGTATTTTAACTATTTTAATAAACGCAAAAATAGCACAGTATTTATACGGCGAAGTTATAAAAATTTGGAAGAACTAATAATGCACTGACGCATACAAAAATCAAACGAATACTTTAATTTCATTTATCAAAAGCATTCGATAGTCGTGGCTCAACGATAACCATTTAGTCGCACGGCGAGGTTGTCACATATGCTTTAGTATACAAATGAATGAATGATTTTATTCGAATAAAACCATTCGATAGTTGAAATCATTCATTCATTAACCATTCGATAGTCTAATTCATTCGATAGTTCCCATCGCTAATAATAAGAGTAACAACAACTTTTAAAGTTGAATCACAAAATTGCTTAAAAACGTCAACTGTCAACTTTGAGATGCTTAATAAACTCAATATTTCCAAGTTCACTATGATTTAGACAATGAATATTGTAAATATACAGGGTCCGGCATAGACTTAAAATTATTTTATTTTAAGTCTATGGGGTCCGGCAATAGTGCGTCGCGTCGGGCATCTGTAGCTCCTAGAATAAAAAAAAAACTTGGGAATTTTGTTTAAGTGTAAACCTAAAGTATGTACAAGGATGTATTTCAGGAAAATATTTTAACTTTTATAGGATGGCTCAAAAAAGTGTAAGTGGATCGGGATGATTTTTTTTAATGGAACACCCTGTATATTATTGCATTTTTGACTTCCTTTCAGATTACTTTACATAATCGTAAGATATGAATAAATATATTTCGATAATTTCAGAGATATTAATAAATTATTAAAGAATTTATATTTTTCAACTTTCATTAAATAAAAATATTACAAATACAAGAACCGTCCTGAAATCAAAACTATATTAGGTATTTACTTTGTATGATTCATACTTAACTTAAATCTGAAATCATACAGCATGTTCAAAATTCTACGCCAAACTTTCTAAAATATAAAATAATTTTTCTTTTTTTTTAAGTGGAACACCCTATATGTTATTTTTTTATTAGATGGAGATTTAAAAAATAAACACTTTTTGTATTTAAAGTATTTCAAAAATTTTAATGGTTTCGCAGATACACGCAGTATTATTTCATATGGCTCTCTCAGCAGTAAAATACGAGTGAAAAATCATTGGCTTGATTGGGTGGCTTTGATAAAAATTTACCATGGAAAATGAAACAATAATATACAGGGTGTTAAATTTAAAAAAAAACGAAGAAAAATTATGTTATATTTTAGAAAGTTTGGCATAAAATTTTGAACGTCTTGTTAGATATACGATTACCATATTTATTGCACAGTAAGTACAGATTATCTAAAATAAATATTTAATATATTTTTGATTTCAAGACAGTTCTTGTATTTTTAATAATTTTTTTAAAGAAAGGCTGAAAAATATATATTTTTATTTATTTATTAATATCTCTAAAACTATTTAAATATATTTACTCATATCTTAGGTTTAAGTATGTAAAATGATTTGAAAGAAAGCCAAAAAAGCAATAATTATACACGTGTTCCGTTTAAAAAAATCATCCCTATCCACTCAATTTTTTTGAGCCACTCTATAGTTAAAATATTTTCCTGAAATACATCCTCATACATGCGTCAGGTTTACATTTAAATAAAATTCTAAAATTTATTATTCTAGCAGCAACAGATGCCAGATGCACTATTGCCGGACCCTGTATATTTTAACCTACTCCTTGTGTGTACTAACAAAATAACAATTACATAAGATTTACTTCATCAAATTACTATGACACAATTAAATTTTAAAATTTATATTTCCTATTCTAAATGAATCTATCTTTCGAGCGCACAGATACCTACTATAGTAGAGTTTAGGGGTAAAGGGGGGAGGTAATAGAATAAACATACACTCACACACGTACCTGGAAACAAATTAAAAACGTGTATATATGTGGCCTAAAGTAATCAACCGTTGGTACAGTTAGCTTAAACGCAGCGGTCAGCGGCAGAACCTTCGTTTAACTTTCATCCCTCGTCCCCGTTACACCCCTCACCATAACGATTCCGCTCAACCCGAAACCTGCAAGAGGAAGGGGGGTAACTCTATCCCACGTGCAATTACTTTCGTGGCACTGTCCGTGTCAGAACAGTCGGAGAGGTGTAAATTCTATTAACCTGAAGGATAGATATTCAATTATTGATAACGGGTTTTAGAAAACAATCGAAATAGTATACTTATGGAAATAGATAGATTATGGATGGAAAAATCACAAGTACAAGTTTTTATAATTTATCTTTGAGTCAAAGGTAAAAATAGATATAGAACTTAAGTAAGTTTAAAGTTAAAGTGCCAAAATAAAGTCCTCCTACTCTAGATGCCAGACCACCAAGAGATAGAAGGCAATGAAAAGGCAAACGATCTAGCAAGAAAAAGAGCGAACACTCCCACAAACTGGACCAGAACCGTTCTTCTGCTCAAGTGGAAACCAACTTAAAGCGAAACTCAAGAACCTGGAAGACTCTATCCGTAACCTGGAAGACTGTATCCGTCAACCAATCCTCCAACGGTCAAGACACACGAAAAAAATTCTCAAGACTTACGACCGAGAAAAATACAAGGTGGCAAAATATCAGTCCGTCATCAATAAACGTCATTCGCCAATAACTTTGTAACTATCGGATACACGAGAAAGTAATATGTTGTAGAAAATTTAATTA
Organism: Sitophilus oryzae; assembly: GCF_002938485.1. NCBI lineage: Eukaryota > Metazoa > Arthropoda > Insecta > Coleoptera > Curculionidae > Sitophilus > Sitophilus oryzae. The sequence goes on from NW_022146866.1 coordinate 1,458,378, forward strand.
TCTACAAAATCTCTAGGAAATATAATTCTCTACCTCTACACGTGCTGCTTTCTCTCCTTATTTAACTACCTGACTTGTTAGTCTGGCGGGTCTTTCGTGGTTGTAAATGACAGCCAAACGTGTATTTTTTTAAGAAATTGTAAGTATTATTTGTGATGTGACAAATTTTCAAATCCTGGAAAATATGAAATAAGGGTTATGGAATTCAAAAATCTGTCAAATTGTTAGATGTTCCAGATTGATATTTCCATTAATAAAATGATTAACTTTATATATATATATATATATATATATATATATATATATATATATATATATATATATATATATATATATATATATATATATATATATATATATATATATATATATATATAAATTCAGGTCAGGACGTCCTACGACGTTGTCAGATGCCTAACTTCCACCCTGTGCGATTTTTCCCATTGATCTTCGGTGAGATTTTTCCCGCTCATCGACCTTCTTATTCCTTCCATCCATGTTTTCTTGGGACGTCCTCTCTTTCGTTTACCAGGTGGTCCAATGAATGACTTGTTTTGGAATTCTTTCATTGTGCATTCTCTGAACGTGGCGTTACCATATTAATTGTTTTTGTTCTATATCATTTACTATTGTTTTCTCTATTCCCATCTGTTGTCTAATGTCTTCATTTCTGATCTTATCCCTCCGTGAAATTCTCATTGCTCTTCTAATCGCGTCCATTTCTGTTGTTTCTAATTTCCTTTTATTCCTTTCAGTGAGTCGCCATGTTTCACATCCATAGAGTAATATGCTTTTAACTAATGTCTCGTATATATTATATTTCCTGTTTTTTGTAATTTCAGTGCTCCATAGAATGCCATTTATGCATCTGGTAACTCTTCGTGCCTGTATTACTCTGTTGTTTATTTCTCTATCGTCCGTTCCATCTCCTGTAAATATCGATCCCAGGTACCTGTAATCTTCACATGCCCTAATTTCCATATTATTGTCCAAAATAAGATTTTCTGTATTGGCTCCAATTGGAAGGTATTTTGTTTTTTCTGTATTTAAATTATTAAGTCTGCCAAAGCCTGTCCCAAGCCAGGTTGCAAAAGGGTGAAGGGGAGGAGTAACACCCTCGTTAAAAAAACCAGGGTTCATCTGGCCCGGATGATAGCACCCTGTAAGGGCAGCAGCTTCGTTTGTACCCTAAACGAAGCTGCTGCCTTGTAGTTCGGTGTTGGATCACCAAAGGCTAGAGGAAGAAAACTTTGATTAAAAATTACCCGGTCCTCCAAGTTGGGGGTTAAGGCGTTGGACTAGTACTTCAACCCTTGGAAAAACGTTTTAAATACTAAAAAGCCTAAACAAAACCTCGGAGTGATTCACTTTATTAAATCTCAAATATTTATGACTGGGAAAATAAGTGGACCTTTTATTTTTTTTCCATAGTAACTGTTAAAATTTCCTTATATCTATCAAAAATAGTAGATAAAATAGTACTTTAACCACAAGGGTAGATTAAATGATAATTTAACAGCGAGGATAGGTTACAAATTTTATTTTTTCTCGCACGTTTTTTAATTGCTTCCATTTTTGAAAAGTTTTGTATTCCGTTTCATAAGTTATTCGGGATTTAAATGGAAGTAGTTTGGATATGGTGTTTGTCGCCTCAGCATGAATATCTGATGGTAATTTACTTATTTCGTTTTGAGCCACTTCTGGCTCCAATTCAATCAGCAATCTACACGAAAGAGAATTAAAAAATATTGACTCAAAACTGACAACTAAAGAGACAGCTTTGTTTATTTGCCAAATTACATAGAAACCAACGCCAACCCAGCACAATATTTTTTCTACTCGTAATAAATTTCTTGAAATAATAATTTCTGAATAATTTTTTAAAAAAATATTGTTTTATACACGACGATAAAATTTCATTATCGTCAGCCGAAATTAATTCCCTCGCAATTTCATCGCTCGTGAATTAATCTTTTCGGTCGACGATAAAATACCATTTTATCGTCTTGTATAAAAAAATAACTATTACTTAGTAAACCCATCCGAAAATTTAAGCCAAACTCAAAAATTGTCATATACGTCATTATCATATATAATCCGAACAAACTATATATATTATATATTCACCCACTGGGAAAATAAGTACCATAGATAAATAGACTTATAATATAAGTACAAAAAAAAATCACTACCTCCTAGACTATTATAGATATGCTTTCAGCGTGTTAATGCTAATCAGAAGTCATCAAATCAGTTTTATTGTATTGTGATCATGTTGTTATCTCTGGCTGGTTTGTAACTGTATGTTTTGACCAATACTATACAAATTAATGTATACGAGGTAAATGATATACAATTAAGTTATGATAAAAATAATAGTTTGAAAGTAGCGGTAGATTATACAGGGTGTCAGAAATAATTAGAGATATTTTAACTGGTAGTATATTTCGACCCCAAACACATGGCTATAATTTTTTCTTGACATTTTCCGAGAAATTTTAAGAGACTTTTTAGTGCCAGTTATTTATCCATCTAAGATTACTCTACGGTGTATCTAAAACTTACAGTGTTGCCACCTTCTACCTTAATAACCTCCTTTGTTAAGAAATTCACTAATTTTAATTCAAATTTTGAGTGATAATATTTACTCTATTTAATCTAATATTTTTAAATACATATTGATTACATATTAAAATAAAACTCTAATATTAATTATGCCATAGTCATCATTTAATCATGTCATAGTCAGTTATTATAATAGCATGTACAGGGTGGGTCAAATTCGACGCTTTTAAATGGAAACACTCTTTTCTATAGGAGATAGACAAAAAGTAATATCGGTGTCCGGAGCTCAATTTTTGTCAAAAACATGATGGTGAATACCGCATATCGATATCTGTTACCGTTTCGGAGTTACAAGGTATTTTTCAAAAATATGCATTTTTAACAAATCGCTGTAACTTTTTCGCTATGGAAAATTTTACCAAAGCACCTTTTTACGTAGAATTTAATGGTTTAAGAATAATTTTTTTAAAATTAATAATTTAAGAATTCAGAATCAACAGAAAATTTGATTTTTTATATGGGATACCCTGTATATTTTTAATTTATTGAAAGGAATTTAAAATTACCTTTCCAAAAATATAACACACTTGATATTTTGCACGATTCCTCTTCAAAATATAGAGTATATAGAAATTCGCCCGCTTTAAATAAGTAGGCTTTGAACGGCATCGGCTGTAATGCAAAAAAATTCTAGCTGTGAGCATCAATTAAAACGAAAATAATATTTTGCTATGAGAGATGCAGAATTTTATAACAATTTAAAATATATTTAACCAACATTAACACATTTAAACTATATATCTAATAACAATAAAAATAAATAGCAAACCAAGACATGAGATTTTGCTACAGGTGTTCGACATATCAACCGTCTTCTGTTATGGACAGACGGGGCAGTTTTTGAACATTTCTCGCGGGATTCATTATCTCAGTGGGGGTGAAAAATACCCTCTCATAACTGCTAAGTATTTCTAATTATTTTCTCGACTATACGGAAGAATAAGGAACCTTTATTGTTCCGCAAATATATCCATAGGATTAGATCCATGGGCACTAAGTCAGGCTGCCTCGACCGCCAATGGGATCTTGGTTAGCTATTCAATTATTCTTGAAATTGGCTGCAAAAATTTGCTGATAACTTCAGCGATCAGAGGTCGTGCATCGTCTTGCTGGAAAAATATGTTTTCGAGTTTCAAGGGCATATCATCAATTAGGGGTCCAAAGCCTACTAGTTAAAAGTGGCGAACTTCTAAAAATTCTGTATTTCGAAGGGGATTATAACAAAATGTCAAGTGTGCTATATTTTTGGAAAGGTAATTTTAAATTCTTTTCAGTTAATTAAAAATATAGAGGGTGTCCCAAATAAAAAATCAATTTTTCTGTTGATAACTCTTAAATTATTAATTTTAAAATTTTTTTACTTAAACCATTAAATTCTACGTTAAAAGGTGCTTTGGAATTGTTTTCATAGAAATACAAAATTTTCCATAGTAAAAAAGTTACAGCGATTTGTTAAAAATGCACATTTTTGTAACTTCGAAACGGTAACAGATATTGATGAGCGGTTTTCACCATCATGTTTTTGATGAAAATTGAGCTCCAGACACCGATATTAGTTTTCGTCTATCTCCAATAGAAAAGGGTGTTTCCATTTAAAAGCGTCGAATTTGACCCACCCTGTACAAGTGAAGCAGCAGAGTGAAGTGTATTTTAGTGTAATTAAGTGTATATCGAAAAAGAGAACTGTCACAGTTACTGTCATTTTTTTTAATGTTGTGGGTATGTTTTTTATGTAAGAGTTTTCCGTTTTGATTTTTAACATATTTTTTCACAACAATTTACATTTACTATTATAAATACGACGTATTTATATGTATATATGTATATTTACGTATTATTAAGAACATCTGTGCAGTTTCTATAGACTTAATTTGTTATGGGAAATAAAAAAGTCTCATTTTCAGAGAGAGAGGAATTCGTGTAACATTAGAATTATCAGAACTCGGGTCGAAAACAGATCTAAAATGGTTCAAATTTAACTTTGTTTAATTCCCTGTTTCTAATATCAAGGACTTATTACAAAGCGAAAACTAAAACCATTTTGCATTGTTTAAAACTAAATAACAGCATTCGATAATAAAATTGTACTAAATAAAAAAATATATTCTGTAATCTTGTTAACAACATAACAAATACTTTATTTATTAAAAAAAACTACATCTATGATTGGTTTGGATTATTTTCTACCCTATTGAATTACGTCATGAGATGGCATCTAGGTTTACTGATTTTTACAGGTTTGCTTGTTTATATATCGTGATTTTCATATAATTTAGTAAATTTTATACAACAATTGATGCATGATTAACAACTATTATACAGATATAACTAACAAAAAAAAAATAATTAAAAAATTTACATGAAAATACTGATGAAAAATATCTAATGTTTTCTAGTCTCACTACAAACAGATATAGATACTATTTGTCCTAATATCTCCATATTTCTAATGTGGTTACTGCTTAGATCTTATACTGGACACTGAATCCAAGGAAAGCCAGATAGATACTTTTCAAGCAAAATAAGGAAACAACATAAAAGTCACTGAAATTAGTAAGTTCTCTAATTCTCCTCATCGTTGAAAATGTTTTCTAGCAGCTGCTTGGTTATGCTTCTGTGGGGCTTCGCGGGATCCAGTTTAGGTCTTCCATACAGTCTGGCATTTATGGCATATAACCTAATAGAAAAAAAATACTAGTTAAAAAAATAAGTACACGAATTATAGGAAAATAACGTTTTAGCCAAAACTACATAATCTATATAGTCTAAAAGCTAGCAACGTTTTCGAGAAAGTATTTTAAGACATCTGGCTCTTTGATATATCTGTTACTATGCTCTCTGGAACATCATGCGGCCCGTCTGGCTGCCGATACCCGTTGTATATATTTTTTTTAATTTAGTCCTATAAATTCTAGTATTGAATATAAATCGAACATGTCTCCATAGCGCAGTGCGTAGAGTTTCGCATCCGGATCAGTGCAAAAACTTTTTTATTTTATTTTTGTTTATATTCTGATAGTAAAGTATTAAATAATTCTGGTGTTTCAAAAAAAAACAAATATTTAATACTTTACTATCAGAATATAAACGAAAATAAAATAAAAAGTTATTGCACTGACTCGGATTCGATCTCTGACTCCTCGCTTGATAGGCAGAAACTCTACGTGCTGAGCTATGGAGACTCGGTCGGTTATATTCGGTCGGCTTATATTCAATACTAGAATTTAAAGGACTAATAAAAATATAGGATCTTCTTTCAATGCGCAGTAGGGAACGCAACGTTTACCAGCAGCCAGACGAGCCGCATGCTGTTCTAGAGAGCATAGTAAAAGATATATCAAAGAGCAAGACGTCTTAAGATACTTGTTTTTCCGACGTTGCTAGCTCTCGTACTAATAGAAGATGTTATTATAATAAGGAAATGTAATGTCAACCAAAAGCAATAAAAATCAAGAAAACTCTATTATTTTTTCCAAAAATCCAGTTTCCGAAGATATTTGCACAAAATCTCCAGAAAATAAGTAGACACAAAGATAGAGACTCCCTAACATCCATATAACATTGATCTGTATCGGCATACGCTTGGTGCATTTCAACAAAATTTTTCGGCTTTGTATTTCACGCAGTCCGGTTATCGTTTATGTTGATCGCATCGAAATAATATTAAAATCGTGACTTTGTCACATATTTGCTAGTGCAGTTATTGAAACTAAATATTGAAACTTGTCAGGTACGAAGTTTGTGTGATGTAACGCTGTTTCGGGTGGCAAAAATTAAGTGAAAAAGAACCCGAACTGGACATCGCGTTGTGTTGTGACAATTTTAAATGATAATAAAATTGCCCTGACAGGTGAGTAAACAAAGTGCTCGTTACATAAATAAAAAAAATAAATAGGCTATAATATGAGTTGGCTAAAATATAACTTCATCCATATTAATGCTATAATTTATTTAATTAACTAGTGCTTAAATTTTTGATGAACATCTTCTAAAATATTAATTATGTACGGTTTAACATTTTTTTTTCAGCCCAAATTGCCACAGTTGTGTCCCCACTAGCAAAACAGCGCGGTGCATAAAACTATGCTCGCTACCGTAGTTGCACTCATCTAAAAAGTTTGATTAGCTTGCATAATAAATTATAATACACGTTAAACCTTCTCAAGATATCAAAAGATTTACCTGTTTATTTTTTTTAGAATTTTCACAAATTGCACTTATTAATACCGTATGATCGAAAAAACGGCGTCAAGTTGGCTTGGAAATGACGATTGATGACATTCCCCATATAATCTTACATATAAAATGACAGCGATCTTTATTTCATAGCCATCGCCTTCGCCGTTTGTTTTTTTCACATTACACTTTTCAATTAATATTGTAACAAATTTTTTGTGTACTCGCTATTTAAGCTCATGTATTTGTATAAGTCGGTATTTACACACTTTAAAGCAGGATTGTAGCAGCCCAAGCAGGATCGTATTTTATAATTCCTGCTTTCAATGAATTGCTAACTTCCCCGATCTCAAACGTTGATAATCTCTACATTTTCCATTTTTTTGGAATAAGAGCTCAAACGCACTGACGACCAGGTCGCAGCGACCAGCCAAAGGCCAGGCCATTAAATCAAATAATAAAAAATTCACAGATTTTGCAACATGCGCAACCATCATAGGCGTATTGAAAATACCAGACACAAAAGTCGGCGGTGGTCGGCAATCATCTGTTTTTTACATTTTATATTAACCTGTGACGTCATTTGGAAGAGCTCAATAGAAATATGAAAGAACTAAACCTTGTTTGGAAAGCAATTTGACATTCGTGACGTCAGCATTCTGGCAGTCTAACGTATCACTAATTGCCATTCGCAAATACTGGGGTCGGCATTACTGGTCTTGGGTGCCGATTTTCGTGTGTACGAAACGTAAAATAAGATGTACTGAATAAAGACAGAAGGCGAAGTATTTTCCCAAGCGCATGGATCTAGCGTCAGATTAAAGTGATTATATTACAAATATTTCGTATTTTGGCTCTCTCCGACTTAGTAGATTAGCGATTCACTCCTATACATGTAAACGCCGACCTAAGGTTTTGTTTGCCAGTAGGGTATATTCGAGATACGTATAGTGAACAAGTGAACCGTTCACAACGTTAAATAATTTTGATATTTGATTTTTATCGTGATGGCTTTTTATAAAAGTGAACAATTTATTAAAAAAAAATATTAATGATGGAGATGGACGTGTGCGGATTCATGAATGGTCACGATCACGGTCACTACACTATAGAAATGTGAGGTATGTATATACATAGAATTAATGGCATTAATTTGCAATAGCACCTGGAACCCACAGTTTCATTATGGAGCCAGATTAAACCAATCAGAATGAGTATTATGTTACCGTAAAAGCCCGAATATTGGTTAAACGTAGGGTTACCCACGTAGGAGCCCGAAATATGCAAAAAATGTCAGTTTAGGTTAAGTATAGATTAGGCCTATATTTTTTTATTAATGCAAAACCAACTAAAACCTAATTCTAATCTAACCTAAACTCACTCCCCCTTTTGCATATTTTGGGCTATTACCTAGGTATTTCTAGGTTTAACCAATATTCGAACTTACGGTTAAATTCGCCGTACAAAAAATAAGTAATAGTTACTGTAGATAAAAATAAATTAAAATATAGTTCCACGATAATTTAGTTTGCAACTTCTTTTCATCATACCTAATAAAAAACCGTCACAACCACAAATATACATAGGTGCCCATAATATGAGTAGCGGTATTGACGGTTTTTTGTTATGATGAAAATGTTGTGTGATATGAAAAAGCAATAAAATATATTATCGATTGCAGGAACTATACCTAGTTTACCTTCAGTATGTCCAATTAATATAGAACATTATACCTATGCATGATATCTATGCATGAAAATTTGCTACCATTATATTTTGATAGTTGAGTTTTTGAAATTATTATTTTATAATTATTATTTCTTAAACAAAACAGACCCACAATAATTCAAATCTTTATGATCCAAGACTTCCAAGAATTATAAAGTAATCTCACGTCAATTTTTCACAGTTTTTTTTAATTATTGCATGCTTTAAATGTTTGCAAAGTTAACAAAAATATTTCTTTGAATACCTTGCAATTGATATATTTGCTATTTAATATTATCAGTTCCCCCATTAAGCCTATTTAATATTATCAGCTCTGCATCATATCCGAAATTCAGATTGTGTGTGACACAACGAAGAGTCAACGTGCAACGTGAACGACAAGAAAAATGGCAAGTAAAAAAACTTGTAAAGTCTTAATTACTAATTACACAGTCCTTCCCTTGAGTTCTCCTGCCTAAAATCTATATTGCCTTTCCTAAGATTTTAAATATAAATGATTGAAACTCAAGTTTACCACAATTTAAACTTAAGATAATTATTTAATTATTAAATCCATAATTATACTAAAATATAACACTTACGAAGTTTCTAAATATTAACTATTTCTACTTAATCCAGTAGCGTAGCGTAGGCCCCGCAGCACCCGCAATGGGGCCTCGTGATTTTGTTTACTAAATACATATATATGTGAACAGCGTCCCCTACAATTTCCAAAAATATTGTGTTGATTTATTTTTTAATGTTTTATTTTTTATGTTCTTTTATTATTATTTTTTCTAGTTCTAGTTATTATTTTTTCTAGTCTATAAGTTTTTTTTTGTTTTTATATTTTAAATGACTTGATATACGTACATAAAGCTATATTATGTTTTTAGTGTGTTTTTTTTATTTTAATATAAGGGCACCAAAAAAATTTTGCGGGGGGGCCTCACATTTGAAGTTACGCTACTGACTTAATCATTTAATAATTCTGATAAAAACACTCTTGATTATTTATTTTGAAAATCATACGGGCTATAATCATTAATATGACTATATTAACAATACTTAAATCAAAATTTATTTGAAGGAATGCCATAACCATCATTACAATAAATTGTAAAACAATAAGTATGTAATAATAACTCGGAATAATTATTAAAAACTGCTCATCGCGTTATAGATGTCGGCGTCTTGTCTCTATTATTGTATTACCCGTTTAGCTATAGTTTGATTTCAGATAATGCAGATTTTAATGTGCCATTTATGTTTTTTATTGGAATTATTATTTTTAGCATATTTTGTATACTCTATGAAGTGATTTTAAGAAGTGCTCCTGTTCATTTTTCATTTTTCAATTATTAAAGTGCCTATTTAGATACATTTAAAATTAATTAATTAATTGGTGTATAGTATTTGTATTATGGGTTTGTTTATTTTTTATGAAATGTATTTTTTTCCTATTAAAATAAACATAGCTTACTAAATCACTAGCCAGCCATTTTTAAATACAGGGTGTTAATTAAGTATCTGGCCAAACTTCAGGAGATGATTTTTTGAGTGTTTTTAAGGTAAAAAGTTCATATAAACATGTGTCCGGAAATGTATAATTTTAAAGATGTCAATGTGTTTTCTAATAGGCCTTTTTTATTAATATCTCAAAGATCCGTTGGCCGATTTTGTTGAAATTTCGCCGTGTTGTGAACTTTGATAAGTTAGCACTAATTAAATGATAATTATTTACAACAATATTCAAACGATAAAAACTTATCCCGATAAAAAATATTTGGCACCGCCTTGGATTCATTTGTTTTTACGCCTGTTGGCGGTGGAAACCATGCAAGCTTTTTCTTTGTCCTAAGTTGTTAATTAAAAAAATAATAATCATATAAAAAAAAATATAGGTCCTAATAGCCTAAATTTTATCCTTGTTTATAATAATATACAAGGATTTTATCAAAATGTATCAGCAGATCCGATGAGACCCGGTTATTATATGTTTTGGAATTTAATGATTTAATTAATTATTCCCTTTAATGCATCGATTGTGCGCATTATCCTACGCGCCAAGAAAAAATATTGCATTAGTCTAAATTTATTATTTATGTTATTCCGCTCTTTCACGTATAATTTGCCTCTTGATTCTCTACGGAAAGAGTTAGATTAAAATAGCCCAACTGTACTTAACAACCCATGCCTTGACGTGCATATTCTTTTTATAATAATATCGGCTTTCCCAGACTAAACATCCATATCCATAAAATAGTTGGCCCACACACACTAATAAGACCTCATTTCGGCCCTCGAACGGCCTTGCGATCGACTTACGTGTTGACAAGTTGATTAGGCAGGTTATTGAACTCATGTTGCCTCTAGCATGTCGTTTTTTCAAAGATGGGTCCCATATAAACGCGGCCAGAAGTATTTTCAATACTAAAATATAAAACAGTCGAATCTTGGATTTAATGGTATTACTGGTCGCAGCGACCAGTAATACCATTAAAGCCGGTCCCACTCGATGTGTCAAACACCTTCCTACGTTGGACACATGAACATTTGCCACATCGTGTAGGAGACACACTTGTCAATTGCAATATTGTCGAAGCCTATACATGATGCGTCCAACGTTGGTTCCATCGTGGGAAGCATCGTGTATGACCCGCTTAAATCAAACGTTGTTCGCTGCGACCTGGACATCAGTGCATTTGACAAATAAAATATTAAATTCAATAATCATACTATAACGGCAACCTATTAAGTATAATAATTAATAAAAATGTTAACAGTAAAGTGCAGTAAAAACATACTGTATACTAAAGAAATAAGGGGTAAAGTATCAGAGAATTCATTCACAAAAAGATTTTGAAATCGCACCTTACTGTATAATTAAATATAAGTTTTAGAGTTAGTTAAGATAGTTAAACAAGTTATATACATACACTCAGATGCCAAAAAAACGCAACAAAGAAATTTTTCGTCAAATTTAAAGTGTTATATTTTTGTTATTTTTAGCCCTATTTGCATGAATTTTTTAGCAAACTGTACATAATTATATCAACTTTAATTCGTAAACTCAGTTTTCTGTAAACTTTAGTAATTTGCATATTATACAGGGTTAATCGAGGGGTTGTTTTTTTATCCTAACTTTAAAACACCCTGTACAATAATTTCGTGTGTAAATTTTCCTAAAACATAATTTTACGGTAAGAACCATGTCTCCTGAGCATTTTGTTTTTTGGATCACATCAATGCATGCTTTGGTTAATTTTTAAAAGCAAAATGAACTGATCACGATCAATTTGCAATTTTTTCAGTTATCATTACTTTTGATGTAATTTTTTAAGAAGACGAGATGGTTTTGGTGACTATTGTCGTAACGTCATATTACGCTGCATCGGATACTCTATACTAAATTAAAAAAATAACGTTAAAGACTAACGATACGGTCCTGGTTTTAATAAACATTAATAATGATAATAGAAGTAACGATATTAAGGAAAACATCTGTAATACTGAAGTATACAAACATCAAATATGATGGACAGTTCATAGTAGTGGCGTAATGGGCAGTTCACAATAATTATCAAAGCTGCGTATTGAAAAAAAAACTTCAAAAATAAATTATAATTGAAAAAATTGCAAATTCTTGGTGGCAAGTTCATTTCGCTCTTAAAAATTAACCAAGGCATGTATTGACATGATCCAAAAAATAAAATGCTCAAGAGACATGGTTCTGACCCTAAAATTATATTTCAGGAAAATTTACACACGAAATTATTGCACAGGGTGTGTCAAAGTTAGGGTAAAAAAACAACCCCTCGATTAACCCTCTATAATATGCCAAATACTAAAGTTTATAAAAAGCTGAGTTTGCAAATTAAAGTTGATATAATTATATAGAGCTTGCTAAAAAATTCATGAGAATAGGGCTAAAAATAACAAAAATATAACAGTTTAAGTTTGACCAAAATTTTCTCCGTTGCGTTTTTTTTTGCATCTGAGTGTAGTTATTTTACAATTGCTGTTGCTACTTTAGAGTTAACACTAATTTTTTATTTAATCTGCTAAAATAAGCTATGAATTAAATATACCAATAACAACGGTCCTGGTTATCTCCCAACTTAGGTAGTAAATAATATGAGTGGTTTAATTTAAAAATGTGCTTGAATTTATTGTTATTAGTCAAAATATCTACTTTTGGGATAACACATCTCTATTTATTCTCTGGTTTACCAATTTTATTCAAAAAACTTTAACAAATTGTACCAACTTTTCGCTCAGTTCGCATCTAACGTTGAACCACCAGTCGCACACGAACACCAGCTGGCTGAACTGGGTTCCGTTGGGACATAGAAACGTCGTTTGTCGTCCATCGATGTCACAGTAGTGCCAACTTTGACATCTGGTCTCTGGATCCGCGAAGAAACCGGGATACGGTTGCTCGTCGCAATAGAAATTGGTGTAGGGCACTATTCCCAGGACGGGGTAATCAGTACCAGGTCGACCTAGATAAGAAAAAAGTTTAGTTATTTTTTTTATTTTAAATATACACTCACCGGTACGAAAAACAGGTACCTTAAAATTTTTATGTATTTTAAAATTGAATATGTTTTGTTCTAGTGGGCCAATTTTGATGATTTTTTAAGCAATATGTAGCTAAATGATTGGACTTTTTAGTATCTTTTTCTAAATTAAAACTAAAAGTTTCCATCTGTCAATTATACGAGGGAAAATAAAATGCTGATATTTTGGTGAAAGTTTTAAATACCGTGTAGAATATGTTAACACGACAAGGAATTTAAAAATCATTTTATTATCTAGATAGTTGGTTTTTGTAGTTCATCTGAATAGCTTTATTATTGTTGGAGATATTCGCTTTTGAAGAAGACACTAACATTTTTTCGTAATTTTTATATTTTTGGTCCTAGTCAACAGACCTAGTAAGTTGTGGTCCCGAAGCAGGCCTTCTTGATATTAGATTTGCTTTGTTTAATCTTCTTCTTACAGTCCGTTCACTTACAAGTACGTTTCTCTATTCATTATAAATTTGAAAGGCTGGCAAACGGCGCGGCGGTTTCTTAGCGATAAACTTACAATAAATCTATCGTCTCGCTTCGAAGTTCTCATACAAAGGTTCCTCGACGTCTAGCTTAGGAAAGTGTCTCGAGGAAGCTACTGCACTGTACTTCGTGCACATCTAAATCTGTTAGTGACATAATTTTGATCTATATCATCTTCAATTAAAGCAACTATAGCGGATACAACTTATGAACTTAAAACCTTCCCTGCTAGAGTAAATACTCAACACCCAACAGACAATAATAATATGATTGAATATGATTTTTCAATAACAGTGACCTTACATAAATCATAAACACTATTTCATAATCATATAGTTTTTGGCCTGTCTCTGTTTTGAGATCTACTGTTTTGAGATCATTCTTATGGCTGCTTTTGCAGCGCCGCAGAAAGTGTGACACATTAAGTACCGTATGATCGAATAAAAACGACGTCAGCGATGGCTATAAATGACGATCGATGACATTTTCCATATAATTTTACATATAAAATGACAGTGATCTTCATTTCATAGCCATCGCTGACGCCGTTTTTATTCGATCATACGGTATTAAAACTATAAGCAGTCATTTTCCATCATACAAAATTTTTAAATAACTACGAGTCAAGTACTGAAAGAAAACTATCACTGTGATTCTATTAATATCACAGTGGATTAGATCATAGGCCACACAGAAAATAGTGGTAACAAAATGATTGGCTAAGAAGTAACATGACTAATAGCTGTGCTAATAGCGTCAAATACAGGTTGTTACTTTGTTTATTACTCGCGGCAAGAACTTTATGGTTGAAACATGGCAAAATGGAGAAAAACACTTATAGAAGGTACATTCTTTTTCCATATTAGCTGTTGTTAAATTCGATCATTGCTTTTACATGGCCATTACAAAAAGTCAAATCGAATCTGAATGAAAATTAGTAGTATAATTTTATTTAAGGTTTTAAAAAAATGGTATAAGATGGTAGACGAGATTTTTCGTGTAATGTTGTCCCAAGTATTGTACTTTAAAACCATTATTTCAGTTTCTGCGGAAAACTGCGATATTTTAAGTTTTCGATTTTTTTTTAGGAGAATGTCCAGTACTTAAAATAAAAGATATTTTTGAACAATGGTACAATAATGCCAAAAGTGAAAAAGTGGCAAAAATTTGTGAAAAAATTAAGTTATGTTTACAAAGTTTTTTCGTTTTTTGTTGAACTTAAATTATTGCCCTTTATGATTTTAATTTAATTGTTTTAATTTTCAAACTGAGCTTGCCATAATGTTATCTGTGATTGAATAATTGTGATAGAAATAACTTTTTAACCAAACCAAACCTTTTTTGAAAATTTTTTTTAACCTTTTAATTTGTTTTATGATTGTATTTTATACTTTTTGACCTCTGTATAACTAACTATTGGAATTTGTTTATTATTCTGATTATAATTATTTTAGCTTTCTTGGGCCTGAAGATGGGAATTGTTAAGTCCCGAAACATGTCGCCCCCTTCTTTTTTTGAAGCAAATTAAATTTAAATAAACATCTTAAAAGATTGTTAGTTTTTTGTCCCCTACCCCTCGTCAGAGGTTTTACTTTGATATGTACTCGGTTGGAGAACGTTTTGTTTTTTTAATTTGTTATTTACTAATAATGAGAAATAATTACCCTTTGGGCTGCAGGAGATTTTTTCCATATTTATAAAAATTATAATTAATTTTTTTTGCCAAAAATATTTTTAATTTATTTTTATATCATAAAAATTAGTTTAAAATATAAAATATTCTGTTATCTTTTATTAGTAATGTAAGAAAATACATTTTCTGGCAGTGAAAATCGAGTTTTCAATTTTTGTCCACTTTCCCCTATACTTCAAAACACTGTGCGACGGGACGAGTCGGCAGAATACCCTATAAGTGCATGCGTTCTCAATAGGCAGTGTTGCCATTCTGTCCCCCTATAAGTAACTGTCGAGTTAACAACCTGTATATCATCGGACAAAACTTCAAAAGGTACCTACTATAGGATGAAACAAATTACAGAAAATTTTTCCACGGTCAGAAAAATGTTCTATAATAGTCCACAGAGTTTGTAATAATATTTTACTCTCTCTCTGTCTTTATTCCTACAAAAGGAATGTAGTGAGCAGGTGATGTTGAGGTTTGTCTCCATAATTCCCTGTCTTGTGCTTCATGTACAAGCGTGTGCAGTGGCTTGTGGGTGATTTTTGATAGCTGGTCTATCGATCGGGAGGGCGAGCGGCCTCGTGGTCTTCTTTCCGGAACCTTGCCCTGTATAATGAGTTTTTCCATACAGTCAGTATCCCTCCTCATAACGTGACCGAAATATTTAAGTATACGTGACTGTAGAGAAGTTGAGAGGCGTTCTGTGATGTTCAGTTCTTGGATTATGGATTCATTGGTTCGCCGGGCAGTCCAGGGAATTCTGAGCATTCGTCGCCAACAGTACATCTCAGTTGCGTCAATTTTTTCATTTCTGACTGTCTCACCGTCCAGGACTCGGAGCCATACATTAATATAGGAAATATTAGGCAATGAACAAGCCTTTTTTTTAAGTGTTTAGATATGTTTTTGTCTCGCCATATCTTTGAGAGTTTTCGCACTGCCACTCTTGTCATTTCACATCTTCTTCTTATTTCCCCTTCTAACGATCCCGTGTTGTTTATAAGTGACCCAAGATATATATATTGACTTACAACCTCAAAACGACCAATGCTCACTACATCAGGTTTGTTGTTGTTTTGCCTGTCGATAATCATAATTTTTGTTTTAGAGGGATTAATTTCAAGTCCAAGTTTCTCGCTTTCGTCTTCAACCAATTTTAGAAGCTGCAGTAACTCTTCCTCGTTTCCCGCTAGAAGGACCGTATCGTCTGCAAATCTGAGGTTGGTAATTTTGTGACCATTAATTGTTATCCCCCCCTTGCCAATGTTCCAATGCCCTTCTCATGATATATTCAGTATATATATTGAATAATAGTATGCACCCTGCCTAACACCACAGGTAGGCTGGAAGTCTTCGAAGTAACGCCATTGATGGTAATTCTACTTTTGGTATTTACATAGAGATTCTGGATCAATGAAATCAAATGAAAAGGCACGCCCATTTCTTTAAGAACCATCCATAGTTTTGACCATTTGACTTTGTCAAAAGCTTTTCGATAGTCTATGAAAGAAATATAGAGTGGATTGTTAAATTCTCGGGCCTTTTCGATAATCTGACGGATATTCAAAATTTGTTCACGTGTTCCTCGACCTCTTGTGAATCCTGCTTGCTCTGGAGGGATTTGTGGTTGAATATACAGTTTTAACCTTTCGTTAATGATATGAAGAAGAATCTTACTGGCATGTGAAATTAGCGCAATGGTACGAAAGTTGTCGCATTTGGCTGGAGATCCCTTTTTGTGGACGGTTATTATGGAACAATCGGTCCAATCTGATGGCCATTGGTGAGTATGCCATATCATATTGCATAACTTGTGCAAGATGTCCACACCAAAATCTCCCGACGCTAGGAGCATTTCGGCCGTGATGTGATCTGGTCCCGGGGGCTTTATGATGTTTTTAGGGTTTTTATTGCTGCTTCAATTTCCGATCTCAGTATGTCTGGTTCTTCATTAATTATATCACTGTGGAAAGAGCAACTAGGCTGACGATCTTTTCTTTATACAGTGTTCCGCAGTATGTTCGCCATCGTTCCACTATTTCGTTAATTTCGGTTTTAAGTTGTCCTCGATCGTCTTCTATTGCCCATGTTTTTGGCTTGAATTCTCTTGTGAGGTACTTTATCTTTTTAAATAGGTCCCCTGGTTGATTTGTGAAAGCGTGAGATTCTATTTCCTGGCATATTTTTTCATAGTAGTTATTCTTGTCGATGGTGCAACTGTGTTTGATCTCTGTATTTATTTTTCTATATTTATCTTTTTCATCTTGTGTTTTTATACCACTTTGCACTAATGGTCGTCTTTGTTCAATTTTTAGCAATGTGCTGTCAGAAATTCAATGTTTGTTTTTTTGTCTTTTGTTTAGTTGTCGAGAAGTGGCATTACTCAGACAATTTTTAAAGTCTATCCAAATCTGTTGGGGTTGGGTGTTCTCGTTAATGTTCCACGATGTTTTCAGTAGTTCTTGTTGGAAATGTGTTACGTCGGGGATCTCATCTGATTTGGTCTTGGTTTTCTTACAACATTTTTTAACTTTATACGAATCTTTGCTGCCAGTAACTTATGATCCGAGCACATATTGCTCCGGGGGTAAGTCCGTACTGTCCTGAACGAGGTTCTCCATCTCGAGTTAGAGAGAATATAATCTATCTGGTTGCGTACTCTGTCTCCTGGACTATTCCATGTGTAGAGCCTTCGGATATGATGTTGAAATGTTGTGTTCATTATAGTTAGATTGTTTTCGATTGCAAAGTCAAGTAAGCGTTCACCCCGTTCATTTCTGACACCGATACCATATTTACCAACAATAGTTTTAATATTTTACTAACAAACTATAATTTATTAAAACTAAAGTAAATTTAATCATTATTAGTTTTGTAGTGAATGTAAAACAGCGTAAAACATAAAATTAATAAACTTAAAGTTTAAAGCTTCATTCAGAACATTGCAATTAGTAGGATAAATTAGTGGTTTCAATTACACTTTATACTTTTTAGTTTACGATCATTCACAATGTCTAAAAAACACAATTAACATTAAAAGAATATCCTCTTCTTTTTCTTCGTCGTCTCTTCATGTCTGAAGAATCGTGACATTATGGCTATGTGCAGTTGGTGATTTTGATCTTCCATCGTTGGCGATCTTCCGCCTCTCGGAGATTTGATTGAAATGGATGACCTGTAATATTTGCTATTTGGTCAAGCCATCTCGATGGTGATCGTCCTCTGGGTCTTCGACCTTCTACTTTGCCTTGTACTATGATTTTTTCAAGGTTGTCTTCACCTCTGCAAGTGATATGACCGAAGTATTGCAGGATGCGTCTGCGGCAGATGGTGGATAATCGATCTGTGATGCCGAGTTCATTAAGAATTGCCTGGTTCGTTCTAGAAGCTGTCCATGGGATACGGAGCATTCTCCTCCAACACCACATCTCAAATGAATCTATACGGTGTCTATCAGCGCTCTTGACGGTCCATGACTCAGACCCGTATAGGAATATGGAGAACACCAAAGATCGAACAAGGGTTTTTTTGGTGTTTTTAGTAATGCTCCTATCTGTCCATATTTTTCTTAGGCTCATCATAGCCGTCCGTGCCATAGCTATACGCCTTCTTATCTCTGCTTTACAGCCCCCATTATTTGTTATTAAAGACCCTAAGTATATAAATTGATCTACTCTTTCTATATTAGGGAGGAGGTTGTGCAATCGAACTGCATCACTTCTATCAATCAGCATGAGTTTGGTTTTATCAGTGTTTAAAACAGTAAACTTTTCATTTCTAACCACATTTCATCTTCATGATAATCCGATAATAAAAAGGCCGTGAAAATAACTCAAAAATGTTGAGTGTAATTAGTAGAAAAGTTAAAGGTTTGTTAACTTTTTCAACTAATTGAAAATACCTACTACTGATTTTGACGTTCTGAATGCTTACATTTAAATTAGGGGAACAAACTTCTACGTTAATTGAAACCACTAATTTATTCCACTAAGCTTAAAGTTTCATTCACGACCTCGCATTTAGTGGAATAAATTACTAGTTTCAATTAGCGTAGAAGTTTGTTCCTCTAATTTCAATGTAAGCATTCAGAACGTCAAAATTAGCGGTATAGATTTTCATCGTCGTCAAATTTTGCAAGAAATGTCATTTTGGCCTTTGATTATCATCCGTCAAGAGAAAATGTGGTTAGAAATCAAAAGCTTATTGTTTTATAAGCTAAATATTAGACTTGTTCTATGGATACAACTGATAACCGCAAGCTGTTACTAAGGAACGCTTTCAATTCGGCTCCATGGCTGGGCATTGCAACTCAATTAGAGCACAAGAGAATTAGCCCATATCTTGTACGCATGGTACAGTCGTTCCTGTCACATAGATATGTCATCACAGAGTACGGCGGGAAACACAGAATGACGTGTGGAGTCCCTCAAGGTTCGATCCTCGGACCCACCCTCTGGAATATATTTTACGATCAGATACTTAGAACAGATACAGGCCTGGGCAACACGATCTTAGCTTACGCGGACGATCTAGCCCTCTTAATAACTGCATCCACCTACACGATCCCCGAAGAAAAGATTCAGACGGCTGCGCTAGCGATTAAAAATAAGTTGGAAGGCATGGGCGTCAAACTGGCCCCCGAAAAAACTGAGCTGGTCATTCTCGTTGGACAACGCAAGGCAAAAGATCGGATAAAAAAAAGCATAAAGCTGGATAATTTAGTTATAAAACCTCAAAAGAAGGTTAAATACATGGGGGTCACAGAAATCAGGGATAAAACGACTGGCATCATCCAGCATCTGACGAGAATAACTCCCAATATCGGAGGACCTCGCGCGGAAAAAAGAAGACTTCTCGCTTCGGTAGTTCATTCGACCATACCATACGCATCGCCGATCTGGGACAGATCCATTACGAAAACATGCTAGAAAGGATAAATAGGAAGTTAGCACTCAGGGTTGCATCGGCATACTGCACATGTCCAACAGTAGCGGTACTGTGTCTTGCTAAGATATCTCCAGTCAGTCTACTGATCCAGGACAGAAATCAAATATATAAAAATGGAACTTCCTTCCGGAAAGAGGCCAGAAACATGGTACTAGAGCAATGGCAGACACGATGGGAAGCATATAGCGGATGGACAAAGACTTTCATACCCAATATTAAAGATTGGATAAAATGCGACCAAGCAAACACGGACTACTACATCACGCAAGCCATGACTGGCCATGGAGTATTTGGCGAGTATCTGCATAGGATCCGCAAGGCTGACTCTCCTAAATGCTGGTATTGCGAGGTGTCAGACTCGGCTAACCATACACTATTTGAGTGTCACGCGCACGAAGATTTACGGGAAAACACAGAAACAGTGTGTGGTACGAAGATTTCTGGAGTAAACGTCGGAAACCTTCTAACATCATCGAATGAAAATTCCCAAACGATTTGCGGCATGTTAAGGAACATTATGAAGAAAAAGGCGAAGGACGAAAAAGAACATAGAAGTATGATAAGTCTATAATCTTGATGAAATGCCTGCGGCGGTGCCGGGATTGGCGAGCTTAGAGCACAGATGGGTTTTAGTGGGTAGACCCTCTCGCATGAAGGAGATCCCCACACTCCGGCCCTAAAGGCGTTTCCCATCTATAAAAGAAAAGCTGTTACTAGGATATTCTATTAATTTTAATTGTGTTTTTGGACATTGTGAATAAAGGTAAACTAAAAAGTATAAAGTATAAAGTTTCATTCAGAATCTCGCTATTAGTGGAATAAATTAGTGGTTTCGATAACACTTTAAACTTTTTAGTTTACGATCAATCACAATGTCTAAAAAATACAATTAAAATTAATAGAATATCCGGGGGTGTCTCACTTGGGCAAAATACATGTACTGCCAAAATATCATGTTACTCGCAAGTGACTGCCAATGACTGCGAAGAAGACTGCCTATGACTGCCATGTAATTATTATAGGCGACTGCCGTAAGACTGCCAATGACTGCCAGCGACTGCCAAGAAAATGTACATGTAATTCCAATAGTGAGACACCCCTCGAGAATATCCTAACAACAGCTTGCGTTAGTCAGTTGTATCCTTAAACAAAGGTTGTATCTATAGAGAAAGCTTAATATTTAGCTTATAAAACAATCAGCTTTCGATTTCTAACCACAATTTCTCTTAACGGACGTTAATCAAAGGTCAAAGTAACATTTCTCGCAAATTTTGAAGTATAATTAGTGAAAAAGTTAAAGTTTGATAACTTTTTCTGCCAATTGAAGTCTACCACTAACTTTGACGTTTTGAATGCTTACATTAAAATTAAAGGAACAAACTTCTACGCTAATTGAAACCACTAATGTATTTCACTAATTGCGAGGTTCAGAATTTACATTTACCGATATTAAACCAACAAATCGTGTTTTTGTATTTTACTAAGAGTGAGTCCCAGGTGGGACCCTCCACTGAGGCCGCGAGGGCCTATTGTGGCTCAGTTTCTACAAGCTCTTTAATAGAAAAAGAGCATTAAAGTTCGCCCTCAAGACCCAGCCTTTTAACATAGGCCGTTATGTCCAAGGGTGATATGTCTTCTAGGTCTGATAAGTCTAGCGTGGGTTTGCCAAACACCTCAAACCTGGTCCTGCCCCCAGCGGGACAGGTACACATAACGTGCTTCATTGTTTCGTCATCTTCTATACAGAGTCGGCATTCGGCGTCTTCCACCAGTCCCATCCTCTGTAGGTATGATCTCAGCCGGCAGTGGCCCGTGTATACTGCAGTAAGCGTACGCGCTCCGTTCCTACCAGCCTTTAGGAGTTCATCTGTTCTACGTTTGGATGGCCCTGCTAGGATTGTTTTAGCATGTTCCATTCCGGGACTGTTATACCAGTCCCGAAGCGCTACACCCCTAACCCATTCACAGAGCCTATCTCTTGCGAGATTTTTTGGTACGCTAAGTGTCGGTTCTGGGCCCACGAATGGTGAGCCTGCACCAGTTTTGGCGAGGGAATCAGCACGTTCATTTCCCTCTAGGCCGACATGTCCCGGTATCCATATTAGCGACACTTTGTTTCCATCTCCTAATATATTGAGTAGTTTCTTACAATGAAGAATCGTCCTGGACGTACTTTTCGTTGCCTCAAGTGCTTTCAACGCGGCTTGACTATCCGAAAATATGCTTATTGTTTTCCCGGTGTATTGCTGTTCTGCCAGCAGTTGCAGACAGGTTTCAATCGCATATAGCTCAGCTTGGAAAATAGTGGTGTGTTTTCCAAGACTGTGATAGATCTCAGTCTTTGGACTGCTGCAGTAAATTCCTGCGCCAGATCCTTTATCGTTTTTTGGATCCGTCCGTGTACCAACACATTTCCGCAAATAATAAGCCGTTTCTCGGCTTATCCCATCAAATCGTGTTAGTTGTCTTATGGATTACAAAGAAAATATATTTTTTCATAATAATCTGAATTATTGTTAACAGTTCTGAATTATTGTTGGCATTTGATAATGTCCAGAAGCAATCGAAGTGTAACTAGAATTTTATCCGGATATTACCAATTCAATGGACATCTTCAAAACAAATCATATCGGATCCTATTTCTATTAAAGTCACGCCGAGAAAAATGAAATCTCAATTTTCCAAAAATATTTTGATTTTTTTTGAAAATTCACATATTTTGCTCAAGCGTGAGTGCAGCGCAAAAATCTATCCAGTAGAATCAATTAAATTTCATGTAAATCAATGGCCAGCTTAAGAATTGTTTAGAAATAAATAGAGATCTAATTTACATAGATATCTATAACGATTTCATTATTTTGCATATGGAATTCATTAAACTAATTTAATAGTCGCTTAGATAGCATCGCAATGTTGTAAAAACTGACATTTAAAACAGCTCACCGCTCCTTTACAA
The DNA here is from genome assembly GCF_002938485.1 of Sitophilus oryzae. Taxonomy (NCBI): domain Eukaryota; kingdom Metazoa; phylum Arthropoda; class Insecta; order Coleoptera; family Curculionidae; genus Sitophilus; species Sitophilus oryzae. The sequence continues at coordinate 1,481,530 of NW_022146866.1, forward strand.
AGATGACAATGTCAGAGAAAAAAAATCGAATTGAATTACCTATATTTTATTATATTGTACCGCGGCGTAATGTTGATGTGGAGCAAGGTTGCACAATGAATTTTCCTTTAAGGCTAAATTATTGCTAGGTTACGACTTCTCAGAAGTATGTCTTCTATTTCAAGAACCTTGTTGCATTTTTTTTTGTTCGTTGTTATTATACGGAGTGCTTTTTACTGTTTCAACTATACTTAATAATCATAATAAATCAAAATATCGTATTATAATAATATTAATTAATATTATGAATTTAGACACTAAAAATATAAATTAAGCACAAAGTAAAAAAAGCACAAAGTGTTGTTATGGCCTACTTAGTTTCTAAAATACAAATACAGGTTGATTTTTAAAACAATTTTTACAATTTCAGACAACCCTCTTAATCTCCGTTGTCTGAATCTGTCAGAATCGTATCAACATCAACTTTTATATAGGGTAGACGCACCATTTGTGGCCATTGACCCTGTTGTAGCCACTTCTTTAAGAAATCTTAAAAATTAAGTTTTTTCACGTCATTGTGACAACCGTGCATCTATAATTTTCTAAATTGATATATCCAGCGCCATATGCAATAGAAAATATTCGAATTTGGTGTAAAAGTCGGCCGTTAGACCAAAAAGTAGTAGCACATATTTACTAGATGCTGTTTTCTTAACCCATTTCTTAAGGATAGCTAGGTAAGTAGAACTCAAATTATTAACAATAATCTGTAGTGGGGTTTAATTTTCCATGATTTGTATAAATATTATACATCTGGCAACTATTTTTTAAATTTATTATATTCAAATAATTAATATTTAAGATTTATTTCTGTGGCCACAAAAGGTGTAATTAAATTTTAATTATGTTCTACTTGTAGCCAGGTTATGGCCAAAAATGGACCAATCGAAATCTAGTTGTGGCCACATATTATTTAGCTTTATAATGTAAGTGCAAACGACGGACAACATAATATGAAGAACATTTTATTTGTTATTATTCAGCTTTTAATAAAAACTGAATAATAAATAGTATCTAATTATAATAATATCCCACATACAATTATCGGCCAAGATTACCAATCTGAACATATACCGTCATCAAGTTTTCCTTCAGATGAGAAAACGATTATAGAAAATAATATAGATAGGGAAAAAATATAATAAATATAATATAATAAATATAATATAATATAAATGGAATAAATATGAACGAATGCGATAAAAATAAAAATTATGAGAATTCAAAGGAAGATGATTCAGGACCACTAGACCAATCCATGCAGGAAAAGGACTAGTTGACATAATTATGAACTTAAGGATGATGCCCGGGAAGATGTTAATCTTTAAAAAGAAAGAGGCTACATCTACCATCAGTTATTACGTATGATAAGTGGATTGAATTAATGAAGGGAAAGGAGAAAAAAACAAAAACTGGCAATGAAAACTTTACAAAAAAGAAAATAATTAAAATAAAATTTAAAGAAAATAAAGATCTTTCTAGTAGAAATAAAAAAGATAAACCAACGCCAGCTTAAACTTCTGTGACATCTGCTGAATTAAATATAGGAAATTTTATTATTTTAAAGTACGGGAATCAGTTGAATCCAGGAAAATATTACAAATTGAAAATAATGAATATTATGTTGAATATTATAGCTGCACAATGGTTCAAATCTGCGGCAATTGGAAGTAAAAATAACTTGCGTACAAACTGAGTGTTATAACAATGAAAATTGATGAATCTAAAAAAGTCAATTCAAGAGAAATATATGGTAGTTACCTGAACTAACAAATATTCAAGAATATTCTGATAAATTAGTGTACTTTTCTTATTGTTCCTCACAGTAGTATTAATATGTACCAAATTTTTATTTAACATTTGTATAACAGATAAAAAACAAAATAAGGTATTAGGTATCACTTGATTTGTTTTAAGAATAAACGTTCATGTTTTTTTTTGTTAAAAATATAAACAATTAAGTACCAAATGTCTCTTTTTATGTCTTTTTTTTAAAGAAAGTAATAAATAAAATATTATTATTTGCTTAGTTATCTGCGAAATTCAATATAGAGAATATTTTTGCAAGAATGTGGCCACAAATGGTAGCAAATGTGGCCACATTTGGCACAAGGTGGCCACAAGTGGCAAAAATCGTATGTTTTCATAAAATAATTATTTTCTGTTTATTAAGAATACAAATCTTTACAATAAAAGCAGATTTTCGAAAGAAAAATGTTTGGAGAAGCACCAAAAATTTTGTTTTATCTCCAAAATTAACTACAAATATTTTTTCTGATAAGTCAAACTCTAAAAATGCCTTAACCTGGCCACAACCGGTGCTTCTACCCTACAGTATGTCACCGATGTCTTTACAAGAGAAAAAACTTTTTTAATATTCACATTTTGAGAAAAATGCATTCTCCATAAAAAATTTTGCTTCTTCTAAAATGGTTAATCCCGTTTATACTTTTCCAAATTTCCATATACCATTTTAGAGAAAATTTAAAAAAACACGAAAATGTAGTTGAATTTTTTCTAAAGCTTCATTCAGAACCTCCCAATTAGTGGTTTCAATTACACTTTATACTTTTTAGTTTATGATCATTCACAATGTCTAAAAAACACAATTAAAATTAATAAAATATCCTAGCAACAGCTTGCGGTAGTCTGTTGTATCCATAGAGAAAGCATAATATTTAGCTTATAAAACAATAAACTTTTGATTTCTAACCAACATTTTTCTTGACGGGTGATAATTAAAGGCCAAAATGACATTCCTCGCAAATTTTGAAGTATAATTAGTGGAAAGAACTATAATTAGTGGAAAAGAAACTATCACTAATTATGACGTTCTGAATGCTTACATTAAAATTAGGTAAACACACTTCTACGGCAAATTGAAACTACTAATTTATTCCACTGATTTCGAGGTTCTGAATGAAGCTTAAAGCTACACGCACACTGGTGCGATCACGGCCGCGACACGATCACGATCCGGGCAGCGATAACATGAGCGATCATTCTGGCACACACCAACGCGTTCACGTTCACCGCCGTACCTATATGTAGTGAGCTATCCTGTAGGTATACATAGGTACAAATAAAAATGTGAATTATGTATACCGAAAAAAAAAACATTCTTAAATATTTACCTACAATATTTAAACTTAAACAATAAAAATGTATATATATGTACTATCCAATCCAAATGCAACTCCAATTTTGTCTCAAACTTTTAATTTTTAATTCTATTATCTTTGTAACTTGGATCGGAAAAATCATATAGAATTTTGTGTATTTTTACAGCCTATTGGCTGCTCTGTTAACTCCATTTCTAAATTGCAACAAGAAAAAACACACAAAATAACGGAAAATTCCTATCAGTTGGGTCGCGATCACGCGATCAAACTCGACAAGTTGAATCTGATCGCCACCGCAGAATAGAACGCCGCTTTGTCTCCAAAACTCGATCGCGCCAATGTGAAACGGCTCATATCACAGAACACTCTAAAGCAACGCTTTGCATTTTTTAGTTTCAAAACGGTTTCAAATTTGTAAAGAAATCTGTAATCTGTATACTGAAGTGGCGCCATCTAGCCACCCAGGAAAGTAACAAAGGTGGCGGCAAATTTAAATAGATGCAATTTATTTTTAAGCAAGACGTATTGACTTGTTCGCCAGTTAGAGCCAGATTTCTACAAAATAATGTATAGTCATCTGATTGGTCCCAAGTTGGCAAACAAGTCAAATGGTAAAAAACAAGGATTTATATATAAAGGTTAAACCAGGTTAAACTATTGTAAAGTGTTAAATGGTTTGCTTATATCATTTTATGTGCATAAAAACCTACAATAAATAATTTATTTTAATTTACAGAAAATTATACTATGAAACATTTTACAAACAAATAAAACAACAGATTAAAAAGTATAATATTTATTATAGTACCAGGATCAATCGTTGGAATACAAGAGAAAGTGACGTCCATTAGAAACAATGTTTTATTTACGTGTATTTTTTACATATGGACTTGAACAATTGTGTAATATCACATTGTGGAGTTTATGTACAAAAATATGGAGTTGATCAATTTTTTTTGTAAAAATATATGGCGTTGTAAATATTACATTGTTAAAAAATAAAATTCACGAATATTTGGACTTGGTTAGGTTACCTCACCTCACTTTCTCGGATTATTAAATAAAATTGTTAGATAAATCAAAGACCTTTAACTTAAACCTTACCTTTAATAAAGATCTTAAAAATCAAACACAAAACAAAGTTCAAAAAATTCAAAAATACAAAATCACGATTGTAAAATGAAGATTGCAAAAAACACAGCCAAACAACCAGAAAACAGCGAAACGCACATCTCCGTTCAATTGCAAAACACAACTGAAGACAGCTGAAGAGGAAGGAGGAAGCCGGAAACGGAAAACTGATTTGACATACAGAACAATGACAGAACATAATTAATAGGCCTATTTAGGCAACTATATAAACAATTTTGGACGCAATTGTTAGGCAACTAGAAAAATCAAAATAAAAATGCGCCATCTAGCGCCCCAGGAAATTACTACCCCAAAAAAAGATCGTTCAAGGTCGTATATCTCAGTTGACTGGCCCTGATGGTAATATAATTTCGATTTCATTCATTGATAGGTTATAATTTTAGTTATAATTAATTTTGATTAATGTCATATTTTTTGATTTGTTAAAGTATCACATTTTCCGATAACTATTAACACTCTTTCCATAGCATGAATAAATTTGGTGCTTCTTTAACATGTTAAAACAGCAAAAAATATGACGTTAATTAAAATTCTATCGATAATAATCTATCAAAGAATGAAAACGAAATTATATATTACAAAAGTGTATGCAAAATCAACTGAGCATGCTTAATAATGAAGTTTATACAGGATGTCCCAGAAATCTCAACCCCAGAAACACCCCTATGAGTTTTTTCGCGAAAAAAAAATTTTGAAAATTCGAAATTTTTTGAAAATTTTAAAAGTAAAATAACTCCGTTATTTTGGACTCAATTGAAAAACGATAAAGAGAAAATGTGTTTCTTTTATCGAGATCTACAACCCCTTAAAATACTTGCACTTATTTCTGGGACACCCTGTATATGATCTAAGTGTCATATTTGCAACTGATTATCGACTGCTGGCGGCGGCTCTCAAAATGTTGGTATTATTTTTTTTAATTTTCAAATGTAAATAACTCGATTATTATCAAGTTATTTTAAAAATGGTAAAGAGATAATATGTTTCTTTTGACCAGATCTACCACACCCTAAAAATATTTACACTTATTTCTGGGACACCCTCTATATATTTCAAAATATTTTTTTTTGTTATTGGTTATAGGCTACTATTACACTATCAAATTTCTTTCTCAAAGATTTTATTTCATCAAAAAATTTAACACTGATTTTATTAATCTTTTTATTCAAAGACCTTTATAAAATATTGCATATTAACACTGTCAAATTTTTCATCAAATATCTTTTATAAAAGATCTTTGACAAAGAAATTTGATAGTGGGTAATAACGGCCATACTAAACCGATTTTGATTTTTTTTGATAACTCAGTACTTACTAGATAGTTTTTTCACTTATTACAAACTTATTTAACGCATATTTTATGAACATTAATTTTTACCTGGTATTGATTTTCCCAATTCCAAATATTCTAGCACTGATGGGCTCAGAAATCCAGGAGGAACAAAACTGGTACTCAGTTCATTATTTCTCTCGTCCAGATCCCCATCTACGTCATTTTCTGGCTCTGTCGGTGGTGCCCTAGGTCGCTTAACCCTGGATTTTTGTTCCAAACTATCTGAAACAACTAAGTTTACGTTATATTTCGCAAAATTAATGTTTAGTAAAGAAAAAAAGAATAAATAAAAGGATATCCAGCAAGCGAACAAAGCCCTTATTATAAATAATATCGACTGCCGAAATTATTGGTGAGAAAACTATGGGCCCAATCAATTCAATATTGCTGGAATTATGTTTAACTTTGAAAATACAGTAGAACTTTACTAATTCGGACACGGTGCGGCGCCAAATCGGACACTTCAGTATTTCTGTGTCTCTTATCAACCGGACAATTTTGATATTTTTACTTCTTTATTCCGGAAGCCAACAAAATTAAATGACAACTAAGCAATTGAATGAAAGGCCAAATTTTTCTTGGACGGCGAAAGGTTAGATGTAGTATGTAGTCTTTTCTTTGTAGTATACAGGAATATCATATGTTATATTGCTAAAAATAGAGCCAACTAAACGACTGTTATTAAAGAAATGCAAGATGAGATTGCATTGACAAGGAAGGAATGATACGTAACATACGTAACATTCCATTTTTTGCTGTTCCCAAATTTAATATTTCATATATAAAAAAAATTATGTACAAAATAAAAAAAACTAAATGAGTTTAAGGAGAAAAAAAGTTGTCTGTGGTTTGACTGAAGAAGGAACCAAAGCGGAGATAAATTAAAGGGAAATACTAACTATTGGAAACAAAGGAAACATATATCGAATTAAGGGATAACAATGTTGTGTTGAAAATGAAACTTAGCAGTGTTGTAAAATCTTTATCAAAATGTTACTAATCACTGGTTATAAGAAAACGATTTTTCTACGCAAGATATTTTGCTCTTAAAAGTAAAAAAAAACACTGTTGAGGTAGCACAATCGATAAGTAGGTAATAAGTATGTATGCAGATAAAAATAGACTCATTATGTAAAAAAACAATTAATTAATTAACCTGGAATTAGGTTAACCTAATTGAGGAAAATAAAGATACAAACTCAGGAAAATAAAAAATTTCCTGCGGAATTACTGCTTGATTTTCATTTTCCATTTTTGTAAGCATAAATACATAAAAAATTATCTTTTTATCACTTTTGAACCGAAAAACATCATTTAAAAGTGTCTAAAATGCTAACCAATCTAATAATATTTTTACAAAATAACAGTTAATTATGAAAATATAAAAACACAGCTTTACACCCTCCACAAAGAAATGCTAACCAAAGCAACCCAAATCCTAACCAATCTAATAATATTTTTGCAAAATCACAGTTAATTATTAAAATATAAAAACCACAGTTTAACACCCTCCACAAAGAAAAGCTAACCAAATCAACCCAAATGCTAACCAATCTAATATTTTTGCAAAATCACAGTTAATTATTAAAATATAAATGAAAACTGCATGATCCAATGATTTTTTGTTTTGAATCAGCCCTATGTAAAGCTTTAATAAAAAAACAAGAATAAGTGCAACATTCCGAGGTACTTATAGTTTACAAGAACCTATATTATCTATTCTACAAGAATTGTTATTCCTCGGAAAGATGTTTTACCCCACCCAGCACCCCTATTCGCTCCTGGGTCCCGTAAGCTTCTCAACTGAAAAATGTATGAAAAGTGCACAAAATGACATTGACACATTTCTGCAGGAATTTTTTTGTTTTTCTTTGCTCGTAAAGGCTCGTATAAAACAAAATAAGTTTATTTTTCATGTAACTGATTTCGGCTATTCTCAAATCAAAGCATTTTTTTATGTAAAATAAAAATAAAAAATTTTCGCAGACACTTTTTTGCGTTTTTCTGTTTAGAAAAATGTCTAAAACACACCCCGAAGACTAGTTTTGATGTAGATTTCGGCTATACTAAAGTCCAAAAAAATGAAAATGACGCATTTCCGCAGGAAATTTTTTGTATATTTGTACTCCTAACGCCTTCTAGAACGCATATATAAAGTCATTTTTTATATAACAGATTTCAGCTAAACGAAAGTTGAGCCATTAACCTAACCTAAACAAAAAGCATTTTTTGTCAAATCGATCAATGGAATCAAAGTCAGCTTTGGAAAAATATTATTTTTCCTCAAAAAGTATGCACGGTGGCGTTTTTTTATAAGAGACAAAAAATGTACTAAATACTAGAGGGACCATTGTACGAAAAGAAATTTGGCCTTCGGTGGAGTCGGAAAATATTTATACTAAAATTCACGTAGGGATGGGGGTAGTTTTGACCCTCCCGTACTTTTTCTTGATTTTTGTGAAATTCAAATGTTAGAGCACTTAGCAAAACATAGACACCCAAAATCTCATTCAAATCGGAATAACGATTCTTAAAATATGTGAAAAAATGTGTTTATTTTTTTAAAATTTGATGCCCTCTTGCGGACAAACGAAGCACTTTTGCATAGAGGTAAATTGTATCCAGTGAACTTATTTTGATTCCAAAAATACGTAGTAGTTCTATGTCCACGGAATATTGGGACACCCTGTATACGGCAAATCAAAATCACAATATTATCGACTATTTCCAGAAATGGTTTTCAAAATAAAATAAATTTGGTGTGTAAATTTCACTGGTCAAATTTCTTTTTTAGGTAGTGTGTTTAAAAGAAACTGTTAAAAGCGACATTAAAAAAATATACAAAATAAACTACAATTTAAAAAAAATCAAGTCAAAGTTATACTGTCAGTAAATAAGTTATTTTTTATCTGCACTTAGCAAGTACGTGATTACGGGATCTTTAACTCGAAAAAATCTAGTGTTATTTCACGAAAATTTCTCTTGCCACGCCTTGCTAGTTCCCGGTACTTAATGCCGAGACTATTTTAATAAAATACAAGAAAATATCTAAGCAAAAAGCGTGTTTTATATGTTTACAGCGAAGATATGTGTGAGTGGACGTAGAGATATACGTATATAGATAAGTATTGCATAAAGTATGGTTTAGAAAACCAGTTTATACCAAGGATGAATGCGAAGCATAGATATTTTTCTTCTGCCTGATGAAAAATGAGTAGATAAAATCAACCAGAAAAAGGGTATATGAGATCATGCAATCACGAAGAAAATATTAGAAAAGTCATATTATTCTTTGTTGGATAAGTATAGTATATGCTATAAAATATAAAATAAAGGTCGTAAGCACGAATAAAAATGAAATTAAGTTATCTCAGGTTATGATTTTTTTGGTAACTTTCAGTGGAGCAAAAATGAAATGTCCCTAAAAATTCGCGACTGTATGAAATAGGTCCAATTTTTGCGAATATTTTTTGGCGAATCGCTTTCCGCAATTCGCAATTCGCGTCTACATGAAACAAGCTTTAGGTTTACAGCAGATGACGACTTAGCCCTTCTAAGAGAATTATTTGTTGCTTGTTGCTCTAAACCCACTGGCAGACGTTGAACAATAAAGCACTGGAAATAAGCACTTTAGCCCTTTAGTTTTAAAATACCTGGTAAACAAAACAATTTCAAAGTTTTAAATTCAAAGTTAGGTTAAGTTTAAATAGCGGACGCGACGCGAACAGAATTCTTTCCGATCCGATAACTATAAATGAAGAGAGTTAACACCACCTCACGTAAAGGAAATAACACCTGGCCGTATTAACGTCCATGCACGCTATTCGGTTTAGCGATATCTCTCTATTACGCTGTTTATTGTTATTTTACGCGAGTTTATTTTTGCGCACAGGAAATTTTACTCGTTTGCACATCGTCATAAAAAACAATTTTTGTACCCCGAATTAGGGATAAGATTTTTATCTGTATACATATAGTATACTTAATCTGTGGTGTTACTTTCAATGAAGGTGCGCACAGATTGGGCCAGAATGATTTTCGATAAATGTGGCTAGTGCTGCTGACGTCACACGCAATTCCTTCCACTCTACGTAGGTAGTCGAAGAGGAGAAATTCATTGTGCTAAGAAAGTTCGCAAATTTTTCATGGCTCATATAGAAAAAATTTAGTTCGTCCTCAATTAAATATGGAAATAATGTAGATTTTTGCAAATATTGTCAACCTATAACTTTCGATTCTTTCTCGTGATTTCTTCTTCTTCTTCTATTAGTAAGGAGCTTATAATTATTTCTCGTTCGTTATCATTCATTGTCGAGAAATATTAAAAAATACGCTAATCACCGCAGACAGGGCTCTGGAAGCGACTGATGAGAAATTCACTAAAACATTTCGGCCTGTAGAGGCCAGATTCCTACCTCTACCTATCTACGATCGTCGAGTCACCGCCTTCGCCGTTTCTCGCCGGACTGGTACCGATTCAGTGCGCGTACACCTTTAAGCACACCTTTAAGGTACCAGTCCGGCGAGAAACGGCGAAGGCGGTGACTCGACTATCGTAGATAGGTAGAGGTAGGAATCTGGCCTCTACAGGCCGAAATGTTTTAGTGGACGCCGGCGCCGTCTATATGTACGATGGTCGCAGTCGCTTTTGCTGGTCGGTCCGATCCGATGCAGTGCGCGCGGAGCCTAAAGGTGTACGCGCACTGAATCGGTACCAGTCCGGCGAGAAACGGCGAAGGCGGTGACTCGACTATCGTAGATAGGTAGAGGTAGGAATCTGGCCTCTACAGGCCGAAATGTTTTAGTGGACGCCGGCGCCGTCTATATGTACGATGGTCGCAGTCGCTTTTGCTGGTCGGTCCGATCCGACGCAGTGCGCGCGGAGCCTAATGCGGCGCGTGCGACGCGTTCGGTACGGCTCAGTGTACGCGCCAAGAAAAAAAGTGCGATTCCCTTAGGGCTCGAACACACTAACGTCCTGGCCGTCCGTTGGTCGTTCCGACCAGAAGACTGCACGGAAATATTATTATTTTCTGCCGCTTGTTGCCGGTTTTCTTCCAAATTAATAATTTTTCAGATGAAATCCCTCAAATTCAAGGCACAATATTTTATTTTCTATAAGATATAGTGTTTTAATGTAGTTTTTGCACACGTGCACAAATCCAAAGAAATAGTATACAGACTGGATCAAAGGTAAACTTAAATCTAATCCCTTTTTTTTATCAAGGGTCGATTCTAGTAAAAACTCAAAACATGTTTATATGACATACCTAATCTATTTATGGTTGGTATGATACCCGTAATAACAGGTAAACTCAAAGGTATAATAATACCTTTGAGTTTCGATGTTAAAAAATAAAAAAAATAATATTTAAAGTTTTCCTACGACCACTTGTTTTTTTTTATAAAATTAGTTTTTTTAGTTGTATTGTAGTCATGTACAAGGAGGACAACTGTATTTTAAATATTATATTTAATTTAACGTTTTTCAAACAGGATTTATTAGACTATATTTCTACTAGGTACATTATTTTGAAAAAAAATTAAGAAAGTAACTTAAACATTCATAAAAATAGAAGTAATTACTGTTGTAGATTCTTCGTTATGTTGTAAACATTGAAATAACTGGAAGCTAAACTTTCTACCAGCTTATATTTAAAGCCAGTGTCTGACGATCTTTTTTTGCGATGGCCCTAATATGTTTACTTCTAAAGTCGATAAGGGCGCCATATCAGTAGAAAAAAAAACAGAATATCTCCCTTTTTGTCGGTCGCGCGTACACAATGCTTTTTGTTTGTTGTGAATAGCAACTTCGCTTTTTAGTTAACTCGGATATTTTAACATTTCTGAAACAATATTTTCTAATTGGTAAAACGTAAAAAATCGTTAGATTTGACAACTCTGTTGAAATTGGTCGTTCATCTGACCGCAGCTAAAAACGCAATACACACGCAATACATCCGGCCAGCCGACGGCCAGGTCGTTGCGATCTGGTCGTCAGTGAGTGCGAGCCCTTAGTGTATGTATATCGTCGGCTTTATGATGAAAAGGCGTATCTCGATTTTTGCTACTTTTCAGGAGAGCAATTTAAAGAAAATTGCTTACTTTATTTGGCCAATAAATGTAAAGTCTTTAATTTTTTAATACTGTTTTTGTATTAACACTTAAACGGAGACATTGAGGAAATGTTCTAAAGATAAATTGAGCGTAAATTCTAATAAATAATTTATTTTTAGTTGTTTAATAGAGATAGGTCTTTTTGTTATAATAATAATACATTTATTTCCGAACGAATAGTACAGTACGTCTGTCCGTTCTGTAGCTACGGGGTATCCGTGAGAGGGGAAACGATATTCTCTCTATGTTTTTCGTAAAAAATTAGACGACGCGTCCCATCAATAAAAATTCGACAAATTTGCAAGTAGCCAATAAAATAAGTGGGCGGAGCGATTTGCGGTGACGTACTCGTCAAGTCGACGTATAAAATATATTGCTGTTTATTTAAATGTTTTTTGTCCGCATTTCTTTCATAGACACAGATCTAGCAGACGAACTGTACATACGCCCATGTAAAATAAATTTAAAAATGATGGTAAAATGTTCCTAATAAGAAAAAAAATACAATATTCACATTATGGATTACATACAAGAAAATACAGTACATACCTACAAGAAAATATCTCGAAATGACCAAAAAATCAGGATTAAATATTTTTAAATACTTTTATTCGCGTCGGATTAAAACAACTGAAAACAAAGACAATGTTCATTCCAGAAGCAAAGACAAAATAAGTTAAAATACTCTCATCTAGCTTATTTTAATAATATTGTTTTTTTTTATACAAAAATACATTTTTTTAACTACTTCACCGAAGGAGAATTACCCGAAAACAATTGATTTAACTTTAAATTGAAAATTAACCAAAAAGATATTTGCCCGAACAGAAAAATCATCGAAATTCAATTAACAGAAATAAAAATTACCCAAAATGTCGATTTTTTGTAAAAGATTGTTCTAATACAGGGCATTTAAACACACGGTCCATTTAATAAAAACCAAACTAAACAAAAAATGTTTCTTCATTCGTGCCTTTTTGATACAAATAATTGTGGAGTATCAGTCTCTGTTTTCCCTGTTCACTGATAACAAATTGGACTTTCTATTCTACGTGTTTATGCCGGATGATGATAGGCATAATAAAACAACTGAAAACAAAGACAATGTTCATTCTAGAAGCGAAGACAAAATAAGTTAAAATACTCTCATCTAGCTTATTTTAATAATATTGTTTTTTTATACAAAAATACATTTTTTTAACTAATTCACAGAAGGAGAATTACCCGAAAACAATTGATTTAACTTTAAATTGAAAATTAACCAAAAAGATATTTGCCCGAACAGAAAAATCATCGAAATTCAATTAACAGAAATAAAAATTACCCAAAATGTCGATTTTTAGTAAAAGATTGTTCTAATACAGGACATTTAAACACACGGTCCATTTAATAAAAACCAAACTAAACAAAAAATGTTTCTTCATTCGTGCATTTTTGATACAAATAACTGTGGAGTATCAGTTTCTGTTTTCCCTGTTCACTGATAACAAATTGGACTTTCTATTCTACGTGTTTATGCCGGATGATGATAGGCACAATAAATAAAATTTTCCAAATATTGGCAGGGATGAGACAATGGCCTGACAATATGATAATGAGATGAAAATTATTGCATTTTTGGGGCAACTCTTTGGTTCGCTAAAATGTTCTTAGGGAAATTATGATTTCGGGAAATTTTCCATTAGGGCAATCTTCGTTTCGTTTGTTTTGCTTTCGATCAATTTTCTTTCGGCCATTTATTGTCGGACAATTTTTTGGATACACACTACAGCTATGTCCAGAGTCTAGCTCATTCTGATCATGGTTTTTGGCAAAAAAATAAGACTCAAAACCACACTGTAAAAGAGAGCTGCTGCCATGATAGAACTTTTATTTTGTCCCAAGCAACCATCAGGAAATAATTAGGCAGAATGCGTGATTTTCTCTCGCATGCATTTTCATAACTTAAAACAAAAGGACCTATCTCAAATTCCATTTTTCTAATAGTATAACCATTGGTATAACAACTGATATAACAAAGAGCCCTATCTCAACATACGTCTCTTCGTCATAACGAAGAATTCTAGTAAATGAGATGGGGCAAATTTTTAAATGAATATAAAATGAAAAAGGTATAATATTGAGATGCGCAAATTTGCTATGTTAAAAAATGACTCAATGGGCATGTCATGACGTTGATATCTCAAAATCGCCAAAAATAAAGCCGACGATATGATCCATCGTACTGAAGCCGCTTCTAAAAATATTCTGCGTACCTTAGCTTAAGAATAGTTAGTACCAGAAGTTAGTTAGTTAGTTAGTACAGATAGAACTGATCTTGTTCTATTTTATTTCAAAATGAACTATTTTCTACCACTTTCAAATAAACATTTCTATGGCTAAATTAAACCTTATAATTTTTTTCGGTGATGTCAATTTGATAAAACGATTAATAAAAAATCGTCCGGTGGCTTTTATAAATTTTTATTTTTTTTAAATCTGTCCTACGAAAATAAATCCACCAATTATTTTGCCCAATCCATATATATCCAACGCATTCCATTATTTCGAATTATCGGCGATTTTAATAAAACCTCAACTGGATCCGGACCGATGCACTGTACACCTGTAATAATCACTAGTGACAGCACTAAAATGGTGTTTGCGACCGACAATGTTAATTGTTTAATTGAAAAGCATTAAATCGTTTGGCGCGCGCTGAATTTGTACTGACAGCGGCGAACATTGCATGCGAAAAAAAATATATTAGAATGATGACGACAAATATAGAAGCTTTTTTCATACTAATGTATTGTACAGGGTGTCTCAGATTTTAATCGGGAAAATTTAATAGACGATAGAACTTGCAAAAATAAAACAAAAAGTTCATATCAACTTGTAAGATTTAAAGCTTCCTTTTCGAGATACAGGGTGTTAAAGTTACTTAAAAAAGAAAAAAAAATTAAGATATTTCAAAAACTATTTAATCGATTTTGATATAACTTGACCCGTTTATAATACTTACTATGGGACTTAATTTGATGTAATTAGATTTAAGTTTAATGGCCAGGGGCGGCGGTGGGGCATCACTGTTAAATTATTTTAAAGGAAAAAATAGGCACGCCACTGCTTTTTTAGAAGTTTAATATTATTTTTGGATTTAGTAATTAAAAATATAATTTTTTTGTCTCCTGACTTTTTTGTCTATCTTGCTTACTACTTGCAAAAAAAATAAATTCTAATTGGTAATTAATATTATAATTGGGATTCTAATGGTACCCTGTATCTCGAAAAGGAAACTTATTATTTTTGCAAGTTCTATCGTCTATTAAATTTTCCCGATTAAAATCCGAGACACCCTGTATAGTCTGTCCAACGAGAAGATCCTTGACAGTGATAGATGTGTCTGTCATTTTGTATGTCATTTTTTATAATAAAACTGATTAAAAACAACAAGTGACAACGCATGACGAATTTATATTTAAACCCATCCATAGTTAACTTAAAAATTATTAGAAACTTTTTTTAGTAAAATAAATAGAGTGGTATGGGACGTCATCTGCTTTTCTTCTGTCATCGTCTGTCGAAATCTTACCTGAGAAAAAAATAGAATACAGTTATATTTTATATTTATATAGTTATAACAACTTATGTGGAGTTACTCGATAATATTAAGTGTCATATACATGGGGAACGTGCGGCGCAGTTGGTAGCGTAATTTTTATGTCTATCAATATGAAATGAATACAACAAGCACAGTTTTTTTATTGAGTTTGGAAAGACTAATATACATGTTGGAAAGATGCCATGAAAACGTTGAAAAAGTAAAGTAGTGTTTATGTTGAAGCTGCTATAAAAACAATAATCCAAGAGGCAGTGAATTTTTTTATACTTATTTTCCCAGTGGATTAGGCAGCATATTCTGTAGATAAAAATAAGTAAAAAAGTTTGTATAAATGTATGTCTAAAATGATTAGTTTCGGAGATACAGGGTGTAGAAATTTCAAAATTGGTGTCTGGGAGTTTTTTGACATAAAAATTTGATTTTGATGCCAATATGACTCCTATTGGTAGAGGGCGCCACCTACATAATTTTTAACTGGTTTGAAGAGTAATAACTTTTCGTCCGTACCTGTATAAAACTACTGACAAAAAATATACATTTACGGCCTTTTTTACGTAAATAATTACCCAAAAATATTTTTTGGATTCTTGGTATCTCAAAACGTTGAGAAAAGTGTTTTTAGCTATATAGTCAAATTTCGCCCTAAACAAATACTTTTCTTATCATAAATTATGAAAAATAAAAACATGTAGTGATGACAACAATCACCGAATTTAGCGCGCCTGACGAGCATTGGACGAGTCTATCTGGAAAATATATACAGCAATATACAGGGTTGTTCACCACATACGACACGGAGTATTGTAGCTAAACGATTAGATTTTTACAAATTGTAAGTTTTGGGTTCGTTGAAGGACTATTAGAGCTACAATTTAAAGATATTTTTACAAGATACTGAGTGTCCCAAATAAATAAAAAATATCAAAGTTGTATTTTTTTAAATGGAACACCCTGTATATTATTACATTTTTAGTTTCTACGATTAAAATAAAGGTAAATTTGATACAGGTTTATTACACTTAAACCTTACCGTTTTTGAAATGTTTTCAATTTTGTGAAATTACAGTCAAAATTTTAAGGCTTAATTTCTCCAAGGGTATCAAAGTTTTTAATACTAAATATTTACTGAAGTTTATTTATTCAGCAGTTATTGTGTTTCAATAATAAAAATTATACTACCTTATACAGAGTGTCTAAAATTTTATTTTAAATAATTACTAGCTTTAAACGGCAATAACTTGTTTAATTTAAATGGAACACCCTGTATATTTTATGAGAATCAGATGCACAATTTAATTGTCTATCAAATTGTATTATACCATTTCTATAGCTTCAAGTTTTCGTAGAAAATGCATTTTCTTGTAATTTTAAATGAATTTATCAATATACCCATGGAATACTGACATTTTAGATTATTTTTAAAGATGTACCAAATTTTTAAAGAGTACAGATACTAATATTGTCGATATAGTTTGTTTATTTTATTAAGAAATAAAAAAACTGTTTAAATATTTGTTAAAGAGGACCAATTAATATGATTCCAGTATTCAAACTACATTAATTTACTGTTTGCGTTGATTAATAATAATTCCTCCAAAAACTAAAAAACTGAATTTTTTATGTGTATTATACAGTGTGGTAAAAAGTAACACCTTAAAAATGATATTTCCTATTTTGACAAATGCTTATTTGTAACAACAGAGACATTCATTTTTATAACTTATTATTATATTGATTTCTGATTCAAATCCACATTTATTTAGAAATATATATTCACGAACATAATTAAGTATGTAATTAATTGGTATTTAGGTGGAAATAATGGTGGTATATTTAATTAATGGTATATTCTTTTATGAAGATTTAAATAGTTTTCTTTTTGCATACAAATGGGCTAGTAATATTATCATTTTGTTAAAAACGATAATATTACTAGCCTGTACATTTTGTACATTTGTTGCTTTAAAAACAATCTAAACTGTCAATATTCCATGGGTATATTGATAAATGAGGTCTAAATTATAAGAACATTTAAATGAGGTCTAAATTATAAGAACATTTTCTACAAAAACTTTAAGAGATAGGTAAAAAATGGTATCATACAATTTGATAGACAATTACATTGTGCATCTGATTCACGTAAAATATATAGGGTGTTCCGTTTAAATTAAACAAGTTATTGCCGTTTAAAGCTAGTAATTATTTAATATAAATTTTTGGACACTCTGTATAAGGTAGTAAAATGTTTATTATTGCAACACAATATCTGATCAATAAATAATCTTCAGTAAATATTTAGTATTAAAAACTTTGATACCCTTGGAGAAATGAAGCCTTAAAGCACAAATTAACTATAACAGATGCGAAAGATCATCGAATTCCGCGTTCAGGTTTCTGTGACCTTCAGAAAGAGTTCATAGACAATCCGCATCAATTTATAGTTTGGGTTATTATTTGTTTGGGTGAAAATAATCTGCACCAATATGTTATCGAGGCATATAATCTCACAGTAATTTAATAGATTACTCGTCATATTATATCAGTTCGTAGGAGATTAGGAAAAAACAGATATTTATAGTATAAAAAATTAATTTATTTAACAAAATTTAATTAAAGTTTTGACAAAATTGTTACTTTTCTATTGCCTCTATCGGACTTTTTTCGACTATATAAATCTTTATTTGTAAACTTTAATGCATAAAATATTTTCAATCTAATAAATAATTTAATGATGTAAATAAGAGGAAATTTCTCACATGGTTGGTCAAATTCTATAGTTTCCATTATATCAAACAGCCTCTGAATGTTTTCTTCAGTGCAAAACTCATCAAAATTTAATATAAATAATTTTTCCAGCCTGTAAATAAAATGAACAAATTTTTCCACTTTCATGATCAAAGGCTATTAAATGGGTAAATAATTTCGAGTTATCCAGAGATTCGGATTCTTTTGCAAATTTTAGACAAATATCACATTGATGTATTTGAAGACCCTTTTTAATGATGTAGTCAAACATAATTAAAGGCATTTTGAGTTGAAAACATTTCTCAGAGGCTGTTTGATATAATGAAAACTATAGAATTTGACCACCCATGTGAGAAATTTCCTCTTATTTACATCATTAAATGATTTATTAGATTGAAAATATTTGATGTATTAAAGTTTACAGATAAAGATTTAATATATTAGTCGAAAAAAGTCCGATAGAACCAATAGAAAGGTAACTATTTTGTCACATTGTTAATTAAATTTTGTTAAATAAATTAATTTTTTATACTATAAATATCTTATTTTTCCTTATAAATAAACACATTTGTATCCCATTTTAAATAAGATATACAAATTACCAAAACTTAGAAATAACAGTTCAAAAGTTCAACAAAAATCCTAGACGCGTTTTTAAAAAGAAACATATAACCACGCACTATGTCACTCCAGCAAGCGAATACGACACAGCATGGGTTTCCGGACTAAACGACCGGTGTATTTACACCACTCAATAGGCGTGTCGGGTTTGCCGAACGGTTTCCGATGCAGTCGCTTTCTTTCGCATCTGTTATAGGTAATTTGTGGTTTAAGTGTGACAAACCTGAATAAAATATACCTTTATTTCAATCGTAGAATCTAAAAATAGAATAATATACAGGGTGTTCCATTTAAAAAAATACAACTATAGCATTTTTTACTTATTTGGGACACTCTGTATCTTGTAAAATTATTTCTAAATTGTAGCTCTAATAGTCCTTCAATGAACCCAAAACTTAAAATTTGTAAAAATCTAATCGTTTAGCTACAATACTCCGTGTCGTATGTGGTGAACAACCCTGTATACAGGGTGAGTTTTCTACGATGTTCTCTATGGGTAACTGGGAAACTACTGGAGATAGAGACTCGGTTAAATAGGGAAATTTGCAGTTTTGTGGGGACATAAATATGCGCCTTTCAGATTTTTGAAAAAGTTCATGGCTTACTAGATATTTCGAAATAAACAAATTTTGGCTATTTTAAAAATGGTCCCTAATTCCATTATAATCAATTTTAGACAAAAAGTTTTCAGATAAAAGTTGTAGATACGACATCCTTAATCAGAGTGTGTTCTACTTTTTTTTCTAATGTCTGTCATTTTTGACATATGACACAAACTTATGTTTTTAAATAGAAACCATAGTTCGCCATGACTCCATAAAAAGCGCCATTTTTTAAGATTTTCAGTGATATAAACTATAATATGTTCTTTTCGAAAAATTACTGAGTTATAGCCAATTCTTGTGATTTTTAAACAATTTCACTTAGTAAGCCATGGAAAAAAGCCCAATCGTTGTTGCTCTCAGAAATTTCAAACTGTCACATCCAAACTTTGTAAATTAAAATATCCAAAAATTGTAAATATGAATTTTTCAAATGAAGAAAAACGTGTAGGATTATTAATTCAACTTTTCATTTTTAGAGAACGCTTTTTAGAGAACGGTTTTCAAGACATGCTAGAAAAGTTAAATTTAGAGACTCGCGCATCAATAGTATCATAGTTCCAACATTTTTGACTTTCATTATGACACTCCCACCCATAATGAAAGAAATGTTAAAAATTATTTATATCATAATTATTTAAACTCAAGGATAGGAAGAGGTGGACCAATTGCATGGGCCTCCTTGATCACCTGACCTATCTATTTTAGATTTTTTTTATGCGATATATTTTTTGAATATTTTCTACAATAACTTAAAGTGTATGTGCTGATATTATTTTTTTAAGTTTTAGTTTGTGTAATGTGAAATTGTCTTTTTATAAGTTATAAATTATAATAATTAAATAAATAACATAATAAAAATACCATGCCAACTAAGTGAAATTAGTCAAGAAAGATAAGAAGTGGCTATAACTCAGTAATTTTTTGAAAAAAAAACATACTATAGCTTATATCGCTGAAAAGCTTAAAAAATGGCGCTTTTTATGAAGTCATGGCCTACTATGGTTTCCATTTAAAAAACATAAGTTTGTGTCATATGTCAAAAATGACAGGGTTTAGAAAGAAACGGAGAACACAGTCTCATTCAGGATGTGATTATCTACAACTTTATCTGAAAACTTTTTGTCTAAAATAGATTATAATGGAATTAGAGACCATTTTAAAAATAGCCGAAATTTTTTTTTTTTTTTCGAAATATCTAGGAAGCTAAAAATCTGAAAGGCGCTTATTTATGACCCCACAAAACTTCTTGAGGAATTCTTTCCCCATTTAACCAAGTCTCTATCTCCAGTAGTTTCCGAGATTTTTTCCGATCCACAATTTTAGTAGCAGGAAAATAAATTGTATCAAAAAAATGTTAGACACCAATCAAATTTTCTTAGTCTGCAATTATTGATGAATCATTGTACTGTGATTCAAGCCCAGTCATTTTTGACTCAAGCAAAGAAATAATAAGATACATAAGAAAAAGTAAATGTAATTTGTCGGAACCTTGTCAAGATTTACATCCGTAACGGGTGAACAAGTACCGGCTTATTGCAAGATTTAGAATCGATTACACGATCATTAATAGGCTTTAATAGTAGCCTGAGTACGCAGATGTAATGAAATCTGTGCTTAGTAGTGAATATACGACTATGTATATAAGGAGCGGAGAAGTAGCATTATTTTTAAGTACCGTCTATACTCTTCTGACGAGTTTTTGTAAATTATTCATCTGGGACTACTTAAAATACTTAAAATAATATTATTGGTCGTTTTCTTGTCATTTATACAAATACCAGCACATATTAGATTTGTAAGATTGTTCTCTTATTTTTTTCTATTAGTATAGTCGGATGTGTCAAATAGTATCTACAACAGACAACATTTATGGAAAATTACTTAACAAGTAAGAAAAAATTACGCATCGCATACTGATTTATTTTCAACATTGGATCATTGGATCCCATAATCAAGTGGCCGCTTTCCTTTTTCCATAAAATTTTCACACCCTGTAGTATAAATTTTACGTCTTTTCATATAATTGTTTCAAAAATGTACCCACAATACACCACAACATCTTGAACACTTCCAAAGTTTTACTGGTTTCGATGGACCTTCTCTGCTACATATACAGGGTGTCCCAGGCTGAGCGTGCATTAGAAGTTTCCAGAGAACTACAACATCTAGCTCGGAGATTTTTTGCACATCATAGTTTCACAACGAGATCTATCGATTAAAAATATTTTCAATATGACGGCACTTACGGAAATACCGGAAGTTTACAGCAACTTTCTTATTTTAAATGGCTGCCCCCATTTTTTATTATGTACTTAAATTCTCTGTAAATTTTTATAAATTTTGATATTAAATACTCTATATCTAATATTAACTGTTTTTGTGAAAAAAAATATTTAAAATTTTTGAACGAAAAAAACTGCCTGTCAAAAATATGTGTATAGCCTAAACGTCAAATTTAGTGATTACCACAGCTACTGTGCCATAAGGAGAAAACATGTGGCTATCTATTTCAAAAATTAAATTGTTCGAATGTCATATAATAATGGCCGCAGCTGTCATAGAATTGAGCGATTAAAAAATTATCATAAATCATTTTTTTCAATTGGAAACCCACTTTTTTTATTTTACCAGTGAAAAGGCTTTTCAATTCGTTCCTTTTTAACTATACATGTTCCTATACCTGAAATAAATCGTTTTTGAGATATTTAAGATTTAGTTTTAAAGCGTATATTTTTTTAAATTTAACTAGTAACCTATGACTTTAAACGTCAAGTGATGTAAAACAATAGATCTGACTATGTCATATTGTGACGCTTTGTTCAAAAAGCCAACTTTGCGCTGTTTTTTTTTCGATCATACGGAATATTATTAATTAGATATCACTAAAGAGCGAAGATACGAGATATATTTTTATAAATACACTTTTTAAACTCTTAAGCAGGCAGTATTTATACTATAGGAAATTCAAATAATTCGTTTTCTGACAGATGGAAATAAATTTTCTGACCGTTTGACACTTAAATCAAAGGAAGCTAGATAAAATCAAGAAAAATATACGTTTTCAAACTAAATCTTAAATAACTTAAAAACGATTTATTTTAGGTATAGGGACTTGTATAGTTAAAAAGTAACGAATTGAAAAACCGTTTCATTAGTGAAATAAAAAAATTGAGTTTCCATTTGAAAAAAAATGATTTATGATAATTTTTTAATCACTCAATTCCATGACAGCTACCGCCATTATTATATGACATTTGAACAATTTAATTTTTGAAATAGATAGCCACATGTCTTCTCTTTACGCCACAGTGGCTGTGGTAATCATTAAATTTGTCGTTTAGGCGATGCCGATTTTTTTGACAGGCAGTTTTTTTCCTCCAAAAATTTTAAATATTTTTTTCTCAAAAACGGTTAATGTAAGGTATAGAGTGTTTGATATCGGAATTCATAAAATTTTACAGAGAATTTAAGTATGTAGTAAAAATTGGGGGTACCCATTTAAAATAAGAAAGTTGCTGTCAACTTCCGGTATTTCCGGAAGTGCCGCCATATTGAAAATATTTTTAATCGATAGATCTCGTTGTGAAACAGTGATGTGCAAAAAATCTCCGATGTAGATATTGTAGTTCTCTAGAAACTTCTAATAAACTGCGTAGGTATAGAACTGCGTATATTCGTATGTACTGCTACCATATTCCCAAAACTCGTCATATAATGTGAAGATTAGATCAAATCATGAAAATTTGCGAAGTGGCTGGCGTTCCAGCTATAAATTCAGAGTGATTAAAATAAAAATAAAATAATATACACTCTTGTCTTCTATTTATCAAAATATAATTAGGTACAGGACTTAAAAGAATCAAAATAAAACATTAATAATTTACAGCAACTCCAACAATAAAAATCAGCAACTTAAAAAAATAGTCATATATTTAAATGGATTTTTTACAAGTCGCTGATCTTGAAGTACACTACACAGAAAGATTAAAGAACGTTTTAAAACAAGAAAATTAATGTTAAATATATTATTTTCACTTAAGATTTCCACCCCTGGCCAAACAATAGTCTTTCCTGAGCAACCGCATTTAATAAGACTGACTATGAACTCTTCCTGGGCACAAACGGTACATTGTGAGACAGAAAATTGTAGAGAGAAACAAGCCCTATAACATAGGATACAACATTTTAATGAACAGTGCTTTCCATAAAATCAATAAAATGAATAATATACGAAATAATATACATGTACTGATTTCTTTCGAAAATCGACAACTATGAAACAATGATCCCTTTCCCGACACAAACGGTATATTGTGAGACAGGAAATTGTAGAGAGAAACAAGCCCTATAACATATAGGATACAACATTTTAATGAACAGTGCTTTCCATAAAATCAACAAAATGAAAAATATACGAAATAATATAAATGTACTGATTTCTTTCGAAAATCGACAACTATGAAACTGTGAACCCTTCCCGGACACAAACGGTACATTGAGAAACAGGAAATTGTAGATAGAAACAAGCCCTATAACATAGGATACAACATTTTAATGAACAGTGCTTTCCATAAAATCAATAAAATGAAAAATTTACGAAATAATAAAAATGTACTGACTTCTTCTGCAATCGACAACTATGAAACTATGAACCCTTCCCGGACACAAACGGTACATTGTGAAACAGGAAATTGTAGAGAGAAACAAGCCCTATAACATAGGATACAACATTTTAATGAACAGTGCTTTCCATAAAATCAATAAAATGAAAAATTTACGAAATAATAAAAATGTACTGACTTCTTCTGCAATCGACAACTATGAAACTATGAACCCTTCCTGGACACAAACGGTACATTGTGAGATCCGATGGGCACATAAAATTTTACATTTAAGAAAAAGGTTGCACCAGTGTTGTCCTGATTTTTTAAATACAAACAACCCTGTACACCAGTGATTCCCAAAGTGGTCCAGGTGGACCCCCAGGGGTCCACGGGAGACTTGCTGGGGGTCTACGTAGGCGTGAACAAAAAATGGGGGTCCATAAGATGTTAATGGGGGTCCACGAAAATTTATCTGCTTTTGATAGTAAAGAGCAAAAATGTAAGCATAGTTTTTATAAGGGCCTACCTACATTGTTTTAAGTACCTATCTAAGCAGATAATATTTTAATAAGGCAAGCGACTGTTACTTGTCCAAACTTGCGTATTCGATATTACGTACAATTTCGTGTACAGACTTGCAAAGCGCTATCCGCCCGACAATGCTTAATGCTTGTTCAGACATGAACTGGATCACCACTATAAATACTTGATGCCAAAGGCAAACGCATTCATTTGTTTCCGGAATTTCGAAAAAAGGCGGAATTTGGAAAAAAGTTGTGGAGAAAATTTATATCTGTGTTTGCTAGTGCCGGAGAAAAGTAAGTAACCTACCTTTTTTTGTTATAGTACTTAAGTATTTTGTTTACGTGTACTAGTCGGTTGATCACAACGGCCTGTATAGATAGGTAACTTAGTAACTTACAGATATTTTAATTGTCCTCTTTCGATTTGAAGACAAACACAGCACGTTTTATTCAATTGTTTTTTCACGAGAGAAACACTGCCTCTCTAAAAGGCCGAATAAGCAATATTGCAGAGCAATTAATTTTGTAATTTTTCTTGCAAATAACTACTAATTTTATAAAACAGTAATTTCATAATCATTTTAAATTGGTTTTGAAGTAACTATTTTATCAAAACTATTCCTTTTCGGAAAGAGCGAGCGGTGCGCGGGCGACGGGAAAAGGGCGGGGCTTTGACTTCGATGCCAGTTTGTCACGTTTTAACAATGAAGCCGCAGACAAAAAATACGCAAATACACGGAGCGCGTGAACTCATTGATTTAATAAAATGTTAGTTATCGTTTTTATGGACAATTTTGGGATTTCGACTTTTTATTTTTCCTACACAAATATGATCAGTATTCGATACTGAGTACACCAATTTTATTTATACTATTAAAAATTAGTGGTAAATTATGTACTTTAAAATTGATACCGTTTTGTGAAAACGTCTGTATTTGTCTCAGCGGTTTATTAGTTGGTCCCTTTACAAGCCGTAATTCTATTTCCGCGTGCTGACAAAGGCTGCGGTGTGATACCTATATTCAGAAAAAACTTGGTTACTAAAACATTTTTTTACAGGTAAGGTAACTGACACGAAACATGGCTACAGCAAAGAAAAAATGTCGACAATATAGTATCGATTATTTGAAATATGGTTTTGTTCCATCAGAGGCAGACAAACAATTGCCCATGTGCCTATTATGCAACAAAGTTTTGAGCAATGACTCTATGAAACCATCAAAGCTCGAAGATCATCTAAAAAGGTGTCATACTGATAAAATAGGTAAAGATTTAAAATATTTTCAAACATTGAAAGAAAAATATGGAAAGAGACCCACCATGCACAGTATGTTCGCTTCAACATCTCAAAGTAACGATGATGGCTTGCGGGCATCTTACAATATCTCATTACTTATAGCAAAATCTGGAAAACCGCACACTATCGGAGAACAATTAATTTTACCCGCTGTTGAAGAGGTTTTAAAAACTGTTTTGCACAAATCTCCATTTGACGTACTAAAAAGAATTCCATTAAGTAACAATACTGTACAAAGACGCATTGATGAAATGAGCTCTGATATCGAAAGCTTTTTGTGCAATCATCTGCAAAAAACTCATTTTTCTATACAACTGGACGAGTCAACGTTACCCAGTAATGAAGCATTACTATTGGCATATGTCCGATTTATTGTTGAGGAAGAAATTCACGAAGAATTGCTATTTGCCAGAACTTTGGAGACTGACACTAAAGGCGAATCAATATTTAATGTCCTGAGTAATTTTTTTACGGAAAAATCGATCCCATTTACAAACATTATTTCAGTGGCAACAGACGGAGCTCCTGCAATGGTCGGGCGATATCGTGGGTTTATAAGTCATCTCAAAAGAATTATACCAGGACTTACAGCTATTCATTGCGTAATCCACCGACAACATCTTGTGGCAAAACATTTAAGTGACAGGTTGAACCAATCTCTTCATTTTGTAATAAAAGCTGTCAACAAAATCAGAAGCAATGCATTGAATACGCGTTTATTTGCTCAATTGTGCGACGAAAATGATGAAGACTTCCAACGACTGCTCTTACATACTGAAGTACGCTGGTTGTCGAAAGGTGCATGCTTAACGAGATTTTACTCTGTTTTCGATTCCATATTAGAGTTCTTAGAAAGTAGAGATCCAGATTTAAAAGAAAACTTGATCAAATTCAAAGCAGACATTGCGTATTTGACAGATTTGTTTAAAAAATTTAATGATATTAACTTGCAGTTACAAGGGGACAGCCTGAATTTAATAAAAACAAAGGGGATAATTTCGGCTTTTCTTGGGAAATTGAAATTTATGAAGCAAAACATTAGTCGGCGCGAATTCTCTCAATTTCCAAACTTGTCGCAGGTAGAATGTATTGATGAGGATATCCATACCTACAGTCAACATTTAAGTGCTCTGCATGATGACTTCAAAACCAGGTTTGAAGATATACTGACGATGGATATACCACCATGGATCATAAATCCATTTGATGAAACGGAAGTGGCCAATGTTGTATTACAAGAGGAGCTGCTCGAGCTAAGCACTAATGAGGAGCTGAAGGTGAAATTTAGAAAAGGCTACCCAACATTTTGGCTGCAAGCAGAAATACCCGAAAAATATCCTGGACTGTGGGAAATCGCAAGGAAATTTTTAATAGCTTTTCCCTCGTCATACCTTGTCGAAAGGAGTTTTAGTGCCGTTAAAACCTCTTAACAAAAAAGGAGCAAATTAAACATCACAGAGCGGGGGATTTGCGGTTATTGCTCACAAAAAATAAAGCCAAACATTGATCGTTTGCTGACACTCCATCAGATACATCCTTCCCATTAATTAAAATTATGACCTGAACCTATATTACCTTAATATTTTTCTTGTAATTCTATTCTCTTTAATAAATAAAGTGATATAAAATGTACCATTTTTCGTTTTTATTTTACATATCGGAATATAGGGACAGAACTCAGAAGTGACACAATTTTTATTTTTTGGCGACTTTAAGAATGTGGTAGAAATGTAGCAGCAGGGGGTCCACCGAAACCAGTAAAATTTTGAAAGTGGCCCACGAGAAAAATAAGTTTGGGAACTACTGCTGTACACAGTGTACACTTCCCCTAATCAGACTTATAGTTACATTCCTAACGTAATTTCTTCAATTTCCATTTCTAGAAAACTTGGATCTACCGCAATATAAAAACTATTAATTGCATTTAAATTACTTGTTATTGTTTGGAAAATATTTATATTTTTATATTATACCCTTATATGTGCATAATTAAAATAAAACGTGGTTATAACAGATTTAAAGTCCATTTAAACAATTTATTTGTAAATAAATTACATTGCCAAGTTTCGAAACAATTATTTTGCCATCATCACGATTACAAAACTATGTCCCATATTGATTGCAATAGTAGGCCGAATACGTGTGTGGATATGCATATTATATCCATAAAAAATATATTAATTTGATATTTAAATAAGAGCGAGGAAAAAGCGGTTTAATTTGATGTGGACAATTGTTTTGTGCAACGACAATTAGCATTAATTATTATTGTTGTTAATCTGAACGAGGTGAGATACAAGAAAGAGAAACGAAATAAAAGCGTCAAGAGGTTGGTATTGGTGGGTGGTATTATGATTATGTGTATACATAGCCCTACACTAAACGCTAACGTTATTGTAAAAAAAACAATTTTTAAACTTTAATGTGAGTGAGATATAGAATGTAGAATGTTTAGGGGGGGAGTTAATCACCGCGACCTTACAGATCTATTGCGTGTTCCCCTTTCTTGAGTTATAACGAGTTATAACTCATCATACAGTCTCAGGGCTTTAATAAAGGCCAGCATCCTCGACATCAACCGTACCAAAGTTCATAGCACGAATGGTCGTCCTCTCGGCGCACTCAGTGATAAGGTGTTCTGGTGTTTCTCCATTTTCCCCACCGAATCTGCATTCGCCGTTGTTTCTCAGCTTCAGCCTACTGAGGTGTTCGTTGAGGAGACAGTGTTGTGTTAGAAACTCCGTGACAATCCGAAGATTGTTTTTACTTAAATCAAGGAAAATCTTTGATTTTTTGTAAGTTCTGAGGAGCTTTTTCGAGTGTCTTACATCGTTGGAGAACCCCCCAACCCTCCCATTCCAGGTTACAGATGGAGTTTTCCAGATTCTTCAGTTCCGCTTTCAGTTGGTTCCCGCTTGGAAAACAGAACGGTTCTGGTCCAGTTAGTGGAGTGTTCGCTCCTTTTCTCGCTAGATCATTTGCTTTTTCATTGCCTTCTATTCCTTGGTGAGCAGGCACCGAGAGTAGGAGGATTTTACGTGAGTGAGATATTTATAGACGTATTCAACGTAGGGGCAGAGTCCAGAATTTAGAAACAAATACTGTAAAAGTTAAATGCGGACGATAGCATACAAAGTTTTCTTTCATACTGTTTTTATGAAACAGACATATTAAGAACATTACCAGCAAAGTCACAAAGGCTTTCATGATATGCAGATGACTGGCGGGAAATAGATGGGGCTGCGCCACTAACATTTTCCGCTGGATGTATACCATGATAGTAAGACCCATGATTACTTATGGAGCAGTTGCTCGGTACACAAAATTAGAGTAATGTACGGCAGGGCTAAACCTGTGCAAAGTCCAGGGATTGGCATGCATCTGCATCATAGTGTAACGTTTTTAGTTCGTTACATGTATTTTTTATATATGATTTATATGATGTCTGGCGTATCGTCATCGGATTCCGTATCGTTCAGGCCTGATAATTTATTTGGCACGCTTGGCGTAATTTTTACGTTCCCTAGTCGCCAACCATGTTATCGTTTGACACAACCCTGTTATAGCTCTGTGTGGAGGCGCTGTCAACATCGCTTCTGTCAACTCTCTGTGCTGTGGACTCACTTTTGCTTTTAGCGCTCTGTAGCCTAACCTAACCATCCCGGCTTTTAGAAACGGTGATTATTTGAGTCTTGCTGTATAATCTGAGTCAGCTGCTATTTCGAAGCAACAGGTAAAGATGAAATATTATCCTTTTAGATTCGATATTATTACTGCATATTTTTAGGGTAGAGTTTTGGATGTCCCAACTTAACTTGTATTTGTATTTTGCTGGCACGTTGGCGTCCCTTTTCTTTTGTCCTCCAGAATGTTACATGGAAGAAAGGACAGTTTCTTTGTTTTTTATTGATATAAAAACAATAGGGTGGCTTTATTGAGCACTCGGAAGTAATTCGAGGGTCCAGGGTACGGACTATTTACAAGGTACGGGCATTATCCAAGGTCCTAGTAGTATCCAAGGTACGGGTAGTGTTCCCCTGTACCGTTATCTTATGGACGGACTGTGTCCAAGATACGGGTAGTGTTCCCCTGTACCGTTTTCTTATGGACGGACTGTGTCCAAGGTTATGGTCCAAGTTACAGACATTATCCAAGGTCCTAGTAGTGTTCCAAGGTACGGGTAGTGTCCCCATATTGCCACAGTATGGATACAGCGTAAGCCCCATGCTGCGTCGCTCCCATTTCTAAGCCTAGTCAGTAGATACGGCTGTATTGATTCATGGTGTCCTCATTCTGGCCCCTTTTGTTGTTTTGGCCAACAGGATCGCCGACAGACAGTACAGAGATACGAGCCCACCTCACGCTGCTACTCTTCGAAACAGGATTACCTCAAGAACAGCTAAGTGTAGATTTAGGTTCTGATTTTCAGTCTTAACTTAACGTACATTTTAAACGATATCGTACAGACTATATTTAGTGGTTAGATTATTAAGAACATTTATGTCGATTTAGTAGTTACAATATGATTTAGATTTTAGGTTTCATTACATTACGCCTTGTAATAGTATTACTTTTTTATAGATATTATTATTGCCCAAACATCATATAAAATATATCAAATTAATTAAAGTAATGCTACATTTCATATATTCTCTTAAACGTTACATGTCTTGTATTTTCATAGTTGTTTTCATAGATATTTAGTACAATTCTTAACACCACTTTCGTTGACATATAACCACCTATAATAATTATTAAAATTGTACAATGCTATTTACCATCACAGTCCATCATGAATAAATATAGTCATTAGTTTTAAGTAATATACAACTGTATTTTCTTTCTCTGTTTATGCCTGGCGCCCAATATTTATAATTTCGAGTTATTATTGTTAATTAGTTATTTCCAGTGAAATACCTTATCCACGACTGCTCTACCAACGAAAAGCTGCCGTTCGCAGTGGTAATGTTTATAAAAAACGATACAATAGGAACCATGAGAACCTGTCCAACAGCAACAACGGAGGTCATTCTGGATCTAACACCACTGCACATTGTCATCGGTAGATATGCCAATGCAACAATGATTAAAAGGGTCACTGGCGGATTCAGTATTGGGAAAATTGTCCGCTCAGGGACTGGGTACACCCTCAAAAAGGAAATACCACTCCTCCAACTCCCAGTGGATAACATACCAAGAATGAACAACTTTGAGAAACACCTCAATGTAGTGTTGAACAATAAAAAGAATTGGAAGAGATCACGTTTGTTCAGCAGTTAAAAGATCATACTATGAATTATTGGTATGCTATATTTTGGCTTAAGAAAATATATTTTAAATTTCAATCTAGAGTGCCTGCCATGACTGTGTGTAAAAAGAATTTTTAATCAAGGAGCCTTGGAAAATTAGATTTCATCGTCTAATGTTTTTCGTGCCTTGTCCTGGCCA
Source organism: Sitophilus oryzae (assembly GCF_002938485.1). Lineage (NCBI taxonomy): Eukaryota > Metazoa > Arthropoda > Insecta > Coleoptera > Curculionidae > Sitophilus > Sitophilus oryzae. The sequence continues at coordinate 1,512,741 of NW_022146866.1, forward strand.
GTTAAAAGATGCCCAAATCGTATTTTTAATCATATTTCAAGTTTTTCAAATGAAACTAAGGTGGCTTATTAGCATATTTGGAAAAAGCATTTTTTACGAATAATTTGGTACCACACATTTGGTATTTCAAGTCAAATTGTCGTTATGAACAGCATGTTACAATTTCAAATAAACCATACGCGAAAATGTCAAAAGTTGACACGAAAAGGTGCCAGAATGTCAACTTACAACTTTTTATACAGGGTCCGGCAATAGTGCGTCGGGCATCTGTAGCTCCTAGAATAAAAAACTTGGGAATTTTGTTTAACTGCAAACCTAAAGTATGTACTAGGATGTATAGGGTGGCTCAAAAAAGTGTGAGTGGATCGGGATGACTTTTTTTAAATGGAACACCCTGTATATTATTGCATTTTTGGCTTCCTTTCACATCACTTTACATAATCCTAAGACATGAATAAATATATTTCGATAATTTCAGAGATATTAATAAATAAATAATAATTAGGGTCAGTGGCGGATCAGCCTTTCTTAAAAAAATTATTAATAACAACAAGAACTGTTCTGAAATCAAAACTATAAAAGATATTTACATTAGATGGTCTGTACTTACTTTGCTATAAATATGGAAATCGTAAATCATACAGGATGTTCAAAATTCTACGTCAAACTTTCTAAAATGCTCGCTAAAATGTAAAATAATTTTTCCTGGGTTTTTTAAATGAAACATCCTGTATATTATTTTTTGAGTAGATGGAGAATTAAAAAATGAACATTTTTTGTATTTAGAGTATTTCAAAATTTTTAACGGTTTCGCAGATATTCCCGGTTTTGTATTTCATATGGCATTTTCCACAGTAAATTTTTATCAAAGCCACCCAATGATTTTTCTCTCGTATTTTACCATTGAAAGCGCCATATGAAATAATACTGCGTGTATCCGGAAAACTACTAGAAATTTTGAAATACTTTAAATACAAAAAATGTTCATTTTTTAATTCTCTATCATTTAAAAAAGTAATATACAGGGTGTTCCATTTAAAAAAAAAAGAAAAATTATTTTATATTTTTGAAAGTTTGGCGTAAAATATTGAACATCCTCTATGATTTACGATTACCATATTTATAGCAAAGTAAGAACAGACCATCTAAAGTAAATATCCAATATAGTTTTGATTTCAGAACAGTTCTTGTATTTTTAATATTTTTTTTAAGAAGGGTTGAAAAATACATATTTTTGATTTATTTTTTAATATCTCTGAAACTATCGAAATAGATTTACTCATATCTTAGGATTATGTAAAATGATCTGAAAGTAAGCCAAAAATGCAATAATATACAGGGTGTTCCATTTAAAAAAAATCATCCAGATTCACTCACATTTTTTTGAGCTACCCTATAGAAGTTAAAATATTTTCCGAAAATACATCCTGGTACATACTTTAGGTCTGCACTTAAACAAAATTCTCAATTTTTTTTATTCTAGGAGCTACAGATGCCCGACGCACTATTGCCGGACCCTGTATATGAACCGTCTCTGTTTGTATTAATGAGAGAGGGAGAAGAATAAATGTAAAAATATTAGATTCTAGGGTACGCTTATGGCTCCTTGTAATTTAGAAACTTACTTAAAGGAAACAGGAAGTATTACCATAAGCATTATTTTTTATTTTTCTAGTAAAAACTCTGGTAGTTACTCTTTGGGTTACTCTTGCCATTTAAAAATATACACTCTATATGTACTTATTGAAGGGAACTTCCTTCCTTACGCGTAATGGGAATAAAAACTCAAGGCCGTAACACAGGCCGTGACACACCACGATCTTGACACGACGCGACATGACCTTGACTATGCTTTGACGCACAAGCTAGCGAGAAAAAAAGTGGTAAGAATCGCGCAAACGCCAAAAAATAGTTGATTTAAAGCTAAGAAAAGCATTATAAACTTGATACTGTACTTGGGTACCAATATCCTCTGGTTGTGTGCTAGGAAGTAAATTTTCATGCATATTTTCATCGACAGATTTGTAGCTTCTGAATAACTTGAACAGAAAATTACTGTAAACAAACTATAAATACGAATTGTTGGTTAGGTTCAAAAAATATGTTCTTCTTAAATAAATATAAGCGCGTGGCTAACATCATATTCAATGCCTGACTGTTTTGACAGTTCTACCGAAGTGGTCGAGAATTAGTAGTCGTAAACAAACCTATTGTTTTCATTAGTTTCGCAACAAATCAGTGTTTTTTACGCGTCTCTATGCTAATAAAATTATTATACTAAATAATTTTGAGTGTACTCTGAGTGAATAATGAACTATCTAGATCCGATTCATAACATCGTACCCGCGAAAAAAACCATACTTTCGGTAAAAATTATGGTAACACCGGCGATGCGGGCTGTGTGTCCGGGCTAGGAAAAAGTTGGGGAATTTATATAAAACATAATTAATAGCGTTAGTGTTAGTGTATAGTGTTAAACCAACGTAAGTGACGATTATTTTTAGGTAAAACAGTTGTCGTTTCTTTATTTTTTCTTTGTGAAATAAAAATGTAGCAGCAATTATAATAAGTACTCAGGATCTGTATACATTCTCTTTCCCAACAATATTAACTGTAACTAGGTAACGTCCAAAACCTACAGAAGATGCTGTGCCTACAATTTTTCCATATCAACCCTCTTATATGACTGTGCATGTTTCCAAACATCCCGACGAAAGAAAACAAGATTTGGAAATTCAGGATGAAATAAATATTGAAAATTATTATTATTATTATGAAATATTATTGTTATTATAAAATGGCAATATATTTTAAAGAAATTAAATGAATTGTACTTTATTTCAGTATTTTATAATATAAAAAAATGATATCTTTATCTTTTTATTTACGATATATGGAGATGGTTACTTGATGAACATCGAACTACAAATTACTTAATGATAATAGTTAATTCTACCTAATGTCCACATTTTTTAAATATGTTAGGCAAATTTTTACAATTATTTTTAATTAAACTTTAAAATGTATTCTGCCCTTATCATATAAAATACATTTTCTTAACTTGTCGATAAAGTATAGTTTTCAAATTTTTTAATATTTGGAAAGTTTATCACAAGGTATATTATTACTAGTTGCTAAATACTCGCTAACGCAATTTTAGGACATGCTTTTTATTATCTGGATTTTATTCTGTTCATCTTATGCTGTTGTTTATTTCATATTAATATTCGTGTTTTAGATCTAAATTTTAATGCTATTCAATTACTTTAACGCGATAAAAAGTTAATGTTATTTTTTAATACCTTTGTGTATAATATTTTTCATATTTATATCTGGCAAAACTATCAATAAATACTATTATTTATGCAAAAACTATATGCAGTACCATATGGCACAATACAAAAGCCCGACTATTGCGGTGACGTCACAAATCGATGTCTCTGGCCTGTATCTCATGTTGGTTATGATAAGCGTTAACATTATTAGACATTTGCATAAAGGTGTGTATTTTGGGTGAGATTCCACAAAATTTGTAGGCTATTAACAATGTATCTATCTAGTTATAAGGTATCTCGGGTAACTTATCGAAAAGGTTAAAATTGAATCCCATAGAGTTGATCACGTAGAATCCAATGGCGTAACTAAGTAGTTTGAATGCTAACTAGCTGTATCCCTACTGGAAAATGAAAAACCCTGTAAAACACACGAAAATGGGCACCCTGTACAATAACAAATATTTATACATAAAAACAAATTCCGGTAAGAAACTGTAAAAATATAGTTTCCAACGAGAACAGTTTTTATTGAAGAACACTACCTATCTATTTTTCGCTGTTCTGCAGGTTCGAATTATCTAACGGTTCTTCCGTCCACCTGCATCGTTTTTAGGTGTTTTATAAGAAGACTGCAGCAAAGAGGTATCATCTATTTAGTTACCTAACACGCGAACGAAAACCAGCAGGAAGTAGTTTGTAGCCAGTGGCGTAGAGAGAATTTTTGCGGAAAGATATTAATATTATTTTATAAAGACCTTTCCCTTCATTGGTTTGACAAGAAAAGCGAAATAAATTAATGGCCAAATTTAAAGTGTTATATCTTTATTATTTTTATCTCTATTTTCATGAATTTTTAGCAAACTGTATACAGGGTGGCGCACCTCATTCGCCTCGGTTGATTATACGAAAACGGAAAGATATAGAAACAAAATATTTTATGGGTATATGTGGGGAGGTAATGTGCACAATTTAAAATTATTTTGAAATGTACAGGGTGTTTCAGAACTAAGATCCATACCAAAGTTATATTTTTTCTTATGGAACACCTGTATTTTATTTCATTTTTGGATTCTTGGGCCCAAAAAAAGGTATCTATTATAATTGTTAAATATTTTTAAAATCTTTGGTTTTTGAGATATTTAAAGATATTTAAATTTGCATGCCACAATAGAATAGATTATTAACACCCTGTCAATTACTTTTCATGATTAGTTCTTGTGCTGAGTTTAAAGGTAAAGTAATAAAATTTACAGAAAAATGTTATTCCTTCCTTAAATTATACAGAGGTATCAAAAATTGCTGGTCTTTTTTAAATATATATTTTACATAAAAACTTCGTTATTTCAAATACAACACTATGTATTTTTTTAAATAAGTCGAAGCAGATTTAAATGCTCTTTCAAAATATATTAGGGTTTCCTATACCTATCTGGCACAGATTTTGAATAAAAAGCAATTTTTCAATAAAATTGTAATCAAGATGGCTAGTATTGTCATGGCAAGTTTCTAGTGACAGTAACTATTTTCAAAATCGAAATTAGTTTATGAACTTATTTAAATTTATACCAGTTTACTTTTATTTAATTTACCTACAATAGTTTAATAAATAATATTTATTAAATATGTGTATATTATTCTATCAAGAAAAACGAAGAAGTAGTTCTTTGAATTATTTTACGATGACTTGTAGATATATGGATTTTCTATAAAATAGCCAATTACGGCAAATTCATTTTATTCACTTCCAACGACAGGTTTCTGCCTAATAGGTTTTTTATAAACCACACTACCAGCTCTGCAAAATAGGACAAGAAGTTTTTCAAAGAAACGCTTATCAGGAAGATTCCTATTTGGATATTTTTGAGCATAAGCCCTTGAGGCCAAGAAGCAATATGGCTTTAAATATAATATTTACATCATATTATCTCTATTACACCTCATACAAAGGAAAAATATTCATAATATCAATACATAGTTTATTAACGTAGTTTTCATGTAGTTAATGAACGGGAAAAGACGTAGTTTTTGAAAGCAGATACTGCTTTATTTTTCTTGATAAAATAATGAATACTTACTTATTAAACTAGTGTAGGTAAATTTAAGTAAACTGTTATAAATTATAAATAATAATATCCATAAACTAATGTCGACTTTGAAAATAGTTACTAACTGTCACTAGAAAATTCCCATGGCGATACCAGCCATCTTGATTGCAATTTTATTTATAAATCGCTTTTTATTCAAAATCTGAGGTAGATAGGTATAGGAAACCCTAATATAGTTTGAAAGAGCATTTGAATCTGCTTCGATTTATTTAAAAAAATACAGGGTTTATCATTTGAAATAACGAAGTTTTTATATAAAATATATCCTTAAAATAGATCAGCAACTTTTGATAGCCCTGTATAAATTTAATAAACCAATACAATTTTTTAGTAAAGTTTATTTCTCTACCTTTAAACTCAGCACAAGAATTAATTCTAAGAAGTAATGTACAGGGTGTTAATAGTCACCCTATTCTATTGTAGCATGCAAATTTAAATATCTTTAAATATCTCAAAAACTAAAGATTTTAAACCTGTTAAATATGTTTATAATAAATGCCTTTTTTGGGCCCAAGAATCCAAAAACGAAATAAAGTACCGGGTGTTCCATAAGAAAAAATATAACTTTGATATGGATCTTAGTTCTGAAACACCCTGTATATTTCAAAATAATTTTAAATTGTGCACATTGTCTCCCCACATATACCCACAAAATATTTTGTTTCTACATCTTTCCGTTTTCGTATAATCAATCGAGGCGAATGAGGTGCGCCACCCTGTATAATTATATCAACTTTAATTTGTAAACTAAGTAATTACACCCTGTGCAATAATTTCGTGTGTAAATTTTCCTAAAATATAATTTTACGGTCAGAACCATGACTCCTGAACATTTTGTTTTTAATTCATGTCAATACACATGCTTTGGTTAATTTTTAGGAGCGGAATGAACTACTCATCACGATCAATTTACAATATTTTCAATTATCAGTACTTTTTGGTGTATTTTTTTAGTATAACATCACATTACGCTGCATTGGATACTTTATACTAAATAAAAAAAAAACGTTAAAGACTAACAATACAGTCCTGGTTTTAATAAACATTCATAACGATAACAGAACTAACGATATTAAAGAAGACATCTGTTATAATACTCAAGTATACAAACAGAAAAAAAAATTATTGTAAAAAATGCCCTAATACTTTGTATGGTCTCCCTTGGCTGCTACAACTGCCTGTATACGTCCGTTCATATTGTCATTGAGACTGCATATATCATATTGAGCTTATGCTTAATGCACTATGCTTTCCCATTCTTCTTTAAGAACCAAGCGAAATTCATTTAATGAAGCTGGTAACGCTTCTCGATCTCTAAACCTCCTGCCGAACATTTCCCAGTCGTTGAACGTGATGGGCCAGTTCATAGCAGATTATAGTTCACAATAATCACCAAAGCCACCCTGTCATATTGAAAAATAACTTCAAAAAGAAATGATAATTGAAAAAATTGCAAATTGTTAGTGGCAAGTTCATTTCGCTCTTAAAAATTAACCAAGGCATGTATTGGCATGATCCAAAGAAAAAAAAGCTCAGGAGACATGGTTCTGACCGTAAAATTATATTTTAGGAAAATTTACACACGAAATTATTACACAGGGTGTTTTAAAGTTAAGATAAAATACAACCCCTCGTTTAACCCTGTATAATATGCCAAATACTAAAATTTATAAAAAATTGAGTTTAAAAATTAAAGTTGATATAATTATATACACAGTGACGTAACAACAGACTCACGGGCCTGTGTGCAAAAATTTTACCGGGCCCCCTATTACACTTACATATTACAATTCTTACCTATATACTAATCTGAATAATATGCACTCATATTTTAGGTTAGAAATAACATTATCAAATTAATTTTTATATAGTATTATTTATTACTGCAACAAAGAATATGTAACCCAAAACATATGAAATATCAAATAAATAAAAAAATAAATAAAGACAAAACAAAAAACAACAACAAAACTAACTAAATTAAAATAAACAATGTAAATATGAACATGAACATGTTAAACTTCTTTTTTCCTTGCTTTAGCTTGGGGGAAATACACAATATTACCAATATCTATTGTACGGGCAACTTCATTTTTTATTGAAACAATTGCCAAAGCTGATTCTTCGCCCATAGTATTTCTTAAATAATTTTTGACAAGCTTTAATTTGGAAAAAGATCTTTCAGCCGATGCCACAGAAACAGGTGTGGTAAGAAAAATATGTTACGCTGTTAAAATCTCGCTGAAACTAGAAGACGATGAAAGTTTTTTAATTAAAATAAATTCAGTGAGTTCAAAAATGCAATTGATTTCATATAAATTATTTCGGAAACATTGCCTGAAGGAGAGTAATTGAGAAGAAATCGTATAGGCAATATCATCAGGGTATTTAAGATATAGAACCTGACCCATTTCATATATATCCTCATCAGAAACAAGGATTCTGCTTGATTCGCGATAGCATGTGATAGATATGGAAATATGGAAATGCGAAATGCCCCCCGAAGGCTCGGGCCCGTGTGCTTCGCACACACGGCACATCGATAGTTACGCCACTGTATATACAGCTTGCTGAAAAATTCATGAAAATAGAGCTAAAAATAACGATAATATAACACTTTAAATTTGACTAAAACTTTCTCCGTTGCGTTATTTTTGCGTCTAAGTGTATTTTATTGCCGTCTAGTAGAAACAGCAAAATAAAACACTAAATCACCACAATACACCAAAACACTTTTACTTTTACACTGGACGCGCGTTTCGCTAACCATGTCAACATCATCAGCAGATGATCAAGACTAAGAGTCTTAGTCTTGATCAAGACGCGCGTCCAGTGTAAAAGTAAAAGTGTTTTGGTGTATTGTGGTAATTTAGTGTTTTATTTTGCTGTGTAACACCAAAGGTTCCAACCCCCCAACTGTAATAGTAGAACCAACCAATTATACAGAGTATACCGCAAAAATACTTTGATTCATGTAGCAAAAAAAGTTGGTTTGGAAATGACGATCGATGACATTCTCCATATAATTTTTCATATAAAACGATAGCGATCTTCATTTCATAGCCATCGCTGGTGCGGTTTTTCGATCATATTGTACAGGGTGAGTCAACGATAGAGTAAATTCCATTATCTCATTATTTGTTATTTGTTTCGAGGTTTGGTTGGTGCCATTTAAAAAATAAACTGTTTAAAAAAAACACCCTGTAGCATCTAGGTATATAACATTATATACAAAAAAGTTATAGAATTTTACGCGGGATCTAAAAATAAAATAAAAAATAGGGTGTTGCATTTAAAATATCATATACAGGGTGGCCCGAACCGTATTCCAGAAACTTCGGCAGCATATTCTACAGATAAAAATAAGTAAAAAAGTTCGTATAAATGTATGTTCTGAAATGCTTAGCTTCGGAGATACAGGGTGTAGAAGTTTCATTTTTATTTCGATTTTTTCCAAATGATTTCTGAAGCAACGTCACTATTTGGATGAAAATTGGGGTCTGGAAGTTTTTTGACATGAAAAATTTCATTTTGATATCAACATGAGTCTTACTTGTAGAGGGCGCCAGCTACATATTTTTAACTGTTTTGAAGAGTGATAACTTTTTGTTCGTACCTGTATAAAACTACCGAGTATAAAAATATACATTTACGACGTTTTCTACGTAAAAAAGATCTCTTGGCAAAAATCGCTACGACTAATGGTTCTCGAGATATTTTGAATCGAAATTATCAATACCTGTCATTATTGACATAAATTAAACGTGATAACTAAATACCGTATGATCGAAAAAAAATGGCGTCCAGTTGGCGTGGAAATGACGATCGATGACATTTCCAATATAATTTTACATATAAAATGACAGCGATCTTCATTTGATAGCCATCGCTGACGCCGTTTTTATTCGATCATACGGTAGTTATTAGACTGAAATAACAAATTTTATATGTTTTTGTGTCAAAAGTTCAACAGAAACACAGAAACTGTTTTATCATCATTTTTTCGAAGAAAAATTTATGATTAATTTAAAAAAATAAAAAGTTTCCAAATTTATCATTTCAGTCAAATATCCATCTATACAACATGTTTATTTTTTTGTCAATAATGACATGCATTGACTATTTCTATTCTAAATATATTGAGAACGGTTGCTCGTAGCGATTTTTACCAAGAGGCATTTTTTACGTAAAGAATGATGGAAATATACATCTTTGCACCCAGTAGTTCTATAGAAGTACGGATGAAAAGTTATTACTCTTCAAAACAATTAAAACACATGTAGGTGGCGTCCCCTATAAATAGGAGTCATATTGATATCAAAATCAAATTTCTCATATCAAAAAAATTCCAGACACTAATTTTCATCCAAATATTGACGTTATTTCAGAAATTATTTGGAAAAAATCGAAATAAAAGTAAAACTTCTACACCCTGTATCTTCGAAACTAAGTATTTTAGGACATACATTTATATGAAGACGACCAGGAAATTACTCTTCTGTGCTATGCCGACGACGCGGCATTGGTAGCTGAAAATGAGGACGATCTACAGCGTTTATTACATCGATTTAACTGCACTGCCAAATCACTTAATATGATAATATCGACCCAGAAAACTAAATGCATGACGACATCAAAAGTACCACTAAGATGCAAACTGGAAGTCGAGGGCAATGTTATCCAGCAAGAAATGAAGTTTGGATGCCTGAATGACACAATATGGCGAAATAAAAACATTGTGGCGGAAACTAAAGCAAGAATTTGCAAGGCAACGGTACTACCAATAATAACATACACTGCAGAAACTCGTCCTGATACAGCGAAAATTAAACAACTACTAGAGACAACCGAAATGAGAGTACTACGCAGAATAGCTGGAAAGGCGCTTCTGGACAGGGAAAGAAATGAAAGCATAAGAAGAGCCTGCAAGGTGGAAAATGTAAAAAGAATGGAAAGAGCATATCAGCAGAATGGACAATGGACAACAAAAGGATAATGAGAGTTGCAGACGACAAATCACCGCTAGTCCATTTATTATTCAGTAAATGCTGGTTTCCAAATGAAACAATATTTATTATAAAATATATTTATAAACAAAGCAATAGCCTTGACAGTGGTCGTTCAAATAAACAAAGACATCCTTAAACCTTCTTTTTATTACTTAATCCGAAATTGATGAGACGCAGAAGAGAGAAAAAAAATAATATAAGGTAGATCGCCTTGAACCTCATTTAGTATTTATTTATTGCCATATGGTTCTTTCTACAACAGCAGACCGGATAAATATATTTCTATTTTATGTTTGTGTTAAATATTACCATCACATATCTTCTTCTTCAGTACCGTCTCCTAACGGAGGTTGGCAATCATAATGGCTATTTTGATTTTATTTGCGGCTGCTCTAAATAATCCATTCGACGTCATTCTATACCATTCCCTGAGGTTCTTCAGCCAGGATGTTCGTTTTCTGCCTCGACTACGTCCTCCTTGGATTTTTCCTTCCATAATATTCTGCAACAATTGGTATTTAGAACCTCTTATAACATGTGCAAAATATTCTAATTTTTTTCTCTTAAGGTTTTATGTATTTCTTCTTCCTTGTTCATACGGCATAACAGCTCAATATTTGTAACATTATCGACCCAAGAAATCCGTAACATGCGACGATAACACCACCTTTTGTTTTCTTCAAATTCATATTCAGCCCATATAGTTTGCAGCAAAGATTTATTCCTAGCAGTAGGTTCTGCAGATCTTCACTATTCTCTGTCATTACTACTGCATCGTCAGCGTATCTGATATTGTTGATTCGTTGGCCATTCACTTTGATTCCCTCATCTCCCTCTTCCAAAGCTTCTTGAAAGATGGTCTCACTATACCGGGTGCATCTCAAAAATGGTTCACCCCTATAACTTTTTTTATTTTTTCAGATAAAAAAGCGAGATTTGGTATGTTAGTACTCGTATATGACATATATTAGGATTGATGGACGTATTCAATAATTGAATACATCCATCAATCCTAATATATGTCATATACGAGTACTAATATACCAAATCTCGTTTTTTTACAATTATTGTATTTGGTCACTTCCTGTTTTACCGGAAATGACTACAACTTTTGATTTTTAAATGACACTATCGGTATTTTTTTTACTTTATTCAATAGAAAATGACATTCTGAATAGAATGACATATCATGTGTCAACTAAAAAATTTGATCGTCTAATGTTTTAGTGTCTTGCCCTGGAAATGTCTTGTTGAATGTCTTGCCCTGGAAAAAATGCCCAAAACGTATTTTTAATCATATCTCAATTTTTTCAAATAGAACGAGGGTGGTTCATTACAATATTTGGAAAAAGCATTTTTTTACGAATAATTTGATACCACATACTTGGTATTTCGAGTCTAATTTTCGTTGCGAACTGCAAGTATTAATTTCGAATAAACCATATGCGAAAATGCCAAAAGTTGACATATGATATGTCATTCTATTCAGAGTGTTATTTTCTATCGAATAAAGTAAAAGAATACCGAGGGTGCCGTTTAAAAATCCAAAGTTGTAGTAATTTCCGGTGAAACAGGAAGTGACCGAAAACAAATACGTTAATCAATCCTAATTTATGTCATATACTAACATACCAAATCTCGTTTTTTTTAACTGAAAAGATAACAAAGTTATAGGGGTGAGCCACTTTTGAGACGCACCCGGTATATATTGAAAAGGAGAGGAGAAAAAATGCATCATCCCTGACGACTGATGACACCATCACACATAGAAGAATATAAATAATTACATCCATTTAAAATTACAGATCCATCTTATCCATTTCAGAATGAATTTTACATTTGTGGAATTTAAAAATATGATTTATGATGGTAGACTGGTAATGTGTAGAATAGAATATCAATCAATAAATATCGATTTTAGAATCTAGCTACAATGAACTAAACTGCCCTATACAGGGTGCTACAAATTCGAGGTACGACTATTGGTATCACAGAAACCGTAATAGATACGAAGATGGTTAACTTAGGGCAAAGTTGCCCCTTGGGATGTTCACCAAGATGCCATCAAAAAAGTTTTAGAAATTTGAAGGATTGCTGAGTTTTTTGGAAAAAAACGGATTTTTTTGAAAAACAATTTTATTTTTTCCTGTCGTTACTTTTTAGAAAATCAAAAAATTAATTGCACATTCTCATAACCACTTTATTTGGGCTATCTGACAGTATTTTTAGATTTTCAAATTAGCTAACAATTTGTGAGATACAGAGGCTACCTTAATTTTTTTTAAATACGGACCTGCCATTTTTATTTCAAGTTTTGAAAGAACTCTGTCCCTTGAGTACAATGATATGCTATACTTTATACTTTTTTGGTTTTGTTTTGGCTACCTTAACAATAACAAAACTATTTAATTATTATTTAAAATATTTTCAAGTCCGAATCTGTTTTTTTTTAATTATTTAATTATTTAATTTATTAGTTATTATATTCATCGCAACAATATTGATCAGCGCTAGTTAACATTGAATAAGGAAAATCGAGCTAATTGAAAGATTCAAATAAATAATATCCAGATCAGCAATTTTAACTTTTTTATTGTGAATTACTTATTATTATTAGTGTACGATCTAATAATATGCATAATATTAATTGTAGTTATTATAAATAAATCAACTTCTACAAACTAGTTTCTAATGTTCTACATGTTCGAAAGGGTTACCACCCTCCCTAATACACAAATTTGTTTTTCGTTCAATCTTATTTATAGCTCTTTCAACATATCTACTATAACTATACTTCCGAATGCATTTTGAGCTCTTGATTGTAAATGTTGAAATGTATTGATTTCACTTTTACAAATGACGTCAAGTAATACTACTAATCATAGTAGTACTACTAATCATAGTATTATAGATCAAGTAGTAATGCTAATGCTCGAACCCCGAATTTGCAGCACTCTGTATAATAGCATTTATAAACAAGGATAATACTGAGAAAAAGTGTGATAATTCTACTTATCCCATTTTTTTCAATTACTAATACCTCTTTGAAATAGTGCAGCCGTATAACAAGACATGAGTAAATTATTATTTATCGAATTCCAGACAATGAATGCTAAAATTAAGTCACAACAATACGCTGAAGTGACATAAGCAATCTTATTGTTATAGCAAGTGTGTTTTCTTTTTGTACAATATAAATTTCCTTGACACCAAACACGTACAAAGTGAATATCTCAACTAATACAAATTAATAAGCCACGCACAACTGGCTAATCAATGATTACACGATCACGATACTCAATATTACTTTCATAAATTATTATTTAGATCAGTGTTGTGATAAATATTACTCAAAAAATAATCAAGTCAAGTTTTATTTGGAAAAAAAATCGGTAATATGGCTAATTTATATGCATAGCAGTTGTCTCATTACATAGTTTAATCAATTTAATTACTACATATATAGTTCATATCAGATAAACTTTGGTCACGTGATTAAGCTTGACCGGCACAGCGTTGCCCACTTTTACATATTTCCTTTTAATCAAAATATTTTAGGAAACAAAAATTAATTAATTATAAATATATCTCTCTCTTCAGTCCTGACCCCCATTAGGGAGTGTAGTGGTCAGCGTAACATCATGGATGATTTTTCTCCATGCGCCTCTGTCTTTTGTCATCTCGATGACATCGTGCATTGGCTTGCTACAGCTAGTCGTGATCTGGTGTATCCATCGAGTTGGAGAGCGGCCACGTGGTCTACGTCCCTCCACCTTGCCTTGAATTATGAGTCTTTCCATATTGTCCGGACTTTTCCTCATTATATGTCCAAAATATTTTAGTTGTTTTAGTCGGATTTTACAGGAAAGCCTGTTAGTAATATTAAGTTCATTTATAATGGAAACGTTTGTACGGCGTTCAGTCCATGGGATACGGAGCATACGTCTATAACAATACATCTCGGTAGCATCGATCTTCTTACGTTCCGCCTGCCTGAGAGTCCACGATTCGCAGCCATACGTCAATATTGGGAGTACCAAACAGTTGACTAGCCGGTTTTTGGTGGCTCCTGAAATCTGGCGGTCTTTCCAGATCTTGGTCAGTCTCCCAACAGCTATGCTTTGCCATGTTGCATCTACGCTTCACCTCTTCTTCCGATGTGCCTGTATTTGTCAATAGTGATCCTAGGTATATGTATGACTTAACGACTTCAAAACGGTCGATATGACTTATATTTGGATGGTTGTTATGTTGCCTATCAACTATCATAATTTTGTTTTTTTGCGTATTTAGTTCCAGACCGAGCCGATTGCTTTCGTTTTCTACTCTATTTACTAAATTGATTAACTCTTTATGACTGTTAGCGAGTAGTGCTGTATCATCTGCAAAGCGTAGATTTTTTATTTTTTGGCCATTTATTGAAATGCCTCCTACCCATGTTTCTAGCGACCTTCTCATTATGTATTCTCCGTATATGTTAAATAGTTGAGGAGACAATATACACCCCTGTCTGACTCCTTGTTCGAGGGAAAATTCCTTTGAAGCTGAATCCAGTATTCTAACTGATCCTGTAGTGTGCTGATACAACTGAATGATAAAAGAAATAAGGTGTTGCGGTACCCCCACTTCCTTTAAGATTTTCCACAGGTGATGCCATCTGACTTTATAGAAAGCTTTTTTATAGTCTACGAAACAAATATAAAGAGAGATATTGAATTCCCTTGCTTCCTCTATGATTTGGCGCATGTTCAGAAGATGTTCCCGAGTGCCTCTGCCTTTGGTGAAACCTGCTTGTTCTACTGGAATTTCTCTTTCTAGAAAAGCTTTCAGTCTTTCATTTATAATTTGCAACATTACTTTACTGGCACGTGAGATGAGGGAAATTGTACGATAGTTGCTGCACTTATGTATGCTCCCTTTCTTGTGGAGAGTGACAATGATGGAGTGTGTCCAGTCGTCGGGCCATTCTCCTGTGTGCCATATTTTATTACAGATCAGATGAAGCATTCATTTCTAATCCAGGTTCTTTAACGGCTTTTATTATTTCTGCTGTCATTAGGTCTGAACCTGGTGCTTTATGGTATTTTAATTTGTTTATGGCCAATTCAACTTCACTTTTAAGGATGTCCGGTTCTTTCTCTGAATTTTCGTGGTGGTCGACATAGTTATATTCTTCACTGTCTTTGTATAAATCTTCGCAATATGATCTCCACACTTCAATAATGTCTTCTTTTTTGGTTCTTAAAGTTCCATTTTGATTTTCGATTGCCCAATTTCTGGCTTTAAAGTCCCTGGTAATATATTTTATTTTTTTGAAGAGGTCTCTTGGTTGGTTATTTAGACTGTGTCCCTCGATTTCTTTGCATATATCAGAGTAAAATTGTTGTTTGTCTCTTCTTGCTCCTTGCTTTATTGCCTTATTCAGGTATTTTAGTTCTTCTTTCTCTTCTTCTGTATGTATGCCTTTCCGGTGGAGAAGTCTTCTGTCTTCGATGATCTGGAATGTCTCGTTCGATAACCAGTGTTTTCGTTTTATCGGTTGATCTTCTTTTTCTGACCCTGTTGCAGTTGCTGTGCATTTTTTGAAAGCTTCCCATATTTCTTGGGCTGTTGTATTTTCTGTTGAGGTCGTCAGGAAAGCCTGGGTTCCTTGGAGAATTTCTTCGCTGTTTCTTTTTATTAATCTTGTTGGTGTTATGTGGTTGAAGGGTGTTTTGAGTTTGAGTTTTATTTTGGCAAATAGGAGCTGATGGTCTGATCCACATATTGCCCCTGGTAATGTACGTGCTGTTTGAATGGAGGATTTCCAGCGGGTGTTGGTCAATATGTAGTCTATTTGATTCCGTGTTCTGTCTCCAGGGCTTTTCCAAGTATAGAGTCTGCGAATATATAAACTATAAATATATAAACAGTTATTATTTACATCAACAAAACTCACCTCCTTAACAGCACTTAAGGCAGTGGCAGCTTGTGACCCTTGTGACTGGGTAGGCGACAAATTTTAATTGCGTCTATTTGCCCCCTCCCCTAATTTACATAATACCCTAACCCAGTTTGTAGATATATATGTTATCTCTGGGTTAAAAACATAGCTCAAGAATATTTGGGACAAAACTAAAGCAAAAATAACAGCATTCAACGTAATGAGATAATGATTGAGATAATATACAAGTATATGTTTTTTATCTATTATTATGGAGTCACTATGGAGTACATCATAGAATTTTATTTTATTTTTATTTATTTACGCAACCTTAAAAATTGGTAGTATTGAGAGAAAGAATAATTATGTTTTATATATGAAATTGATGAGTCGGTCTCTTAATAAAGAAAAGTTATTTATTATTATATCAGTAAAATAATCAGATTGTCGAAGAGCTGTGGAAACATCTTTTTAGATTGAAAGTAAGGCAAGTGACGATAAACGTTTATTTTTCATGGAATCTCTACTATAAATTTTAATGCATTTCAAACATGAAAAATGTCTCTCAACCCAAGTACTTGTAAATGGTGTAGTAACAAACAAAACAAACAATTTGAAAGCTGCTGGAAATATATTTCCACGATTATTCTCCTTCATTCATTTTATAATCAAAATTATCATATCTATTATTAATACCTGCCATTTATTCATTAATTTGCGTTGGTCAAGAACATTTTTTGTTTGTTAAGTCACTATTAAATGCGTTGGAAATGTATCAATATAACAAGTTTGTTAAATCAGCAGTGGGATTCTGTAAGCTCCGTAGCAAGAAATTTCCTGTCTAGCCTATGCTATTTGTATACGATTGATGAGTCACTAGACAAGAGAAGTGTTTACAGAATCGGGCCTCTGATGTTAAATGCGTTGGAATTTTTTTATAGGATTCTTTAAATTTCGGATCCGCAAGAGATAAATAAAAATAATTGAGACATACGAATACCTATCTTCAAACCTTATTTCTAAATGTATAACAATGTTATCTAATATTTCATAAAATAAAATTTGCAAAGATATTTGACCGCTTTAATTAACATATCGAAATGAAATAGCACATTTACTTTTCTGTAATATCTGTTGTATCGTCTTCTCGCACCGAATAAAATAACGCGCTTTTTTATTTCGGATTCTTTTATTTCTGTGGATGTTCTGAAATACAACCGGTTATATCATTTTGAATAATTTCGGACTAGCCCGAAAATTTTTTCCAGTTTGCTTTAAACGTTTTTTGAATTTTCATATAAAAGTTTTAAATGCTACGTATAATGAATCATATGAAATATCCCCTTAACGAAATGTGATATATCCGCTTATGAAATATCGGGTATATCCCCTTAACTTCTAAGCCTACCGAGCCTCCACGACTTCATGCGAAGGCGACCGGAAATTTCGCCTAAGCCCCGCCTTAATACGATACAACTCCGACTTACGTCGCGTCGCTACCGCACGATAAGTTAGACAGAGACAGAAGACTGCCGTATGTCTTACATCGACTCTGATAGTAGGTGACGCAGAAATCGCCGAACAAAGGCACTCCAATGGTCAAAATTATTTTGTTTTCTAAAGCGGCGTCCAAGCTACTCGAACAAAATGTTCGCGAACATATATAATTAAACAGATGCTAAGTGAAAATTGTGAGATAGGTACATTTATAAATAATAAAGCCAACAAGTACAGCTAGCCCAGGCCTATTAGGAGCGCCGAACGGCTATAGCTTGTACGCCAGAGCGTGCGTCTGCCTATGCTAGAGCGCGCGCGTTCTTTTTCCGACGGGCGTCGGTAAATCAAAAGGAGCGAACGGCGTGCATTTCGGCGGACATTGTACCGGACACTTGGAAGGGTCTCATTTAATTTCGGGCGTCCATCTGTGATTTTTATTTTTTACCGAGTATTCGACAATGGGAGACGCAGTTATTGACTGGGATCGTGAAAAACATTTACAACTAATTTGTTTACACAAAGAAAAGATTTTATAATTTTAATTTTATTGTGAGTTGGGTGTGAAGCTAGCTAGACTTCGTCCATATAATTTCATTTTTGTTAATAAAGACCTTTATGATTATTTTTATTAAAAACCGGAATTATTATGGGATTCTGAAATTAAAAATTACTACTTAATAGGAAGTTCGACACCGGAAATGAAATTTCACCATTACATTTTTAGAAATAAATATACCGGGTGTTTCTGAAAAGTGGTTCACTTCTATAACTTTTTTAATTTTTTAGATAAAAATCGAGATTTGGTATGTTAGTATAGGACATAAATCAGGATTGATAGACGTTTTCATTTATTTTCGGTCACTACCTATTTCACCGGAAATGACAACAACTTTTGATTTAAATGGTACCCTCGGTATTTTTTTACCGTATATGATAGAAAATGACATTCTAAATAGAATGATATATTATATGTCAACTTTTGACATTTTCAATTTAAAAATGGCCATAAATAAACGTAACGACAATTTTACTCCAAATACCAAGTATGTGGTACCAAATTATTCGTAAAAAATGCTTTTTCCAAATATGCTGAGCCAGCCTCGTACCATTTGAAAAATTTGAGTTATCTTTAAAAATACGATTTGGGCATCTTTTAAGCGGCCATGAAAGGATACGAAAAAAAATTACACGATCAAATATATGTTTCCAAAGTTCTTTGATTACAAATTAATAGTTTTAACTCAGTCTTTGCACTCTAGATTGAAATTTAAAATGCTATTTTTATTTAATTGGAATTGTCTAAAATTGACCTATGGTATGTCATTCTATTCAGAATGTCATTTTCTATCAAATAAAGTAAAAAAGTACTTAGGACACAATCTAAAAATACAAAGTTGTAGTCATGTCCATTGAAACAGGAAGCGACCGAAGGCAATTGAATACGTCAATTAATCCCGATTTATGTCATATACTAACAAACCAAATTTCGTTAAAAATATAAAAGTAAAAAAGTGAGCCCCTTTTGAGAAACACCTGGTAGAATCGGCTGAAAATGAATACAGGTCTTAGTAATACACTATAACGAATAATCTACCAAAAGACCCCTGTGATCCTCTGCCTGCTAAATATTGAATCTTCAACGACAAAGGTTCTTAAACTGTTTACCGGTTAATTTATTTAATAAAATGCTTGCACTCGAAATCCGGGCACTCGAAAAAACAGCGACTACCTAAACGCATCCTAGATCTATAGAGCAAACTGGTTATCGCATTCTTCCCCGCACCTCAGTCCTCGGGACCGATGCGGTGGGCTGTGCCGTCGTTTACGACCTGCTGCTACGAGTATATAGTGTGAATTATATATGTTCGCGAACGTTTTGTTCGAGTAGCTTGGACGCGGCTTAACGCAGCGGCACAGAGTCAGCGTACGCCAGCGATAGTGAATATTTTAATATACAAAACCACAGATATTAAAATAATATTGATTATTAAAACACACTTCCTTATATTAACAGTATTTTTATGTATTGGCAACATTAATAGTAAATAATGTAATGTAATAAACCGCTTAAATTCTGCCAAAATTTTTGGGGTAGGCGCCGCCTACCTTGCCTACCCTGACGAGCCGCCACTGACTTAAGGGACATAAAGGGCCATTACTACCGCTTTACCGGTCAAAATATTTTAATAAAGTTGCGCTGACTTTTTTAGGGTTATTACGCTATCTTGTACACTTCGCAACTAAAAGATGTTCTGAAAACGCAGCGGCACGCGAGTCAGCGTACGCCAGCGATAGTGACTATTTTAATATACAAGACCACAGATATTAAAATAATATTGATTATTAAACACACACTTAGTATAATATTCCTGAATGTATTAGTTATATTTTTTGTGTTATGTTTTATAGGCATTTGCATCTTTAATTGAAAATGTTAAGTTTTTTTCTAATTAAGTTAAATTGGTTTCGAGGTTGGCTGTATATAATGTTATTTGATGTAATTTTTAAGCTACCTAGGTGTTTTTTTGGCTTGTGTTCTTGTGTTAATGTTGTAGTCCAAGTTGAGTTTTACTTTGGAGAACCATCCCTTGCTGGCTAACAATAATTAAAAATGTATTTTTTTTTGTACGTGAGAAATTCCTTTGATACTTTCTAGCGGTCGAAATCAAAGTCTACTAAATAAGTAATGATGCTATTTCTTATTGTTCTTGGTTCTTTTCTCCTTTGTAGTTCCTGTAAGATTTACTATGTTATGTTTTAATAGATATTTGCATTTTTAATTCAATATTTTAGAGCTTTTGTCTCAAATACAGTTAAGTTGGTTTATGTTGTTTGATGTGAAATTTAAGTTATCTATACTTTTTTTTACTTGTGTTCATGCTAATTTTTTAATGACTGATTACTTAATAATTTGATATTATGTTTATCCATTTTACTTTGAAAAACCATCCCTTGCTTTCTGATTGATGAACTACACCACCATTGAACAAAAATTTGTCAATACCGATAATACCGGGAGATCCAGGTTCCTAAGAGATGCGATACCGAAATTCCCGGTTCCGAAAAACAGCTCCGGTTACGGAAACCCTAGTAGCTAGAATCAAAAACTTGAGAATTTTATTTAAGTGCAAACCTAAAGTATGTATTTCAGGAAAATATTTTAACTTCCATAGTGTGACTCAAAAACGTGTGAGTAGATCGAACTAATTTTTTATTAAATGGAACATCCTGTATATTATTGCATTTTTAGCGTCCTTTCAGATAACTTTACATAATTCTAAGATATGAGTAAATATATTTCAATAGCTTTAGGAATATTAAGCAATAAATAAAAAATATGTATTTTTTAGCCTTTCTTAAAAAAAATATTAAAAATACAAGAACTGTCCTGAAATCAAAACTTTATTAAGTATTTACTTTAGATGGTCTGTACTTATTTTGCTATAAATATGGTAATCGTAAATCATACAGAATGTTCAAAATTCTACGCCAAACTTTCTAAAATATAAAATAATTTTTCTTGTTTTTTTTTTAATGGAACACTCTGTAATTATTTTTTTATTAGATGGAGAATTAAAAAATTAACATTTTTTGTATTTAGAGTATTTCAAAATTTTACCGGTGTCGCAGATATACGCGGTTTTATATTTCATATGGCATTTTCCATAGTAAATTTTTATCAAAGCCACCCAGTTATTTTTCTCTCATATTTTACCGTTCTAAGAGCCATATGAAATAATACCGCGAGTATCTGCGAAACCGTTAAAAATTTTGAAATACTCTAAATAAACTAAAAGAATAATATACAGAGTGATCCATTTAAAAAAACAAGATATATTGTTTTATATTTTAGAAAGTAGTTGACGTACGAAAGTTGACGTAGAATTTTGAACACCCTGTATGATTTAAAATGACGATATTTATAGCAAAGTAAGTACAGACCATCTAAAGTAAATGCCTAATATAGTTTTGATTTAAAGACAGTTCTTGTATTTTTAATATTTTTTTTACAAAAGTCTGAAAAATATACAGGGTTGTTCACCACATACGACACGGAGTATTGTAGCTAAACGACTAGATTTTTACAAATTGTAAGTTTTGGGTTCGTTGAAGGACTATTAGAGCTACAATTTAAAAATATTTTTACAAGATACAGAGTGTCCCAAATAATTAAAAAATATCAAAGTTGTATTTTTTTAAACGGAACACCCTATATATTATTACATTTTTAGTTTCTACGATTGAAATAAAGGTAAATTTGATTAAGGTTTATTACACTTAAACCTTACCGTTTTTGAAATATTTTCAATTTGGTAAAATTGCAGTAAAAATTTTAAGGCTTCATTTCTCCGAGGGTATCAAAGTTTTTAATGCTAAATATTTACTGAAGTTTATTTATTGATCAGTTATTGTGTTGCAATAATAAAAATAATACTACCTCATACAGAGTGTCTACAAATTTATTTTAAATAATTTCTAGCTTTAAACGGCAAAACCCTGTATATTTATTTATTTATATCTTTGAAACTACTGAAGTAAATTTAGTCATATCTTAGGATTATGTATAGTGATCTGAAAGGAAGCAAAAAATGCAATAATATACAGGATGTTCCATTTAAAACCGATCCACTCACGCTTTTTTGAGCCAGCCTAAGTTAGAATATTTTCCTGAAATACATCTTAGTACATACTTTAGGTTAGCGCTTAAACAAAATTCCCAAGTTTTTTATTCTAGGATCTACACAGATGTCCGACGCACTATTGCCGGACCCTGTATAACTTCGGTGGGTGATTCTAGAGATAAAAATAAAACAAAAAGTTCCTATGAACATATGCCCTAAAATGCTTCTCGAGGTTAAAGGTTAAATTATATGTTGTAATTTTGTTTATTTTTAAGAACATTAGTAAACCGTTTTTCCTAAAATTTTGTACTCTTACACATTTACACACCAAACCAAAGTGAATGGCGATAGTGTAAAATCCCGTAACAGCCCTGAAAGGGTACTTTCCATTAGGGTAGAGAGTACTACTGGTTACTGGTATTACTTCTTTTATCCTTGTAGATTCAGTATTTTCAATAAATGAAATCATTTTCAAGCTAGAACTTTTTTATGTAAAAAAGGTGCTCTTCGTTTACTTCGAAACATTGAACGGTTTTCAAGATATTTGTAAATTTTATTTTATTTTTATTTTTATTTAAAAATTTATAAAACCGTTCACCTTTTCGAACTAAACGAAGAGCACCAGTTTTGAAAGTTCTAGTTTTTTATATCATTTTTTAAAATCACTGTATCTATAAGTGTAATCGTTCAGTTGAAATTACTGTATCTATAAGCCAAAAATACAATAATATACAGAGTGTTCCATTTAAAAAAAATCAACCCAATCCATTCACACTTTTTTGAGGCACCTTAGAGAAGTTAAAATATTTTAGTAAAATTAATATAAAATATAGAGTTCGTCCCAATATAGTTCCCTGTAGAATTCCACCCCATTTATTTATATCTGTTGATATCTTGAAATCAAGCAAAATAGCAATGTTCTTTATGTTAGTATTAAAATTACTCATTATGTTAGAATCTGAAGTGGTTGTTCAGTGCAGATAAATCATAGATCCCGTATACATATAGCGTTTAACGCCTTGGGAGTAGCAAGGTACAGCTTGCCATACTAGAGTCGTTTGGTATACAAGAAAGGTAATGTGGCTATCATTACGCTTCAACCGCCTATTATTACCTCAGGATTGTGAATCCCAAGTACTCATTTAAGGCTGAGTCGACCTAGGTACCCCAACTATTTTTATTTTATTAAAAATAGTCGGCTGATGAAATGCCGGCTGTGGGATTCGAACCCACAACCTTTGAATTGGTGTACCTCTACGCCACCGGGCACCGATACAGTTCAGATATATTATCATTCATACTATATCAGTGCAGATGCCGTTCTAAAAACCAATCCTGCAATATGGTTTAAGTTTTAAGTTTATGTTCAGTTAGAAAAGATAGCAGTCTCTTGTTAATACCTTTTCCAAAGAATATAGACAGACCATTTAGTAATGAGTTAGGATCAAAATTATTAATTTAAATTTTATTCCTTCTTTGAATGTAGAAATATCAACTTCCTTTTTAAATTATGTAGGGACAAGTGATGTTACAAATATTAAATTTATGGTATATAATTGAGGCTGTGAAATAAACTTTTTATTGATTTATGAGTTTAATTCCTATTTCGTCTTTGCCAGGTAATGCATCAAGAATGAAACTATAAATTCTGGAAATACTGTTGGGTCGTTTATGACTTTAAGAGACGAATGAGAGCTTATGAGTAATATTATATGATTATATTAGGTATACTATTCTTTTTTTGGTAATATAATAATGCCGTACAAATTATTAAGGCAGTAGCGTACAGGAATAGTAAAGAAACTAAACAAGTATAAGGAAATAAACCTTTAAAATGCTGCAAAGTTATTAGTCGTTAGGAGCGGAGAACCTTAGCGGCGTAGCCTGGTGTCAATACAAGGAGATGTAATAAGTAACTGTAAAATTAACATTTTACCAACACAATAAAGTTTTTTTTTCTTTTTTTCGACGTTACAAAAATAAAAATACAAAAATGTAACATGTTAAAAAAATAATCAAACCAATTTAAAAAAAGAACTAAATTTGGGTAAACAAAACAAAGCTGTGAGCGTATCTGTTAGATAAAATGGTAGTAGACAAGGCCATCAAAAAAGTGAGTGCCTTACAACCACATAACCGGTTTTCACTTTTATAAACATTTTCGCTAAAATGATGAATACATGATTTTAATTTAGTATTAATATTCAAAGTATGCTTTGGAGATCCTTCTTCAATAGTTTTTAATTTTTCTGAATACACCATAGAACTGAAGGATGATTGCAAAAGTATTTCTATTTTACAGCCGCACTCAAAATCGACCATCGCGACGCGCGACGGTATTTTTTTATTTTATACTGCAACTGCAAACGATATGTGTTTAAAAAACCGCATCACATCACACCGGGAGACGTAATCGCGGCCGGAAAGTTCGCTGACCCCGGCTCGCGTTCGGCGGCGTTCAAGATGTAACGAGGACATCGCATCATCGCACTTTCGAGATATTTTTATTTTTAGCGTTTAGCTTAGGTCTTAGCGTTATCTATAAAGCTCGACCAATACACAAATAAATAATTGAAATTGAATTTAATTATTTAAATAAATTTACTGAGAATTTTAATTTATTATAGGTTAGAGGTCAGTGACTTTTTTAAATAAAAAGTATTACAATATTTTGAAGGGATGCGACGCATCATCCCCATCATGGGAAGCTTCGCCGCTGATTTGTATGAAAGAATCGACTTCATATTTCACTTGTATCACCATAACAACGATTATAAAACAACTGTCACACATGCATTGTGCTAGTCTCGATAAATCGAAAGCAATCGAAAATCGTTGGCCCCCTGTACTTCTGTTGAAACTGACAGCACACGCAATGTCATCGAGCGATTACTGGAATTTTCTTTTGTTTCTACGACACTTTCGATAGATATCCGACGGTTTTACTTGCTGTTTTTTAAGTGAAAATTTTAGAGAATGCATTAAATCAATCACGACGAACAGATGAAATCTCTCCAACCTATTATTATAGTTTATTATAGCTAAATTGTGGTTATTTTAAAATAATTGTTTTTAGTTTAAATTAGCTTTACAAACCGTGAGTTAATTCTACTGTCTTTTTTTATTCGATCGTCCACTTAATTTGGTATTACACTCACCGGTACGAAAAACGGGCACCTTAAAATTTTAATGTAATTTAAAGTGTCCATTTCACTAGTCCGAAAAAGTAGCAAAATGAGCGTTCGGCATTTAACGTTTTATGTAAAACAGGCTAGGTATTTTTACAGAAATGAAGAAGGAAATTAAAGATAAAGGATTATACCATATGATCGAAAAAAAATGGCGTCAGCGATGGCTATGAAATGAAGATCGCTGTCATTTTATATGTAAAATTATACGGGGAATATGTCATTGACGGTCATTTCCAAGCCAACTGGACGCCGATTTTTTTCGATCATACCGTACTATATCCGTATTGTAGCACATTTTTAGACAACTTTTTTATTTTTAAGATTTTGAGGGTTAAACATCAACTAAATATTCCTAATGTTTGGACTAAATTTTCTCGAAAATAAAGACATAATTTAAAATTCTGTTACAATACGGAAATAGATTGAAGTTTTGTGATTACAGTGATATATAATTTATATGGTTTTGTAACAAATTGCTCGCTATTTTATGGCAAATGCTGAAGCTCTGCAAACCTTAATCAAACCTTAATCAAAGTACGTGTGTTTGTAATTTTAGGTGTGGATAACATGTCAGGATCGGGTTAAGCCTTAATCAGATTTCTGAAATATAATATATGTATATTTCCTTCGGTCACAGACCCGCTTTACCGACCCCTGGGAGCGACCCGAACAGTACAGCGTAATAGACTCTTAATCTATTTTATTTATTTATTTATTGAAACAACTTAACAGATACATATATCCTTTACAGTTGTGTTTAACTAAACTAATCTAAACTAAAACTAAAAACTAAACTAATTACTTAAATACTAAAAGAAAAACTAAGAAACAGAACTAGAAAGATCAACAGAATAAGAAAAAAAAATAGAAAAAGCCCATGAAGCGTCCAAAATTATACAACATCAGACCAATACATACCTAACCCAACCAAATACATACACACATGACACACATCACCATCAAAAACAGTTCCATCAGCTACATTATTTGGCGTCATTCACCTCTCCAGAACAAGTCTAACCATTTGTGTAAATTTAGTGCACGAGGCTCCAAATACATCTAAATCATTTTGATGCTCATTGTAATTTGCCAACATTGTTCTAATAGGGGACCTGAATTGATAATTTGTTCTATAATGAGAGATATAGAAGGTTTTGTTATTTTTGTTTCGCGTATAAGAGGGAATCTGTAAGGTGATGCGTGCCAGCGTAGCTGAGTCAGATACACACATATCCGTTTACTATTTTATATAGATGTATTAGGTTAAAATATTTTCTCCTATTAAAAAGAGACATCATGCCCAATCTTACCAAATTCAGTGGATAATCTGAAACATGAATTCTATGCAGAATTATATCTGAGAGTCGAATAAATTTCTTTTGAACATTTTCAATTACTTGTATGTATTTAGTGTAAAGTGGTGACCATATTAAACTGCAATATTCTAACTGAGATCTTACAAGGCTATTGTATAATACAATTAGTGTTTTTTCACCTACAAATTCTTTTGAGTTCCTTAATATAAATCCTAATTTTTTACATGAGGCACTTATAACAAAGTTTATGTGTTCATTAAATGTGAACCTTTTATCAAAGATTATTCCTAGGTCTTTAGTAGTGATTACTGTTTCAAGTTCCTTGTCGTTCATAGTGTATTTAAATTTAATAGGGCTTTTTGAATAAGTGTATGTCATATGTTTACATTTTTTAATATTGAAAAGCAAATTGTTTGCTTTAGATCACTTGTAAATTCTGTCTATTTCTTTCTGCAGAGTAAAGCAGTCATCAACGGATTTTATTTCTTTATACAATTTCATATCGTCAGCAAATAAGAGAACTTTACATGACTTTACACTACTTGTGATATCGTTTATAAATAAGAGAAATAGAAGTGGTCCCAATGAAGAACCTTGTGGGACACCGGATAAAGCTGTATAAGTTTTTGATTGGTAATTTTTTACAGACACATATTACTTCCTATCTGACAGATATGACCTAATCAGCTGACAAAACTCTACAGAGATTGAAAAGGCAGCAAGTTTTTGAACTAAAACGCTGTGATCCACTTTATCAAACGCTTTTGCAAAGTCAGTATAAATTGTTGATTACCAGTGGCTAAAACGTCTGTTGAGTACGTCACAAAATCTAGTAAATTTCCAGTTACTGATCTGTTCTTACGAAATCCAAATTGATAATCTGAAAGTTTGGGTTCTACATGGTTTACTAAGATTTTGTAAAGCAGAGATTCAAATATTAGTCCAATACTAGACAGAATAGCAATTGGTCTATAATTTTCAATCTTATTTTTTTCCGAACCTGCTTTGTGTATTGGTGATATACGAGCGACTTTAAATTGTTTTGGAAATGTATTAGTAGTGATCGCCAAATTAAAGATTTTTGTTAATGGCTCTGACAGTACATCTTTACAGCCCTTCAATAAATATCTTGGTATTTTGTCTGGACCTATCGATTTTTTGTTCTTTAATTTGGATATAGGTTCATAGACGTCTTGTACAGAAACAGTGGAAAGCGTAAGAGGAGATTCAAAATTCAGAGAATCACTAATCTCAATTTTGGTTGAATTTTGGGGAGGTTGATAAACGGATTCAAAATGTTGAGCAAATGCATTTGCTATGTTGAAACCACCTGCGAAGGTGTCATTTCCTAGAATCATTTCACATGGGATATCATTTGTTGTTTTCTTTTTTTTTGACTTTATGAAACTCCAGAATTCCTTAGGATCCCGTTGCATATTTTGCTCAACATTCTGAATGTACCTTCTGTATGCTATCTTAATATCTTTTTTAACTTTCGTCCTTAGAACTTTAAAATCCGTTAAACATTGAGGAATTTTCGTTTTTTTGTATAATCTGTGATTACGATTTTTTGCTTTAATATCTATTATAATTTCCGGAGTGAACCATGGCGGGTACTGATATTTTTTGTTTTTGTTTTTTGGAACATATGTATCGATGGTTGTATATAAAATATCATAAAATATATCAACTGGTTATTCCAACTTAGCTACACTGAGTAAACAATTCCAGTCGGTTTCACGAAGAATAGACCGACGTTGTATATAGACCGAAAAAATTTGCTTTTTTAAAATTGTAATATGAATCTACATTTTGAGGGCATGCTTTAAAACTATTATTTTGTTCTAGTGTGCCGATTTTGATGATTGCTTAAGCAATATGAAGCTAAATTATTTCACTTTTTAGTATCTCTTTCTAAATTAAAAATGGAAGTTCCCATCTATCAATTATACGAGGGAAAACAAAATGTTGATATTTTGGTGAAAGTTTGAAACACCCTGTGGAGTATGTTAAGGCAGCAGGGGTGTTAAAAATTATTTCATCTAGGTACATCCTTTCTCGATAGTTTTTTTTCCTTTGTTTTGCTTTTTTTGACTCCCTAAACTGCAAAACCCATGCGTCGTGCAACAAATATGTCCTTTTTGCACTAGTTGCACAAAAAAATAACTATTTCATACTGAACAAACTGATATGTGCGATAAATTGAAATATATATATATATATATATATATATATATATATATATATATATATATATATATATATATATATATATATATATATATATATATATATCGGATTTCCGTCTTTATTAATCTTTCTAGACTACTTGTGTATTGCATTTTTGTCAAAGATTATGTTAGTATTGAATTTTCGAAGCTAGCTATATATATTTTCTTGCATCAGTATCGATCTTTCTGTTTGTGGGCCATGATGACGGGCAGATTTTCCTACAACAATCAATCAGACACGGTGGGGTTTTAGTGGCCACAAAATCCCCAAGACTCGACCAAAGGGGAGGGTTTGGTGCACCCTTTATCTCCCTAATGGGCAGACAACCGCAGTTTAAATGCAGTTTAATAAAGAGTCAATTTAAATGTAATAGAGTTAACTTAAAATATTGTAATATCTATTGTGTTGATTTAATTAAATACATGTGATATACAGGGTCCGGCAATAGTGTAACTCCTAGAATAAAAAAAAACTTGGAAATTTTGTTTAAAGTATATACCTACTAGGGTGTATTTCAGGAAAATATTTTAACTTCTACAGGGCGTCTCAAAAAAGTGTGAGTGGATCGGGTTGATTTTTTCTTTAAATGGAACACCCTGTATATTATTGCATTTTTGACTGCCTTTCAGATCACTTTACATAATCTTAAGATATGAGTAGATACATATATTAATAAATTAAAAGCAGAGATATTAATAAATAAATAATATTAATAATTTATTAAAAATACAAGAACTGTCCTGTAATCAAAACTATATTATGTATTTACGTTAGATGGTCTGTACTTACTTTGCTATAAATATCGTAATCTTAAATCATACAGGACGTTCAAAATTCTATGCCAAACTTTCTAAAATATAAAATAATTTTTTTTCGTTTTTTTTTAATGGAACACCCTGTATATTATTTTTTTTAGTAAATGGAGAATTAAAAAATTAACATTTTTTTGTATTTAGAGCATTTCAAAATTGCTTACGGTTTCGCAGATATTCGCAGTTTTATATTTCATATTATAGCATAGGTATTCAACAGTAACTTTTGTTAAAGCCACCTGATGATTTTCTCTCGTATTTTACCGGAAGTATCTGAATTATTTTATATTTTATAAAGTCTAGCGTAGAATTTTGAACACCCTGTATGATTTAAAATTACGATATTTATAGCAAAAGAAGTACAGACCATTCTGTATCTTATATAGTTTTTATTTCAGGACAGTTCTTGCATTTTTAATAATTTAAAAAAAAGGCGTAAACAAATATTTTTTAATTTATTTATATTAATATCTCTGAAACTATCAAAACTTATTTAAAAATATCTTAAGATTATGTAAAGTGATCAAGAAGGAAGCCAAAAATGTAATAATATACAGGGTGTTCCATTTAAAAAAAATCATCCTGATCCACTCACACTTTTTTGAGTCACCCTGTAGAGGTTAAATTATTTTCGGTAAAGGTGTGGATCCGGTGGCTGACCTTGAAGCCCATATTTGCTGCATTTGATCGTCGATACTACGCAAGCGCACATCGTCGATGTTGCCAAATTGCAGTTTATTTTCGAATTATTTGCAGTTGAAAAATTTTTTTTCAGTGTTAATACCTAATACAAATTCTATAATTAATTTTATAATTTCAGATTTATCTTGATATCCAAAATTAAGGTAAGAAGGATAATAAAGATTGTGAAATGAAAGTATTATGAATTAATAAAATTGTAATAATGATAACATTTATTTATATATTTACATTAGAATTAAAAATTATCATTTACGGATTTTTTCTTAATGGTTTTAAACTAACTTATTAGAATTATTTTATTTCTTTCAAGTTATTTAATTTCTAGTTATTTACAGGTAACAATAGTTTTGATTATATGTATTTGATGTATTGAAGTACTACCATGACGAGTCTTATAGAACAATACACGCCAATGGGAGATAGACGTAACATTTTACCTATAATGTTACTAAATATAAATATACTTTGATTAAAATATTTGTATCATAATTTCTTAAAAATATCAAGTTAGTGGATTAATAGCAATTTTAGACATATATTTTATCGAAGAGTGTGTTGATAAGACTAAAATAAGCTCAATAAGCTTTATGTTTTATCTTTTTCTCATTAGAAGAGAGATGGTTTCTGTCGTAGAATACATTACAGTATTTAATATCGTGTACTTTGATATTCTTTTCTTAATTTACTGTAATTTCTTGTTTCCTATTACCAAATCTTGACAATATGGTGAAGGTTGAGTTTCGATCTTATTAGTTTTATACCTATGTTTACACAAGACCAAATTAAGACTTAGTTAGTTTGTGATTTATATTAAGATCTTTCTTATAATATTTGTTATGTCTTAATCTTAATACTATATTATGCTTTGTCTGGGAAATAAATGTTAAAATATCTTAATTTTGCATATCCTATTCCATCCTTCCATTAGGAAAAATATGGTTTATAAATCATATATGCTAAGAAATCACATAAATTAGGTGTAAGAATAGAGAAATCTTAAGGTAGCAGAAAAATTAATGCAATATATGTATAAGCAGAATTAAACAAGGTAACAGTTAATGTTGCTGAAGCTGATTCTATTAATTTTTAATTACGGAGGCTAAAAGACCTTTTAAGGCCTCCGTAGTTTTGATGGAATGTTTAAAAAAAACTATTATGAACATGACATGGAGCTACATCAATTAAAAATTTAAAAAAAAGAAAAAACTTGGACACATCCCTTTTAATTTCCCGAATTTTTAATAAAGCACTTTTTAAACATAGTATAACAATCTAGAGCAATTAGATTAATTATGGGAATCTAGAATTTTATTTCTTTTTAATTTTATTGACTATGAAAACACATAATAAGCGTTCACGTGTTGTGCGAAATATTAAAATAATAATATAAATAATATACCGCGTACTATGATTGAAAAAAAATAGCGTCAGCGATGACTATGAAATGAAGATCGCTGTCATTTTATATGGTAAATGCCCCAATCGTCATTTCCCAGCCAACTGGACGCCGTTTTTTCGATCATACGGTATATATTGACAAAAAAAAAACACTGAAAAGCACATATTTGTTTTCTACTGAAAGTAATTCCAAAATAACTTGCAATCTGGCAACATCGAAGATGTGCGCATGCGTAGTGTCAGTGACTATATGCAGCAAAAACTCGTTTCAAGGTCAGCCACCGGATCCACACCATTACCTTATTTTCCTGATATACATCGTAGTACATAGTTTAGGTTTACACTTAAACAAAATTGCACTATTGCAGGTCCCTGTATAATACACATTATGTTCCCACATCTGCTTTTTTGGCAGACTAAAATTTTAGGGTTACAAAGTACTATAGATATGTCTATGCAATGTTTCTACAAGACATTTTGACTTTTTTAAAGTTCTAATACACGTTATACGTTAAGTTATACACACAATTTACATTTTTGGAGTTATAAGCAAAAAACCGCAAATTTTTTTTTACAAAAAAAAACAAAAAACCGCATTTTTGTCCTTTTTTTGTTCTTCTCCATGTCCCATCACGAAATTTTGTTAACAAACATCAGATCCAAGATTCAAATTCAGCACCCCACAAAAAACATAATAAATAGAAGAAATCAGAACTACCCTAAAACGATTAGATATAGTATTTTTAACTCGATTACACACAGGTAAGGTGGAATTTCAGCAGTTTTTAAAATTCAACGCAACAAATATTGTTGAAATTTGAAGGTTAGGTTTTTCTTCGCCGGTAAGATTTATTTTATTTATTTCTTTTCTAAGACGAAACGAAACTGGAAAAGACAGATAACAGGGAGTGAAAAATTTTCGCAATATTTTACCTACGATAAGAAGCAAGAGGTAGGCAATAGGTATTTAAGAACTTTTTAAATATCTTGGTTGTAAACACAGTTGTAAACGCAATCGGTTTCGTACCATAGATAAAAGACTTATACTATTAAATAGATAGGCAACTTATAATACATTTCAATTTTATTATACAAGGGCGCCTCTGGTAGTCGGAGGAAGAAATACTAATGGAAGAGAGGGGTGCGGGGAAGGGGGGTTGTTTTAGTTAATTTAAAATAAATTTAGACATACATGTAAGAACACTTTGTGTGCTTTTAATTAGGTCGAACATATTATAAACGATAAATCAACTTAATTAAAAGCATACAAAGTGTTCTTATGTCGGATATTAATTAAAAAATATATTAAAAAGACTAGAAATAGTATAAATATATTAAGTTGTTACAGTTATAATTTAATCTTTGGCGGTTTTCAGCAAATAGCAGCCAGTCATCAGCCAGTTTTACATAGTTTTCCTCTCTTAGAAGTGAATTGGAAACGGCTATATAATTTTGGTGTAGGCAAGATTCCCAGTTTGTTTCCGTTTGAGACCTGAAATAATAAAAACAAATTAAATTAGATGTAATCATCTGCTGATCATGCTAATATAACACAACGCGCGTCCTTAATTCCTTACATGCACCGTAAAAAAATTAAATAACTGCTCAGCAAGTAGCATTTATTAGCAGTACTAATTTAAAAAAATCTATTACTGTAAGTAGATATATTTGATTTACTTACCATTGTATCCTTCGGAAACCCGGTGTACAACAATTAAACTCCATGATAAAAAATAACTAAGAGTCTATACAAAACACAAATTGTCCACCATTTTAAAAACATTGTCTAAAACAGAATACTGGCAAAAACTCTGAAGGAATTTAATTTTACAATAATTCGACAAATCAAAACGAAATCAAACCGTAAAATCACAACAAAAGCGTCTCTGAGTGACAGTTAAAAATCAAATTTTATTATTGTCAGATATTGACATTTGCATTGTTAATATTGACAGTTTTAATATTTTGCGCCTCTGCATCTTGGAGGAAAAACCATAAAATAATAAATACAAGAAAAACTATTTTTAATGAACCGTCATTTCCATTTAAGTTTCTTAGCCATGGTTTCGTACCATTTAAAAAAAAACATAACGCTTCGCAGAATAATACTTACATAGGTGAAAAAATGTATTCGTATTTAAACAAAATTATTAACCTCATGTAGCCTCACCTTCCTATATACTCACGAGCCGCCACTGATCTAAGGTATTAAACTAGGTACCTACTGTATTATTCATACTAAGCTAAAGGGCAGTCATAAAATGCCTCATACCTTAACAATTTTTATGTTTCGGTTAGGTAAACGATAAACCAATTAAACCTAGTTGCAAAGTTCGATACTTGTCTACTTCTACGACTGTCTACTAACAATGTCTGATCCTTGGCAAACCCCTCAATAATTTTATTGAAGAATTATAGGTAAACCCATGAATTTTACAAGAGGGCATTTAGTTATAAAGCGCATTGCAAAAAGGATCAGGACCATTTCTTTAGTTTATTTCATTGGTATAACATTGCCGAATTTTGTGTTAGTACCTAACTGTTTGTACTTGTATTCGCGATTTAAAAGTGTTGAAGTTAACATTGGTGTAATTAGAACATTAGCGGTAGCAGCTAATCACATCACTGGTAGAGGAAAGCCTGCAATATATTTGTGGAGCTCGTGTCTTGGCTGGGAATCCTTTGGACTAAAACAGAGTGTTCCAGATCGGCAGTGGTTCAGATTTTGTTTAGGTAAGTCATTCCTTTGTGTTCTTTGGTGCTTGTTTTTCGTTAGCTTATATTAGGATTAGCATTGTAATCATTGAATAGAAAGATTATAGGGAAATATGGGGTGTTAATATCGCTGACTTCAACTCTGATTTATCAATTCCGTTCAAATGTTATTTAAAACGTAAAGTAAATTAGAATAGTATCATTAATATTGCTAGTTTTATTTTACGGTGGGGCCATAAAAGTGACTATTTATTAAAATTGTTAAAAATATATCATCATCAAACAGCCACTAAGATCAACTGCTGGATGTAGGCCTCCCTCATTTGCTTCCATAACTCTATCCTATCTTGAGCTATTTGCATCCAGTTACTGTGGATACGCCTTAAGTCGTCATGCCATCTTTTCTTCGTCCGTCGGTCATCGTTTAGCCTTAAGACAATGTGTCTTGCCCAATTCCATTTATAGTAGTTATTTTCTCTGTGGTATCCATGACTTTTGTTCCGTCTTGTACTTCGATATTCGGTACTTTGTTTCTCAAAGATAGCCCCAACATTGATCTTTCCATTGCTCTTTGCGCTATTCTGGTTTTGTTTAAGCGTCGATTACACGGAGCGAGTTTACACGCCGCTAGTGCGCTTGTATACTATCTCGCTAGTCCGAACACGGCGTGTAAAAAAGCTACCATGATTGCACGTGGCTAGTAACAAGCCGTCCCAAGCTTGCGAACCTGTTGTGTTGTTGTGTTTATCGAGATGAAGTGGAACGCAAATAATATTACAAAGTTTTTGGAAATATATTTTTAATTTCTTATCCATTTCTTTTTTGGAAAGTTTATTAATTCTTCCTGAAATATAGCCCCAAGAACCGAAGCACATCCACGAAGTATTTCTTTAGACATTTTAGGCATTTTCGAAATGAAAATGAATACGCTTCATCACAAATTTAATACTGGTCACCAACTTTCTGATTTTTTTATGGATAGTTTACTCTCTGATATAATTACACGCTACTTTTTTACTATCCGGATAGTAAATAAGCCAGCCAGTAGCTAGTAAAGTTGACCGGTCTTCAACTTTACTAGCCCGCATTTTAGCGAGTAAACTATCCGGCTAGTTTACACGCTGCCTCGATTACACAGAGCTAGTTTACTAGCGGATAGTAAAATAGCGCACTAGCGGCGTGTAAACTCGCTCCGTGTAATCGACGCTTACTGTTTTCTTGATTAATGTTAGAGTCTCCACACCATACGTTAGAACAGGTAGTACGGAATAGAGTTATTTAAGTTTGAAAATTAAAAAAAAAATATTTTTTTTTGAAAAGATTTTGAGAGCCACCGGATTTTTTCTGTACATTTGCATCCCTTTTAATGCCGTAACCGTGGTGTAAAGCCGTAACTATGGTAATATTGGTAATACCGTATAATCGAATAAAAACGGCGTCAGCGATGGCTATGAAATGAAGATCGCTGTTATTTTATATGTAAAATTATATGGGAAATGTCATCGATCGTCATTTCATGGCCATCCCTGACGCCGTTTTTTTCGATCATACGGTATCAGAGATTACAGGCAGTTCTAAAAAGTTTTCGAAAAATATACAGGGAAATTTAAAAGAAAATGCACGATTTTCAACATCTTTTTTGCAAAAAAAACTCATAGACATGTTCCTGGGGTCGAAATATA